>NC_091809.1:83670000-84295000 GCF_041296235.1 Equus asinus | reverse complement strand
GTAAACACCTGAGGACTGATCTGTTATATTACAAGTCTTTAATAAACAGTAGCTCTATTTCTACCAGAGACTAGTCACAATAACTCATGGTCCTGTGGGCTACGGGAACAGAAAGTTTTTTCAAATGTTATGAAATTCTGCAGCAAATTCTAGGACTACAGCAAAATACCAATAGGTGCAAAGTTTAAGAAACTACATAAAACTGGTGAGAAAGGTGTGGGGGCTGGGAGAGACCTTCTGAAAATATTAGAGCAGAAGTAAAATGTTCTTACTTAGGAATCTCTAGAAATCTTCCCCAAGATCTCATAACTTTCTTCTGACATGATATGTTTACTAAACTGCTTACCCGTTCAAGATGCATAATCTTTTCAGCTCCTAAGGATATCAAAGTTCACCATAAGCTAGCTTAGAAACTGAAAATTTGTTTCGTGGGGGAGGCAATGGGAAGTTTGTTTACTTTCTGTGAAAATGGGAAAAAATGCAGTTTACAAGTTTTGAGGGTTTTCAAAAATTAAAATAGGTTCTAATTACTAAAAAGTACATAACTAATGAGATCTTTCAGGGAAGGTATTGTTAATATTCACCACTATCTACCTATTCTCATAATATAACACAGTATTTAATGCATTTATAGAGAAAGTACAGAATTTGAGCCACGAAACTCTAGTACTAACTACCTCATTATTACAGGTTTGTGACCTCAAGGATATTAATTTTTCTAATGCTAAGATTCTTTCTAATAAAAAGGGGAATATAGCTGTGAAGTTCAAAGGACACAATGCTGCTGCTTCTCCTTGGAATGTCCCCCACTACTCCCAGCCCAATCTGTCTGACACTCATCCTTCAGGATCCACTCCCTGATAACTCCTTAGAAAACTTCCTTAACTCATTCCCAGATTCCTTCAATCCCAACATTCTGTTACTCTAATAAAATACTTCTATATACTCCAATAGCACCCTGTATTTCTTGTTTCAGAGCTTTTATTATACTGACTGTAATAGCCTATTTACCTCCCGGTCTTTCCCTCAAGACTTTAAACCTCTGGAGGGCAAGGCTCATATTTCATCTTTTTTTTTTTTTGCCAAGGAAGATTCACCCTGAGCTAACATTTGTGCCAATCTTCCTCTATTTTGTATGTGGGTCACAGCTACAGTATGGCTACTGACGAGTGATGTAGGTCTGTGCCTGGGAACCAAACCTAGGCTGCAAAAGTGGAGCGCATGAAACTTAACCACCAGGCTACAGGGCCAGCCCCCTCATATTTCATCTTTGTTATCCCAGTACCTGACATGTAGTAGATATTTTTTAAAATGCTAGCTGAAAGAATGACTAATGGGTATGAAAACACATTAGAAAGCATAGAGTGCAGTACAAATACTTGATTAGTGCCTTTATCCACTGGCTTTTCTGGGTTCACTTGCATCTCAATTCTCAGATAATTCCTTAGCCATGACTATCCATAATACTATCTAGCAGATGATTACAGATCTGAGAAAGCCTCTTCTTTTATCAAGCTAAAGAAAAACTAGCAATACATATACTCACTGAATCCTCCAAACACCAAAAAATGGGCATGAAATCAATATATTCGCTTCCTTGCAGAGAAAGGAAGTATAAAAGGGATTTTAAATTTATATGCAGAGAGTGACAGTGAAGGAAAACTCTGATAAACTTCAACTTGATAAAAAAACAAATGCCACTGAATAATATCTCCAATCAAATAAAAAAGGATTCAACTAACACAAGCAAAAATAACAGGAGGTAACGACAATTAAGAGAGACCAGAGGGGATATAGGGAACAAAATGGATGGGTGAACTGACCCGGGACTCTCTCCCCTCCACAGTACAACAAAGGACTTTAAAAAAAAACCCTGAATTTCAGCTAATGAACCTAATGCCAGGACTCAGAGACCTACAGTATCAAAAGACAGAAGACAGAGCCCCTGCTGCCCACCTCGGAGGAGCTGGAACAGGGTGAGAGAGAAATTGCTCCATCCCCTAGAAACCGGGATCACCACGCGGTCCAGGAAAGGGGGGGGGGTGCTGCGCGACCAGGGGATCGTCTAAGACTCCCACCACTGGTTCAGTAGAAACCCACTGACGGAGGAAAGCTTCCGTGTGCAGGGACCCCATAAACGCAGGGCCCTGGGAGACCAGAAAACAGAACTGATCCAATCCAGATCGGTGCGTGAGAGAAACCACCCCGCCCCCACCCCGGCAAAGCGCACTGGGTGCCACCATCTTGCCCAAAGGCGGAGAGCTCAGAACACGCGGCTCTTGACCCCCATCTACTGGCGACAGGCTGTAACTGCAACCGAATTCTACCACCATGCGAAAAAACCGCTCCTCTACCATCCAGCAATTTATAAAAGCCCCAGACCAGAAGGAAAACAATAAAGACATAGAATTAAGTCCTGAGGACTTGGAATTAGGTAAACTAAATGAAAATGAGGTCAGAGCAGCTATAATCAAAAAACTCAATGAGGTAGAGAGAAAGATAGAGAAACAAGCCGAGTTCTGGAGTTACTTCACAAAAGAGATTGAAATTATAAAGAATCAAACAGAATTACTAGAGATGAAAAACACAATGGACCAGATAAAACAGAATACGGATTCCCTGAATGCCGGGGTAGACTCCATAGAAGAGCAAATTAGCATAAACGAAGATAGACAGGCTGAATGGCTACAGACAGAGGAAGAAAGAGAACAAAGGATTAAAAGGAATGAGGAAAGTATTAGAGAGATAGCAGATTCAATGAGGAGAAAGAATTTAAGGATCATAGGAATTCCTGAGAACGTAGAAAAGGAAAATGGAGCAGAAAGTGTGCTTAACGAAATTATAGAAGAGAACTTCCCAAATCTAGGGATTGAGGGAGAAATGTGTGTAGAGGAAGCTTTCAGATCTCCTAGATTTGTCAATGTAAAAAGACCTCCTGCAAGGCATATAGTAGTAAAAATGGCAAAAATGGATGACAAAGAAAGAATACTCAGGGCTGCAAGACAAAAGAGAATTACCTACAAAGGAGCCCCTATCAGACTTTCAGAGGATTTCTCTGCAGAAACGTTACAAGCTAGGAGAGAATGGAGTGACATATTCAAAGCTTTAAAAGATAACAATCTTCAGCCAAGAATACTCGATCCAGCAAGAATATCCTTCAGATATGAGAAAGAAACTGAATCTTTTCCAGACAAACAAAAGTTAAGGGAATTTGTAACCAAAAGTCCTCCACTACAAGAAATCCTCAAGAAGGCTCTCATACCTGAAAAAAGAAAAAAGGGAGAAAGGGGTCAAAAACCACAGAGTAGGGAGACAGATAAATAGAACCAGAATAGGATAGCAAATATTCAACTATAGCATTAGGATAAAGGTAAGGAAACTACCAAAGCAAAGACGGTCTTATCACTCTAACTACAAACTCATAACACAAGTTGGAACAAGAAGTGAAAATAATAATTTAGGAGGGGAAGAGCAAAGGGACTAAATTAGTCTAGGCCAAGTAAGTAAGAGACCACCAGAGAATAGACTATATTATACACGAGATTCTAAATACAAACTTCAGGGTAGACACTAAACTAAACAACAGAACAGAGACACAAAACATAAATAAGCAAAAATCTAAGAAACCCAGCATAAGAAATTGCAGTATCAAATGGGGAGAACAAAGCATACAGGAAGAGAAAAGCAGCAAAGCCATATAATGAGCAACAGATTGACAGCTTTAAGTCCACATGCATCAATAATCACTCTCAATGTAAACGTACTGAACTCTCCAATAAAAAGACACAGAGTGGCAAAATGGATTAAAGAACAAGATCCAACAATTTGTTGCCACCAGGAAACACACCTCAGGCCCAAGGACAAACACAGGCTCAGAGTGAAGGGCTGGAGGACAATACTTCAAGCTAATAGCAAGGAAAAAAAAGCAGGCGTTGCAATTCTTATATCAGACAAACTGGATTTCAAAATAAGACAGGTAAAGAGAGACACACAGGGACAATATATAATGATCAAAGGGACACTTCATCAAGAAGAAATAACGCTTATAAATATCTATGCACCCCACATAGGAGCACCAAGGTTAATAAAGCAACTATTAACAGACCTAAAGGAAGATGTTAAAAACAACACAATAATAGTAGGGGACCTCAACACCCCACTCACATCAATGGACAGATCATCCAGACAGAAAATCAACAAAGAAATAGTGGAGCTAAACGAAAAACTAAAACAATTGGACTTAATAGACACATATAGATCACTTCATCCTCTTCTGAAGTGCACGTGGAACATTCTCAAGGATAGACCATATGTTGGGAAACAAGGCAAGCCTCTACAAATTTAAAAAAATTGAAATAATAACAAGCATCTTCTCCGATCATAGTGCTATAAGGCTAGAAATTAATTACAAGAAAAAAGCTGAAAAAGGGACAAAGATGTGGAGATGAAACAATATACTACTGAACAAGCAATGGATCATTGAAGAAATTAAAGAACAAATAAAAAAATACTAATGAAAATGATAACATGCCATACCAACTCATATGGGATACAGCAAAAGCTGTATTAAGAGGAAAATTCATTGCAATACAGGCACATCTTAACAAACAAGAAAAATCCCGAATAAGCAATCTTAAACTACACCTAACTGAACTAGAGAAAGAACAACAAATAAAGCCCAAAGTCAGCAGAAGGAGAGAAATAATAAAAATCAGAGCAGAAATAAATACTATTGAAACGAAAAAGGCAGTAGAAAGGATCAATGAAACAAAGAGCTGGTTCTTTGAGAAGATAAATAAAATTGACAAACCCCTAGCCAGACTTGCAAAGAAAAAAAGGGAGAAATCTCAAATAAACAAAATCAGAAATGAAAGAGGAGAAATAACAGACTCTGCAGAAATACAACAGATTATAAGAGAATACTACAAAAAACTCTATGCTAACAGAATGGATAACCTAGAGGAAATGGATAAATTCTTAGACTCCTACAATCTCCCAAAGCTCACTCAAGAACAAGCAGACAATTTAAACAGACCAATCACAAGGAAAGAGATTGAAACAGCAATCAAAAACATCCCAAAGAATAAAACCCCAGGACCAGATGGCTTCCGTGGGGAATTCTACCAAACTTTCAGAGAGGATTTAATACCTATCCTTTTCAAGCTATTCAAAAAAATTAGGGAGGATGGAACACTTCCTAACACATTCTATGAAGCCAACATCATGCTGATACCAAAGCCAGACAAAGACAGCACGAAAAAAGAGAACTACAGGCCAACATCACTGATGAACATAGATGCAAAACTTCTAAACAAAATTTTGGCCACCAGAATTCAGCAGTACATCAAAAGGATAATACATCATGATCAGGTGGGATTCATACCAGGGACACAGGGATGGTTCAACATCCACAAATCAATCAACGTGATATACCACATCAACAAACTCATCTCAACAGATGCAGAGAAAGCATTTGACAAGATACAACAGCCATTTATGATAAAAACTCTGAACAAAATGGGCATAGAAGGAAACTACCTCAACATAATAAAGGCCACATATGACAAGCCCACAGCCAACATCATACTCAATGGGCAAAAACTGAGTGCCATCCCCCTGAAAACAGGAACGAGACAAGGATGCCCTCTATCACCACTCTTATTTAACATAGTACTGGAGGTCCTGGCCAGAGCAATCAGACAAGAAAAAGGAATAAAAGGAAACCAAATAGGGAGGGAAGAAGTGAAACTCTCGCTGTTTGCAGACGACATGATCTTATATATAGAAAACCCCAAAGAATCCATTGGAAAACTCTTAGAAGTAATCAACAACTACAGCAAAGTTGCAGGGTGTAAAATCAATTTGCATAAGTTGGTAGCGTTTCTATATTCTATCAATGAACTAACAGAAAAAGAACTCAAGAACACAATACCATTCACAATCGCAACAAAAAGAATAAAATACCTCGGGGTAAATTTAACTAAGGTAGTGAAGGACCTATATAATGAAAATTACAAGGCCTTTCTGAGAGAACTGGATGACGACATAAGGAGATGGAAAAGACATTCCATGTACATGGATTAGAAGAATAAACATAGTTAAAATATCCATTCTACCTAAAGTAATCTACAGATTCAACGCCATCACAATCAGAATCCCAATGACGTTCTTTACAGAATTAGAACAAAGAATCCTAAAATTTATATGGGGCAACAAAAGACCCCGAATTGCTAAAGCAATCCTCAGAAAAAAGAACAAAACAGGGAGGCATCACAATCCCTGACTTCAAAAGTTACTACAAAGCTACAGTAATCAAAACAGCATGGTACTGGTACAAAAACAGGTGCACAGATCAATGGAACAGAATTGAAAGCCCAGAAATAAAACCACACATCTATGGACAGCTTATCTTCGACAAAGGAGCCGAGTGCATACAATGGAGAAAAGAGTCTTTTCAACAAATGGTGCTGGGAAAACTGGAAAGCCACATGTAAAAGAATGAAAATTGACCATTCTTTTTCACCATTCACCAAAATAAACTCAAAATGGATCAAAGACCTAAAGGTGAGACCTGAAACCATAAGGCTTCTAGAAGAAAATGTAGGCAGTACAGTCTTTGGCATCACTATTAAAAGGATCTTTTTGGACACCATGTCTTCTCAGAGAAGGGAAACAACAGAAAGAATAAACAAATGGGACTTCATCAGACTAAACAGCTTCTTCAAGGCAAATGAAAACAGGATTGAAACAAAAAAACAACCCACTAACTGGGAAAAAATATTTGCAAGTCATATATCTGACAAAGGCTTAATATCCCTAATATATAAAGAACTCTCACAACTCAACAACAAAAAATTGAACAACTCGATCAAAAAATGGGCTGGAGACATGAACAGACATTTCTCCAAAGAAGATATACGGATGGCCAATAGGCACATGAAAAGATGCTCATCATCACTGATCATCAGGGAAATGCAAATCAAAACTACACTATCACCTTACACCCATTAGAATGACAAAAATATCTAAATCTAATAGTAACAAATGTTGGAGAGGTTGTGGAGAGAATGGAACCCTCATACACTGCTGATGGGAATGCAAACTAGTGCAGCCACTATGGAAAACAGTATGGAGACTCCTCAAAAAATTAAAAATAGAACTACCATACGATCCAGCCATCCCACTACTGGGTATTTATCCAAAGAGCTTGAAGTCAGCAATCCCAAAAGTCCTATGTACCCCAATGTTCACTGCAGCATTATTTACAATAGCCAAGACATGGAAGCAACCTAAGTGCCCATCAACAGATGAATGTATAAAGAAGTTCTGGTATATATATATAATGGAATACTACTCAGCTGCAAAACAGAACAAAATCATCCCATTTGCAACATGGATGGACCTTGAGGGAATTGTGTTAAGTGAAATAAGCCAGTTAGAGAAGGATAATCTGTGTATGACTCCACTCATATGAGGAATTTAAAAATGTGGACAAAGAGAACAGATTAGTGGCTACCAGGGGAAAGGTGGGGTGGGGGGTGGGGCACAAAGGGTGAAATGGTGCACCTACAACACGAATGACAAACATTAACATACAACTGAAATCACACAAGATTGTAACCTATCAATAAAAAAAAATGAGATATAATTCACACACTATAACACCCACATTTTTTTTTTTTTTAAAGATTTTATTTTTTCCTTTTTCTCCCCAAAGCCCCTCTGGTACATAGTTGTATATTCTTCCTTGTGGGTCCTTCTAGTTGTGGTATGTGGAACGCTGCCTCAGCGTGGTTTGATGAGCTGTGGCATGTCCGCGCCCAGGATTCGAACCAACAAAACACTGGGCCGCCTGCAGCAGAGCGCGCTAACTTAACCACTCGACCACGGGGCCAGCCCCAACACCCCCATTTTTAAAGTGTATAATTCATTGGTTTTTAGTATATTCACAAAGTTGCGGAACCATCACCACTATCTAATTCCAGAATATTTTCTTCAACCCAAAAAGAAACCATATACCTGTTAGCAGTCATTCTCCATGCCCCTACCCTGTGGCAACCTCCAATCTACTTTCCATCCATATGGATTTACCTATATGGGTGTTTCATATAAAAGGTTTTGTTTTTGATGCTATTGTAAATGGAGTTATTCTCTTAATTTCATTTTTAGATTGTTCGTTGGTAGTATATAGAAATGCAATTAATTTTTGTATGTTGATCTTGTATCCTGTAACCTTATTAAAATTGTTTGTTACATCCAGAAAAAAAAAAAGAGACCAGAGATTAACTGGTAGATCCATTAGTCAGAAAAAACATACACTTAAAGAAAGCAACAAGCCTCTATTATCTAAAAAGTTAAATATATTAGACACAGAAGAGTAAATAGGTTAAAGTAGCCCCACACGTTCCCCGCCACCCCCTCATTTTTACCTTTGAAAGTAATTAGAAAGAAATACTTCAGGAAAGCTTTCTTGAAAGGTTATGTGTCAACTCCTTCCCTCTAAACGAGTGGTTCTCAATACCTATATTGCATCAGAATTACCTGGGAAACTTAAAACAAAAAACACACCAGATGCTTGGGGCTCACCCTTTAGTGTTTCATTCAAAGATCTCTGGATGATTCTAACATGCAGCCAGAGCTAACAACTAATGCTGTAACAATAATTTATGAAGAGTATGAAGTAATCAAGTCAAGTAAGGCAAGACAGGAGCTAATACTGAGTCTTTCCTTTGTCAGAATCTTTACATATTTTCTCATTTTAATCCTCAAAGTAACTTGAGAGGAAGATATTAATATCTCCATTTTGCAGAAATCTAACGCTAAAGAGAGTAGTATTTTGCTATACACCAATAAAATAGCAGAGCTGAGATTCCAAAGTTTCTATTTTTTCTACTACCTTATGCTGCCTAGTATAAATGGAAGTTCTTTCTATATGGAAAGCACTGTGGGAAGGACTGTATGAAGAAATAGCTAATAATCCTTTTTAAGAGGAATTTGCTTTGTGAAACTATTATTATGCACAAATCACTGACATAAAAACTTGATCCATTTTCTATGATTTAAAAAATTTATCTATAGGGGCCAGCCCTGTGGCTAAGTGGTTAAGTTCACGTGCTCTGCTTCAGCGGCCCAGGGTTTCGCCGATTCAGATCCTGGGCGTGGACATGGCACGGCTCATCAGGCCATGCTGAAGCAGCATCCCTCATACCACAACTAGAAGGACCCACAACTAAAATATACAACTATATACTGGGGGGCTTTGGGGAGAAGAAGGAGGAGAAAAAAAAATTATCTATAGTTTTAACCAATATATTTGAAAAATTTGGCGCTCCCTCAAAATATTTCAATTAGTTTTAAAGAATCAATGCTACTAACCTATACTCAACTCAGGACATTCCAAAATCTGTGTCTGGTATTTTCGCCATAGACATCTTTGCTGGATAACTAATTTCCCATAAGGCAATTCTGCCATAAAAGATAAAATAATGAAACATGAAAAATGAATAACAAAGTTAAAAGACTTTATTGTGATATACAAAATATGTGAATATATTTAAAATGTGTGTAGATTCACGGCAATACTGCACAGATAACTGATTTTAAAATCACTGTTGTTACCAATTCTTACCTTTATTATGAAATTAACTAAGTATTTTATAAGAGGACATTTCATCCTTCAAAGAGGAAGCTAAACTAATCAGTTCCATCAACTTACAAATTTCCATTATAAAAGTAAACTTCATAAAGGAGTGTTTTATACACCACTGTAATTCTCATATGATGAGTGCTCCATAGTGACTGATTTGATTTTTTGCTAGATCTCCATTTTAATTTTGGTAGTCCAGCATTTCTTAAATGAAAGATTGTTTTATTATCCCCCCGCCTTTTTAACAATTAACTCTTAACAGGTCTTCTTGCTTCCACCCTTACCCTCTACAGTCTATTTTTTACAGAGCCACCAGTGATTTCTTTAAATCTTAAATCAGATCATGTCAAATCTCTGATTAAAACCTTCCAACAGCTTCCTATCTTACTTGGAATAAAAGCCCAAATCCTTGCTATAGCCTACATGGACTTAGACATTTGTTCCCTAGAATTATCCCTCTGTGAGCTCAATTCCTATCACTTGCCCCTTCCCTCATTCCACTCTAACTTTACTGAACTCCTTACTATTTCTTAAACACGCCGAGTACCTTTGAACGTGTCATTGTACTTGAAGCTTGGAATGTTCTTCCCCAGATATATAAATGACTCACTTCCTCTTCCTTTTGGTCTCTGCTCAAATATCACCTTATGAGAGAGGCTTTCCTTGATTACCCTTTATAAAACATCACTATCTCACCCTTTTACCAGTAGTGTTTATCTCCCTGACCTTATTTTTCTCCACAGCACTTACAACCTCATGAAGTATTATATTTTAATTTATAGCCTAACTCCCCAACTAGAATGTAAACTCCATAATGGTACAGACTTAGGATGTTTTGCTCACTACTGTATCTCCAGTGCCTATAATATAACAGAACTAGACAGTAGGAGGTGATCAGTAAATATCTGATGAGTGAATTAATGACCGAATAAGAGCAAGTTCAATAAAATAATTTCTTTCCACCAGTTCATATTCATCATGTTTAGATTCCTGACCATTCAGTGATATTAAATCCTCCTGTGTTAGGGATGTGAAGCACAAAAGGATATAGGCGTAAGGTTAAATACGAGAGAGGCAGGATAGGTCACCAAGATGGTGGCGTGAGTAGTCTTCTTTGTCTCTACCCCTTCGAATCTACAACTAACTGGACATTCATCGCTTAACAAAGGATATCCATATAGCATCTCAGGATGCCTGAGAGACCCGTGCTGCTATACATCGGAAGGTGGACGGACTTCCCCCCGGGAGGAGGAGGAGATAGGCGAAAACTCTACGACCCCGACCCCCAAACAGCCTAGTACCTGCAAGCAGCTTTCTTCCAGTGGACACCCCCAAAACATCACCACACACCAAGGGCAGGAGGGTGCACACACCAGAGGAGCAATAGTGGAAACAGGTGACCACAGCCCTACCCAAGCCCACCGAGATTACACCTAAGCCCAGGGGGAAACTCCAGAATGCCACACCAGAGGCGGCAGGGAAAACCTCTACTCCCCATTAGGGAGAGGCCCCGCCTAGCATCCACAACGCCGGGAGGCTCCCGGAGAGAATCCTGAATGGGGCAGCAGCCCGCCAGCTGCCGCCGCTGGTCTCACAGACTGCGGCTGTCGCCCAGTCAGGGAACGGGGCTACTGGAGATCTCCTGGGAGAGGACTGGGGTTGGGTGAAGTTCCAGCGGCCGGCTCCGCGGCCCAGGAGGAAACTCCAGGGTTCCGTCCAGGCAGCAGGCAAAGCCTCTACCTGTCATTAGTGGAGAGGCCCCGCCCAGCATCCACAACGCCGGGAGGCTCCCGGAGAAAATCCCAAACGGGGCAGCAGCCCACCAGCTGCCGCTGCCAGTCTCACAGACTGCGGCTGTCGCCCGGTCGGGGCACGGGGCTACCGGAGATCTCCTGGGAGAGGACTGGTGCTGGGTGGAGTTCCAGTGGCTGGCTCCGTGGTCCAGGGTGAAACTCCGGGGTTCCGTTGTGGCAGCACGGAAAGCCTTTACTTGCCATTAGTGGAGAGGCTCCGCCCAGCATTCAGAACGCCGGGAGGGTCCCGAAGAGGAGAATCCCAGGCAGGGCAGCAGCCGGCCAGTCGCCACTGAACTCACAGTCTCTGGCTGTCCTCCAGACAGGGCAAGGGGCTCCCCAAGATCCTAGGGGAGAGGACTGGGGCTGGGTGGAGTTCCAGCGGCCCGGCTCCATGGCCCAGGGGGAAACCCTACAGTCTCACAGCAGCCTCAGTGAAAGCCTCTGCACAGCACTAGTAGAGAGCCCCCGCCCGGCAACCACAAGGCTGGAAGACCCTGGGACAAAAGTAGCATAGCTAGGTGAGCTAACCACAGACTGCAGAAGATGCCCATACCTCTGCTGTGACCTATAGTGGACAAGTAAGATTTTGTGGGCGCCGACAGTGACAGAGCTGCAAATATAAGTGATCCTGCCCCTGGCCACTGGGAAAGCCCATAACACCGCTGCAGACCCTAAGGAGGGAGCACGTCTAGGTGGTCTGCAACAGTAGGCACCAGCAGCCTGAAGCCCCCTTGTCACAGCCCCCACAGCTGAAGAGGGACCCCACAGGACCACTGTGACTATGAGGAGGGGCCCAGGCCCAGTTAGCAACAGCTGATAGGGTTCCTGGTCGGTGCAGTATAAACAGCTGTTCCCCCACCACACCAGTAGAAACAAGTGGAAGCAGTAACTAAACTCTATCTCTATGCGGAGGCACAAATCTACACCATCAAGCAATATGAAAAAATATATTAAATCTCCAGAACAGAAGGAAGATGACAAATACCCAGAAAACAATCCCAAAGACAATGAAATATATAACCTAAATGACGATGACTTCAAAACAGCCATCATTAAAAAACTCAATGAGTTAAAAGAGAACTCAGATAGACAACTCAACGATTTCAGGAGCTAGGACACAAAAGAGTTTGATACTATAAAGAAGACCCAAACAGAAATACTGGAAATGAAGAACACAACAGAGGAGATTAAGAAAAATCTAGATGCACTGAACTGTAGGGCCGATAATATGGAGGACAGAATTAGCAATTTGGAAGATAGGAATATAGAAATGCTGCAGGCAGAGGAGGAGAGAGAACTAAGACTAAAAAGAAATGAAGAAACTCTCTGAGAATTATCTGACTCAATTAGGAGATGCGACGTAAGGATTATAGGTATACCAGAGGGAGAAGACAAGGAGAAGCGGGCAGAAAGCCTGTTCAAAGAAATAATGGCTGAGAACTTCCCAAACCTGGGGAGAGAGATGGAACTTTATGTGACAGAAGCCAATAGATTTCCAAACTTTATCAATGCAAGACGACCAACCCCAAGGCATATAGTAGTGAAGCTAGCAAAAGTCAATGACAAGGAGAGAATACTAAGGGCAGCCAGGCAGAAGAAAATAACATACAAAGGAACCCCCATAAGGTTATGAGCAGATTTCTCAGCAGAAACTTTACAGGCTAGAAGAGAGTGGAATGATATATTCAAAACTCTGAAGGACAAAAACCTGAAGCCAAGAATACTCTACCCAGCGAAATATCCTTCAAATACGATGGAGAAATAAAAACTTTCCCAGATAAACAAAAATTAAGGGAGTTCATTGCCACAAAACCTCCTCTTCAAGAAATGCTCAGGAAAACCCTCATTCCTGAAAAATCAAAAAAAGGAAAGGGGTTAGAAAACCAAGAGCAAAGGAGATAAGTAGAAGGACAATGACAGAAAGTAGCAGCTCTCCATCAGAACAGGTTAGCAAAAGTTAAATAAAACATTAAAGATAAAAGGAAGGGAAACACCAAGAATAAATATAACCCTGTCATTTTAACTACAAACTCACAACACAAGAAAGAAGGGGGGAAAAAAATCTGACAATAACAACCTAGAAGGGGAAGAGAAAAGGGATAGAAGGTTTTAATTTAAGGAAATAAGAGGCTATCAGAAAATGGACTATCACATCTCTGAGATGTTTTATACTAACCATATGGTAACCAGTAAACAAATAACAAGAATAAAGACACAAATTACAAATAAGAAGACACCCAATACAGAAATTTACATACCTGAATTAGTAATCCAAAAACCATGGGACGAGAAACAAAGGAAATGCAAGAGAACCGGAAAACAAGAGATAAAATGGCAGCAGTAGGCCCCCACATTTCAATAATCACTTTAAATGTAAATAGATTGAACTCTCCAATCAAAAGATACAGAGTGGCAAGATGAATCAAAGAACAAGACCCAACAATATGCTGCCTCCAGGAAACACACCTCAGCCCCAAAGACAAACACAGACTCAGAGTGAAAGGATGGAAGACAAGCTAATAATGAACAAAAGAAAGCAGGTGTCACTATACTAATATCAGACAAAGTAGACTTCAAAGCAAAACAGATAAAGAAAGACAAAGAGGGACAGTATTTAATGATAAAAGGGACTCTCCACCAAGAAGACATAACACTTATAAATATATATGGACCCAACACAGGAGCACCAAAATTTGTAAAGCAACTCTTAACAGAACTAAAAGAAGACATCAACAACAATACAATAATAGTAGGGGACCTCAACACCCCATTAACACCAATGGATAGATCATCCAGACAGAAAATCAACAAGGAAATTATAGAATTAAATGAAAAATTAGATCAGATGGACCTAATAGATATATATAGGACACTTCATCCAAAAACAGCAGATTACACATTCTTCTCAAGCGCGCATGGCACATTCTCAAGGATAGACCATATCTTGGGAAACAAAGCAAGCATCAATAAGTTCAAGAGGGTTGAAATAATATCAAGCATCTTTTCTGATCATAATGCTATGAAACTAGAAATCAACTACAAGAATAAAGCAGGGAAAGGTGCAAAAACGTCGAGACTAAACAACACGCTACTGAACAAACAATGGATTATTGAAGAAATTAAAGAAGAAATCAAATACTATCTGGAGACAAATGAAAATGAAAATACACCATACCAACTCATTTGGGATGCAGCAAAAGCAGTCCTAAGAAGGAAATTAATTGCAATACAGGCTCACCTCACTAAACAAGAAAAATCTCATATAAGCAACCTCAAATGACACCTAACAGAATTAGAAAAAGAAGAACAAACAAAGCCCAAAGTCAGTAGAAGGGGGGAAATAATAAAAATTAGAGCAGAAATATACGATATTGAAACAAAAAAGACAGTACAAAGGATCAATGAAACAAAGAGTTGGTTCTTCAAAAAGATTAACAAAATCGACAAACCCTTAGCCAGACTCACTAAGAAAAGAAGAGAGAAATCTCAAATAAATAAGATTAGGAATGAGAGAGGAGAAATCACAACAAATACCGAAGAAGTACAAGGGATCATAAGAGAATACTATGAAAAACTATATGCCAACAAATTGAACAACCTAGAAGAAATGGACAAATTCCTAGACTCTTACAACCTCCCCAAACTGAATCAGGAAGAAATAGAGAATCTGAATAGACCAATCACAAGTAAAGAAATAGAAACAGTAATCAAAAACCTCCCCACAAATAAGAGTCCAGGACCAGATGGCTTCTCTGGAGAATTCTATCCAACATTCAAAGAAGATTTAATACCTATCCTTCTCAAACTATTTCAGAAAATTGAGCAAGATGGAGCACTCCCTAACACATTCTATGAAGCCAACATCACTCTGATCCCCAAACCTGACAAGGACAACACAAAGAAGGAAAACTACAGGCCAATATCACTGATGAACATAGTTCTAGCAAACCGAATACAGCAATACATCAAAAAGATTATACACCATGATCAAGTGGGATTTATACCAGGGACACAGGGATGGTTCAACATCCGCAAGTCAATCAACGTGATACACTACATTAACAAAATGAGAAACAAAAACCACATGATCATCTCAATAGATGCAGAGAAAGCATTTGACAAGATCCAACACCCATTTATGATAAAAACCCTCAATAAAATGGGTATAGAAGGAAAGTACCTCAACATAATAAATATATGACAAACCCACAGCCAAGATCATACTCAACAGACAAAAACTGAAAGCCATCCCTCTGAGAACAGGAACAAGAGAAGGGTGCCCACTTTCACCACTCCTATTCAGCATAGTACTGGAGGTGTTGGCCAGAGCAATTCGGCAGGAAAAAGAAATAAAAGGAATCCAAACAGGCAATGAAGAAGTAAAACTCTCACCGTTTGCAGACGACATGATCTTATATATAGAAAACCCCAAAGAATCCATAGGAAAACTATTAGAAACAATCAACAGCTACAGCAAAGTTGCAGGGTATAAAATCAACATACATAAATCAGTAGCATTTCTATACACTAACAATAAACTAACAGAAAAAGAACTCAAGAACTCAATCCCATTCATGATCGCAACGAAAAGAATAAAATACATTGGGATAAATTTAACCAAGGAAGTGAAAGATTTATACAATGAAAACTACAAGACTTTCTTGAAAGAAACTGATGACGACATAAAGAGATGGAAAGACATTCCATGAACATGGATTGGAAGAATAAACATAGTTAAAATGTCCATTCTACCTAAAGCAATCTACAGATTCAACGCCATCCCAAT
This sequence comes from Equus asinus, assembly GCF_041296235.1. Taxonomy (NCBI): domain Eukaryota; kingdom Metazoa; phylum Chordata; class Mammalia; order Perissodactyla; family Equidae; genus Equus; species Equus asinus. The sequence continues at coordinate 84,278,772 of NC_091809.1, read as the reverse complement.
CAGAATCCCAATGACATTCTTTACAGAATTAGAACAAAGAATCCTAACATTCATATGGGGCAACAAAAGACCCCGAATTGCTAAAGCAATCCTGAGAAAAAGGAACAAAACAGGAGGCATCACAATCCCTGACTTCAAAACATACTACAAAGCTACAGTAATCAAAACAGCATGGTACTGGTACAAAAACAGGTGCACAGATCAATGGAACAGAATTGAAAGCCCAGAAATAAAACCACACATCTATGGACAGCTTATCTTTGACAAAGGAGCTGAGGGCATACAATGGAGAAAAGAAAGTCTTTTCAACAAATGGTGCTGGGAAAACTGGAAAGCCACATGTAAAAGAATGAAAATTGACCATTCTTTTTCACCATTCACCAAAATAAACTCAAAATGGATTAAAGACCTAAAGGTGAGACCTGAAACCATAAGGTTTCTGGAAGAAAACGTAGGCAGTACACTCTTTGACATCAGTATTAAAAGGATCTTTTCGGACACCATGTCTTCTCAGAGAAGGGAAACAATAGAAAGAATAAACAAATGGGACTTCATCAGATTAAAGAGCTTCTTCAAGGCAAATGAAGACAGGATTGAAACAAAAAAACAACCCACTAACTGGGAAAAAATATTTGCAAATCATATATCTGACAAAGGCTTAATATCCTTAATATATAAAGAACTGTCACAACTCAATCACAAAACATCAAACAACCCAATCAAAAAATGGGCTGGAGACATGAACAGACATTTCTCCAAAGAAGATATACGGATGGCCAATAGGCACATGAAAAGATGCTCATCATCGCTGATCATCAGGGAAATGCAAATCAAAACTACACTAAGATATCACCTTACACCCGTTAGAATGACAAAAATATCTAAAACTAATAGCAACAAATGTTGGAGAGGTTGCGGAGAAAAAGGAACCCTAATACACTGCTGGTGGGAATGCAAACTGGTGCAGCCACTATGGAAAACAGTATGGAGATTCCTCAAAAAACTAAAAATAGAACTACCATACGATCCAGCCATCCCACTACTGGGTATTTATCCAAAGAGCCTGAAGTCAGCAATTCCAAAAGTCCTATGCATCCCAATGTTTATTGCAGCACTGTTTACAATAGCCAAGACGTGGAAGCAACCTAAGTGCCCATCAACAGACGAATGGATAAAGAAGATGTGGTACATATATACAATGGAATACTACTCAGCTGCAAAACAGAACAAAATCATTCCATTTGCAATAACATGGATGGACCTTGAGAGAATTATGTTAAGTGAAATAAGCCAGCAAGAGAAAGATAATCTGTGTATGACTCCACTCATATGAGGAATTTAAAACTATGGACCAAGAACAGATTAGTGGCTACCAGGGGAAAGGTGGGGTGGGGGGCGGGCACAAAGGGTGAAGTGGTGCACCTACAACATGACTGACAAACATTAATGTACAATTGAAATTTCACAAGATTGTAACCTATCAATAACTCAATAAAAAAAAAACTGGAAAAAAAATAATGTGAGAACTTAATCTCATTATGTCTGTAACTTAATCAGTTTTTGAAATCCGTTCAAAAAGCTCATAGGAGAGAGCCACAGCACCCCTTATCATTTCTTCCAGGTATGAAACTATGTTAAAAAAAAAAAAAAGGACACACAACCTCACAGGCTGGTAAGGTGATTATAAAATTCCACAATCTTAGCATATCATGAATCCTCAGAGATCAGCAAATTGAATTCACTTTACAGAAAGAGAAACAGAATCTTAGAATATATAGTAGCTCTAGTTTCTTAAAAAAAATAAAAGGACACTTAAGTCATTAATATATAAACTTGAGAAAATTTTTCCATGAAAATTTACTGTTGACATGGAGGAAATTCTGATGCTGAATTTCAAATAAATAATTTCAAACATACAAAAAAAAAAAAAGTTAAAAATAGAAATACCTTATGACCCAGCCATCCCAGTACTGGGTATCTATCCTAAGAACCTGAAATCAGCAATTCCAAGAGTCCCATGCACCCCTATGTTCATCATAGCATTATTTACAATAGCCAAGACATGGAACCAACCTAAGTGCCCAGCAACTGATGACTGGATAAAGAAGATACGGTATATGTACACAATGGAATTTTACTCAGCCATAAAAAAGGACATAATCGTCCCATTCGCATCAACATGGATGGACCTTGAGGATATTATGTTAAGGGAAATAAGCCAGACAGAGAAAGACGAACTCTATATGACTCCACTCATAGGTGGAAGTTAACATATAGACAAGGAGAACTGATTGGTGGTTACCAGCGAAAAGGGGGTGGGTGGGGTGGAGGGAGGGCACAAAGGGTGAAGTGGTGTACCCACAACATGACTAACAATAACGTACAACTGAAATCTCACAAGGTTGTAATCTATCATAATCTTAATTAAAAAAAAATATATGAGAGAGGCAGAATAGTGGTAGGATTAAGAATATAGATTTTGGGACTAAATGGACCCAGGTTCAAAATCTAGTTTCAGCTATATAACCTTAAAGCAAGTTACTTAGCCTCTAAAACTTTGGTTTCCTATCAGTGAAAAGGATATACCTATCTACTTCATAGGAATACTGTGAGAATTAAGTGAGATAAACACTTGGTACATTAACTGACTCTAACATATAGTATTTAGGTAATTCTGGGAAAGTTATACAACTATGCTTCAAATTTTCTCTCTAAAATCAGAGCAACAATAGCAGCTGATTTAGAAGACTATTACTTGGATTCTTTCTTGTATTCAGCAAGTATCTAAGCACTTACACATTGTATGTAAAGTGCTTGTTAGGAAGGCAATAAAGAAATATTTTAAAGTTAATATATATGGGATAATATTTATACAATATGTGCTAAGTGATCTTATACTATACATTAATTTCTCTTCTTCCTTTGAGTATCCCCTGCCTTTTATCTATGCAAATCAAATAAACTCCTTAGGGGTTTAGCTCAGATTGTGGTGTTTTTAGACAAAGCCTTCCTTGATCCTAACTGTATGTGATATTCTTCATTTCTTCAATAAATATACCTCCCAGTATCAGTATTCATTTTATTTCTCTTACTGTGGATCTTACTATCCATAGCATTCATTAGGCATTTACCATGTGTTATCTACCCTTTACTGCATAGTTTTCATAAGAATGTGACTCTTCTTCTCAATCTATATCCTAAGATTTTAAAAATCAAGAATGGGGGCCAGCCCCATGGCCGAGTGGTTAAGCCCGCATGCTGTGCTTCGGCAGCCCAGGGTTTCATTGGTTCGGATCCTGGGCGCAGACATGGCACCACTCATCAAGCCATGCTGAGGCGGCGTCCCACATGCTACAACTAGAAGGACCCACAACTAAAAATACACAACTATGTACTGGGGGGCTTTGGGGAGAGAAAGGAAAAATAAAATCTTTAAAAAAACAAAATCAAGAATGGTATTTTACATAACTTTATATTCTCCAAAGAACTTACAGTGGTCATGCATACTGTGGGTCTTTGAACCCTGTGGATCAAGGTACATGATAAAAGTACAAGGTTAAGACCTGCTATGAGTCAAGAACTATGGTAGACACAGGATACAGTGGGGTGGAAAAGACACTATTTCTACTAATGCTTAAAGTACACATGTTTTCGCAGCAGGTATAAAATAACTGTCTCATACACACACACACACAACTCCACTGTGAATATGTACACAAGCGTTCATTGATGTATTAGCCCTGATGCCCAGCAGCTATCACGAATTTCTCACAAAGTCCTTCCTTCTCTTTCAAAGAAATCTTTTTCTTCTGACAAGCACTGATGATTTTAGAAGTTAAAGGTCTGTTCTTTTTCCATTTCCCACTACTGTAAAATTAGAGAACATAATAAGAAAAGTTGACACCCATATACTTAATACTTCATTAAAAGAATGTACTAATTCTCAGATGAAAAGTCAGGTGGAGCCTTAAATAATCACCTTATCATAACCATTTCCTTCAGCAATTTAAATACCATACCACTTTCACAAAGAAAGCACTATTACTGCATTTTTAAAAAGAAAATTAGAAAAATAAGGGGTACAATTTTTTCCTTAGGCTGTCTTTTTTTTTTTCTTTTTTAGATTTTTTTTTTTATTTTTCTCCTTTTTCTCCCCAAAGCCCCCCGGTACACAGTTGTATATTTCGTTGTGGGTCCTTCTAGTTGTGGCATGTGGGACGCTGCCTCAGCGTGGTCTGATGAGCAGTGCCATGTCCGCGCCCAGGATTCGAACCAACGAAACACTGGGCCGCCTGCAGCGGAGCGCGCAAACTTAACCACTCGGCCACGGGGCCAGCCCCAGGCTGTCTTTTTATGAAATATTGAGTGGAATGAAAAACATTACTTAAATAACCTATATAATACAAATGATCAAGTTAGATATTTATTCTAGTTCTAGCTTTGATAGTTTTTATTTAAAAACTACAACAATATTCTTTAAGACAGAACAGGGTTTTAGGGTTAAGTGCTTAAACCAGACTAAAGAGCACAAGGGTTAAGTACAGAACATTTTTAAATAAGAAGAACAAGTAGCAGTATTGGGTAGGAATAAATCTATTTTATTTTAAGCCAAAGTTCTTAGGCACTAAGGCCCAATCCCTTGAACCAGACATTAAATGGTCAGACATTAAATGATGCATTAATAAAATCTCTCTGAATTCTTTAAAAAGGAAAAAGAGCAACAGAGAAAGCCCATTTTAAGCTTTTATTATATGCATTATGATCCAGTAAAGAGGGAGTGGGGACGAGGGAATCCAATTAGCAGAAAGCTAGAAAATATCTGTGTACATGGAAAAGTACAACTAGGCAGTATTTTAGTACTGATAAACACATCTTATACACAGACAGACCTCTGTGTATCTTCCAGTGAACATTTATTGAATTCAGTCTAGTGGGAGGCAGAATTGATGAAAAACTTCTATATTAAAAGTAAGAAAGGGTACTACAGCAATAATTAGGAAAGGCACTTAATCTAAATTTGATTATGCTTGAATTGAGTTTTTAATTACAAATAGCAGACAGTGAAGAAACCAGTATTTTAGTAAGAGGGACAATAACATACAATGTAACTATGAGAATACAGTAAACTTGGGACACTTTAAGCAGCGTCATACGGGTATACAATGACCAAAGATCAGGATAGTGACGTTATACAGGGGCTAGATCAAAGATTTTTGAACAGCAGGGCATAACATACTAAGGAGTTTGCTTAAAATTCACAGTAAAATTCACAGAAGTAACCTGATCAGATCTGCATTTTAAAACAATTACTCTGGGATAGCATGGTGGAGAATAAACTAAAGAGGGGCAAGATTAGAGGCAGGTATCGGCTAATAAACTCTGGTAATAGACAAGGCAACAGAAAACAAGGGCCTTAACACAGCATTGGGAAAAGCAGAAGCAACAAGACTAGGTATCCAAATGACTGGTTCTAAGGTGAGAATACAAATGAGTCAAAAGAGCTTCTGGGTTTCATTAGGTTTGTTCTACTTCATAAAGACACATTTTGGCACTTGGGTACATATTTAATTCCTTATGTACTAATTTGGCTTCAACAGAATATGGAGGCACCTGAATGTAGGAGGCCTGTCTTCTGTATCTAGCAGGGATTAGGAGATCAATACTTGTTCAAACAACTAGCAAACTGAATAAATTGGACATACTTGCTAAATCATCTCTATGGCTTTATATGTCTTTTTACAAATTATAGCTTGCATGAGAAATCTCCTGGGATTCTTGTTAAAAATGTAGATTTTAGGACACTACTCTAGATTTACTGAATTGATGTCCAGAAGTAGTGCCCCAGGAACCTGTATTTTACATAAGTTTCCAGGTAACTATTATGTACATTAAAGGTTAGAACCATTAAACAATTCTCTAATCCGAGGATCCTTTCATAGGGACAAACTGCCATTCTAAAACCTCTGTCCTTTGTTACCTTTGTTTGGATATCAGGTATTCTACTCTCTGCCAAAGACAGCAAGGTGGAGGAAAAATGCATTCCGAGCCTCAACCGTAAGCTGTATGGGTTTCAAAAATATCTGTCTTAGAGAAAACTTTTCTCACTCCAGGAATTGGACAATGGTTATTTGGCAGATTTGATTTAGATTTTGAATTTGCATTTTTCTATACAGCTAATATATCAATTGATATCAAAGGTTATGCTTTTGGGATTTTTTTTTTAACATTGATGTGATTTGTAGTGCAACTAAAAGAAAAGACTTCCATTTCTAGTCATTTAATTGGCTAAGTTTTTAAAATGATACTCAGAGTAGTCGTTCAGCTCCTTTATTAAAAACTAATTCAGGGAATAGACAATCCATAAAAAATAATGTGATATATTTCTTAGCTAATACTTAAAATCAGCCAGTAATTTTCCCACATGATAGAAATATATTCTACATGATTAATCACTGACAGTTAAAAGGCGAGGATTTTAACCTTTATTTAAATGTACTTATTAAAATAAGATTTTAATTCTTTTTTGGTTTCACTCTCTCACTCGGGGGGGTTCCAAGGAATTTTTTCTTCCTTAACTAAATATACAAGCTGACAAAGCATGGGTCTCTAAATTTTGAAATAAACTTCTAATATTGTGGTCCTCCCTATAAAACAAAAAGTAATGGTTTTTGTGAGTTAAGAAGGAAGCTACAAAAAAATTAAAAGGCAGCTCTATTCCAAAATTTGAAAATGGTAATTTTGGTCATATTTAATATATTTATATTTAAAAGATAAAATCAAGTCACAATAGAATCAGGAACTTCAGCAAAATCACATGTTCTCTAAATAAGGAGAAATAATAAAGTAGCAAATAGGTTTTGAATTCAGGATAAGATTGTTTTGTAAAAGAAGTCTCTCCTCATTATCACAAGTTAGCTATATCTGTCTGCCTAGGTCAGGCTTTTGGAAAAAATTATGTCAAAATCAGATTGTGGTGATGGTTGTACAATACTGTAAATTCACTAAAATTAATTGAATTGTACACTTAAAACAAGTGAATTTTGTGGTATGTAAATTATAATTCAATATAGCTGTTAAAACACTATGTGCTTATAAAAGAGCAAATGAATGACATACCCCATCTTCTCCACATCCTACGAGTTATCTAAACTTGTAAGCAATTAAATGTTATGAAGACAGTAGCTATCACTAGCACTCATTACATGCTGATGATTTTAGAGCTTCCAAACCTATGAGACTACTTGGGGTCAGGACTAGGGGGCCACAGCAATCCCTTTAGACATTAACCCAGACTGAAAGATGTCTTGGAGAAGGCAATACTTGGACATGTAGGAAACTAGCTCACATCCTTATCAAAATGACTATAATAGAGAAAGCTAGATGAAGCTACTCACTGCTTTGTCCTAGGACAGTGACATATGATAATATGGTGGTAATAATGTGGTAAGTTCTATGACAGTGGTTTCAAAGGGGCCAGGGGTCTGTGAAAACACAGAATAGGGTCATTTATCACCAAGTGAAATAGCCTGGGGGGATGGTGGAGAATGCCAGAGAAAAAGTCTCTGAAGAGCTAACATCTAAACTGAAACTTAAAAGGATCAGTAGGTATCATTCAGGAAAGAAAATCAGTATTCTAACCAAAGAGAACAACAGCATGAACAAAGATGTGGAAGCATGAAACAGTATCTCTAAGGAGGGAATCAGTGACAATTCAATATTACTTACACATGTTTCAAGGCAAGGAGAGATGGGAAATAAAGTGCCAAAAATGGAAACAATATAGAGAATTTTTCATAAAGTTCTACTTATTCAGTTTAAAGGATATTACTTTAACCTTCTGTTGATCACTTAGAATTAAAAAAATAATTTATTGGTCTATAAATCCTACAAATCTTGGACCACTGCTGTATATGATATGCAGCCCTGAAGAATTAAGCAGGTGAGTTTTTGGCTATCGTAACTTTTAGAAAACAGTTTGATAATGTGAGGTCTCCTCATATTTTCCACCTCCCCAAACACTCATGTTACAAACACGGTTAACACACCAGCAGTTTATTAAGGATAAAGTAACCACAATGTACTTTCACAACGATCAAAACACCATTGCTGACAGCAAATACTTGCTTTCTTTTATCATAATCTTACCATCAACCTCTAAAATAAAGAAAATTTACCTTGAAACAATGCAGTAGGGATGTAGTGAAAGAATGGTGACTTTACTACCTTGCACTCACATAATCTTGCAATCATAATAAAATAGCTGTCCTGTGCACAATCTGAAAAGTTTGACAGGTCTTTTCTCTTTTTCTAAAAACTGCCACATTTATATTTTTTCACTGTTTAATAATATGTTGCTAGTTCATGAGGCCTCCTGTTGCTAACTGGAAGAAAATCTTACACTAGAGAATAGAATAATCACACAATTATTTCATGATGTTTGTTCAATTTGATAACCTCAACCCATACTCAAAGAACACTTACCTGCTTTACATTGTATCCTGCTTTTGCACTAGTTTCAATAAACATAACATTCAGCTCTTTGGCTTTCCTTTCTCCTTCCTCAATTGACACTTGTCTGTAGAAAAATAAAAAAGATAAGCAAATTCTTCTTTTTGAAAGATATAAAGATTATAAACAAGGTTCTGAAAATAATTTTTCTTGATATGGGTGCTGGTCACACAGGCAAAACTAGTTTGAAAATTCATCAGGCTGCAGTACCCGTAAAAATTTGCACTTCTGTGTTTATGTTATACCTATTTTTTTTAAAGAGACCTTTTCATTGATTTGCTTTTACTTGGCTGAGCTCATCCTGTAACATTTTTATTTTTAAAAACTTAATAGCCTGGGGGCTGGCCCTGTGGCCAAGTAGTTAAGTTTGCACGCTCCGCTTCAGTGGCCCAGGGTTTCACCAGTGTGGATCCTGGGCATGGATCTAGCAACACTCTTCAAGCCATGCGGAGGTGGCATCCCACATAGCAGAGCCAGAAGGACCTACAACTAGAACATACAACTATGTACTGGGGGCTTTGGGGAGAAAAAGAAGAAAAAAGAAGATTGGCAACAGATGTTAGCTCAGGTGCCAATCTCAAAAAAAAAAAATTAAAACAAACAAATGAACTTAATAGTCTGGGGGCCAGCCTGGTGGCGCAGTGGTTAAGTTCATGCACTTCGCTTCAGCGGCCCAGGTTTCGCCAGTTTGGATCCCAGGTGTGGACCCTTAGCGAGTCATGCTGTGGCAGATGTCCCACATATAAAATAGAGGAAGATGGGCATGCCTCAGGGCCAATCTTCCTCAGCAAAAAGAGGGGGATTGGTGGTGGACGTCAGCTCAGGGCTAATCTTCCTCAAAAACAACAACAATAACAACAAAACAACAAACTTAATAGTCTGCTATTTTCTCTGATCATAAGTATTTATCCTGTGATTAAAAACTTTGTGTAGAATAATTTTTATGGCTAATTTGTCAATTTGCTACTATAATTTATATAACCATTCCCAAACTGTTAAGAGTGTAAGTTGTTTTCAAATTTAACACTATTGTGAAAGCTATTGCTATAAACATCTTTGTGCTTAATATTTTGTGCACTGTGGATTAATTCCTTAGGTTGGATTTTGTGGATTTGTAAAATTAGAACAAGTGAGTCAAAAGACATGTATGTTAAAATGTCTTAATACACAGTATTGATATTTTAATACTTCTTTTAGAGGGCATTTTGTAATACATTATAATTAGCAGTGTGTCTCAAATTAGGAGCTCCTCAAGTGCAAGGTTATCTCATTTATCTTCATGTTCCTAGTACCTAGCTGGCACATAGGTCTTTAATAAATATGCAAGTATTCCAATGAAATGAATCTAAACTATCAGCTGATAAACTCTGCTTTGTCACACACACACAGAAAACCGAAGCAATGCAAGAGAATTTTCACAAGCTCCCACACTACGTCTATCTACTGATCTACTTGTGTGTGTGCCCTTACATTCTACCTCTAGTCCTGTTACTATGGAGCAACTTTCTCCCCAAACTTAAGATTTATGTTCTAGATTCCACTCGCTTCTTGTCTACAAGAAGATATTATTCCAGAAATTCTCCATGCTCTAAAAACAAGGACATTCTCTTACATAACAAGCCAATTGTTAATGTTTTACTACATCTGCTTGTTTTATCTTCTTATTCTCTATGTATTTATGTGTGTGTATAAATTTTTAAAACCACACATTTCTTTTCTTAACTATTTGAGATTAAGTTGACAATCTGCAGAACTTTAGTTCTAAATGTGTAAATTTCCTAAAAACAATTCTGTCAGATGCCCTAAAACTTACTTCTTGGACCTCTTCTCTATCTATAGTTACTCACTTGGTGATCCCATGCAGTCTCATAGTTTGGAATTCCATCTATATGCTGATGACTCCCAAACTTATCTATCTAGCCTGGATCACTACTCTGAATTCCAGACTCATATAGCCAGCTGCCTACCTGACATCTAATTAGATATGAGGATATCTAACAGCCATTCTAAACTTTAAATGACCCAAACTGAAGCCATGATATTCCATCCCAAATCAGCTCTTTATGCAGTCTCTTCTACTCAGTTAATGGCACTTATTCAGGCCAAGAATCTAGGTGTCATCTTTGACTCCTCCTTCTCCCACACAGCAAATTCCCTCTATCAGTGTGTATTCTATCCATTGCCTCTGTATATCCTGACAGTTCTACCTTGAAAATATATCTGAATGTGACCATTGATCACCACACAAGCTACCACTATCCTGGTCCATAACCATTTCTTGTTTGGATTGGCCCCTCACTTCTACTCTTATATATTTTCAAGAGAGCAAACAATGATCTATGAAAAGTTACTCCTCTGCTCAAAACCTCCAATCTCATTTAGAAAGAGACTTTGCTTTTTGCCCTACGTGACCTGGCCTTTGTTATCATTTCTTTTAAACCTCATTGCCTACTGCTCTTTTCATCACTCTCACCAGCTATATAGGCCTCCTTGTTGTTCCTCAAATAAGCTAAGTATATTTCCAACTCAGGGCTTTTTGCGTTTTCTGAGCTATCTGCCTAGGACCTTTCCTTTCTCAAGATATCTGCATAGTTAACTCTTACTTCCTTAGCCTCTCTACTCAAGTCACCAGTAATCTTCTCATATAATATTTCAAACTCACTCTTAACATTTCATATTCTCTTTCCCTGCTTTATTTTTTACCCATAGCATATATCACTATCAAACATCTTATGTATTTTTTTTACTTATGTGTTGTCTGGTTCAATAAAACGTTCCTTGAAGACTTGTCTTTTTGTTCCCTACTCTATCCTAGAGTAGCATCCTCTGAAACGTAAGTGATACTCAATAAATATTTCTTGAATGATTATTAGTCTGTAAACCCTACACATGAAAGATTCCAGGCAGAAATCTTTCCTCATGTCAGAACCGTAAGTCACCCTAATAAAACGGCTGAAGGTTAGCTATAGCAATGATCCCAATCAGGGTTTGATTTTGTCACTCACTTAGGAAGACTCTTTAAAATATGGAGTCAAGGGCCCCACTCTAGACTGATTGAATAACAATATGTAGAAGTAGGATCAAAACCCCACAAATTTAAAAAGTTGACCTTTCTAGCCAGAATCTTAAAAGAGGGTCTAATAAGCCATATTTACCAAGTGATTCTCAGGTTTGAAACATCTGGGAGTCACTGGGCTACAGGGGACGGAAAGAGTACTGAGCATTTGGGTGTTTATACTGAGACACAACAGATATATTCTGGTCTTTCCTCCAAGTTTTATCACAAAAAGTATTTAATTCTCAAAGAAAGTGATAATGACATTTAACTTGAATAGTTATTAAAACTTTTCTTCTGACTCCAAAAGTAATCAATTTTAAAAGACCAATCATCACAATAAAGTCCTCCATAATCTCACTCCCTTCCCTAAGATAGCTACAGTTAAGTTCCATAAATGTTTATGCAAATTTGTTCTAAGCAAAAGCATATATAAATCTACCATCTTTCAATTTTTTTTAACAGAAAGAGTATCATGCTATACACACTGATTAAATAGTTTTGTAAGCTTCATGTGTTAGCAATAAATTCCTCTCATTCTTTTCAGTGGCTACAAGTATTTCACTTATAAAATGCTACTGCTACTGATGAACATTCAGATTGATTTTAATTTTTTACTATTACAAATAATATTGTAATAAACATTCTTATATGTTCATCTTCTCACATTTCTGTGGGAATATCTGTGGAATAAATTAGTGGAAGTGGATTTGAGTCAATGAGTATTTTAAATTCCAATGTTGTTAAACCGTTTCCCCCTCCAAATTGTATTAGCTACATTTTCAGTGTATGAGGCTTTTTGTTTATTCAGACTCTAGATGATACTGTGCATTATCAACCTTCTGAATAATGGCTGATCTAATAGATGAATATGATCTTTATATTCGTGTATTCAAACTTATCAATCTTTCCCATTATGGCTTCAGGGTTTCATGTCATGCTTATAAAAGACTACCCACTACCAAAAGATTTTCCTTTGATGCTTTTTTAAAAAGCATTTAAATCTTTTACTCATTTTAAAATTATTTTAGTGGAATGAACAAGGCTATAATTTTTTTAAATGTGAATAGCTGAAGGGTGAGAGTCTGGCAAAAATCACTGAGAAACATGGTAATTCCAAAGCAATGAACAAATACTACCTTAAAGAAAAATTATTGTAAATATAATTTAGATAAGTTTCTAGCATTTGTGTACTCAACTGAAACATTACGCAATAAAAGAACAGATGCTTATCAGCATCCTTTTAGAAAACTCTGGCTATAAAGGGAAACAATTCAGATTTACAATTTTTCTATCTAAAAATGAAGGTATCCAGGGACTCTCTAGTAGAATATATACCTATGTGATCTTCAAATTCTCATACTGGAGATAAATAAAGTAGTAAAGATTTATATGATGGCAAATTGATGTCCAAAAAATGATTTTCATAAAGAAAAGACAAAATCATACTTTTAAATTACTTCTAAATTAAGAAAGACTTTTTTTGTCACCAAAGTGCCAATTCCAAATGAGGTACCAAGGGCAGAAATGGGCTTAACTTTTCCACAATCCTTTGAACATACTGGATTTCCTCGCAACATTTTAATTAATAGCACAAGTTCACTACCCGAATTTCAATAGTCAACTCGTGAATAAACAAATAATAAATAGTAAAAGCTTCAACTGTTAAGTAAAATGGTCAAGACTATTTAAAGCAGAAAGAATATCTAGTAGGTCACTTAGGAATGCTGAAGGCAGATATTCAAGCCATGGGTTCTAAAGTGATGTTAATACATTTTGGATCCTGTGACTTGAATATGGCTTTGCTGATTTGACTAAGGTATCACAATCAGGCTATTCAGTTCAACCACACAGTCTGGCTCAATCATACAATTTAAGGAAAAAAAAAAAAACAAAGAAAAGAAAACACTACACCACTGAATTACAATGAATATTTATAAGAAGACTACCAAGAAAGTGTGCATTTAATCATTATAAATATTTTTTAAAGATAAGATTTATTTTTTAAAACATTTTGTTCTTTGGCCTAAAACAAGCAAAACAGCTATCCACTTCATGTGTAAACAATCTTTTTTCCAAATTTAAATAATCTTGCATGAGAGTTATTCACACACGTAGTTACACAAAACAAAAACACTAATTTTCCTTTAAGGACTGAGTTTAATGTTTACATTTATATTTTAGGTTCCCACACTAAAGAAAACGGGGATATAAACTTAAGGATTAAACATGTCTCCTTTCAAAACAATTCTCCCGTAACAAAACTATCAGGCTGTTTAACAAAGAAATCAAACATTCCATACACGTACAAAATCACTCCATACCTCTTGTCAGCAAGGTCTGTTTTATTTCCTACTAGCATGATGATAACATCACTTCCTCTTTCTGTTCTGACATCATCAATCCATTTCGTAGTTTGCTGGAATGAGTTAACATCTGGTATGGGAGGGTGGACAGAGAGATTAGTGTTACTGCAAATGCCTCCCCAAGTCATGGACCAAAAAAAGAAAGAAAAAAAAAGCCCTGGAAGTTGGAAGGGGACTGGCACATTAGGACTCACTTTTAATGTGCCTGCAACATAACTCCATTTTATCTGAGTGCAACTGTCAGTGATCTAAACAAATCACAAGAATAAAATCGTTTAGATTCCTTTTATAGCAGTTTAAAATTTTTGGATGTGACCAAATGAGTGCAGTGTACTATATGCAATTGAAAAAAAACTTTTAAAATGTAAGGACAGCTATGGCAGATAATATGGTGTCACATTGCCACAACGCTTTTTTGATTACTTACACATACCAAACATGACAAAGAAAGCATCTCCAAAGTATGTCAGCCAGTAAGTCCCAACACATCCAGAAAATTTGTAAAGCCTTTAAATAGCTTTCAACACCACTCTATTTGCATTGCTTATTCAGTTTGTGATCACTTTAACTTGAAGTTTATTAGTTTAATGCATCAGAATCACTTGTAACAAAATCCATCCTTTCTAGAACTGGATTCTAAGTAGAGTACTTCAACACTTTTTACATCAGCTAAAGAAAACAGTTCACTAATATTTTAACCTCATATACACAATTTTTAAAGAAAAATACACTAGGTTTCATTTGATTTGGTTAAAGTAAGCACAAACATTTTAAAGCTGCAAAACTTGTCAATGCACAATAATGAACATACATTATCTTAAACAAGTAGCAACCCAAAGTAAAGCTTCAAGAAAAGAAAGATGGCATATAGCACCTAACGGAAAAGAAAAAAAGAAAAAAAAAGTCTCTGAAGGCAAACTTCTAACTTAGAATTCTGCCATGGCAATTCTTAAGTAGATATGACTTCTGGTTGAACAGATATGAAGAAAAAAAAAAGTAGCAGTATTACTAGTTCAAATCAATAGTTTGTTTATATAAGATGTTTTTAAAGAAGTCCAACATACAGTACTATCTTGGTTTTTCTATAAATTATGGACCACTACATAGAATGATGTTTAATATTGCCTAATATATATCATAAACCAATTTACAAAGAATTTTAATCAGAGAGCATTTCCCTGTCAGTCACCAACGCTCCATGGAAAATTCACAGTCACTTAAAATGCCAAAGGCATTATTCAGTCTTTAAGGAAAAGAAAAAGAGAAGACTATTACTTGTTTTAGTTTCCCATTTAAAATTTTTTTCTCAGAGAGAAACAAAAGTGTAATTTGTTAGCAACCAAGTAACACAGTCACAGAATCCAGATATGATTCAAATGAAAATGATTAGTAGAAAATTGCACATTGTGTTTTCTCTGCCTTCCTCTATAGACAGAGGATGGCTGGAAGGGGAAAGCAGAGAAAAGCTGGCTAGCGGAAGCTTTTAACAGGCTCAACAGAAGCCTTGGAGGATTTGGAAAACTTGGCAAGAGGCTTAAATGCAGATTATTTTATTTTAGAGAAATCTGAGATCAAGTTAAATGAAGAAGGAAACATTCTTCCAACCATAATTATGGTGTGGCTTAGGGATAACAGGATACTAAGAAAGCCTTGGAGAGGATTCATAATGGGACCTGAAGGAAAATTTTCAGGCAAAAAAACCCTGGCAAGTAGAAATAAAGCATATTGGTACAAACACCAAAGCAGATATCTCCGACCTAGGTGGTCTGTGATAAGTTTTGCTATGACAAAACTCATTTTTACATGCCAGTATGGAAAACAAGCACAAGACAAGAACATGCATGCAGCTAAGCTAAAGGATGAAAGAAGATTAGAAATGCGTAATTCCCCCCACTCACTTGTGATATCATAAACAACAACTGCCACAGTGGAGTCACGAATGTAGCTAGGAATCAAGCTCCTGAACCGCTCTTGACCTGCTGTGTCCCATAATTGCAATCGTACCTAACAATAAAATCAGTCAAACAAGCAAAAAAAGTAAGAAAGGTCAACCCATTGCAAAATACCTACTTGTGATATCGTAAACTACTACGGCTGCAGCAGAATCACGGATGTAACTGGGAATGAGGCTACGGAAACGTTCCTGACCCGCAGTATCCCACAGCTGCAGCCTGATCTGTGGGATGGGAAAAAGTAAATAAAAAAAAAAAAAACCAAACTCATACTAAAAAGAAAAAAGAAATAATGTTTTTAAAAGGAGGAAGGTGGGAAAGAGGTAAAAAGGAGACTCATGCAGAAAGTTGCAGGGATGTGAGGAATGGAAGTAACATAAAACTTCTTTGCTTTTTCAACAGAGAGTAATATTAAAAATTTGCTTGCTCTGAAGGTACATGACTTATAAATGACAATGAGAAAGATTTCACAGAATCAGAAATACAGTTTCCTTTTTTCCCCTCCCTATAACTTCTCTTTGAATTCTATGCCTTCTAGACAGCAAAAGGTACAAGATGCTGATGTTTAAACAGTGAGCATAAAAGGAAAAATGAAAGTAAATGTCAACGAGCAGCCCAGGCTATCAGAGTAAAGGAATTAATGCTTCCCTGAAGCTAAAATGTCCCTTTTCATTGCATCCAGAACACTTTGAAATTGAGTCTCTGACTACTGTGCTTCTGTTTCTTCCACACATTTCTTCCCAAAACACTGTATATAATCTCATAACAAAGGAGAAACATCTTTTTGTAACCCTACAATCCTTGTAAAGTTTCTTTACTTTCTTACTTTTTCACATCTACATTCAAGGAAGAAAAGCCTGAAAACCAGCATTCAGTTCTTCTATAATTATAAAACAGTTTCCAAGCTTTCAAATGTTAAGAAATAGCATGCTATATATTAAAACATAAAAGAGAACATCCAAAGAAAAAACTCACACACTTTTAAGAAACAGCATTAGAGATAATGTTTTTTTGAGTATAGGTCCCAAAATACTGCATTTCAGATAGTCACTGTTTAAGTGACAGAAATCTCTTCAAGGGATAGTGGGCTAGAATACAGAATTTACATGTACTTAAAGGGAGCGTTCCAAAAGATGGAAGACAAAAATCCACCAAGTAAATACATGTCACTTTGGTATACATCATATTCTGACAAACAAAATCTTGAAGTTCACAAATTGTGTGATATTCAAACGAAATCTTTCTGAATGTCTCAAGAGTGGCTGGCATTCCAAAGGTCTTTAGCAGCTCTCATTTCTTCATGAAAATACTCTATCATCTCAATACTAGTTGTCATCATTTTTCCAAATCAAGATGACAAATTTTGTTTAACAAGCCTATGGCCATCAAGTTTTACAAATACTTTGGCTTTCTCTCCCCTTTGGATTTCACTTGGGGATAAGAAGTCAGAATGCTAAGTACTACTCACCCATAATAAGTTTTTTTTCTAAACGCCTGTAAACTAACTTTGGCAACTTAGCTAAACACTTCTTACGGTGACATCATTGATTATAGCTTTGATCATAGTTTTCTATCCTGGAGTGTTGCAGAAAATTGCACACTGAAAACATTACTCACTGTTCGATCCTCCAAATACATTGTTTTTGATAAAAAGTCAATACCAATTGTTGCCTGTAAAATAAAACAAAACAAAGTTAAAAAACAGTAACAGTTTAATGGCAGCCAGCAATTTAGGGTTCAAATGGGAATTATGATTGTGGAAGAAATAATAAATAAATATCACAGCCAAGTAAGAATGAACAAAATTTTCAGTGATAATGGCTTCCACATTTAGGACTTGCCGTGTATTGGGGATTCTTTTAAGCCCTTTATGTCATCTCTAAACTTTATACATCTCTGCAAGGTAGCTATTATCATCCCTATTTTTCTCATTTTATAGATAACAGTATTGAGGTTCAGAGAAATAAAATAACTTGCCAAAGGACAGAAATCTTCTGCTGTAGAGTTTGGAGTAAGAGTCCAGATCTTTCCAATATACATTGATATATACATTTAAACATTTTAAAACTGTGGTAAATCACATAGAAAATGAACCATCTTAACGATTTTTTTAAAAGATTTTTTTTTTAAAGACTTTACTTTTCCTTTTTCTCCCCAAAGCCCCCCAGTACATATTTGTGTATTTTAGTTGTGGGTCCTTCTAGTTGTGGCACGTGGGACGCCACCTCAGTGTGGCTTGATGAGTGGTGCCATGTCCACCCCCAGAATCCAAACCAGGAAACCCTGGGCCACCGAGGCAGAGCACACGAACTTAACCACTCGGCCACGGGGCCGGCCCCTAAAAGACTATTTTTTTAAGAGCAGTTTTAGGTTCATAGCAAAACTGAGAGGAAGGTACAGAGATTTCCCATATACTCCTTGCCCCTGCATATGCATAGCATCCCCTATTACCAACATCCCCTACCAGAGTGGTACATTTGTTAAAACTGATAAATCTACACTGACACTGATACAGTTTTTTAAGAGGTTTTATTTTTAAATTGTGCTAAAAAAATATATATCATAAAATTTAACATTTTACCCATTTTAAGTGTACAATTCAATGGCATTAATTACATTCACAATGATGTACAACTGTCAACACTATTTCCAAAACTTTTTCATTACTCCAAACAGAAACACTGTGCCAATTAAGCAATAACTTATAATGGATATACCACAAATTGTTTATCCATTCATCTAGTGATTGGACATTTGGATTGTTTCCACCTTTTGGCTACTGTGAATTCCTGTTCTCAATTCTTTTCAGCAGATATCTAAGAGTGGAACTGCTAGGCCATATGGTTACTCCATTCAACTTCGTGAGGAAACGTCAGACTTTTCAACAGTGGCTGTACCATTTTAAATTCCCACTAGTGATGAATGAAGGTTCCAATTTTTCCAGATCCTTGCCAACATTTGTTATTTTCCTTTTTTTATATATAATAGCCACCCTAGTAGGTGAGAAGTGGAATCTTATTGTAGTTTTGACTTGCAGTTCTCTAATGACTAATGATGTTGAACATCCTTTCATGTGCTTATTGGCCATTTGTATATCCTCTCTGGAGAAATTTCTATTCAAGTCCTTTATTCATTTTTAAATTTGAGTTTGTTGTTTTGTCACTGATTTGTAGGAGTTTTTAATACATTCTGGATATTAAACTCTTATCAAATATGTAATTTTAAAATATTTCCTCTCATTCTGTAGGTTGGGCCTGGCATCTTTATCAAAAATAAACTGTCAATAGATCTATAGGTTTATTTATGGGCTCTCAATTCTATTCCATTGGTCTATATGTCTACCCCTGTGCCAGTACCACACTGCTTTGATTACTGTACTTTTGTAGTAAGTTCTGAAATAAGGAAGTGTAAATTCTCCATCTTTATTTTTCTTTTTCAAAGCTGTTTTGGCTATTGCACATCGGGATCGGCTCTTTCATTTCTAAAAAAAATGGCAGTAGGAATTTTGATAGAGATTGCACTGAATCTGTAGATTGCTTTGGGGAGTTAGTATTGATATCTTAACAATATTAAGTCTTCCAATCCATTTACCTGAGATGTCTCTCCCTTTATTTAGGTCTTAATTTTTTTGAGCAGTTTTGTAAATTTCAGTTACACACAGGCTTTTATTAAAAAAAAAAAAAGAAAGAAAGAAGCTTCCTCCTTTATCCTAAACTATGTGACTATGTATTTCAATTATGTTTCTAAATTTAGGGCTTAAATACATCAACTTAAGTACTAATTCCATTTTATGACATTCAACCTGATAATGTATATCCTACTCTGCCATAAGGTTTAAAAACTTGAATTACTACGCAAGAGCATCTAATTGACAAACCTGAGGAATGTACAGGAATGGTATATGGTTACCTTTAAGAAATGTCACCAGTAGAACCTCGTTTACTCAGACAGTGTGGCAGAGGCAGCTAATTGCCTACATAAATATCCATCTTGCCCTTATTTAAATCCATACTTTTCCCATTAAAAAGACTATATTTTCCAGCCTTCTCTAAGTTTTAAATAAATGGCGTTGACTCAGGTAGAGGGTGAAAAACAAGAATAACTTAGAAGAATCACTTCCAGACTCTAGCTAAAAAGAACAGTTTCCCAGGTAACAGTTTTTTGCTTCACTTTGACATAATGCCTAAATTTTGGTCAATTAAGGACTCTTCTGGCCAACCAGTTTCCTCTTCTGTAAATGAAATCAATTCAGTGCCAAGAAATCATACATAGAGCATGAATTAAGAATTACATAAAATTTTTTTTTTCCCTCTGAGGAAGACTGGCCCTGAGTTAACATGTGTTGCTGATTTTCCTCCACTTTATATGTGGGTCACTGCCACAGCATGGCTGATGAGTGGCAGAGATCCACGCCTGGAATCGGAACATGCAAACCCCAGCTGCCAAAGCAGAGTGCACCAAACTCAACCACTATGCCATTGGGCCAGAACCTAAAATTCATTTTTTTGTGTGAAATGAAACTGAACTTAAACTAAGTTTCAGATATACATTACATTTAGCTTACATTAGCCAAATAAATTTCTAGCAATGAGACTAGCTCTTTAGTTATTCATTTCAGAAGTCTTCCTGTTGTGTGTGTGGTTGGGGTGGGAGAAGGCTATCTTCAAATGATTCACTGAAGCACTCTTCACCTAATAACAAAGTTGCCAGCTAAGCACATTCGGTCAATTCTTCATATTCAAAGACAATACCTGATATACTATCAAGCCAATTTCCCTAAGTAAGGATGTAGGGTGCTATATCATCCAAATTTTCTTGTTACAGCTAAACTAAGATATATCTAGCAGTGTACCTAATTCTTACAAAAACTTGTAGCTCATATTGTTAACTAGCGTCTTCTACTACTGCCAAAGTACAATGATATTTTGGCTTCATTAGTCACAACTTTTTCACAAAGAATAAATCTTTCCATATTTGTCAAATTCTATATAACTTCACCCCATCAACATCACTGCCCTTATAAATGTCCGACTGAACAGCAGCAATAGTCTCTGCATTGAAAAAACAGCAACGGGACTTTCAAATATGCCTCTTTAATTTCACAACTTGGGTATAACAAAATTCTTTAGAAACACCCAGAGAACCCTAAATACAGGCTCTAGTTCATAATTCTTTAGCCTAAGATTCTGACCCTAGTGTAGATTTTTTAGTTTATGGTATTTGGTTCTACTCCCAAAGATTTGAGCTTACACTCTCAGTCATTTGCCACATATGGCTCAATGACATCAATACTTTTTTCAGTCCCTGAGACTGGTATTTGTAGCTTCTCTGCTGAGGATAGATAGAAACATTGCTCAGAATCAAAATACTGTATACAGAGCAGGTCATCTAGGTGAAGCCTATAAGCTGTCGAGTTGCAGGGACCTAGAAAATTGGGGATACGTGATCTAAAGGGATCCAAAAGAAAAAGAAGCACTCGTGCTCATTAACTATTTTTCACTTCTAAACTTGCTTTTTCCATGTCTTAAGAGGTGGCTAAACCATTTCTGAAATATTCAAAAGAATGATAATAAAATACATACAGTTCATATTCATTAGCTTTTTATTTAAATGACTTTCTGTAAATGGCAGATTTATATTTTAGTCATCTCTGTTCCGTGATCTTTATGGTTTTTAATAAATGGCTTAATTAAAAGCAAATTCCTTTTGGGATGATGGAAATGTTCTTAATCTTGATTCTAGTGGTAGTTTCATAGGCATATATCTGTCAACACATCAATTTAAGAGCGCTTTGTATATTTTGGATAATAGTCTTTTGTCATAGTGTCTTATGCAAATATTTTATCCCAGTTTGTGGCTTGTCTTCTCATTCTCTTGAAACTGTCTTCTGCAGAGCAGAAGTTTTTTAATTTTAATAAAGTCTAGCTTATCAATTGTTTCTTTTATGGATTTTGCCTTTGTTGTTGTATGTAAAAAGTCACCGCCATATCCAAGGCCATCTAGGTTTTCTCCAATGTTATCTTCTAGGAGTTTTATACTTTTACGTTTTACATTGAGGTCTGTGATGCATTTTGAGTTAATTTTTGTGAAAGGTGTAACCTCTATGTTGAGATTTATTACTTTGCATGTGGATATCCAGTTGTTCCAGCACCAGTGCCGAAGAGACTATCTTTGCTCTATTGTATTGCTTTTGCTCCTTTGTCAAAGATCAGTTGACTACATTCATGTGGGTCTATTTCTGAACTCTCTATTCTGTTTGTGAAATAATAAGAAATATATATTGGTCTCTGTCCCCAATTTCTTACACAGGGCTCCTGAAACCTTTGTAAATTCCTAAGTGATAAGAGCACTAGGAGTGGGGGCCGGACCCGTGGCCAAGTGGGAGTGGTTAAGTTTGCGCGCTCCACTTTGGCAGCCCAGAGTTTTGCCTGTTCGGATCCCGGGCGTGGACATGGCACCCACCGCTCATCAAGCCATACTGAGGTGGCATTCCAAATGCCACAACTAGAAGGACTCATAACTAAAAATACACAACTATGTAGCAGGGGGCTTTGAGGAGGAAAAGGAAAAATAAAAATAAATAAAATAAATAAAATTTTAAAAAAGAGCACTAGGAGCATCTCTTGTTCTAATGAGGCAACTCTGGGTGCCTCCTAGATGGGGGCTGGTCACCAGAAAGACCAAGCCATGATTAGAACTTTGGAATTTTCAGCCCCACTCCCTGTTCTCTAGAGATGGCAGAGGGGTGGAAATGGACTTAATAATTGACCATGCCTCTGTGACGAAGCCTCCTTAAAAATCCCAAAACTACAGGGTTCAGAGAACTTCCAGGTTGTGGACACATCCATAAGCTGGGAAGGTGATGCACCTCAACTACATGCGGATAGAAGCTCTTGTACTCTGGACCCTCCCAGACCTCGCCCTATGTATCTTTTCATCAGACTGTTCATCTATATCCTTTATCATATCCTTTAATAAACAGGTAAACATAAGTAAGTGTTTCCCTGACTTCTGTGAGCTGTTCTAGCAAATCATCAAATTGAAGGGGGAGGAGCTCATAGGAACCTGATTTGTAGCCATATAGGACAGAAGTTGTGGGTAACCTGGGGAGCTACCACTTGCAATTGGCATCTGAATTGGGGGGCAGTCTTGTGACACTGTGGGATCTGATGCTATCACCATGTAGAGAATGTCAGAATTGAGTTAAGTTGCAGGACACCCAGCTGGTGTCACAGAATTGTTTGGTGTGGGAAAGTCCCCACCCATCTGGTGTCAGGAATGATGTGGGTGTGGTGGCAGTATGACAGTAAAGGAGAAACACAGGTTTGGAAAACGAGGTTTTTTCCAAACCTTGTTCCACTGATCTATTTATCTGTTCTTTTGCCAATATCACACTGTCTTGATTACTGTTGCTTTATAGTATGCCCTGAAGTTGGGTAGCATCAGTCCTCTGACTTTGTTCTTCTCCTTCAATATTGTGTTGGCTATTCTAGGTCTTTTGCCTCTCTATATAAATTTTAGAATCAGCTTGTCAATATCTATAAACAACTTGCTGGGATTTTGATTGGATTGTGTTGAATCTATGGACCTAGCTGGGAACAACTGACAACTTGACAATATTGAGTATTCCTATTGACGAACACAGAATATCTCTCCATTTATTTCTTCTTTGATATCTTTTTTTTTTTTTTTTTGAGGAAGATTAGCCCTGAGCTAACATCTGCTGCCAATCTTCCTCTTTTTGCTGGGGAAGACTGGCCCTGAGCTAACATCTGTGTTCATCTTCCTCTACTTTATATGTGGGATGCCTACCACAGCATGGTTTGCCAAGCAGTGCCATGTCCCCACCCAGGATCCGAACTGGTGAACCCTGGGCCACCGAAGCAGAACGTGCACACTTAACTGCTGCACCACTGGGCCAGCCCCTTCTTTGATATCTTTCACTAGTGTTTCATAGTTTTTTCCACATAGAGATCTGGTACATATTTTGTCAGATTTATGCCTAAGTATTTCATTTTGGATGATGCTAATGTAAATGGTATTGTTTTTTTAATCTTAAATTCCATTCGCTTGTTGCTAATATACAGGAAAGCAACTGACTTTATATATTAACCTTGTATCCTACAATCTTGCTATACAATCACTTACTAGTTCCAGGAGTTTTTTTGTTGATTCTCTGGGATTTTCTACAAAGACAGTCATGATCATTTGCAAACAAAGACAGTTTCATTTCTTCCTTCCCAATCTGTATACTGTCTATTTCCTTTTTTTTGCCTTACTGCGTTAGTGAGGATTTCCAGTACAATGCTGAAAAGCAGAGGTGAGACGGGACATCCTTGCTTTGTTCCTGATCTTAGTGGGAAAGTTTTGAGCTTCTTACCATTAAGTATGATGTCAGATACAGGCTTTTTAAAAGATACTCTTTATCAAGTTGAGCAAGTTCCTCTCTAGTCCTAGTTTACTGGAAGTTTTTATCATGAATGAGCGTTGCATTTTGTCAAATACTTTTTCTGCATCTACTGATATGATCAACTTACAACTTTTTAAAATGTATAAAAATGTTTATGAAGAATTTTCAAGTAAAAAAGTGGCAATAATAAACTGAACCCCATACATCTGTCCTCAAATTTCCAGAATTATCAAACAAGAATACCCATCTAGACATTTAGGTTTAAAGCTTTCCACAAGGTGCAAAGGCTGTGAGATAAGAGGGGCCCCTAACGAGTTCAAGGAACAGCAAAGAGGTTTCTGCAGCTGGAGATTTGAGAATGAGGGGAAAGTAGTAGAGATGAGATCACAAAGGTAATGAAGTAGGGAGGACAACAGGGTCTTAACAGGCTAGTACTATTCAAAGAGTAGTCCAATGACTGATGCTAGCCCCAACTGTTACCAGTCCACAGCAAGGTACTATAAATAAGATGGAATATTCAGAAGAATGACCTGATATGACTTTTTTTAACAGCTTTATAGAGATAAAATTCACATACCATACAATTCAACCATTTAAAGTAATACAATTCAATGGTTTTTAAAAAAATTTTTATTGAGATTATGATAGTTTACAATTTTGTGAAACATCAGTTGTAAATAATTGTTTGTCAGTTGTGTTGCTGGTGCACCACTTCACCCTCTGTGCCCACCCCTCACCCCCTCTTTCCCCTGGAAGCCACTAATCTGTTCTCTTTGTCTACATGTTTAACTTCCACATGTGAGTGGAGTCACAGAGAGATTGTCCTTCTCTATCGGGCTTATTTCACTTAACATAATACCCTCAAGGTCCATCCATGTTGTTGTGAATGGGACGATTTTATTCCTTTTCATGGCTAAGTAGTATTCCATTGTGTATATATACCATACCTTCTTTATCCAATCATCAGCTGACGGGCACTTAGGTTGCTTCCACATCTTGGCTACTGTAAATAATGCTGCAATGAACATGGGGGTGCATGGGACTTTTGGAATTGCTGATTTCAAGTTCTTTGAACAGATACCCAGTAGTGGGATGGCCAGATCATATGGGATTTGTATTTTCAATTTTTTGAGAAATCTCCATACTGTTTTTCATAGTGGCTGCACCAGTTTGCATTCCCACCAGCAGTGTGTGAGGGTTCCTTCTCCACAACCTCTCCAACATTTGTTACTTTTTGTTTTGGTTGTTTTTGCCATTCTAATGGGTGTAAGGTGATATCTTAGTGTAGTTTTGATTTGCATTTCCCTGATGATCAGTGATGATGACCATCTTTTCATGTGCCTACTGGCCATCCATCTATCTTCTTTGGAGAAATGTCTGTTCACATCTCCTGCCCATTTTTTGAGCGGGTTGTTTGATTTTTTGTTGTTGAGTTGTGTGAGTTCTTTATATATTATGGAGATCAACCCTGTGTCAGGTATATGACTTGCAAATATTTTTTCCCAATTAGTGAGTTGTTTTTTTGTTTCAATCCTGTTTTCCCTTGTCTTGATGAAGTCCCATTTGTTTATTCTTTCTATTGTTTCCCTCATCTGAGAAAACATGGTGTCCAAAAAGATCCTTTTAACACTGATGTCAAAGAGTGTACTGCCTATATTTTCTTCTGGAAGCCTTATGGTTTCAGGTCTTACCGTTAGGTCTTTGATCCATTTTGAGTTTATTTTTGTGAATGGTGAAAAAGAATGGTCAATTTTCATTCTTTTACATGTGGCTTTCCAGTTTCCCCCGCACCATTTGTTGAAGAGACTTTCTTTTCTCCATTGTAGGTCCTCAGCTCCTTTGTCGAAGATTAGCCGTCCATAGATGTGTGGTTGTATTTCTGGGCTTTCAATTCTGTTCCATTGATCTGTGCACCTGTTTTTGTACCAGTACCATGCTGTTTTGATTACCGTAGCTTTGTAGTATGTTTTGAGGTCAGGGATTGTGATGCCTCCAGCTTTGTTCTTTTTTCTCAGGATTGCTTTAGCAATTCGGGGTCTTTTGTTGCCCCATATGAATTTTAGGGTTCTTTCTTCTAATTCTGTAAAGAATGTCATTGGGATTCTGATTGGGATTGCACTGAAACTGTAGATTGCTTTAGGTAGTATGGACATTTTAACTATGTTTATTCTTCCAATCCACGTGCATGGAATGTCTTTCCCTCTTTTTATGTCGTCATCAATTTCTTTCAGGAAAGTCCTGTAGTTTTCGTTGTATAGGTCTTTCACTTCCACAATTCAATGGTTTTTATTATATTCACAGAATTACACAGCTATCACCACAATCAATTTTGGAATATTTTCACCACTGACTTTTAACTTATAGGAGAATCATTCTGGCCATCCTGTTGAAATTAACCCAATGGTGGGCAAGGGAAGCAGAGAGCTCATTTAGGAGGCTATTTTTGGTGACTTGGACCAGTGTGGTTTTAGTTGGGGTGGAAGAAGGGAAAGAATTCAGATACATTTTAAAAAGCAGTGCCAATAGGATTTGCTGATAGACTAGAAGTGGGATATGAAAGAAAAAGAAATTGAGTGTGACACGAAGGTAACCTGAGTTTACTGAAAGCCTGTGTTGTTGTTAACTGAAATGGGAAAAATTACAGGAAAATCAGGTTTGAGGGAGAGTATTAAGAACTCAGTTTTGACTACATCAAGTTTGAGATGCCAACTGATACCCAAATGGAGGTGTCAGGTAGGCAGTTGAATATACAGATCTGGAATTGGGAAGAAAGAGGTCCAGACTAAATATATAAATTTGAGAATCATTATACATAGCATTTAAAGCCATGAGACTTTGTATAAGACTACTAGGGAGTGAATGTAGACCCAAGACAGATGCCTGAAGCAACCAACATTTATAGACGGGAGAAACAGGAAGAACTAACAAAATAAACTGAGAAAGAAAACACAGAAAGGTAGGAGAAAAATGAGTCAAGTGTGGTATCCTGAAAGCCAAGTGAAAGGTTTTAAGACGTTGTGTTAAACTATGTTAAATGGTGCTAACAGGTCACGTAAGATGAGGACTGAGAAAGGACCACTGCATTTACCAATGGGGGGTTCACTTGTGTGATACTGTCATATAATAAGAAACATAAATTTTGATTTTCATCCCAGTCTCCTGGCCTAAAATCCCTGTAATTTCCTAAGTGATAAGAGTGAAAGGAGGAGCCGGCCCTGTGGCTGAGTGGTGAAGTTCACACGCTCTGCTTCAGCGGCCCAGGGTTTCGCCAGTTTGAATCCTGGGCGCAGACATGGCACCGCTCATCAACCGCTCAGTTGTATATTCTAGTTGAGTGCCTCTGGTTGTGCTGTGTGGGACGCCATATCAGCATGGCCTGATGAGTGGTGCCATGTCTGTGCCCAGGATCTGAACCGGCAAAACCCTGGGCCGCCGAAGCAGAGCGTATGACCTTAACCACTCGGCCACAGGGCTGGACCCCAATAATTAATTAGATTAAATGGGTCTTTTTATTTTTTTATTTTAACAAGAACATTTCAAAAGTTAATACAGAAAAGATTTACAATATGCTTACAGCCTCAGTGAAAGTACTTGGTTTTAAGACTACTAATTTCTTTTTTCTTTTTGTTTTACAAAAAAGCAATTTAAACTAAGATACATATAAATAAGACATATAACTGAGAGCAGACATCCTTGTCTTGTTCCTGATCTTAAAGAGAAAACATTCAATTCAGACTTTTAACATTAAGTATATTAGCTGTCGGTTTTTCATAGATGCCCTTTATCGTGTTTAGGAAGTTTCCTTGTATTCCTAGTTTGTTGAGTGTTTTTATCATGAAAAGCTACTGGATTTTGTCAAATGCTTTTTCTGTGTCTATTGAAACGATCATGTGATTTTGTCCTTTATTCTACTCATATTACATTAATATGTACTAAGTATTACATTACTTTCTGTATGTTGGACCAACCTTGCAATCCTGGTACCAACCTACCAATCTCAGCTGTAAATGGTATATAATCCTTTCCGCACGTTGCTGACTTCAGTTTGATAGTATTTTGCCAAAGACTGTTGTGTTTATATTCATAAGATATTAGCCTGTAGTTTTAATAGTGATGTTTTTGTCTGGTTTGAGTATCAGACTAATACTGACCTCACAGAATGAGTTGAGAAGTGTTCCCTTCTCGTTTATTTTTTCTAAGTCAATGATACCGATGTTGTTCTTTAAAACATTTCATAGAACTGACCAGTGAAGCCATGTAGTCCTGGGATTTTCTTTGTGGAAAGTTTCTTGATCACTAATTCTCTCTCTCTACTTACAAGTATATTCAAAGTTTCTATTTCTTTTTGAGTTAGTTTCAGTAGTTTGTATCTTTCTTGCAATTTGTCCATTTCATCTAGATTATCTAATTTGTTGACATGTAATTGTTCAGAGTATTCCCTTATAATTCTTTTTATCTCTGTATAGTTGGTAGTAATGTCCTTTCTTTCACTCATGATTTTAGTAATTTGAGTCTTCTCTCTCTTTTTCTTGTTAGTCTAGCTAAAGGTTTGTCAATTTTGTTGATCTTTTCTAAGGACCACTTTTGGTTTCATTGAATTTTTCTACTGTTTTTTAATTCTCTCTTTCATATATTTCTGCTCTAATCTTTATCTGCTTCTGAATTAAGCATGTCTTTATTGTCTCTATTTTTGTTGCTTTGACACCTGGGGCCTTGCTGGCACTGGAGTGACTGGCCCTTCCTGGGTTTGCCAATTCTTAGAGATATAGTAAACTTGTCTGTGAGAGCATCTTTCATATGCAAACCAACCAATCCACAGCCCATACCCCAACTACCTTCTCTATCACATTCAGGGACACTATTCCCTTGCCCTAATCATACCAGGATCAGGTACCAGACAGCCAGTAACGGACCCACACTCCAGAGACTGTTGAAATCATTCAAACTAGGGAATCTTAAATCTGCTTACCTGGTCTCACCCAGCCTGCCCACAGCAACCACAATAAAGGTTCTTGCCCTTGTTTCCCGTCTCCCGCTCCCTGACTCCTGACCAACACCAGTGCTTCCCCATATGCCTCCCTTCCATGGCATGGAGTGTCCCCCTCCTCTTGCGATCTGTGAGTGTAACAAACTATCTTTAATGGCAATCATCTCCTGATCTGTTGGCCTCACCATACCTGAATAATAAAATCTACATTTTGAAAGTTTCTTCTTTCTCCTTGCTTTAGGTTTAGTTTGCTTTTCTTTTTCTAGTTTCTTAAGGTAGAAGGTTAAATTATTGATGTATTTCTTCTTTTTCTTATAGTACTGCTTTAGCTGTAAGTTTTGGTATGTTGTATTTTCTTCTTTGTTTGTCTCAAAGTATTTTCTAATTTCCTTTGTGATTTTGTCTTTGACCCATCAGTTATTTAGGAATATGCTGTTTAACTTCCACATATTTGTGAATTTCCCAAATCTCCTTCTGTCAATGATGTCTAATTACATTATTCATTTATTCTTGACTTTAAGTGTAGGTCAGAATGGCACGGAATCCTATACTTGGACAAAATCTCTGTAACAGAATATCTACAATCAGATCAACTTCTATCTCAGTTGGTATCAGAGATAATCTTTCAATAGACTTTGGAAGAGGAGACAAAGAAATCAAATGAAAAAGTTGAGGACTATAAGCAAAATCCATTATACTCTGTATTTATAAGCATTTTACAGATTACAGAAAGTGCTTTTATATCCATGACTGCATGTAAATAAATGAATTTTTAAAAAGACCTTGAATATTACTTGTAACACAAATAGAGACAACTAGTAAGTTGGCAGAAGCAAAATACCTGATAGGTGTTGTCGAAACTGTCATACATGAATCTGGTGATCAAAGATGTCTTTCCAACTGAAATAAAAAGAAAAAAGATTCACTTAACACATTACACTGGGTTCTCAAGCAATTCTTCTACAGAGAACTGCAATTAAATTCAATGGGAAATAACTGAAATGGTTCTACTAACGATAATTAAAAAGAAAATAGCCCCGACTTTATTGAAATACCTTTTTTTAATAACAGATCATCTCTCAAATTAAGAGCACGGGTAAAGAGTATTTATTTACTGAAGAGCTGAGGAAAATCAAGAGAAAAGATGGAGGAAAACAATCAATTATGTTGACATCTCTAATTCACAAAAGGTCAGGCAGATATTTATTTGGGCCCTAACAAAAAGAACTAGAATTAGACTGTGAAGAAATTATAGTTAACTTCCTGGCCAGGAAACTGAGGTCCAGGTCTACTTCATTCAGTGAATCAAAACATAACCCCTGGAAGTACAGACTAAAGATAGAGTCCTATGAGGAGCACGAGGGCTGTTAAGAACTAGACTGTTTAAGAGTGAGAAAGAAGTGACATGGAAAACTGTTTTGAAACTTATCTCAGGATCAGACCTCTCTACTTCTCTAGCAGGGCATATCCCAAAGATTTATAACACTTTTTTTTACAAAAAGATTGGTACCTGAGCTAACATCTGTTGCCAACCTTCTTTTTTTTCTCTTTCTTCTCCCCAAAGCCCCGCAGTACATAGTTGTATATTCTAGTTGTAGGTCCCTCTGGTTGTGCTATGTGGGACGCTGCCTCAGCAAGGCCTGATGAGTGGTGCCATGTCTGCACCCAGGATCCGAACCAGAGAAACCCTGGGCCGCTGAAGCGGAGCCCACGAACTTAACCACTGGGCCATGGGGCTGGCCCCTATAATACTACTTTTGTATTGGCATTGTTAGGTTAATCCATATAAAAGTGCCACTAGATCAGGGCTGGCCTCGTGGCCGAGTGGTTGGGTTCGCGCGCTCCGCTGCAGGCAGCCCGGTGTTTCGTTGGTTCGAATCCTGGGCGCGGACATGGCACTGCTCATCAGACCACGCTGAGGCAGCGTGCCACGTGCCACAACTAGAAGGACCCACAACGAAATATACAACTATGTACCGGGGGGCTTTGGGGAGAAAAAGGAGAAAAATAAAATCTTTAAAAAAAAAAAGTGCCACTAGATCAAAAACAGTAGAATACTGGCAATATCTTTACCAATGGGCACGCTCTCCAAGGGCAAGAACCATATCTAATTTTCCTATTTCTCCAGCAGCTTGGCGCAGACTCAATAAATACTAAATGAATATAAGAAACTGTATTTATATCAAATAGAAAAGAACTGGGTAAAGAAACATCTCAAATGCTCCCCAAAATGTAAACACTTTGGGGAAGAAAAAACGATATCTAGTCATTCATATTTTAGTATGAACTTAAGTAACTTTTGATTTCAATTCAATTTTTAGAGACCTCATCCTAGCCTCTACATTATACCCTCCAATCATATGCGATATGAAAACCTGAGGTAAAAACTGGGCCAAAGAGGGAAGAATCCCACAAAATCACCTACTCCCAAATGTCTTATTCCAGATAGCTTAAAATAGGCTGAAGAGAAGAGCTATATCTAATTTCCCTAGACCCCAGTCAAAAGCAAATTGATGTCTGGGAAGAAGCCTCTTTACAGAGCAATGAGCTGACCTATGCACTTCTTCACTAATAAACAGTACATATAGCTTTTATTTTGTTTTGAAAAGTGCCCCCCTGCCCTTTACATTAAAGAGCAAAACTCATGTTGTAAAGCAGGCAGTACAGAAAAGATTAAAAAATTATGTATATCTTATCACCCATATATAACTGTTAAAACTTTGGTATAATAAGAATATGTACTTAAAGGCAAAACTCTAGCCCATTCATAGTAAAGTCAGGAATAATATATATACTACTATTATTTAACAGTGATCAGAATCTGTAAAAATTAAATCTAAAAAACTGAAGAGATAAAAGGCATGATACATTTTACAGAGGGAAAACATAGTGGTGGAGAAAAGCAAAGGATCATATAAAATATATAATGAAGAAATACAAAATAGCTTGTTTGTTAAAACAGTTTTTATTTAAAGGATTAAAAATTCATTATTAAGCATTTTAAATATGATTCTTCAATACAGGGTCCTTGTAAATTTATTGTTCTTGTTTACCCCAAAACCTCCTGTAGAATGGTATGCAAACTTACAATGATTTGCTTAGTGTCTGTTTTCCCTAACATATTAGAAGCTCCATATTGGTCTGGTTTACTCTACATCATCAGAGCTTAACACAATGGTTGGCACATAATACCAAGCAAACGACACATGTTTGTTGCATTGATATCCAGTACTTTTTCAGACGGTAAAAAATACACATCCAGGGTATTCAAAGTAAATCTTATTTTTAATGAAACAAACAGATTTCATTATAAATACTTGTACTACAAAACACAATAAATAATATACTTTATATTTTTAAAGATGTCCAATGAGAATAACCTCTGTTCAATACAAGGACTACATATTAAGTCTCTATGACTTGTAAGGCCAAGGTAATAGGTTTGCCTCCATATACAATAATGTAAAAAAAATGTAAGCTTTTTTTTTTTAGTGCCTGCCTTAGATCCTATACTGGGTATTTTATAGGACAATGGTAATTTTGACATTAATTTTACAAGGAGGAAACTTTATTTCCATTTTCCAAGAAAAGGTAACAAGCTCAGAAGTTTAGTAAATTTCCCAAGGTTAATCCATTTGTTCTCTGCTAAAATATGATTCTATTCCATTTCTAACCAAAGAGCATGTTCTTCCCAATATACTTTCTTTTGTTATTAAAGAAAAAAAGTAACATGGTCATAATGGCAGAAGAGCTATGCTGCACTACCTACCTAGTCTCTAGGTTTTAAAGAACCTGAACACAGACCAGAAGAAAATAGAAAATGAAAGAGAGCATATCGTTGAAAGAAAAACAGCAATGAATGAGATTTTCCAGTCTGTAACTTTTTGCCTGAAACACTACCCAACCTGTGTGTTCCTGGCAGCAGAAGCCTCCAAACTAATTGACTTGAAAAGTCAGAAAGGACAAAGTTCAGGGGTCACAGAACAGTGAGAAAGACTGAGAGGGCAATCCTGGAAGGGAGGGAGCTTGCAAAGAGAGTGAACTACAAAATCTGCATTTAAAACGTCCAAATCCTTGGCTGACTTCCTAAACTACCTATGAGGACTTGATAGGGAGACTTCATGGTTCCCAGTGAGAAAGTAGCTGCTGGATGTTGCTGTTCAAAACAGGAGAATTTAGAGTTTGAATCCAGCCAAGGTAACTGCCTTCTAAGGCAAAAACAACTCTTTGGAAGAACAACAAATTCCAGAGCCTCTGTATACACAGTCTTCACCATGTCCAGTATCCAATAAAAAAAATAGTAGACATGCAAAGAATTTAAAAAAGATAATTCATACTCAAAAAAGAAGTAAAAAAACAGGCTCTAAGATGACACAGATG
Source organism: Equus asinus (assembly GCF_041296235.1). Lineage (NCBI taxonomy): Eukaryota > Metazoa > Chordata > Mammalia > Perissodactyla > Equidae > Equus > Equus asinus. The sequence continues at coordinate 84,245,114 of NC_091809.1, read as the reverse complement.
TTGTAGTTAGCAAACAGGATTTAAAGCAGCTATCATAGATATATTCTAGCATTTAAAGGAAGATATACACATAAGAAATGAAGAGAAGAAAAATCTCCACAGAGAAATAAAAATGAGAAAAAATAACCAAATGTAAGCTGCAGGTAATTACAATAACTGATAAGAAAAAGTGACTGTTTAGAATTAACAGCAGATGGAAACAGCAGAGGAAAGAATAACTGAAGCCGAATGCAGATCAACTAGTCTAACATGTTTACTGAAGTTCCTGGGAGGTAAGAGAGAAGAAAATAGGGGAAAATATTTGTAGAAATAATAGCTGAAAACTTCTCAAATATAGTGAAAGACAAGAACTTTCAGATCCAAGAAACTCAATGAACTCCAAGCAAGATAAATACAAAGAAAATCATACTTTGGCAAACTACTAAAATCCAAGGATAAAGAAAAAAACCTTGAAAATAGCCAGAGGAAAACACATTACACATGGGGGTAAATTGGGGAGGAGGCAAGGGGAAGAATGAGTACAAATTTTCACTAACTTCTCCAAGAGAAAATGAGAGCAGAAGACAATCGAGTTATATGCTTAAATTTCTGAAAGAATAAAAAATTTTCAACCCCAAAATACTATATCCCATGAAACAACCTTTCAAAAGTGAAGGTTAAATAAAGATCCTTGCAGATAAACAAATTGAGAGAATTCCTTGACAGGAGATCTGTACTACAAAACAGCTTAAGGAATTTGTTCAGGCTGAAGGGAAAGGACATCATAAAGTAAGTGGTAAAGATGTGGATAAACACAGAAGATTATGTGTTTTTCTTTTAATTCACTTAAAAGATGTATTTAAAGTAAAAATTGTAATGTATTATAAAGTTTATAACATACATAGATGTAATATATGACAACTATAACACAATGGACAGGAGTAAATAAAAACAATTATACTATTGCAAGGTTTCTATAGTTTGGTGAATAGTACAGTATAGACTGTGAGAGGTTAATGATGCATATTGTAAACCCTAGCACAACCACTAAAAATACATGCAAAAAGGAACAGCTAATGAGTCAATAAAGGAATCAAAATGGAATAGTAAAGTAAGAACAAAAATCAAATGAGACAAAAAACAAAGAGCAAAATGACAGACCCAAATCCAGTCCTATCAACATGCAAAGTATATGAAAAGTAGATTTTAAAACTCCAATTAAACGACAAAGATTGTCAGACTGGATAAGAAAACAAGACACAAATATTTGCTATCCATAAGAGACACACTTTAGAAATAAAGAAATTTAAAATAGAAGGACATAAAAGTATTCCAACAAAGAAAACTCCAGGCCTTACATGGTTTCCCTACTGAATTCCAATTAAACATGTAAGGGACTAAGACCAATCTTACATAAACTCTTTTAGAAAAAAAAGAGAAAGAACACTTTCTAACTTATGACATGGGACCAACATAACTCTAATATAAAAACCTGACAAAGACAAAAAAGGGAAAATTATGGACCAATGTCTCTCATCAACACAGACTCAAAATTCCTTAACAAAATAATAGCAGATGAAATCCACCCATATATTAAAAAAAGACACCTCATAAGTAGGTAGGGATTATCCCAGGAATAATAAAAGGTTAATCATACAAAACAAATCAATGAATGTAATCAAGAATATTAACAGAATAAAGAAGAAAACCTATAAGATCATCTCAATAAATACAGATGAAGTATATGACAAAATTCAATGTTGATTCATGATGAAACGTCCAAGCAAACTAGCAAGCCAGGAATGGAAGAAAGCTGCGTCAATCAAATAAACAGCATTTACAAAAGAACCTACAGCTAATATCAAATGTAATGGCAGGGTCCAGCCTGTGGCCAAGTGGTAAAGTTTGCATGCTCTGCTTTGGCGGCCCAGGTTCACCGGTCCAGATCCTGGGCACAGACCTACACACTACTCATCAAGCCATGCTGTGGTGGCATCCCACATAGAAGAACTAGAATGACTTACAATTACCATATACAGCTATGTACTGGGGCTTTGGGGAGGAAAAATAAAAAGAGGAAGATTGGCAACAGATGTTAGCTCAGGGTTAATCTTCCTGACCAAAAAGCATAAATAATAATAATAATAATGATGATAATTTTTTTAAATGTAACAGTAAACTCCAAATGCTTTCCTTCAAAGAATAAGAAAAAGGCAAGGATGTCCAATCCTACCACTTCTATTCAGCATATTACTGGCAGTCTTAGCCAGTGCAATGATGCTAAGAAAAAGAAAAGGCACACAAATTAATACTGTTCTCATTCACTGATGACAAGATTGCTTATGTAGAAGAATCCTAAAAGATTAATTTTTAAAATCTACTAGAACCAGTAAATTTGGCAAGGTCTCAGTACAGAAGGTCGATATACAAAAATCAATTGCATTTCTAAATATCAGAAGCAAAGAGAAAACCAAAAATTTTTAAACTTCATATATAGTAACATCAAAAAAAATAACAATAATTAGGAATAAATTTAACAAGATGTGTTAAGGCCGCAACATTGAAAACAAAACACTCTGCTGAGGGAACATCAATAAAATTTAAATAAATACAAAGATATACCATATAAGAATCAATACTAAGATGTCAATTTTCTCCAAATTATATATTCAAAACAATCTCAATCATAATCCCAATAGCCTTTTAAAAAATAGCAATTGACAAAGCAATTCTAAAGTTTAAATGGAAATGAAAAGGATCTAGAACAGTTAAAACAATCTTGAAAACAGTGAACAATTCTGCAGAACCTATAGTATTCAATGTCAAATTGTACCATAAAACTACAGTAATCCAGACAGCATGATACTGATTTACAGACAGATAAACAGATCAATGGGACAGAACAAAGCATAGAAACAGACAAAAGTCTCTAGGCTGTTGAATAAACATCTCTATCCCTGTAAGACCAAATCGCTATTTCCTCAACCCTACCCCCCTACCCAAAAGGGCCATAAAACAGATAATTCTCATCTTTTCTTCCACACTAGCATCTCAAGAATACTGTAAGAAAATGAGCTACAAATATATTTTAAAACCTTAAACAATTTTCCCAATACGAAATCGACATTTTATTCTCAGCAAACATCTTCACAATAATGATGCTGTTGTTAATATCAGAAGGAATTTTAGGTAATAACATGCTTTCATCCTAATCCTTAACCTTTCCAAATTAAGGAAGTAGCAATCTAATTCTTTTCTACCAACTTTTTTTTGTCAACAAACTTTTTAAAAAATTGTAGTCATAATAGTTTATAACATTGTGAAATTTCAGTTGTACATTATTATTTGTCAGACACCATATAAATGTGCCCCTTCACCCCTTGTGCCCACCCCTCACTCCCCTGGTAACCACTAAACTGTTCTCTTTGTCCGTAAATTTGTTTATGTTCCACAAATAAGTGAAATTATATGGTGTTTGTCTTTCTCTGTCTGGTTTATTTCACTTAACATAATACCCTCGAGGTCCATCCATGTGGTTGCAAATGGGACAATTTTGTTTTTATGTCTGAGTAGTATTCCATTGTGTATATATACCACGTCTTCCTTATCCAATCATCAGTCGATGGGTACTTGGGTTGCTTCCACATCTTGGCTATTGTGAATAATGCTGCAATGAACATAGGGGTGCATAAGTTTCTTTTTATTGTTCATTTCAAGTTCTGTGGATAAATACCCAGTAGAGGGATAGCTGGGTCATATGGTATTCTTTTCTGCCAACTTTTGTTTAAGGAAAAGCTTTAACTTTGTTAATAATAGAGAAAAGTAGCAATGGGATGGGATTAATGCAACAGTTAATCTGAACAAGTGAAATTTTCTAAGTGATACAGTAGGAAAGAAGACTTCAGAGAAATCTCAAGGTGGCTTTTTTCCCTATTGCCAACCCTTATTTAAATTGACTTTTTTTTTTTTTTGAGGAAGATTAGCCCTGAGCTAACATCTGCAGCCAATCCTCCTCTTTTTGCTGAGGAAGACTGGCCCTGAGCTAACATCCATGCCCATCTTCTACTTTTTATGTGTGGGACGCCTGCCACAGCATGGCTTGACAAGTGGTGCCATGTCTTGCACCCTGGATCCAAACCAGCGAACCTCGGGCCACCAAAGTGGAATGTGAGAACTTAACTGCTATGTCACAGGCCTGACCCCTTAAATTGACTTTTTTTGTGTGAGGAAGACTGTCACTGAACTGACATCCATGCCAATCTTCCTCTATTTTATGTGGGATGCCACCACAGCGTGGCTTGATGAGCGGTACTAAGTCTGCACCTAGGATTTGAACCTCCAAAATGTGGGCCACTGGAGCAGAGCATGCCAACTTCATCATTACGCCACCAGGCCAGCCCCTGACAATGCTTTTAAAAATACTCTCTTCATTGATGAAAGTAGCATCCAGAATCAAAGATTATATCCTAATTCTGGGAGTTTGCCTCTAAAACTGTAATAAGATCTAAGGCCTAAATTTTATTTTATAGAAGTATTTAAGACGAACTTAGTAAAGTTTAAGTAAAATGTCTTTATTTTGTTTGCAAAAAGTTTAAAAACTTTAATGAGGGGTCTCTAAGAAGCAAGCAAAAATCAGAAAGTCCTTTGAATACATAGTAAAAAAGGGCATTTATGCTTAGTCCAGGGCTTTTTTCACTTTGTTATTTATACTATGCCAGACACTGCACAAATAGTTTTTGAGGATCATGTTTTCGATTTCACAGCCACTCAAGAGCCACTGTATCCTTACGAAGTAAGGCTACTCCACTTTTTAAGATATTCTTCCTTATGAAGAGCAGATGAGTTCCAAAAACCCATAACCTGGGTCTAACCATGAGAAAAAACATCAGACAAATTCCAGTAGAGGAGCATTCTACCAAATACTTGACCAGCACTCCTCAAACTCTCAAGGTCATTAAGATTGAAAGTGTGAGAACCTGTCACAGCCAAGGAGAACCTAAGGAGACAGGACAACTAAATGTAATATGATATCTGAGAGGATCCTGGAACAGAGAAAGAACATTAGATAAAGCTAAGAAAACCTGAATAAAGTATGGATTTTACTTAATAATGTATAATACTAGTTCATTAACTACGAAAAATGTACCATATTGATAAAAGACGTCAATAGTAGGAGAAAAATGGGTATGGGTTTATAGGAACTCTCTCTACTATCTTCTCAGTTTTCCCACAAATCTACAATTATTCCAAAAAAGCTTATTTAAAAAGTTTTATTCAATATTCATATACCCTTAAACAAAATAAAGCAAATAAAAAAGGCAGGTAAGTGGTTTCCTGGGGTAGTAGGCAAAGAGAGGAATCTTTTAGGGATGACAGAAATATTCCTTATTTTGTGGTGATGATTACACTGTCAAAACTCACTGAATTGTACACTTTAACTAGATTCAGTTCATTGTCTGTAAATTAATCCTCAATAAAACTAATAAAGAAAAATAATCTGTCCCTTAATAAAACATCACAAAGGTTTTAAGTGAAGTTTCAAGTGACCAGTATTTAAACTTCTAAAAGACTCAACCGCTAGGACAGTGGTCTCCTAGGTGTTCTGACTATACCACCACAGTGAGAAATACATTTTAAATTCCAACTCAGTACATAATTACATAACTGAAATAAAAGTTTTACGAAACAACTTGCTAAAGACAATGCACTCGGATATTTTCTCTTCCATTGTTTTATAGGCTAATTGCTAAAATAGTTACTGATAGAATAAGATTTCTGGGACTGGCTTTAAAATATCCCTATGGACATTACAGTCTACTTCCCAAACTCAAAGGAAAAGAGGTCATTATTTCATCAAGTATGATGTTACTTTGTAATTTGGGAGAGGGGAGGTTGCTGGTAAATATCCTTTATCAGATTTAGAATGTTCACTTCTATTCTTAATTAAAAGTTTATAGCTAACTACAAACAGGTTTTGAATTTTGCGAAACGCCTTTCTTGCATCTATTAAAATGATTATATGGTTTTCCTCCTTTCTGTTAATGCAGTGAATTAGAATGACTAACTTTCAAATGTCGAATCAATCTTGCATGTATAACTGATTTTTTAAAAAATCTGACAAAATTATAAAAAGGGAAAATTATAGGTCAATATCACTCATGACCAAAGATGCAAAAGAATCCACGAAATTTTTGAATTAATGAGTAAATTTAGTAAGGCCTTTGAATAAAAACTCAATATACAAAAATCAACTGTAATTCTATATACTAGCAACAACTGGAAACTGAAATTTAAAAAAAATACTGTTTATAACAGTATCAAAAGCAAAATACTGGGGCTGGCCTAGTGGCACAGCAGTTAGGTTCATGTGTTCTGCTTCAGTGGCCTGGAGTTCACTGGTTCGGATCCCAGGTGTGGACCTACGCATCACTTATGAAGCCACGCTGTGGCAGGTGTCCCACATATAAAGGAGAAGAAGATGGGCACGGATGTTAGCTCAGGGCTAATCTTCCTAAAAAAAAGACCCCCAAAAAACAAGATACCTAAGTACCTAACAAGAAATGTGCAAGAACTCCACAACGAAAATTGCAAAACACCACTGAGAGAAATTAAGGAAGATATTTAATACAGTCACATGCCACTTAACGATGGGGATATGTTTTGAGAAATGCATCATCAGGCAATTTTGTCACTGTGCAAACATCACAGCATGCACTTACACAAACCTAGATGGTATAGCCTATTACACACCTAGGCTACCTGGGTACTAATCTTATGAGACCACTGTTGTATGCGAGGTCCATCACTGACTGAAACATTGTTTATGTGGTGCATGACTATACGAAAATTTATGAACTGCTTCATAATTCTTATTTATTTATATTGGTCAGATAACACTAAAACAAACCAAACAGATATTTATATTTTCTAACTTTTTCCCACAAAAATAAGCCACTATAAAAGATTAATGTGCTATGAAAATAACAGTAACTCAAATCAGATGCTATGATTTTAGTAAAAGAGCTAAGTAAAAAAAACACACTACCTATATTCCATCATGATAACAAAGACAGCTGAAAAAGGTATCTAGGGACCAGAGCAGAAAAGCTCAGATGCAAGCAAAATTCAATGCAGTATCACATCCAAGATATCTCACCTAGGTGATGCAATTCTAAAGCAAAACAGAAACTCTATTAAACCATGCTAACGCTACTTTGATGTGGCTAACCTAATCAACATTAAAGATCAATAAATCTAGCAGCCTTTCTCTAAAGACCTAAATTGAATAAAGATTTTGTTTCTCCTAAAGTTAAAAAAAAAAAAAAAGAACTACAACTCCCCTTTACAATCATATTCAAAAATAGGAAGGATGAGTTTGGTTTTATAGAATATTTGTTGAAATAAGTAATTTCACATCTATGGCTCAAAAGCTGTTTTTAATAAAGGTGCTTTATTTCTCTACTATACTAATTATGTTAAAGGCATTAGACCTATAGTATGAGTTTCCAGGATGATGAAATGGAGACATCCAAAGCAAAAACAAAAAAATATTTACCTGCCTAAGAGATGAAGACAAGAAAGATACTCACATAAAGGTAAAGACACATGGCTACTCTTATCAAAGATAAATAAAAAGTAAACAAGTATTTTAATGCTTTAATGGCTACTATTTATTTTTCACTTCTTTCCAAAAGTACTAAGTGCTAGGGAACAAGGAGGTTGAGGGAAGAGAATGAGAAACAAATAAGAAAAAGGCCCTGACTGCAAAAGATTTTACAATCCACTGAAGAGACAACACACACACACATATAAGACAGTGAACAAGAGAAGAAAGCACTGTGCAAAGTGTCCAGCCTCCATACTACCAGAGGTATCTTTCCTCAATTTAAAACATTCCAAGGCGGGGCTGGCCCCGCGGCCGAGTGGTTAAGTTCGCGCGCTCTGCTGCAGGCGGCCCAGTGTTTCGTCGGTTCGAATCCTGGGCGCGGACATGGCACTGCTCGTCAGACCACGCTGAGGCAGCGTCCCACATGCCACAACTAGAAGGACCCACAACGAAATATACAACTATGTACCGGGGGGCTTTGGGGAGAAAAAGGAAAAAATAAAATCTTTAAAAAAATAAAATAAAAATAAAAAAAAAATAAAACATTCCAAGGCTCCATACATTCCATAAGGTGAAAGTCAAAAATTCTTAGCAGGCATTCAAGGATTCAAGCAGCCTAGCCCTCTAGCCTCATCCCCTACCCTTGCCAAACACAAACTTCATCTGACAATGATGGAAAGCTATTAGTTATCCTCCAGGCATAACATGTACCTTGGAGCCTCTGAGATTTTGCTCATGTAACCTAATTTTGTGGAACTTTTCTTTCCTGGTTACATTATGAACTTATAAATTCAATATCAGATATGATTCTGCCCAAAGGAAACAAAAGCTAAATTACCTTTCAAAATTACTTTCAGCCTAGGATTGTATTTTTCTGCAAGTATTTTAGATGGCAGCAGGGCTTTGATTTTATTCCTACGAGAAAGTCAACATCCATCTATGAACGTATTTAAGGATAAAAAGGCAAATTGAAAATAATCTGCACCCTCAAAGAACAGTCCAGAGGAAAATTCAATCTAAGTACTAGTGTAAGAATCACTTTACCAGCATTAACTTTATTCAGAAACTTTAAGTCTAAGTGTAGAAATTTAACATAAGGAAAAGCACAATCCACTTTTTCTTAGGGGGAAAAATAAGAAAAACTGGCGATATAAGAAACACTTACCTCAAATTATGTTGTTCGTGCATTTATTTACTAGTTTCTCTCTCCCAACTTACAAATAATAAGCTGCAGAAGAGCAATCTCATCTATCTTGTACATGGCTATACTCGTAGTGTCAGTCCCTGCCTGGCACTGAATGAATTAATGAATGAAAGGAAACTTCACCAAGTAGACAGCATTCACTACTAATCTAGTCCAGAATCTGGCGGACAACCACCTTGCATTCTTGGAAAAATGAAAGTAGATATAGCTCAGAGAACATACTTATAATAATGCTCAGGAAACTGAGGTTTTAAAACCAGAAGGCCAGGGGCCGGTCCAGTGGCGCAGCGGTTAAGTGCGCACATTCTGCTTCGGTGGCCTGGGGTTCGCCAGTTCGGATCCCGGGTGTGGACATGGCACCACTTGTCAAGCCATGCTGTGGCAGTTGTCCCACATATAAAAAGTAGAGGAAGATGGGCACAGATGTCAGCTCAGGGCTAATCTTCCTCAAAAAATAAAAAACCCAAAAACCAGAAGGCCTAATTTACAGAAAGAATTAACTTTCATAAAGATGGGAATATTCAAGTCAATATGACTAGCAAATTCTCTCACTCAAGCTGTACACTTATGATTTGTATGCTTTTCTATGTGTTATACTGCAGTAAAAAGTTCTCCTTATAAAAAATCTATATAAGCAACATTTAAAACAATAACATCTTATGAAGTTTTATACACACACACACGCACACTCACACAATTAAAATATACATAGTAAGTAAAGTCAAGAGAAGGGATAAGTAGAGTTAGACTTCTGAGGTCCCTGCATTGTCCAGATAGGTAAAGGAATCAATTAACTGTAGACTTTTATAATCCATGACTGCATGCCACAACTTCTAGAGTAATCACTAAATAAAAGGAAAAAAATGTATAACTTCTCAATTAGTAAAGAATATGGAATGATTTTTAAAAGATTATAAATTCAAATAATACAAGAAGAGCAAAAGAAATATCTAGGACAAAAAGAAAGCACATTAAGAAGATGGTAGATTTAAATCCAAATACTCTAGCAATTATATGAAATGTAAACGTACTAATGCTCCAATTTTAAAAATAATCAGACTGGATGAACACAAAACCTAACCAGATGACTACTAACACACATCTGAAACCTAAGAATATAACAACATTGAAAGTAAAAAGATAAAAAAATATAAATACTATGAAAACATTAGCCTAAAGAAAGATGGAATACTCATACTAACATCAAAATAAACTTTAGGGCAAAAAGTATTACTAGAAATAAAGTGGAGCCCTTGATGATGATAAAAGGTTCAACTCATCAAGAACACAAAACAACTCCAAATTTGCATACACCCAATTGTGAGTAAATCCATGTTTAATAGTTTCCTGACATTAGTATATTTGTTTGCATACATAATATCAACTGACATTTGATTACTTGTTACATATCAAGCCCTGTTATGGTAAGTACTTTGCAGTCTTAACTAATTTAATTCTTAGAACCAACTCTATGAGCTCCTTGGAGAAGTGGTTGATTTCAGAGCTGGGTCAGGGAAAAGAGAAAATGAGCCTTGAGCATCTTGTGGTGCCAGAAAGTAAGGAAGTGTTTAACAGAGGGTGGAGGCATGTTAAAAGGACACCCAATAGTAAAAGTTACAATAATCTTGAGCAACAGAATGATGATGATATTGGGTTTATTACCCACAGAATTAAGATATTCATGAATCCATAAGTAAATAAATAAGAAAGGACTGCTGTTCCTTATAGAAGAATTCCAATTAATAAATGTAGATGGGCGGTTGGCCCAGTAGTGCAGCGGTTAAGTGCGCACATTCCACTTTGATGGCCCAGGGTTCACGGGTTTGGATCCCAGGTGCGGACATGGCACCGCTTGGCAAGCCATGCTGTGGTAGGCGTCCCACATATAAAGTAGAGGAAGATGGCCATGGATGTTAGCTCAGGGCCAGCCTTCCTCAGCAAAACGAAGAGGACTGGCAGCAGATGTTAGCTCAGGGCTAATCTTCCTCAAAATGAATGAATGAATGAATGAATGAATAAATGAATGTAGATGGAATGAGGAAAATATAAAATCACCCAGGCAAGATCCATTTGATGAATGCTAAAATTAGTGGGCAAAAGTTTGAGAAGATACAGGATGTTTGTATAGTCTCAAACTATCTCCCTTAAGATACTTATTATTTACAAAGGGAAAAACAGTAACTTTATGGTAGAGAAACTCTGTAGAGATCACCATAACCAAGTGAATCAAGGTTAACATTACTAGGAATAAGACATTAATATGACATCATATTCTCCTTGTTATGATGCACCGAGAAAGGCACATCACTTCTATGGTTGTCTTGCCAAAAATGTACGATCTCAATCTAATGACAAAACATTAGACAAATCTAAATTGAGGAATGTTTTTACAAAACAACTGACCAGTATTCTTCAAGTGTCAAGGTCATGAAAACAAAGACAGAGGAAATGTCACAGAGAGGAGACTAAGGAGGCGTGAAACTAAATGCAATGTGGGATCCTCGGTTGGATCTTGGAACAGAAAAAGGGAATTGGTAGAGAAACTTTCTGTTCTGTAGTTAATAGCATTCTATCACTGTTCATTTCATAGTTTTGATAATAGTGCTATTATGTAAGATATTTTTAGGGGAAGCTGAGTGAAAGGTATACTGGAATTCTCTGTACTCTTTTTGTAGCTTTTCTGTAGGCTTAAAATTATTTCCAAATGAAAAGTTAAAACAGTCCTATGAGACAGGTACTCCTGTTATTCCCATGAGCAAATTGAGGCACAGAGTGATTAAGTAACTTGTCCCAATCGTATACACACTAAGTGGCCAAGCGAGGATTTCAACTCAGCAGTCTGGTTCTAGAGCTCCAGTACTAAGGCACTAAACTATACTACCTTTCCTTGATAAATTTCATATAGGTGGAATATGTGCAGAATGTACAGGATACTTAGGTGTTTACCAAACCGTAAAAGTGAAAAAACTGTAATCTCTGGAAAGTTGAGCTATATAAACTAAATCTGTTAGATAAGATTAAGTGTTTCTCAGGTATTCTGCAGTAGTGGACTTCTGTAGTTTCTATGATGAAATTCTTAACACATATTACTTGTAGTTAAGAAGAGAGCAAGGTGAGAAACAAATTAGTTTTCAGTAAAGTTCAATGGCTTTGATAAAATTTGCTGTGTTAATGACTGTGTTACTGACTCTGATACTGAGTTATCAGAATCATTTCAAAATGCTTTTTATGCACAAGGGAAAACATAAGTTTACTTAATCATGGAATTAAAATGTGATATTCAAATGAGAATTGTTCAGTCTCATCAAGAAGGCAAAAGTACAACCGAAAAAAGTCTTTAGATTTGTGATGATATCCTACAGGAAAGATAATAGCTTGTTACTTTGCAGTTTTAAGATCTGAACAAGAAGAGAAAGACTTAAGCTGAAAGGTAGTAAATGTAAGTCAGACAGGTAACAAGTAATCAAATGTCAGTTGATATTATTATGTATGCAAACAAATATACTAATGTCAGGAAACCACTAAACATGGATTTACTCACAAAATTAAGGTAGTCTGATTATTAAAAAAAATTTATTAGTTTGACAGGAAATATATATTATGCATTACAGTTGTCAGGAGGTGTATATGGAGTTTTATATTTCATTGCAAAGGAATATCAAGCACTGCATTAGTTTGCTAGGGCTGCTATAACAAATGTACCACAAACTGAATGGCTTAAACAACAGAAATTTATTGTCTCACAATTCTGGGGGCTACAAATCCAAAATCAAGGTGTTGTCAGTTAGTTCCTTCCGAGACCTGTAAGAAGAATCTGTTCCAAGTCTCTTCCCTAGCTTCTGATGTTTTGATGGCAATCCTTGGTGTGTAGAAGCATGACCCTCATCTCTGCCTTCATCTTCACACAGTATTCTCTCTGTGTACATCTGTGTCCAAATTTCCCCTTTTTATAAGGACACCAGTCCTACTGTATAGGGGCCATCCCACCCCAGAATGACCTCAACTTTAATTGTATCTGATTAATTGTATCTGAGGTACTAGATGTTAAACTTCAAGATATGAATTTGGGAAGGACACAACTCAACCCATAACAAAGTACAAAGGTAAAAATTCTGAAAAATAATAAATTATCACAGTATTTAGAATAATATCAATCAGACAGGTTGAAATAACTATTTCAACTGTTTTACATAAAAGACTGTAATTATTGCAGTATTGGAGAGGAAAGTAACTGCAACTAAAGAATTTTGAAAGTACAAACGGAATGCTTTATTTAAAACTAAATGTACTCAGTCTCTTTGTGAAGAGGAACTATTTTCAATTTCTGGAAGCTTTATGAGTATTAAATAGATAGGAATATATAAGAGGGTGCTGACAGTCAGTCCCTGGATGGAGCCTACAGAAGACTATCTTTGCAGGCCACACTCTAAGTGGGGGGAGGGTTGGGAAATTCTTCTCATTTTACCTATGAGGAAACGGAGGCACAGAGAGGGTAAAGTGAACTCTTCCAGAGCACATTAATTTATAAGGTGGCAGAGCAAAGACCATCGTTGTTTTCCTAATTCTCGCTCCAGGACTTTCCCCCATATCACATTAACTATGAAAGTTTCATTGGCCAAAGGAAAGAAATGTTCCATATTAAACAACTTGACAAACAAACATAAAAGGTTTACAAATGAGTAGTAACTTCAGTAGTCATCTAGTTTCTTCCAATTTACTTAATGTCAATATGATGACACTTCTGTCACCTTCTTAAAGAAGAAAGACCTATTTATCTAGCTTCCTAATAATCAGATAGATTCAATATTCTTTATGGTCACCTATATGAAGGACTTTATGCTAGACACCAAGGACAGAGATCTAAATGACCTGAGTGGATTTTGTGCGGCCTTAAATACTACAGATCAAAATATCTAGACCAGAGGCGGCTGAAAATCCATCTAAATCTATGAGTCATCATATTCTCTATTTCCCTATTATAATCAACTTAATTCACCTTGATTATGTCAATAATTTAAAGTGCATGTGCATAAATTTCTGAAGGAATATTCTTCAGTTTTAAGAGAAGGGTTAAGGCCAGATAAAGGGTCAATTAGCCACATGAGGATACTGAAATTAAAATGAAATAAAATTTAGAAATCAGTTTTCCAGTTGCACTAGCCATCGCCATATTAAACAGCACAAATGTAGAACAGTTCCATCATCACAGGAAGTTCAACTGGATAGCAATGATCTAGAGATCCTGAAATATTAAGTCAGTCTCAAAAACATGTAATGGAAAGTATCCCCCAAATAAAGGCCTCTGTGGTCAACTATACCCACATAAGAAGGTCCTGATCTTTTAGCAGTCATACCAAAATATCTGTAATGAGAGGATAAATGGGATTTGCTTCAACCCACTTTGGTGTGGGGAGCGGGATAGGGGGATGGATGTATGCTATAGATGAAACAAGTCACGAGTTGACAATTACTGAAGCTGAGTAACACTCTATGGGGGTTCATGATGATAGTCTCTGCATTTTTTTGTATGTTTAAAATTTTCCATAATAGAGGGGTTAAAATAATATTTTAAAAACCCAGAAACATATTTGGTTAAATCACAAATTCACTTTTCAAATATGTCATTTATACCTATTGCCTACTTCTGAATCCCTCTTGACTCTCCAAAACTCTACTGAAATTACTTTTTAAAAATTATCGATTAGCTCTTGATAAATTCAATGGCTTTTTCTGAGTCATCATTTTCCTCAACTTAAGCCACTGACTTTTCAGATTCATCCAAGATACCGGGTATATCAAACCTTTTTCCTCCTAGGTTAGGTTTTTGTTTTGTTTTATTCTTTTTTTCCTTTAAATTATCTTCTTTTATGTGTACGTATTTATTATCGTAAGCAATCTCAATGCCTTTCTGAAACTAAGTAGGGTAAAAAGCATAAATCATTTACTTATTCAAAAATATTTAGTGAGCTCCTGCTATATGCCAAGCACTGTGTAATGTGCTTAGAATACAGGAACGAACAAGAAATTCATGAACATTATCCTAGTGGAACTTACAGGTCAAATAGAAAACAGAAATTTTAAGATAGACAAATTACAACTCTATTAAAGGCAGCAGGAAGTACCTGGTGCTGAGAGTATAAAAAATAGGAACCTAAACTAATCTGAGGAAGTCAGCACAGGCTTCTTTGAAAAAGTGACTTGAAGTGGAAACCTAAAGGATAAGCTGGAGTTAACCAGGCAAAGGGGAAGAGGGAGTATGTAACAAGATGGAGATCAGTGAAGAGTTACAACTACTTGAAAAAAGGCCAATATGGCTAAAACAGAGAGATGGTGGGAGATATGTTCAAGATAAGAATGAACAGACAGAGAGGAGCCATATAATGCAGCGTGAGTCAGGTAGACCATTTGGAAAGATTTTAGACTTTATTCTAAGAGTGATTAAAGAACGAAAAAAACCCTACGAAGGTGCAGCTTTATTGAATTTAAAAAAAATTTTTACTGCGATAAACTATACATATAAAATTTGCCATTTTAACCATTTTTCAGTGTACAATTCAGTGGCACTAAGTACATTCACAATGTTTTTGTTTTTAAGGTAAGCAAGTTACCCTGATTGACACTTTTATAAAGTTCGCTCTGATATCAACGTGGAGGATGGATTGGAGGGGAGGTCCAAGAACTGAGGTTGGAAAGTACAGAGCAATGTAAAAGACTTAAATCTACCTTATTGCTCCCTGCTAGACTGTAAGCAAGAAGAGGATAGAGATTATATCTGATTCATTAATGACTATATCCCCTGGGATGTAGCTCTAACCCTGGCCCATGGTGGGCATCTGTTAAATAGATAAATGACCTATAAGATTCCATGATTCTTAGAATGGAAGCTTCAAAAAGCAAAGATGTGCCTTAACACAAAGACAGCAGGTAACACCTTAATGATGATTTTTTTAAAAACTTAAAAAAAGATCTGCCTAACAATAACAGGAAAAGATGAGTGTGAAGAATAAGATTAGAGATAGAAGAGTAGAAGTCAGACTATGAAAGACTTTAACTCGGGCAGAAGAGTTTGGACTTCATCTCAAAGAGAAGTCTACATGGGGTGTCTGGGTAAGGTTTTAAGCAATCTCACAATGGCAGGACAGGACAACAGTGATACTTATTATCAGTTAATTTAAAAAATCATACAGTATTTGTCCTTTTGTGACCACCTATTTCACTTAGCAAAAAGTCATCAAGATTCATCCCTGTTGCAGCATGTGTCAGAATTTCCTTCTTTTTAGGGCTGAATAATATTTCATTCTATGTCTATATTATATTTTGTTTATCCATTCATCTGCCAATGGACACTTGGGTTGCTTCTACCTTTTGGCTACTGTGAATAATGCTACTATAAACATGGGTATAAATGAATTGGTTTTAATTATATAAAATGTTCTTTTAAAAAAAGAAGAGGAAGGGCCAGCCCGATGGCTCAGCAGTTAAGTGCGCATTCTACTTTGGCAGCCTGGGGTTCACCCATTTGGATCCCGGGTGTGGACATGGCACTGCTTGGCAAGCCATGCTGTGGTAGGCGTCCCATATATAAAGTAGAGGAAGATGGGCATGGATGTTAGCTCAGGGCCAGTCTTCCTCGGCAAAAACAGGAGGATTGGCAGCAGATGTTAGTTCAGGGCTAATCTTTCTCAAAAAAAAAAAGAGGAAAAAAAGAACAAAAACTAAAAACCCTAAGCAACTCTGAATGTCTAAATTAAATGCTGGTTCTCAGAAAATCTAAATTATTCACGTTAGAAGCTAGAAAGCAAATGGAAAAGTGGTGATTGACCTAACAGAGTCTATAAAGATCTGTCAATGAGGAAAGCTGAGAAACAGTCTAATTTGTGCCAGAGAACCCCCAAATGGCTCAGGAATTGTTGGCACCAAGTACATCTAGAAATAAGGGTAAAGGTGGTGCTATAAAAGGAAGGAAGGGATGAAAGTCTGTTTAAAAGGTAGACTGGCACCCTTTCACATCCCCTCTTCTATTCCACACAGCCAGGTCCCTCTCTTATCTCATCAGAAGACTACATGATTATGCTATAAGAAAGGAAAACAAAAGGTTTCTAGATGAGACTACAAGGTACAAGTGAAGGCTAGAGTACAAACAATATTAAAAACAAGGAAATTAAATCCCTTTACTCTTACGTTATCTTCAAACCCTCTCTCCATTCAACTCCAAGAACCTTCTCTCCAACTCCAAGAAAGCTGGCAACCAAGCTTATCCTCTCCAGCAGGACACTGGATAATTCTTCTTTAGGAAATCTGACTGGCAGAAAGACTTAAAAGACCTAACATCAGAGACTTGTTCAAAAAGAACTCAGTCAGATCATCCCACAGAGAAGCCCCATAAACCCACATAAGAGCTTAAAATCAAATATTTAGTGCTCAACTCTTAAACAGAAGATGGTCAAGAATTACTAGTTTTTTGAGGATCACATCAAACAAGAAATAGAGAAACTAAAATAAACAAAGGTGAAAAGCAATTTACAAAAAACTGAACATTGAGAAGAAGAAAGGCATACATCTCATTGATACCCTCAAAATGACGAGAAGATACTGGAATCAAAAAGGTGCTACAGACAAGGAACATTAAGAAAACACAGAAGAGCTCTTTGAAATTAGAATGATAGCAGAAATAAAACTCAAAAGGATGGAAGAAAGTTGAGAAAATCTTTTGAGAATTAAAACAGAAACATAAAGAAATGAAAAAGAGGCAAGATAAAATTAGAGGATCAATCCACAAGGTCTAACAAGAATTCCAGAGAGAAGTGAAAATGGAGAAGAGGATATCACACTAGTTAAGTCAAGAAAATCTCCTGAAACTTAAGAACATCCAGTTTGAAAGGACTTATATATCTAGGACATAAAAGAAAACAGACACATCATTACGAAAGATCAAAAGACCAAGAGTCATAATGGCAACACCAGAATCTACAAGGCAGTACATTAATGACTTCAAACTTCTGAAGGAAGAATATATCCAACCCAGAATTCTAAACCCCACCAAACTTCGACTATAAGTATTGTACAAATACATTTTCAGACACACAAGGTCTCAAAAAACTTCCTCCCATGTTCTCCTTATTAGGAAGCTACCTACTAAGGGATACGTTCAATATAACGAGAGGGTAAACGAATAAAGAAGAAAAAATGTAATCGGGGAAACAAGGGATCCATCCAACACAAGAGAGAAGAAAATCCTCAAAATGATGGTAAAGACAGATTCCAGGATGAAAGCTGTACACCAATCATGGAGAGTAACTAGAATAAATTAGAATAGGTCAGAAAGTTCTGAAAGAGATGTCCCAAGGAGATCAAACTGAGGGAAAACCTGACACATTCTTATATACCAAGAGGTGATTTATATCATTGCTAAGAGGTATGGGAATAAGTCAATGATATGCATATATATTAAACAAAGGAAAAAAGCAAGTCAAATAATGACACAAAGGAAAAAACATAAATAGACAAGAGAGTACAAGTAATCTGTATATTACATGGCTCAGCTGTGAAGATCATTTACCTGATAACAATAATGTGAAGATTAAAATACTGATCTAACCAAAATGTATGATAGCTATATTTAAAGGATGGGGGAAACATCACTGCCAGGTTAGTACTGCCATATCAGAAATGAAAAGAATTTATAGAAAGGTTAAATAAACGGTCCAAGATCACATTGTAAACATTGGGGTCAGGATTAGAATCAAAACCTAATTGTCTCTAGAGCTGTCTTATCACTATATATTACCTCCCCAGGAAGAAAAGCTTAACTATATGGCATAGGAATAGATTTGAGAATTTCAGAATAGGGAAGTTTGATATTAAAAATTACAAAATGAGGGGCTGGCCCTGTGGCCGAGTGGTTAGGTTCGCGCGCTCCACTGCAGGCGGCCCAGTGTTTCGTTGGTTTGAATCCTGGGCACGGACATGGCACTGCTCATCAAACCACGCTGAGGCAGTGTCCCACATGCCACAACTAGAAGGACCCACAACGAAGAATATACAACTATGTACTGGGGGGCTTTGGGGAGAAAAAGGAAAAAAATAAAATCTTAAAAAAAAAAATTACAAAATGTGTTTTCCTGGAGATTTCTAACAGTAAGATAAACTTAAGAACGATCCAGGAGCTGCCCCTGTTGCCAAGTGGTTAGGTTTGAGCACTGTGCCTCGGTGGCCCAGGGTTTCGCTGGTTCAGATCCTGGCGCAGACATGGCACCGCTCATCAGGCCATGTTGAGGTGGCATCCCACATAGCACAATCAGAAAGACCTGCAACTAGAGTATACAACCATCTGCTGGGGAGCTTTGGGGAGAAGAAGAAGGGAAAAAAAAGAAGATAGGCAACAGATGTTAGCTCAGGTGCCAATCTTTAAAAAAAAAAAGAATGATCCAGTTTAACTATTAACAGCCAAGAGCCTAAGGAAACCCAAGAACCAAATCAAATGTAGAATCCTAGACGGGATCCCCAAACAGAAAAAAGACATTGGATAAAACTAAAGAAATCTAAATAAAATATGGACTTTAGTTAATATTACTGTATCAATATTGGTTCATGAATTGTGAAAAGTGTACACGTGAGATATTAATTATAGAGAAAAGTGGGTATAGGGTATATGGGAACTCCCTGTATTCACAATTTTTCTGTAAATCTAAAACTATTTTAAAACAAAAATTTTATTTAAAAACAAAAAAAAAATAGAATGGGAAAGCTCTAAAGATCTCTAGGATATACTGTTAAGTGAAAAAAGCAAGGAGTGGAATAAAGTCTGATACACCTTATGTAAGGGAGAATAAAAAATTATATTCATATTTGCTTATGTGTGCATAAAGAAATCCCTGAATATACACAAGAAAAGAATATATATATAATTACTAACAGAGGAGGAGTTGGGGTGGGGAACGGGGTCACAGAGACAGGGATTGTAGTAAGTTTTCTGAGAGTATACCTTTTTTTTCACCCTGAGGAAGATTTGCCCTGAGCTGTTGCCAATCTTCCTCTTTTTGTATGTGAGCCCCCACCACAGCATGGCGACTGATGAAAGGTATAGGTCCACTCCCAGGCCGCTGAAGCAGAGCACACTGAATTTAACCATTAGGCCACCAGGTCTGGTGCCAGAGTATACCTTTTAACATAATTTTGATTTGTGAAATGTGATTGTATTATGTATTAAAACTAAAGTTGGGCAGGGGGGAGTGATCCAGTTTAAAGCCCTAAGAGATGAATTAGACTTCTCAAAGTCTGCTCCAACTTCAGAATGCTCTAATTCAAGAATTTCAACTAAATGATGCTTAAACTATTAATCATATTTATAATGTACCTCCCCTGAAACTCCATGCTCCCATCACTTCTTTGTATCTTTTAACTCTACTTTTCAAAGCAGCTGCACTCATCACATTATATTGTATTAGGTATTACATATTTCTTCCCTGATGAAATGTAAATTTCTTAAGAGTAGGCACTAGCAATCCATTTGACAGAGTAGCAGTTTTCAGTAAACATTTGTTAATTTAAAATATTTACTGAGCACTTCCCATGTGACAGGCACTCTTCTAAATGCTTCATATTTATTAACTCATTTAATCTTCACAATAATTCTATATGATAGGTCCTATAATCTTTATTTATATATAAGGAAATTGAACCATAAGGTGGTCAAATAATTTGTTCAAGGTCAGTAGCCAGTGCTACCGTATGAAACCTAGACTCTGCTCTTAATCATTAGCTCTGTTTAGTTTTAAGGCTTCAAGGCAAAATACGGACAACATTCCCCGATTGTCCAAACTTGCAGTATGAAGCTGCAAGTACAAATGGCTTTATATCCTCTAACCCAGCAGTTCTCAAAGTGTGGCCATCAACCCTCAGGATCCCCAAGACCGTTCAGCTGGGCTGCGGGGGGCAGTGTCCACTACCCTCTTGGGGGTCAAAACCATTTTCATAATATTAAGATGTTGTTTTGCTTTTTCCACTCTCATTCTCCCATGAGTGTGCAGTGGAGTTTCCCAGAGCCTACACAATGTGTGATATTAGAACAGACTCGGGGCCGGCTCCGTGGCGCGGACATGGCACCACTTGTCAGGCCACGTTGAGGCGGCATCCCACATCCCACAACTAGAAGGACCTGCAACTAAGATATACAACTGTGTGGGGGGGGTTTGGGGAGATAAAGCAGAAAAAAAAAAAAAGAACAGACTGAATGCAGAAGCAGCTATGAGAATCCAGATGTCTTCTAAGTCGTCAGACATTAAAGAGATTTGCAAACATGTAAAACAATGTCACTCTCTCTGCCTAAATTTTTGTTTGGAAAATAGATATTTCTCATTAAAACTGATGATATTAACATGTACATGGGTTTAATACTATTATTTTAAATGAATTAAGTATTTAAAATTTTCTGTTAACTTTCAATTACAGTAAATACTGATGTAAACCACATCAACAGAGCTCTTTAGGAGCCTCAACAATTTGTAAGACCATAACAGGATCTTGAGAAGAAAAAGTTTAACATCACTGAGCTGGCCAATCTAAAACTGTTCAGTACTCCTGCTCTCTGACAGTAAGACATTCTTTCCCAACCTAGCATGTTATAATTCAAAAGAAGTGACGTGAAAAAGGTGATATAAAGTGAAAAAATAAGCCATAATAGGCCAATATTTGCACCTCCCTGAGATTACATTTCTAATCCATAACATTTGTTTGTAATATTTTTTACTGTAAACCATGAATGACATTCCTAAAAGTGCCTCTGCATTTCAGGACAATAGCCCAAGGTAGTTACAAAAGAGATTCCTCAAAGAAACACCAGATTCAAATTGTGTTTCAACATTCCTTTGTTAAACCATGAATACTACTGAAACGTAAAGAAACCATAAATTTATAGGAAAATTACCAAGACTGATGTCATTAACTCAGTCTGAAGCTTCCTGTACTGAACAACCCATCTTCATTATAGAGCACAGAACCTTAAATTTTTGATATGCTAAATAAAGCAGTCTACCTAACTTCAAATCAGTTCCAGGAACACGTCTTTAATATAATTTGACAGACTTTTAGGTGCTATACCAATAACAAATAATTTAATGATAGCTTTAACAAGACAAGACTAATTTTACTCAACTCAAAAAAAAAGTGCAAAATCCTGGTCAGTCTTATTATTTTTTTAGTGAAATGGTGAGGGCTATAAATTATTGGGTTCCCTGCCCCTACCCCCAGTATCTGGAATATCCCTGCACACAATGTAAGTATGGAATGTTGTTGCTAAACTACTAATTGCATAAGGAAAAAATACAGACTCTACCCTAGCAAAAATTAATATAGGCTAGTAGGTTACTATTAGAGTCAACCATCATTCATTCACCAAAACTTGAGTACATACTACGAGCCTGATACTATGCTGGGCAACGGGGATACAATGAACAAAAGAATAACAGTTTTTAATCTTCATGGCACTTGCATTCTGCTGTGGGAAATAGAAAAAACACACACAAAATAAGAATAATAAATGTGGTAAATACTATTAAGGAGACAAACAGGGCTTTGCCACAGATTAGTCTTTGAAAGCTGAATTGTGGAATTCTAAAACCAAAAAATAAATAATTCATGAAGAGTTACATCAAGATGACATGGAATTCTACAGACCTTTGCTAATGCCTAAGAAAACTACAGACACTGCCCTGAAAACAGAGATCAATTTTTCATTGTCAAAGCTACTGGATGGCATTACTTAGCAATATAGCAGCCTCAAACGATAATTAACCTTACAGTTCCACAGAGTTAAAAAGCATGTAAATACAATCCTAAAAAAACACTTAAGAGGAGCCTAAGGAGACTTGACAACTAAATGCAATGTGGTATCCTGAACTGAATGCAGAAACAGAAAAAGATAAAAACTAAGGAAATCTGAATAAACTATGGAGTTTTGTTAATACTGGTTCATTAATTGTAACAAATGTAACATACTAATGAAAGATGATAATTGGGGAAACCGGGTAGCGCTATATGGGAACTCCCTACACAATCTTCTCAGTTTTTCTGTAAATCTAAAACTGCTCTAAAAAATAAAGTCTATTAAAAAAAAAATCTAAGATGGCTTTAGAAATTATGGGGGGAGAAGGGGTTCTTAAAGACTTAAAGTGAGAAATGAGAAGCCATAAAACTCTGCAACGTGAATTAGACCATAAATGCTCAAGAAAAGCAAAGGAAACCTACAGATACTTAAGTTATGATCTCTATTCACACTAAAATTTTCCTAAGACACAGATTAATGGATTTTTTTCATGCAAACTAAATAGCTCTGCATCACAACATAAGGCAGGCAATAACATCCCTAGAGTGCACAATAAGCACTTCAGATCCTATTTATAAATAATGACCAATAGGGTATATTTCATTTATGGCACTGTCCTGAAATTGCCATAAAATATCTGGACCAGGATCAACTTCATAGGTCTTACCAACTCACTTAAAGAAACAAGCTTATACTTACTTCAGGAAAATTCATAAGCAAAGAAGAGACTATATTTTTCCTTGGTAAGGGGGGTGGGGGAAAGATTATATATGGAAGGAGAAAAATAATTTCTCAGATCCAACTGGAAGCAATTTTGCAACTAGTATTAACCAACTTTAATGCCACTCAAATTAATACAAATAGTTCAAGATACTAATAAAAGCTCTCAATTTATATCACTTATCTTCTTTCCAATCAAAATAAATAAGGAATGTTTTCTATAACCTAACCTAAGACACCTAGTAGATAACTCTATGTTTGATGACTTGAGAGGAACTAACCTCTCAGTGTCTAAATTTTAAAGATGGTCATGAAAAGTATGAGAAAAACAGAGGAGGATGCTAATCTCTAAATTGTCGAGTGTCCTCTGCACAATATAGCATAAAATCGGAATTACCACAAGAAGTAATTTTAGAGACAGTCATCACAAAATTAGGATCTTGCATCTAATACAAAGTACAGCGACAGCAGAAGCCTGACCAGATAAGTGAGATAACAATTTCACTCATTAGAGACTATGGAATATTAAGCATAAAAGAGTCATTTAGCCGAAATGGTATTACACATTTAAATCTAATTTAGATAACTGGATGACAAATTTATTCCTACTCTACTCCATTACTCCCTAATCCCCAAGGAAATCCTACAAAACAAAGATGTTCGTTATTCTCAAGCCTTCTCTCACATGAATCCTAAATATCTAACTGGAAAATACTCAAGAAGAAATGGAATAATTAACATTTCCCCAGTAATTCCTGTTTGCACCACCATGAGGAGAACCAGACACTGATTCATGTTGAAACAAGAAAAGGAGAGGTGAGATATGAAAAATTCTAAGTAAAATGATCATGACATAGCATCTGGCAGAGATCGGAAAAGCATCAACTCTGCCCAAAGAATTCTCAGGAATGAAAGTCAAGAGAAGAAAAGGAGATTTTCCAACGAGCACAGCCTAATCCAAGGGGCAAAAATCGCCACTGCCGCCGCCACCCTCTCACCCCCCACCCACTCCACCCTCAAGTCGCCTCCAATTCATATATATATTCTCCGTAACAAACTAATTCCCCACCCAAGTGAAAATCTCCCCAGAATTTTCTAGGACACCCCCCCCCCCAACCTGCCATAAGATCCGCACTTCTCAGGGCCAAGCCTCTGGGGAAAACACCACCCAGATCCCACCCTCCTTGCCCAACGTTGAAGAGGGCCCGTTCTCCAAACTGGGGCTTCCCGGGGTGGGCCTCCTAGAGCTGAGGAACCGGGCGAAGGGCGAAGGAGAAGGGTGGGGCTCAGGGAAGGGGGCTGGGATGGTGAGACGGCGGAGACGGGAGGAAGAAAGGGATGGACAGGAGGCTGGGGCTGGGCGGGGTGACGACTGGGGAGGGCAGAGCGACCGGAGAGAGCCGGGCCGCGGGGAAAGGAGGGGGCGAAGTCGGGGACGGAGGGCTCAAAATGCGACCGACGGGTCAAGGCGAAGCGGAGCCAGCGACTCCGAGGGGCGGGCGAACGCAGGGAAGAGCTGGGGGCGGCCCGCCCCGCGAACGCGAGGCCGGCGCGGAGCCTCGGCGGCCGGCAGGGCCGCACTGGGGGCGGTGCGGGGAAGCCGGCCGGCTGCCAGGAGTGGGGGAGCCGCGCACTCACCGCTCTGCTCCCCCAGGAACACCAGCTTGAATTTCCTCAGCGGATTCCCGAAGTCTCCGCCCGCGGACATGGTGGAGCCGGAGGAGGTGCCGCCGCCTCAGCCCAGAGACCTCCCGGACCGACGCGGCTCCGACCGGGTGACGAAAAAGGCGAGAGGAAGGGCTGGCGCCGAGCTCTCTCGGCCCCTGCAGGGCCCGGCGGCGGAGCAAGGAGCGAGGGCAGGACTCCTCTCCACAGACCGGCAGCCGTCGCCGTCGCCGCCGCCTCCTCGCGAATCGCCTAGCACCGAGCGAGGCCCGCGGATGGGAAGAGAAGGACGGTGGTGTCGGAAGCAGCCAGGGGTGTGCTTGGGGTCCCCAAGGCTAGCACCGTTCCCTTCTCAGCACCCGGCTGGGAGACTGGGCTGAGAAAGGCGGAGCGTGGCGGAGCCGGAGCCGCAGACGCGTCTGGGACCTCTCACGCGCAGCGCCTCAGCTCCCACAGCTGCCGCCGCCGCAGCCCAACCTGCTGAGTGCGCGAGCCTCTGGCGCGGCGCGGGGCGAGCCCGGGTGCGAGCCTGCCGCCCCGCCGGCCGCCGGCGTGCGAGCGTGCGTGCGTGCGTGCGCGTGCGCGCCCCAGCCAGCGCCTCTCCAGTTTAGCCTGCTCTCCCGTAATCGAGGGCAGGTCAGCTTTCCACTCGCGTCGGGAGAAGTACGGAAGAGGTGGGGCGGAGCCCGCGGGAAGTGAGGGGTGGAATAGGAGTGCTTACGTCACTGACGTGATAAGCCAATCGGAAGAGGCCAAGGGCGGGGAGGGATGGGAGTGAGGTGGCGGCGCGAGAGCGCGCTCGGCTCTAGCGTGGTGCAAAGTGTCGCACGGCGGCTGCCATGCAAAGTGTGGCGGCTGCCATGCAAAGTGAGGCGCGTCGCAGTGTGAGGGGAGGGGAAGGAAGGTCGGACGGAGGCGGGGCCGGGATGGAGACGGAATTGACCCCAGCAATGTGCGGGTGTGAACGGAGAACCCAAAAGTGTGTTACTAGGTTCCTCTTTCCTGAGCCCTCAACCCAGACTCACATTCCTCGGATCTGCCCTTCACCGGTTCACCTGCCCACCTTCTCCATCTTCCTTCTTATCATAATTACTCACACGATATCTTGCTCGGTACATTCTCCACTCTTGCTCCCAGGAGTTTCATAACTACCAGAGCAGGGCCTCCACATTTTTGCAGATGAGGAAACTGATGTTCAGAGGAAGGAAATGACTTACAAAATCCACAAAGCCATGAAGTGGAACCCAGGTTTTGTCTTTCTCCCCCACTGAACCTCTGCAACCTCCTATTGATGAACCCATCCACTTCCCTGCCCTGACTTGGCTCCATCTTCTGTGACCAGCCTTTGTTCCTCAGCTATTGGCAACTCTATGTGACGCCCACCTTCTACTGTGCTAGAAAAGGATTTAGACATCATGTAAACCAAACCCCTCATTTCACAGATGGTGAAACTGAGGCCCATGTAGGAAAACAGCTTTGCAAAAAAAGTCACACAACAAATTAGAAGTAGAGCCTGAACTTCAGCCCAAATGTGGGGAAAGGGATATTTTAAAGATCACCAGTGCCTCATAAAGTAGGGCTTCTGTATCTGCTGTGGGCGGACCTCCCTTACTTAGACATCTGAAGCATGTGCATTTTTCTGTAGAGAGAATCTGTAGCTTTCAACCCAGTTCATGAATCAAAAAATGAAGGTTAATGTCACAGCCAAAAAGAGCTGAAGGAGACATGACAACAAAGTGTAGTGTGGATATGTAGTGTGCATATGTTAACTAATATGACAACTGAACATAAGTTTTAAGCTGAATTGGATCCTGGAACAGGAAAAGGACATTAGGTGAAAACTAAGGAAATCTGAATAAACATAGGCTTTAGTTCATTTAGTTATCAATATTAGCCCATTAAGTATAATAAATGTATCATACTAAGGTAAGATATTAATAATAGAGGAAACGGGGGGAGGGTGAGGGATATGGGGAGTTTCTGTACTGTCTGCTCAATTTTTCCGTAAATCTAAAACTTTAAAAAAATTAAGTCTATTAATAAAAGATAACTAAATAAAAGGTTAAGAATCACCGAATTAGAGAATTTGGCATCCACACCTCACTATACTTCAGCCACACCTAACCATACTATGGGACAGCATCCAAAAAAAGTAATCCCTGCCTTTGAAGAGGATACTTTTAAACACTGGTATCAAAAATATTTCCCAAGTTAATAATAAAAAATAAGTCCTTACATTTATACATAGTGTCTTGCCATTCACGAAATACATTTATATACATTTTCTCATTATTTGGGGGTCATTATTTACTTAGCTGTAAAAATGGTGGGATCAAACCAGTGCCTTCTGAAACCCAGGAATGAATTGCTGAACTAGAATATATTGAGGGAAGAAATAGAGGATCTCAGAATATCATCTATTCTGGCCCATCAAGACAACAGCTATATCCTCAAACCTCCTTCTCCATCAAAATTTACTCTCTCCTGGTTCCTCTCAGCCAAACAGCAGATGGATTTTGGAACATGCATCTAAAATGAAACGGTAAAAACCTGAGTTCTGACACAAACATTTGATTTTTTTTTTTTTTTAATATTTGATTTTAAAAGTAGCTTGTCAAGTCTGGTAAGGCCCTCCCCACCAGTAACCCACAACCCTGGTACACACAAAGAGAAACCAAAACCAAGAGACTATTTAAAAAGAAAAGCTCTTGCAAACAAAAGTGAGTGGCTATTTTTTCTTTCTGATGGATACCAGGTTTTCATTATGCTTCCTGAAATAACCTTTAAAGTAACATCTGAGGATTGGAACTATAATTACTTTGTACTTCCTCCAGAACTTTATGAATCAATTCCTCCCTGCTGCTTTGGTCTCTGTAGTCACCTAGACAAGTGATGCTATTCTTATCATTTCGAAGAGAGGTGTGGGATAATCCACCTCTTACCTCAGATGTTTTAATGTTTTAAGCTAGCATTTTACATTGACACATATACAGCCTCATTCTCCTCTGAAGCTGCATTCATATCTATCAAGTACTCTGTGTAAATCATGTTTTACCGTCAGAGATCTTATGGTCTAAAAGTTGCATATTAAGTGCTATGTGGTTCCTCAAATGGAGAAATTACTTGGGAGAAGGAGGAATTAAAGAGGCCCTTTTCAAGGACACTTTCACCAACATCTTCACGTCCATGATTTCCTATGTACTATTATCTTTACCTTGAATACTTTCCCCTCACCTTCTCCCCAGTTCCTACTCATCTTTTAGGTATCATCTTTAAAAAGTCTTCAAGAAGACTTCTCTGTCTGCTCCCTTCCCCACCAACAATGTAATACCTGTCCTCCCATTGTACTCTATTCTTCCCCGTCACTAAAGTGTTATTAATTGTCAGTCTTCTACGCCTGACTGTAAGCTCCATGAGGTCAGAGTTCATGTCTTGTATCCCCAACAACTGCAGAGTGCTTGCTACATAGTAAGCATGCAATAGATATTTGCTGAATAAATGAAATAAGTGAGAGGGATTATTTTTAGCTTTCTTCAAAGGATGAATGGGATTTGGGCATGTGGAGATGGAAGGGCAAGAGCATTTGAGAGAAAGAGAACATTGCTTAAAATCATGTTATGTAAGTTGATACTACATTCCTTAGCATCACTTATGAAAAGGATGTCCAGAACAGATCTCATCACTAAAAATCGGGAACAATGGGAGAGGACAGCGTTGGCAGCTCCAAATCGAAAATACCTCGAGCAGTTTTCTTTGATCAGTTTAAAACAGATGTTAATTTGAAGCCTTTGAGTGTGTCTGGGAATCTACCACACAGAAATTATAATATAATTACAGCTTTTCTTTCTGCCCTGAGAGACAAAAAGCTTCTTGAGGAAGGACTGGGATTTCATCTTATTCCTCGTTGCAGACATTATTGGTTACCTATCCAACAATACACACACAAAACACACACACACTTCCACAATATATATTGGAAATGACAGATACTTTTCCAGCTTCCCTTCAGCTAAGCTATAAGCACCTAACTTGATCTGAGCCAGTGGGAGATGAAGGAAATGTGCCAGAGACTTCTGAGATTTTTGGCCATATTATAAATAGTTGTAAATTCCGTAAGGCAATGCCAACCTCTGAGGCCTTTAAGGATCATCCACTGCCTTTTCCCAGGTTACATTGTTCTGCATCTCCGTTAGCTATACAAAGAAAAATCTCTTCTTATTTGTATTGTTACTGCTAGGAGAAGATCTAAAGGAAAACTTTTTAAAAAGCTAGCTTTCAGTTTGTCAGGTTTGAACTAATTTTGGATGGATAACCTAAAACCATTGGTCAGCGCATGTTTCTTGGATGGTTGACTGCCTTTAATTGCATACATTGTCTCCGTGTCTAGGCATAGAGACTTAATCACTCTAGTTCTAAGGGTTTGTTTTGGAGCGAAACAACCCTGCCATAGGATGTGGTTATTTAAGAACGTGATATCTAGAGCTAAGACATCTTGAGAACATTAGTATATAATCCTGAAGAAAAAAGCCAACCCCTTGATGATGGCTAAGCAGAAAGCTGAAAGGAATCATTGAGCCACTGTACCAACCCTGGAACTGGCCCTCCTCTGGATTTCTTTTTAGCAAAATAATAAATGTGTTTATATTTAATAATGTCTTTATAATATGTCTTTGTCATTGTTCCTTGCAGTGGAAAGCATCTGACATTCTTATCTTTAGATCCCTTAAAACACCTCACACAGTTCCTT
This sequence comes from Equus asinus, assembly GCF_041296235.1. Lineage (NCBI taxonomy): Eukaryota > Metazoa > Chordata > Mammalia > Perissodactyla > Equidae > Equus > Equus asinus. The sequence continues at coordinate 84,215,371 of NC_091809.1, read as the reverse complement.
GAACATTAGGCACTCAATACTCTGTGTGCGTGTGTGTGTGTGTGTGTGTGTGTATTTATATATAATACAGTAGTAGTTATCAAACTGGAACTGCCCTTTTGTGTTTACTACTCCCTAAAAGGATTTATTACTCTTGGAGAGGCAGGAAATCAATAGAAGGAGAAAAACTGCCCAGGTAAAAGGACTGAAATCATAGTGCTCATATCTGAAACAAATAATAGCTCTGGCAGGAACTCAAATTCCATCAAATGTGAAGACCTTCTAACCCACTCTGCAGGTTATTATAATAATTGCTACTAAAAATAATAGTAGGTCAATATACAAAACATAAAAATGACAAATGCTCAATAATTCAAGGTGACCAATTAAATGAGCACAATTAACACAAGGTATGTTTAAGCAAGTCTCATTTTAAAAGGGCTGCAAGAAAAAAAAAGAGGGAGAAGGGCTTACGTCAAAACCTGTTTTCCAAATACATTGACCTACAATGATGTGCCATGGGAGAAGTATAAAGGTTATTTATTCAAGATGGAGGAGAAGGCAGTAGAACTTCAATGGAATAGTCCTTCCTGTGATTATAGCCAATTCATAAGCTAAGTCAGAGAATATCTTTGCTACAGTTTGATCTACAGAATCTATTTTTAATAATTCCATTTTGTTCTGTTCATATGAATCATGGTCCTTGTTATGAATAAGGTGATTTCTCAGAGGCTTAGATGTGGAATGTTACTTCCAGGCTTTGAAATTGCAGTGGGGGAAGAGGTTGCTTCTTTTTATGCTAGTCCAGAATGTGTAATACCTGACACATTGCTGGAGCTCTCCTCTCCTTGCACTCTATCCCCCACAAATAATAAAATCTCTTCTAAGATGTACAAGAGAATGAATCACTCCACCTGCTACTAAGAGATGATCACTATCAGAGAAGAAGAGAACAACTGCTTCTGCTGCTGTTTCTGTAAAGAACAGAGCATTTTAGGACGGAAAAGTGAGACCAACACTGTTTGCACTGAAATGCCAACAGACTGTACAACCAAATTGTAACTTGCCTAAGATGCCAAGAGAAACTACCTTTTTGTGAACATTTCTTCAGATTTTTGAATAGCGTTAAGTGACTAGGACTTTATTTTATATAAAAATCAAAAGATATCAAAATCATTACGGTAGTTTGTAGCTGAAACTATCCAGTGAGATAATAAGCCACAAGATCATTTGGAAAAATTGAACAAACTTCTGGTTTTAGGATGATAGATTAAAGATGTTTTTGCCTCCTTCCTTTTCTGAAATTGTCCCAAAACAAGAATAAAAACTAAAAATGAAAACTCTGGCTTTGACATCTCTAATCCAAAGCCATAACATTTTAAGATGGGAAACAAAGAAAGAGCAGTGGTAACTGACTAAACAGAGCATAGAAAATGCTTACTTACTGAAGGGGAGAGTAACAACAAGCAAGCCAAGCAGCCAAGCAGAATCCCAGAAAGGCTCAGGAACGTGAAGCACCAGGTACCACAGAAGGTAGGGATAAGAAAAGGGGCCAAAAACAAGGGAATTGTATCAAAGACTATATAAATCCTTTTCTACCTATGGAGGAATTGAACACAAGAGGCTCTAGGTTCAGATAGCCAGGCATAGTTGAGTACTAGGGTGAGGTGCTGCCAGAAGATAAGGGGGACTAGTAACCAGTGATCTCTCCCTGAGCCCCTTCCATAACATTGCAGTATCTTTATATGCCTGAAAAAGATACTGAAAGATCCTTCTCTAGATAAGCTGAAATATCGCAGAGAAACTACCTGTAAATTCTGAATATAGAGGTAACTTGAATTAATAAACCAGTTCACCACAAAATCATCCTATAATCATAACCTTCTAATCAATAAATGCCACCTTCTCACACTGAGATTCCAATTAGTTTGATACCTTCTCTTAAATACAAACAAACTGTAAAGGTTTGCAATATATTTTATAAAAGTCTCCAATATAAAATAAATAAAATAAAACAAATAAACCACAAGAAAAAAAATAGGAAAGTCTATGACAAGAGAAAAGCTATTGCATTTATGAAGGAAGAGCAAGATACTATTATTTTGAGGTTTTTTTGTTTTTTGTTTTCTGAGGAAGATTAACCCTGAGCTAACATCTGCTGCCAATCCTCCCCTTTTTGCTGAGGAAGACTGGCCTTGAGCTAACATCCATGCCCAACTTCCTCTACTTTATATGTGGGACGCCAGCCACAGCATGGCTTGACAAGCAGGGCGTAGGTCCACACCTGGGATCCAAAACAGCGAACCCCAGGCCACCGAAGCAGAACGTGCGAAATTAACTGCTGCGCCACCAGGCTGGCCCCAAGATGTTATTTTTTAAAAAGAAACATTGAGACAAAAATAGACTTTCTTGGAAATTAAAATTATGACAGCCAAAGTTTAAAAATAAAATAGAAGAATTGGTAGATAATATTAGGGAGGGGGTTGGCCCCGTGGCCAAGTGGTTAAGTTTGCGCGCTCCGCTGCAGGCGGCCCAGTGTTTCGTTGGTTTGAATCCTGGGTGCGGACACAGCATTGCTCATCAAACCATGCTGACACAGCTTCCCACATACCACAACTAGAAGGAGCCACAACGAAGAATATACAACTATGTACCGGGGGGCTTTGGGAAGAAAAAGGAAAAAAAAAATCTTAAAAAAAATATATATTAGGGAAATGTTCCAGAAGGCAGATCAAAAAGCAAGAACTGGACACTAGATAATTTGAGGAGTATCTAGGATTAATCCAGAGGACTCAGCATACAAATAATAATTATAGAGAGAAAACAAAGAAAACTTTAGTGCAGAGAAAATTATAAAAGAAATTCTATAAATAAATTTCCCACACCTGGAGGACATGAGTGTCCAGACTGAAAGGTTATGTCAGATGCTCAGCAAAAGCAAAAGAAGACCACATCATGTTACATTATCATGAAATTCCACAACATCAAAGACAAAAGAAGATCTTGAAAGCCCCCAGAAATTGAAAACAGGACATGTTGAAAACCAGAATGGCATTAACTTTTTAAATAATAACATTGGAAATTGGGGAATAATGAAGAAACTTCTTCTAAGTGAAAAGGATTTTCAAGCTAGAAATCTATTCCCAGGAAAACTATCACTTAAATGTGTGGATAGAGTAAAATATTTCCAGATATACAATGTGTCAAAAATTCACTCTTTTCCAAAAAGTTATTGCAGGAGCCAAACAAGGAGTTAAACAAAAGAAAAGGAAGTTATAGATCTAGGAACGGTAAATCTTATATAGGAAAGAAGTAAAAGGTATTCCTAGGAAAGGCAAAAAAAAAAAAAAAGGTCACAGGGCAACAGTTCTACAGCAGGCCAAGAGAGTAACCAGTCGAGATGGAGCAGAAGGATGAAACTTAAATTTGACCATATAGAAAGTGGAGTTGAAGGGAAACTTGCCAACAAGGGCAATAAAAACTGGGCAAATGAAAACAGCATTTTAGCATTATTAGACTTTTTAAAATTAGGGCTTATGTATCACTTTGATTAAATGTAATTGAATTTTTTTGAGTACTGAGACGCTTCATGCCAGGCCACAATGATTTTTTCTACTCCACAGCTCCTTTAGTTCAAAGTTTGTGCCAATCCCTCATTAAGCACTAATCATACATTACCCTCTATTGTTATTAATCTTCTTTTAGAAAACCAAATATTTATTGAGCCTCTATTAGGCACCCCAGTTTATTTACACTTCATAACAATGCTATTACGTAGATACTATTAAAGATGAGGAAATAAGAGAATCAGTCGTAGAGCTAACAAAAGATGAGAATCACTTAAAGCAGGAAATTCAGTGTCATCCTTGACTTTTTCTTCTTTCATATCATTCATACCTAATCAGTCACCGAACTCTGTGAAAGCTACCTCTTTAACCTCTCTCTATTTAATTATCTCCATCTTCACCATTACCACTATCAGGATAATCTGAATGATTGTGGGCCTTCATGCTCCTACTACATGCCCATTTCAGCATGGTGCCACAGTCCAAAGAAATAAAAAAATGTCACCCTCTCCACTGCACAATGGTCTCAAATAGAGAGTCTCATTACACCTACAGTCAGAATAAATCTGAGGAACTTGTCAAAAATAAAGATTATGGAGGCCCACACTAAAACTACTGAGTCAAAAATCTCTGAAGTTATGGCCTAGGAAATTGATTCTCAACAGATTTAACAAGTGGATTTTTATGCATCCTAAGTCTCAGAATCAGTCTGTTACTCCACACTTTCTTTGTGTCCTAGTTTGTCAATTAAATTGTAAGCTATTCAAGGTAAAGTTGTGTGTTACGTATATAACGTACCTCCAGAGTCTTATAGGTATTTGGTCCTCAGAAATATATGCTAAGAATGGAATACTGAATCTGTGCATGTGGACATATGCATAAAATAAGTTAAGCAAATACCATCTTCATTCTTTGGAATTTATAATCTTACTTGCCCACATCACTTACTCTTAAATTAAAAGGGCATACTTTTAGATGTGGAGTCGAGCCAATATTAAATATTTACATAAATAATTACTCATTAAGACAAAAATTATTACTAGAGACAAGGGCATTTTATAATGGTAAAAGCATCAACCCATCAAGAAGATATAACACTAACAAGGATATATGGACCTAATAATACATGAAGACTTCAAAATACATGAAGCAAAACCTGACAGAATTGAAGGGAGAAATAGACAATTCAATAATAATAGTTGGAGACTTTAATACCCAACTTTAATCATGGATAGAACTACTAGACAAAAGATCAACAAAGAAAGAGAGGACTTGAGCAACACTGTACACCAACTAGACTCAACAGACATCTATAGAACACGCCATTCAATAACAGAAAAATGTGTAATAACTGAAGTGTGCATGGAATATTCTTCAGGATAGACCGTATCTTAGGCCATAAAACAAGCCTCAGTAAATTTAAAAGTATTGAATCATACAAAGTATGTTCTCTAACCACAGTGGAATTAAATTAGAAATCATAACAAGGAAATTTAGGAAACCCACACATATGGGAAAATTAAACAACACACTCCTAAGTAATCAACATATCAAAGAAGAAAGCAGAAGGAAAATTAGAAAATACTTTGAGATGAATGAAAACACAACATACCTAAACTTATGGGATGCAGCAAAAGAAGTATTTAGAGAGAAATTTATAGGTGTAAATGCCTATTAACAAGAAAGAAAACCTCAAATCAGTAACCTAAACTTCCACCTTAACAAACTGAAAAAAGAAGAACAAACAAGGAACCAGAAGGAAGGATATAGTAAAGATTAGAGCAGAAATATATGAAATAAAGAATAGAGAAAAACAGAGAAAATCTATGAAACCAAAAGTTAATCTTTGAAAAGATTAACAAAATTTACAAAACTTCAGCTAGATTGATCAAGAAAAAAGAAAGAAAAAGCTCATTACTAAAATCAGGAGTGAAAGAGGAGACATTATTACCAAAAATACAGAAATAAAAATGATTATACAGGAGTACCATGAACAATTATATGCCTACAAATTAGAAAACCTAGATCAGATGATCAGATTCCAAGAAAGACACAAACTACCAAAACTGACCCAAGAAGAAATCCAAATACTCCTATAACAAGGAAAGAAAACTAGTAATCAAAAAACTTTCCAAGGACCAGATGGCTACACTGATGAATTCTACCCAGCATTTAAATTTGAATTAATACTAATCCTTCACAAATTCTTCCAAAAAGTAGAAGATGAGGTAACACTTCCCCACTCACTCTATGAGGCAAAAATTAACCTGATACTGAAACTACACAAAGACATCAAAAGAGGGGCAGGCAAGGTGGCATCATGGTTAAGTTCACATGCTCTGCTTTAGGGCCTGGGGTTCACCAGTTCAGATCCTTGGTATGGACCTACACACCACTCATCAAGCCATGCTGTGGTGGCATCCCACATAGAAGAACTAGAATGACTTACAACTATGATATACAACTAATACTGGGGCTTTGGGGAGAAAAAGGAAAAATAAAATCTTAAAAAAAAAAGGGGGAAGATTGGCACAGATGTTAGCTCAGGGCAAATCTTCCTCAGCAAAAACCAAACAGATAAACAAGCAAAAAACAGTACAACAAATACTCATGAACCTATTGCCAATTCTTTATACATTGTTTAATGTGTTTCAACATTTATTACAGACAAATGAAACACAAGGCAATGTGCTTTGTGCTGAAGAGAGTGGAAAGAAAATAAAGCATGTGGGTCAACTTCATACAAACACTTACAAATTCTGTCTTATTTGATTCGCCATACCTATTATCACTGAATTCCTATACACTTTAGGAGGTAAAGTAAGGATACTTTTGCAATCTCAAAAATCTGTTTAGCTCTCAGCAACAAAATACAAAGAAAATTTCTAATGAGATTTCTAACTCCTTTGCTAAATCTCTTCCTTCTACGCACCCTTAACATTGTATATTAAAAATGTACAATACACAAATAAGCAATTATTTGTTTATTTGATAATAAATTGACAATTTATTATCCAATTAATGAGGTGCTCGTGTGGGGATACCTTGACATTTATTCTGCCATTGAGGAGCTTATAATGAAGTTGAAGAGGAAAGACATATGAAAAGTTAAATAATAAACATTTGAACAACATTTCAAAACAATAGAGATAGCACAAAGCATTGCATAACCAATTGCCAAATAAAGTACAAAGGCAACTACTGCTGTCAGAGATTAAAGGAGAGAGAGGTTACGTCATGGTGCATTATGTTTACAATAAGGGTGAAATCTCAGCTGCATCTTTGCCTACTGGCAGAATTTGAGTAGATGGAAGGGGAGGAGAAAAAGGTAAAGGTACTAAAACTTGTATAAAAATATTGTAATAACTACAAAGAATCAGTGTCGATATATTTCTTCAAGTTTCCTGAAAATTATTACTATTAGGACTCTCTCTTGGGTTGAAAATGCCAGAATTGGGTGGTAGAGTCAGGCTGAAAATTCTCATTATTATTATCAGTAAAAGTAAGAAGTTTCCATATCACTGATCCTAAAATCTGTCTTCCTGGCTTCACCTGACATACTAATTGTTGGTTTGTTGCCCAGATCTGAGACTATCAAGGTTAGTGTGCAAAAAGTCTTTACAGAGGAGGCTTGCAAGAACATCTACGTTGCAGCTGGAGTCCAATACAGACAACAGAGATGACAATAGGGTTGACACGTCCCCTTTGTCCATACTCCACTGTAGTCTGATGAGAAAAAAAAAAAAAAGATGTAGACGTAGGTTGTTTGCTGTGTTATCCATTTACTAACATTATCAGTTAGGAATCTTTCAGCTGGAAGAAACAGAAAACCCAACTCTAGGGGCCGGCTCTGCGGCCGAGGGGTTAAGTTCACGCACTCCGCCGCGGCGGCCCAGGGTTCGGATCCTGGGCGCGGACACAGCACCACATGTCAGGCCATGTTGAGGCGGCGTCCCACATCCCACAGCTAGAAGGACCTGCAACTAAGATGTACAACTATGTACGGGCGAGGGGCGGGGGGCGGGGGGCGGGGGCGGGGGGGGTTTGGGAAATAAAGCAGAAAAAAAAAGAAAAAAAAAAAGGTTGGCAACAGTTGTTAGCGCAGGTGCCAATCTTTAGGGAAAAAAAAGAAAACCCAACTCTAAATAGTTTAAACAATAGGACAAATCACATAAAGAAGTCCCATGCTATGATAGCTTCAGTTAGTTAATTTCCACTTAGCAATGTCTGCAAGGACCAGGTTCTTCTTTCTGCTCCGCTTTCCTCATTGACTTTGCCCTGAGATACTAGCTTCCCCAATAATGACAAGATATCTGTCATAGTTCAAGTTGACACATCTAGACACTATGAAGTCCAAAACCAGAAGTTCCTTCTATGTATCTATATTTATGAGTGAAAAATTTTTCCCAAAATCTCCCCAGTAGACTCTCCATTATATCTCATTGGCCAGAATTTCTTCATATACCCATCCTAAATCTGTCACTGGCAAGAGAAATGGGATTACTAGGACGAATACAAAAGTATATGGCTGTGTGGAGGGAGATGGATTATTATAATAAAATTGTAATTTTGTTATAAGGAGGAAAAGATGGAAAATGACATTTGGCAGCCCTCTACCACTGTCCACTACACTAATATACCAGTTCAGTTTCAAGTATGCTTTGCCCCATACATTCATCTGTTCATTTAATTCATTCTACAAACACGTTTGCCTCTGGTATACCCAGCACTGTGCTTTCCTACTGGAAAGACAAAGCAGAAAAAGATTTGGTCCCTGCTCTTGAGTTTACATGGATCTCCTGATGAGACAGATACGTAAAAGAAAACAAAACAAAACAACAGGTAAGTCACAATAAAGTAAGTAATAAAGATGCAGGTACATTAAAACTCTAACTTACAAGATCTGCTAAGAAGAGAACAATATGATCTACAGACTTCAGAGATCATGTATGTATTTTATATTTCACCCACCACTTCGAAACTTAATACGGTATGGGTGAAACTTAATTCCCTCCTTCAAGAAGAAAAGGATTTATCTGCTAATTTGATGAGTTTTCTACTTTCATTTTACTATAGCCACAGCCCAGGAGAAGAACCACTGTTGATGAGTATTTTCACTAGTATACTATACCGGTCTGCAGCTCAGGGCACAAGTCTGAGCTGGAAATAGAGATTTTGGAGTCATCAGCTTACAGGTGGCAGTTGTAATCAGGAGGATGAATGTGATGACCTAAGTAGAGTATAGGCTGAGAGGTCAGGACAGAACCTCTGGAAGGGCAATATTTAAAGTCAGGCAGAGAAACTAATCTGTGAAGAAACACCAGAAAGTTAGGAGGAAAACCAGGAGAAAGTGGTGACCAGGAAGAAGGGAAGAAAAAGTTTCAAAAGGAAAGATGTGGTCAGCAGTGCCAAATACATCAGAGCAGTTACATAAATTCTGGACTGAAAATAGATCTTTGAATCTGTTCTCCAAAGGTGAGTGACTGCAAAGGGGCACAGGGATCTTTTGAGGCAATAGAAATGTCCTAAAACTGAATTGTGATGATGACTGTAAAATTCTGTAATCTTACTAAAAACCGCTGAACTGTAGACTTAAAATGACTAACTTTTATCATAAGTAAATTATATCGCAAGAAAGTTTTTTTACAGGGTCCTTTGTGGTCCGAGTCAGAGAAATTTCAACGGAGTGAGGAGAACAGAAGCCAGATTTGGGTTTAGGAGGAAATAGGAGATTAAGAAATGGAGGCAAGAAGTGAAGACTCTTTCATTTAAGGAATTTGGTTCTGAAGAGAAGGAAAGAAAAAAAATGTAGCAACTGAAGAGGCATAAAAGGTCAAGAAAGAGAGGATGCTAGTGAGTTCAGTTTTAGACATATTCCATTTGAAGTAAGAAACCAAACAGCTAGAGGTAGGTAATTAGTATTTTTGGTTTTAGAATTAGGAATTGCAGCAGATTACTTAGTACAAGCTTCCACAATAGGTAGATGTGAGGTTGCAGCTGGAAACAGAGCAACACACAGCTGATAAAAGTCCCCTCCTTGGTCTCTAGGCAAAGTCCTTTTCCCCGAATTACTGAGCTCAGAGAATGTCTGTAGGGCTTATTCATCTCTATTAGCTTCTAGGCATATTAAATACCAACTGATTCTTCAGTATATATAGTAAATAAATCTCTCCAATCTCCCTTTTCCAATTCTTTATCATCAGGAATTTTCTCCCCTAATATTTAACTCAAATCTCTCTTTTCATAATTGAGTGCTTTAAACTCTTCATTTAAGAAAAAATGTTGTGTGCTGTTGTGTTTTCTGCTGTTAGTGTTCACAAGGTCACCAGACATCCTCCGAAAATATTGGACCACATCTCTGACCCCTCTAGCCTTGATTTCCCCATAAGAATTAAATGATGTCTGCAAAGCATTTAGCACAGTGTCTGCACAGAGAAAGAACCTAATAAATAGTTATTATCATTTGGAGAGACAGAGAGACGAAAAAGAAGCATTTCTGTAGAGATGTCACTCTCCCCCCACCCCTTGGGATATCGTCACTTTTATATTATTTGATAGAAAACTTAACATTAGTATCTGAACTACTAACCCATTTTACTTAAACTCATGTATTAGAGAATGAAACTACTCACATAGCAAAACAACTCATCAGTGGCAAAGGGGTCACAGGATTCTTTTAAGTACCATTTGCTTAAGTGTTTATTTAGGGATCATTAAATTTCATTAAATTCTTAACAGAACGCAAAACCAAACGCTCAAGTATAACAAACCAATATTGATTAAATGCCTATCACAAATTAAGGTAAAGCAAGTTTCCGGGTGGCCCCATGGCTGAGTGGTTGAGTTCGCACGCTCCACTTCAGTGACCCAGGGTTTTGCTGGTTCAGATCCTGGGCGCGGACATGGCATAACTTGTTGGGACATGCTGAGGTGGCATCCCGCATGCCACGGCTGGAGGGACCCACAACTAAAAGGTACAACTACATACCGGGGGGCTTTGGGGAGAAAAAGGAAAACTAAAATCTTAAAAAAAAAAAAGATAAAGCAAGTTTGAAATTATAATGAAAAAGCATTTAAGCGTCTAGTTTTCTAATTCTTTGCTTGACTGTAGAGAGAGTTAAAATATTGGACAGTCTTGTTCAATAGCAGATATTTATGCTTTGGTAGCAATGAACAGGCAAAAACCATGCTGATTCCTAGACAGAGCTCTAGTAGAGAGAGAAGACTGTTCTCACAAATACAAATACCTGGAAGGCACCAATACTCAAGATTCAAAGAAACAAACTACACAGAGATTGACAGCTCCATATAGTAACATCATTATACACGTAGTTTTTGTTTGCTTACATATAGTTTCAGTGTCCTGCCTTGTATCTTCCAATATTATAAATTTTTTGAGGTTATACATTTTACCTTCAGTTTGACCTACAAAGCCTAGCCCAAGGTTTTACTCTAGTGGTGTTCAACAAATACATATTAAATTGAAATAATTAATGCATAATATTGGTGTATTATGGATTTTGTTGCCAGATAAAATACAGGATGTCCAATTAAATTTGAATTTAAAATTTTGTATTCAAATTTAACTGGGCATCCTTGTTTTTATTTGCTAAATCTGGCAACTCTAATTATGAGTAACCTTTAGTAAGAAATCAGATCTTGCCGTCCCACAGGCTCCTAATCTGAAAACTTTAGAACCAAGTGATCTCACGTGCTCAACTGAGAGACTGAAGTAAACAACATATTTATAATGGTCTGGTTTTATAGAGAGGATAAAGTAAAATACGCTCTACAATTCTTTGCAGAAATTTTGGGAATTATTATTCCTTTTTATGTTCCTGAGAAGTGATATGCCCTGCAGGTACAAAAGTCATATTTATATACTTTTCTTTCAGGTTTGTTTATTTTTAAAGCCAATTCTGATAGACAATTGGCTCCAGGGGTGGGAAGGTTGGTGGAAAGATTTGAAAGAGGGAGATATTATAATTGGCGATTTCTCCAAGTATAAAATTAAATGCTGAGTGAATGGAGCTGCTATTTTGGAAGAAAATTTAAAAAATTTCCAAAAGTAAAAGCTTCCAAATTCTTTTTTAAAGCACAGCTTAATACATGAATGACCCCACCATCAGTACCACCTACTCTGATTAAGACATAGTCTAAGAATTTCTCCCTCCTATTCTTGTGATTTCTAATTAATTGCCTTCCATCCAAAACCTTATAGTCTTGAAGGAAAAGCAAATTATGCTATTTAAAAATGTCCAGAAATGAATGTAATGGGGAAGCATTGGTATTACATATACAGTAGATTCATCTTCACTTGGATACACAATAGAAGGACTAGCCTTGTTCAAGTCCTAACAGAGTGAACCATGTAAACCTCAGAGAAAGAGAATTTCTTAATATTTACTTTACAAATTAAGGGATAAAATAAGAATAAAGACCCTAATAGACCTAACGTTCTCTGTAGATATTTGTTGAATAAAGTAATTTTAAACTTCAGACATATGTGCTCAGTTTTTTAAAAGAGCCAAATTTTGCAAGGGCATTTCTATTAATGTACACTGGTGAAAAAAAGATTTTGAGTGAAATTGACATTTTGGGTCTTGGCTTCAATAGGGAGCCATTTAGGTAACTCAGCCAGTAAAGACTCAGATTTCTAAAATCCTAGTATCCCAGGCCATGAATTAAGCCTTTCTGTAAACTTTATGTCCTGAAATAAGCCAGGATCCCGTTTGTTTCTTTATCACAGACATCAATTTTCATTTGTTTGTTTGTTTAATACCAACCCCCAAATTATCCAATTAGAGTTGCCGTAATAATTTGAACTATATACACAACCTTCTCTGCTTATTCTAGGAGCAACGTCGTTCTGAAGGTTCTACTCTATTATCTTTGTTTTATTATTGAAGGTAAAACTCCACTCAATGATTTAAAAAAGTGTGTGTGTGTGTGTGTTTTAATCACTGGTCATGAATAGAATTCTGGGTTTTGGTCCCAGCGGCCATTAACTTCCAGTGACCTTGAGCCCTCAGGATTTTTTCCCCTGTAGGCTTCAATTTCTCCATCTGTAAAATGAGATGGGCCACACGACCTTGGATTTAGCAATGGTTTCTTAAATATGACACCAAAAGCACAGGCAACAAAAGAAAAAAATAGATAAATTGGACTTGGTCAAAATTAAAAACTTGTACATCAAAGGACACTATCAAGGGGGTGAAAAGGTAATTCACAGAATTGGAGAAAATATTTGCTAATTGTATATCTGATAAGAGTTTAATATTCAGAATATAAAAAGAACTCATTAAAAAAACAGTTCAAATATGAGCAAAGGACTTGAACAGAAATTTCTTTGGAGAAGATATTCAAATGACCAAAAGCACATGAAAAGATGCTCGGCATCATTAGCCATTAGGAAATGCAAACCAAAACTACAACGAGATACCATTTCACACCTATGATGATGGTATAAAAAATAAAAATAGGAAAATAAGTGTTGGTGAGGATGTAGAGAAATTGGAACCCTCATACTTTGCTGGTGGGAATGTAAAATGGTGCAGCCGCTGTGGAAAATACTACGACAGTTCCTCAAAAAGTTAAAACACAGAACTACCATATGACCCAGCAATTCCACTCCTAAGTATATACTCAAAAGAATTAAAAGTAGGGAATCAAATAAATGCTTGTATGGGAGTGTTCATACTAGCATTAGTCACAATAGACAAAAGGTGGAAAAGACCCAAGCGTCCATCAAGTCATGAATGGATAAACAAATTATGGTATATCCATCCAATAGAATGTTATTCAGCCATAAGACAGAATGAAGTACTGATGCATCCTATGATATAGATGAACCTTGAAAACATTATGCTAAGTGAAATAAACCAGACACAAAAGGACAAATATTGCATGATTCCACTTACATGAAATAGCTAGAATAAGCAAATTCAAAGAGACTGAAAGTAGATTAGAGATTACCAGGGGCTCCTGGGAGGGGTTAATGGAGAGCTATTGCTTAATGGGTAGAGTTTCTGTTTGGGGTGACAAAAATTTTTGGAAACAGATAATGGTGATAGTGCAGAACACTGTAAATGTAGTTAATGTCACTGAATTGTACACTTTAAAATGGTTAAAATGTAAAGTTTTGTTATATACATTTTACTACAATTTTTTTTTCCAGGGGAAGATTCACCCTAAGCTAACATCTGTTGGCAATCTTCTTCCTTTTTCTTCCTTCCCCCAATCCCCCAAAGCCCCAGTACATAGCTGTGTATAGATGTAAATTCTTCTAGTTCTTCTATGTGAGCACCACCACAGCACAGCTACTGCCAAGACTAGTGGTGTGGTTCCGCCCAGGGAACCCAACCCTGGCCAAAGCAGAGTGGCCAAACTTTAACCTCTAGGCCGTCAGGACTGGCTCTGCAACTTTTATCTTTTTTTTTCTGAGCAAGATTCACTCTGAGCTAACATCTATGCCAATCTTCCTCTATTTGGTATGTGGGTCACCACCACAGACGTGCCAGGAAGCAAACCTCCCCAGAAGTCCAGTGCACCAAACTTAACCATCAGGCCAAGGGCTCGCGCCTGCTATTTTTAAAAAGTGAAAAAAAAAAACAAAAAAAAAAAACAAGAGAGAGAGAGAGAGATGGGCCTAGGACCTGGTGATCTCTAAGTAGGGTGGCTATAAGTTCCAGAACAGTCCACCTTTATGACTGTTGTGCCAATCATAATTATTAATAGTATCCCCTTAGGCTCTCAAAGCTGTCCCAGTTTGAACAATAAATTATATGGTCACCCTATCTCTAAGGATCTCTGATTTTCAGTGGTTCTGAGATCCTAACCAGCGGCATTAGGACCTTGGAAAGGTTTTGTGATGACATCACCTCTGGAACACTAAAACCCACCGGCCTCCAGGGAACTGGAGACTGCGCCGAGACGTCTGCACAACACACAAACGCCCCGCTCCCAAGTGGCAAACCGCTCTTTCCATTGGGCCTCGATAGCCTGCAACAAAGGAGAAAAGCTGGGAGGCTACAGCGGAAGCCGAAAGAGCCAAGGGCCCCAACCCTGCTAAATCTGACCACACTCAGCACGGCGGCCCGTTTTGAGGTGGGGGAGGGACCGCCCCACCACTTGCCGACCCCGGAGCCCAACGAGCTCCCGCGGGCCAATGGGGAGCGGCATGGGGCGGGGCTCGCCAGGGGCGTCGGCCGGAGGGCGGTGAGGGTGGCTTGGGCCGGGCGGCCCTGCTGGCGTGTTGCGGCTGCCACGTTATTCCCAGTTTTTGTGGCTGGATTTTGCCCGGTAGCGTGCGGCCGTCAGCACTTCCGGGTTGAACTCAAACTGAGCCCATCAGTCCCCATCCTATCCAGTGCATGTCCCTCCCCTTCAAAGCCAGCCCAAATCAAAGCCCCGCGGGCCCCTCCCTCTCGGTTGAGATGATGACTCATCTCTGTGTCCCAGCTCCGAGTCAGATTGGCGGCGTCAGGTGTGGCCTGACACCTTTGAACTTAAAACGTATTTTTATTACAAAAATACATACATAATTTAGGAAGTTGAGAAAAGCATAATGAAAATAAAAATGGTTTATTATCCCACCAACCAGGAACAACCGTGATTAACTTTTGTCATTCTTCTTTGTTTTTGTTTTTTTTCCCTGTGTTTCTAACACAACCGGGACAATGCTGTATAAGGTTATGTGTTGTTTGTTACATACTAAGCATTTTTCTTTGTCGTTTTAATCGAATGTATAGTATAAAGTATTCCATGGATAAATGTGCCATAATTTTCATATTTCTCCAACGGGCATTTAAACATTTGGAATAGTAAGTGAATAGCTGATTACAGGTGGGGCAGGTAGAGGAGGAGAGACAGCTAAGAACTGGCTAGTCCACAACTTCATCTCCTCTTTGTAAAGCTGTTCCACAATACTTTAGTGGGGCCGGCCTGGTAGCACAGCGGTTAAGTTCGCCCATTCTGCTTCTCAGGACCCGGTTCGCTGGTTTGGATCCCGGGTGCCGGCATGGCACCACTTGGCAAGTCAAGCTGTGATAGGCATCCCATATACAAAGTAGAGGAAGATGAGCACGGATGTTAGCTCAGGGCCAGCCTTCCTCAGAAGGGAAAAAAAAAAGAGGAGGATTGGCAGTAGTTAGCTCACGGCTAATCTTCCTCAAAAAAAAAAAAAAAAAAGAATTACTTTAGAGCCTTAGAGACATTAGGTCTTAGGGTTCCAGAGTATAACAATCTTGAGAAACTCACAATCGTAATATCTTGGGGTAAGGATCTCTGAAGAAACAAGTCCAACCTCTCACCAAATGTAGGAGTATGTAACAATCAGAGCTTTCTCAAAATTTGGGTCCTTTACATTTAGAATGTCACCTCTTTCCTGATGTACACAATCTCTCTCCTGTGTCAAAATAGCTCTAACAGGTCTTCACAGACTGGTCAAGAAATGTTAGGACTTCCAGCCACAACTTCTTCCTTTCTAGGAACTTTCCTAGGTATCTAAAGCTGTTTGTCTTGCACCACAGTTTCTAATTAGGCAGATAAGCAGGATAGGCAAGGGGGAGTTTTCCATGGATTTATTTACTTATTTATTTGATGGGAGAGAAATAAATTTTGGTCTCTTTTGGTCCCTTCCATGAGACCCTGGGGATAGAGGGACTGACTGCTCAGGAGCTCTGTAATAATGATAAATTGGCCTGAATGTGGGCCTCCAACAAACGATTATCAAATGAGATAATGTTGAGTGGCAGTGGTTGGATGAACGGGGCACTGAGCTAGGAGACTAAAAACCTGGGTTTACTTTCTGACTGTGTGATGTTGAGCAAGTCACTTCAACTCTCTGAGCCTTGATTTCCTCATCCCCTGATGAGGATGTAAGTCCTTCTTTACTTGCTTCATAAGACTGTGGTGAAGAGCAGTTGAGAAAGTGTCTGTGAAGGTGTTTAGGAAAAAAGAAGGCACTGTGTTGCTGTTATTATTCCCTAATGGCATACAATTTTTTGAAATAAAGTTTTGAAACTTTTGAAGAATTATTACAATTCAGAAAATTGGGAGAGAGATGAAGCAAAAGTCAAGTGGTATAGTAACTCCCCTAAGCCTCTATGGCTGAGCACGTAGGGGAGTCTTTCATGAGGTCAGTGACCACTTCTTATGCCATGACAGCATTATCAACTCAGAGTGACTTCTGAGTTACTGTGAAGAATTTGCTTCTTTGGCTTGGAAGGAACAGAGTTATCTCAGTGGTTTTGGGTGGAGATTTGTTGAGCATTCATTGTAAGCATGTACATGCTGGAGGACCCTGAAAGGCTGAGCAATGCAGTTTCAGGAAGAGTTGGGATTCAGAAAGAGGGTAATTCTGGGTTCAGGAAGGGGCTAGGGACCACAATAGAGTTAGGAGGTCTGGCTTCCTCTTAGCCAGACTTCAAGAAAAATCTGTTCATTTGGATTGAACCTTAGTTTCCTCATCTGTAAAATACAAATAACAACAATAGAATTGTTCTCTAACTGGATTACTGCCTAAGTGTGGCAGAATAATGGAATCCATTAGGAATACATATATCCAATGGATATATATATAATTTATAATTTATCTATCTATCTATCTATATATAAATAGATAAAAGGGGAGTTGTTTTAATTAGAGCAGAAGTTAGGAAGGGCTGGCCCTGTGGCCAAGTGGTTTGGTTTGTGCACTGCACTTCAGCAGTCCAGGGTTTTGTTGGTTTAGATCCTAGGTGAGGTCATGGCACTGCTGGTCAAGCCATGCTGAGGCGGTGTCCCACATGCCACAACTTGAAGGACCTGCAACTAGAATATACAACTATGTGCTGGGGGCCTTTGGGGAGGAGAAGAAAAAAAAAGATTGGCAATAGATGTTAACTCAGGTGCCAATCTTTAAAAAACCCAGAAGTTAGGAGTTTGGGAGGGTAGCCCCATCCACTTGGCCTTTCCCTTGATCTTAGAGCTCCTGGTCCACCATTCTCATGGTACAGATTTGGATACTGAGGCCTAGAGAGAAGAGGTGACTTGCTCCAGGTCACATAATAGTAGGGCTGGGACTTGAAGCCAGATTTCTTGAATCCCAGTATGCTGTTCTTTCCCTGAATAAAAGCTGCTTCCTAAAATACGATGAGAGTGTGTATAAAAGGCTGAGATTGTCAGGAATAAAAATATTAAGACTCCAAAGGATAAATAAGTAACAGATATGAACAAGCAATACAGGAAATACAATTGGATAACAAAGCATGCGAAAAAGATTCAATCATACTGACAACAGAAAATAAAAATGAAAACTATCAAATTTGTGAAGATTTTTGATATGAAATTTTTTTACTTACCAAACTTGGAAAGTTTTCAAATATTTAATATTTAATGCTTATGAAGGTGTGGTAAAACAGGAAATACAGAGAAATACAGTGATAGCAATTTGGCAAAATATATCAAAAGGCTCAAAATGAATCTATCTAGAACTAATTCTGCTTCTCATAATAGCTATTATACAAAAGTAACTTTAACATGAAAATTTAGTATAATTCATAATATTAAAAGTAAACAATTTGAGGGGCTGGCTCCATGGCCTAGTGGTTAAGTTCAGCGTGTTCCACTTCAGTAACCTGGGTTCGGTTTCTGGGCATGGACCTACACCACTCGTCATTGCCCATGCAGTGGTGGCAACCCACATACAAAATAGAGGAAGACTAGTAACAGATTTTAGCTCAGGGCGAATCTTCCTTAGCAAAAAAATACAAAATAGGGGCTGGCACTCTGACTGAGTGGTTAAGTTCACACACTCTGCTTCGGCGGCCCAGGGTTTCACCAGTTCGAGTCCTGGGCGCGGACACTGCACTGCTCATCAAGCCTTGCTGAGGCGGCATCCCACATGCCACATCTAGAAGGACCCACAACTAAAAATACACAACTATGTACCAGGGGGCTTTGGGGAGAAAAAGGAAAAAAAAAATCTTAAAAAAATAAAAATAAAAAATAAAATAAAATAAATAAAAAATAAAAGTAAACAATTTGAGATCCAATGATATGTCTTTATAATAGGATACTATGCAGCTACAAAATGGTATTTGTGTCAAGTTTTTAATAAACCAGGGAATAGTTTGTCATAATATACTGGAAACAAAACTGCCTCTAAAATTGGATGCAGACTATATTAAAACTATTTTTAAAAGACATAGATAAAAGAGAAATATAATGAAATGCTAACATACTTGCTGTCTTTGTGCGGTGTCAATTTTTTAATTTTTACTTTTTTGTTCTGTCCAAATGTTTTATAGTAAGTATGCCCCCACCACTTTTTTCTGAGGAAAGGCTCTCAGAGACTCAAATAGGAGTAGCTTATCATGAGAACCATTTATATTTTGATTAGCACACTTTGGGGCCAAAGGCGTTAGTATTCTTCAGCAAGCCCAATGTTTGTCCACAAATATTTTCTGGTGCCTCTGATGCGTACAGACTATAAAGATGCTGAGAGAAACACAATGCTGAATCAGACAAGGCTTCTAAAATCAAGAAGTACAGTCTGATGGTCAGACGAAACACATCTGTAAATAACTATAATACAAATGATAAAGTCCATAAGAGAGGTATAGGAAAATATGCTGAACAGAGTCTCAGTGTAATAGAAGCAATGGGTACATGAATAGGAGAGGTTGGAATGGTAAATTGGAGATAGATCACTAGAGCTATGAATGACATGGTAAGGAATATGTTGTTAAATTGGAGGGCTGTAAGTAAAATCGAAGGTTTTGTTTTGTTTTGTCTTGTTTGGATTTATTTTGTTTTAGAAATCATGATCTCCATGATATGTGCTTCAAGAGGGCTGATTTTTGAAATAAACTGGAATGGGGTCATGAGACTGAGGGCTGGTAGGTCAATTCAGAAGCCAGCACAATAGTTCATGTGAGAGCCAGTGAAAGTGGACCTTGGGAAGTAGGTGTGGAGGTAAAGAGGAGGAGGCATTCAAATAAAGACATGGAGAGGATAGTTGGAGATGAAGATTAGAAGCTCCTATCTCAGTAGGTCAAAGAGATGTTACTGTCTTCTGAGGAATTTATTTCACAATCAGCCTCCACATCATGATTTTATAAAATCTGCACCTGTGTCTTCTAATCCCAAGATGCCAGGCAGGAGAATTACTCTAGAGGCTATGAGTAGTTTGCTAGAGTGAAATTATGGTTTCTTGGGTTCTGTTTTTCAGTATCTGTGATATCTGGGGCTTGGGCAGCAGAAACATAAAGGATTCTTCCTAGTCCATAAGAAAAGTTTTTCTCATACGGAGTAATGCTGTAAACTATAAAAGGTGGCTTAGTGCAAGCAAACTTGAAAGGCATGGAAGGATGGGGAGAGGATAGCCTCTCAGGTGTCCAAGTATCCCAGTATCCCTAAGCTGGAGGAGCTTTGTCCAACTTGGCATGCCCGTGCTGAAGGCTGGGCTGGACCACCTGAACACAGGTTCTGGGCTTCTAGAAAGATTCTCGACTGAGTTACACACCTAGCGGCTTGGTGAGTGATTCTTTGCACCCTCTGCCTCTTTTCTTAAAGCTTCTATGATCTCACTAACATCTTGAGTATCCCTCTTGCAGCCTCTTTCATCATCCTTTCTCCCTCTCTCCAGGGTTAGGTAATCCCTACTCACTTGGCCCAGCCCTGCACAAGCAGAAGACTCCTGGTAAAGTACAGGCAGGGGAGTCAGCACCATCCCTTTCTGGTTTTTCCTGGGTAGGCAGCTCTCTTTCACCTCTAGCCTTTTGTCTTTTTTTTTTTTTTCCTTTTAAGTATGATTTTCTTTGTACCAAAACCATACCAAAAAATAGAAGCAGAAAAGTCCTCCTAAAGCTAAAATACTTTTCAATTGGAGGTAGCTTAATGCATATATTTTTACTTAAGCTATAAATTAGAGCTATTTGGCACCCTTGGGGAACTTTTTATAATAGGTACCACAGAATTATTACTTTGAAGGAAGTTTAACCTGAGCTCAGACATATTCTTCTGAAGGGCCTCCCTTTATTCTCTCTTGTTCCCTAAGGCTTTCTCTGATGTGGCTGTGCTGAGAACTAGAGCAGTTTTTTTTTTTAAAGCTTTTAAAGAAGGCTGGCTTGTAAAAATAAAGCCAGAAAGGCAAAGTTCTTCCATCCTTATTTTTTGTGCTTCAAGATCTTGGGGAAATCTAAGATCCATAATTACATCTAGGAATGCTGATATATTCACTCATTCATTATTTCATTCAACATTTATTGGAGCCTCATTATGTTCTATGACCTGTGCCAAATGCTGGGGATACAAAGAAAAATGAAGAATATGCCTTTAAGAATCTGCTGCACAGGACTAAGTAAAAGATGAAGTGGACAAAAATCGGTTGACATCTGTCTGGAGGGGGAGGAGAAATGTACAGGGCTGAAGAAGAAGTTGGTGCTCCATTGCATTTAGCCTCCATTATTACCTGGGAAATGCCTGGCTTCATTGTTACTTCCTCAGTTAGGTTGCTTGTGGCCCAAATTCACCTGTGCTATCTAAGTATCAATTCACCAAATGTTGGTTTGAGGATTAGGGTTGGCAATGGGAGGATCTCAGAGCTTCTAGTTTGCTTTTGCTGTTCTTGACCACAGAGGGGACTTTCAGAGCTAAAAATTAATTGTTGTAACTCTGTTTTTGTCATGTACAAGCTTTTTAAGCTCAGGCAAGCCACTTTTCTTCTTCCTTTCAGTTTTGTCATCTACAGACTGAGAAAACATACCCATCATCCTACGTTTGGTAAGATTGCATAATGTTCATGGAAGTGGTTTGGAAAGAACAAAACAATAAACACAATAACATATGTGGTAATCTTTGAGGTGGAAAAAAAGAATACTCCTTTAAAAATGCTCCCAATATATTGGGAAAGATATACACATGGACAAATAGTTACAATAGTTGAGGGCATGAAAAATAGGCTGTGCGAGTACTGTGGAGAGGCCATACCATTCCTGTGAAATGGATACAAGAAGCTAAAAGGAAAGGTAACATTTGACTTGTGTCTTGAAAGAGGAGAAAGAGTTTTCCAGGTGAACATCATTTCAGCAGAGGAAATTGCAGGTATGAAGGCAGGGAGGTGTAATAGAGTATATTATGATTGAAGAATCATAGAAATTTATTTTGACTGGGGAGTAGTATTTGTGTTGAAAAGGGTAGGAAATATGTTTAGATAAGTGGGCAGGAGCTGGAGTGTGAAGGACCCGGTATGTCGTATTCAGGAGTTTGGACCTGCTCCTATAGGCTATTATAGAGAGATACCAGCCACATGTGGCTATTTACTTTTAAATTAATTAAAATTAAAGTAAGTTATAATCCAATTCCTAGGTTGCGATAGTCACATTTCAAGTGCTCAATAGCTACTTGTGTTTGGTAGCTACCAGATTAGACAGAGCAGATACAGAACATTTACACATTTGCAGAAAGTTCTATTGGACAGCACTGCTATAGGCATCGTGTAGGGAGCATAAAATGTCTTTGGGCAGGGAAGTGACATGGTCATATTTGTGTTCGGAAATATCACTCGGATGGCAGCATTAAGAACGGCTTGCAGGGGCTGGCCTAGTGGCTCAGCGGTTAAGTTCGCATGTTCTGCTTCGGTAGCCCGGGGTTCACCGGTTCAGATCCCGGGTGCGGACATGGTACCACTTGGCAAGCCATGCTGTAGTAGGCCTCCCACATATAAAGTAGAGGAAGATGGGCACAGATGTTAGCTCAGGGTCAGTCTTCCTCACCAAAAAGAGGAGAATTGGTGGCAGATGTTAGCTCTGGGCTAATCATCCTCAAAAAAAAAGAATGGCATGGAGGAGAGGGAGAGAGGGATTTGCAAGTCTTTTGTTTTGGTTTGTTTTTTTGTTGAGGAAGGTTTGCCCTAAGCTAACATCTGTTGCCAATCTTCCTTTTTTTGCTTGAGGAAGATTACCTCTGAGCTAACATGTGTGCCAATCTTCCTCTATTTTTCTCATGTGGGTCACTGCCACAGCATGGTTGACAGTGGGGTAGGTCTGCAGCAAGGATCTGAACCTGAGAACCTGGGTCACCAAAGCAGAGTGTGCCGAACCTTTAACCACTTGGCCACAGGGCTGGCCCCACAAATCATTTTTAAAGTTAAGTGATCACAAATTGTTATTTGGTTCTGTCTTCCTTAGCCCTACTGTCTTCACTGCCTCTCTTCCAACATACACTCATCACGAAGGCAAAACTATCCAGAATTTAGGCCGAAAGGATTTACTTCAGGCAGGCTTTACAGGTGGCATTCAAATATTCCACCCCTTTTCTTCTATTTCTCCCACTGGGGAGGTCAGGAAGGATTTGGTGAGCCTCAATCTATTTCCCACTCTATGCTGATGACCAAAGGTACTTCTGGGAATTAAAGAGAGGGGCAGGAACAGGTCACGTGCCTGGGAGAATGGGAAACTGGCTTATCTGCCACCTATTTGTAGACTGATACTCAGACCAACACCGCCTTAGATTATAACTGAAAATGGTCTTTACTTCCCATATTTAACCAGTCACCAAATCCTGCCCATTATACGTCCTTAAAATCTCTCATACTGATTCCTCTCCATCTTTATCAGTGCCTTAACTTAGGCCCTCCTCTTTCTCACTTAAATTACTCCCATAGTCTTCTGGCTGGACTCCTTGGCTCCATTCTCTCCTCCACTATTCCACTCCTCACTGCCTCCTGACTGGTCAAAGCCTCCCAAACCCTTTGGCCTGGAATTTAACAATTTGACTCTATTCTGCCTCTCTAGTCTCTTTTCTCATCACTTTTTTCTCTATATCTAAATTTCGACCAAACTTGAAGTCCCCCAAACATTCACCACTCTCTCTTTTTCAAAACTACACAGTCTGTAATGGGTAGAGGCAGGATTGGATCTGAGCCCATATTCCCATCCTTATGTCTCTATGATGCCACTTGTGAAAGGGCAGACAAGAAATGCCATTGTAGAGATGAGTCATGGGTAGGAGAAAAAAGAGAAAGAAGAAGAAGCTTTCAGTTCAGTTCACCAGGTGCATATTACCATGGTCCAGGCCCTGGACTAGATGCTGAAGATACGAAGATAAGTAAGGTACATCCTCTACCTTGGGCAGCTCATAGTCTATAAAAAGATGAAGCAAGAAGGCAGGAGCCTTGGTACTTGGACATTGGCCTGTGTTGAGCTGTCTTGGATTCCCCAACAGAGTCTTAGTTTTTAGAAGCTGGGGGAAAAATAAGTCAGAGAAACTACAGAATAACGGATACACAAGGATTTCTGGTCACATTGTATGAAAACGTCCTTCTGGGAAGCTTAGGAAGTTTATATTCCTTTATCACACATGATATCATCAGCAGAGCTTGGCAACAATAACATCCAATTCAAGACATTCATGAATATTGCTCAGGTATCTTTACAACAATATATGCTGACTTCACCTCCCTTTTGGGTGCTAGATGCCTGACCTTTTAAAGTATTCTAGTTGTTTTGGGAATCCTTGTACTTTGATACACAGAACTAATTGTCTCCTTCTTCCTTCTTTTGCTCCTTCCTTTCAGCTTGCTCCCTCCTCAGAGTGTATGAACAACACAAAGATGCAATTTGTATCTCACCAGATTGCATTTACCTGGACTAAACAAGGAAAGAAACTCCCTGGCCTAGCAACCTTCCCTTTTGGCAACCTATAGACAAAGTCCTATGGAGCAGATGGAGCACAGGTGCTGAAATCAGACAGTTCATCACTTACAATGTGACTTATGTCAACCAGGTAACTTCTTGGTGCCTCTGTTCCTCATCTATGAAATAATTGTAATGATTCTGAGCTTCACAAGGTTATAGGGAAGATTGAATGAAGCTATACACCTGAAACGAGCTGACCCGGCACAATCTAAGAACTTTATAGATGTTTTTTTCCTATTTAAAAATTCACTCCTAAAATCCCAGCAGCTTTTAGATACCCTTGCAGGCAATAACCAGTCACTGTGGTGGAGGAGGTGTGACTTGTCTGCTATTTCTCCAGGCAGAATAAATTGTCATCTCTTGTTGCCCCAGAACTTTGCATACGATTCTGCTATTTCATCTACCATGTGTTAATTATTTGTTACTATCTCTTTCCCATATTCAGTTGTCGGTTCCTCAAGGACTGAGATCCTGTCTGACTGATTCATTCCAGGGTCTAGCACAGGACACAGCGATCTGACTTCTAACCTCGATTTATAAGCTGATTGAAGCTAAGTGAACTTTTCTGACATTCAGTTGTCTCATAATAATTGATAATGAGTATGTTTTACTGAGTGACCACTACGTGCAATGTATTATGCACAGTGCATCACTTAACTGTGAATTTGTCTCTTTAAATGGTCTCTTAGCAACTCTACCCCAAAGGAGTAAAATGCTACTTTTGGGGGACATAGATTTACCAACATAGCCCTTTGTTCTTTGGAATTTCATCATAGAAGGGATTGATAAAACAATAGGATAAGGGATCCTGGTAGAGTTTCTGACAACAAAGTAAACTCCCTATTGTTGAAGCCCCATTCATATTTACCAGTTGTTACACCTTTTCCTTGCTTAGAACAATAATAACAAAAACAGTACCAGCAGCAATAATAATAATAGCGACAATAAAAATAATTGCACATTTGTTATTTCACTTGATGTTGATTTTATGTGACCATGTACTCCTGTCATACACAGAGTTTATATCTCTGTATTTGGAATTCATCATACTTTATAATTGTCTGCTTATAAAATCTCCCTACTAGTCTCTATGAGCCACTTAAAAAAAACTGTATATATTTAAAGTGTCTAATAGGATGGTTTGATATACATATACATAGTGAAATGATTACTACAGTCAAACTAGTTAACATATCTCCTCACATAGTTACGTTTTTTGTGTGTGATGAGAGCACCTAAAATCTACTGTCTTAGCATATTTCCAATACTCAATACACTATTATTAACTATAATCATCATGCTGTACAGTAGATCTCTAGATTTATTCATCCTACATAACTGGAACTTTGTATCCTTTGACCAACATCTCATCCTCACCAGCCTCTCGCCCCAACCCTTGGTTACCACCATTATATACTCCACTTCTATCAGTTCGACTATTTTAGATTCCACATATAAATGAGATCACGGAGTATTTGTCTTTCTGTGCCTGACTTATTTCATTTAGCATTATGTCCTACAGGTTCATCTATGTTGTCACAAATGACAGGATTTCCCTTTTTTTTAAAGTCTGGTGTAATATTCCATTATGTATATATACTGTTTATACTGTTTTCCATAATGGCTGTACCAATTTACATTCCCACCAACAGTACGCAAGTGTTCCCTTTTTTCTACATCCTTGCCAACACTTATCTTTTGTCTTTTTGATAATAGCCATTCTAACAAGTGTGAGGTGATATCTCATTGTGGTTTTGTTTTGCATTTCCCTGATGAGCAGCAATGTTGAACATCTTTTCATATACTTGTTGGCCATTTGTATGTCTTCTTTTGAGAAATGTCTATTCAGGTCCTTTGCCCACTTTTAAATTGGGTTATTTGTTTTCTTGCTATTGAATTGAGTTCCTTATATATTTTGGATATTTGGATATCAGATGAATGATTTGCAAATATTTTCTGCCATTCTGTAGGTTGTCTCTTCTCTCTGTTGTTTCTTTTGTTGCACAGAAGGTTTTTAGTTTGATGCAATCTTCTATGAGTCACTTAAGGGAAGGGACCATGTAATATTCATCTCCGTGTTCCCAGGGTTCAATCAAAGGACTGGCACAAAGTCATGCTAAGTAAAAGGTTGATGTGTGTAAGGTAAGTAAACGAATGTGTGCAGTGACCTTTATCTCATGTGAGAAGGGATGTGTCATGACGAAAACACTTTGCATAGAGACTGAGTTTGAAACTCAGTTCTGCCTCGGTAGGTTGGCCCCGGACAAGTGTTTTAACCTCTTGCAATATCCTTATATGTAAAATCGAGTGATAATATCTCACTAACAGCCTTGTTATAAGGAATAAATTAAGTGATGCTCTGAGCACAATGCATTGCATAGAGTGATCGCGCAATATAAGGTAGTTATTACCAATCATTATGAGGCAGTTGAATGTCAGGAAGGTTCTCTTAGGGTCATTTAGCTTTTAAATCGAAGTTAGAAGTCAGATCACGTCCTGTGCTAGACACTGGAATGAATTAATCAGACAGGATCTCAGTTCTTGAGGAAGCCACAAATACGGGAAAGAGTAACAAATAATACATGATATGATCGATGAAATGGCAGAATTATGTGCAAAGTATTGGGGCAACAAAGAGATGGCAATTAATTCTGCCTGGAGAAACAGCAGTGAAGGTGACACTTGAGCTGTAGTGAGGGCGGAGTCTGGGGGCATTTCTAGACAGCCTTAGAAGCTGCCGGAACCAAGATGCTGCGGGAGTTGAGTGAGTCTCGGTCGGATATCATTACTGGACGCGATCGAGGCCGTTCCGTCAGTGTTTTCAGACGCCCAGGGATCGCAGCTGCTTGGGCCAGTCCTCAGCTTCCACAATTACAGACTGCAGCAAAATGATGAACGGAGCTCTAGGAAAGGTAACGTAGGTCCCACTCACGCTGGGCGCGGGGGACGTGGTGGGGAGCGCAAAGGTGGAAGGCGGCCGCGCAAAGGTGGAAGGCGGCCGCGCGGCTATTGCCGCCTCTGCGGACATCCGGGTATGAGACACTGGCGAGAACACGGCTCTTCCCGGCAGCACACGCGGCGCCTTGTAGTCAAAGGCGCTCCCTCCTCTCCGCGCCGGGCGTCCTCGCTCGCGCTGACCCGCGCGCCACGCCCCCTGCGCTCGCTTCTCTCGCCGCCCTTTGGCCTGGAAAGAGAACGGAGCCACAATGAGAATCACGAGGCCAGGATGGGTCCAGATAACTTGAATGACCTTGAGTAGGTCATTTCATTTTTGCATTGTCATTAACTTACGGAATTTCTTCGAAGAAAACCATTTTGACTTGCTGAACTGATTGGGCTGGGAGGCTGCTTGACGATAAAGGAAGGGTAATAATAAACTACATATTTACTTACAGAAGCTTAAGTAACCACAGTAAAACCGTGTGAACCACCATAAATGCGTTCTTTGGCCTTCCCTTGTCCTCTGAACAGAGTTAACTGATTTCAGTTATGCTCTTCCGGTTGTATCATGCTACTTAGAATAATCTTATTTTTAGCAGTTTATGTTAAAATTTTATTTTAGGCATTAATTGTACAGACTATGTCTCCATGCTGCATAGATCAGCATGATCATTGCTGCTCATGGACCTACTAGTATTTACCTTGGGGCAACCCCAACTGTCTCTAGATGTGTTTCTTTAAGGACCCAACCTCACTTCATCCTTTATGAAATAACTCACTGTTGTTCATCGTAGCCAAATTGTGAGAATTTGGCTAGATCTGGTGAAATGATACTAGAAAAAAAAAATCAAAGTTCTGAAATTCCATTGTTAAAGATGGTCAGATTGATCCATGACTCCACTCTCCTGCTCTCTTTGCCCTGATTCTGAGGAGTGCTGAATGAGAGGGATCATATTTCAAGGAATACTGTTTTCCACATTGTATACTCCAGGAGAACCTATGGAAGTCTGTCAATAGTCCGTCACCTAAACATACAAGGGCAGAGAGGGCCCTACAAGTCTGATGGCACTGTTCCCTTTCAGACTCCTTTGTTGCTGACTTTACTCTTCCTTTCTGCCCTACGGCTTTGGCCAGAGTCTCTTCTTGACTTGACAAAGACTGAATTCCTGATCCTTCATCTGTGGAGACTTCTCACTTGGAGTGCCCTCACCCTTCTCATCACCTATTCCAGTGCTCCATCTTCAAGACACAGCTCAGTTCTCATCTTTTCCATAAAACCTTTCTGACCACTCTGTCTAAAGTGCCTGTTTATTTTCTGGACTCCTAGCTGGTATTATCTTTTGGCACCTAATCATATGCAGTCTTGTGACCATCCTTGTGTCAGCCTGTCTGGAAGTGTTAGTTAATATTTTACACTTATAAGGAAAAAACATGGCATTTGCATCAGACCTGGGTTCTATCTCTTGCTAGCTATACGACCTTAGGTGGGGTATTTGACCTCTTTGTGCTTCAGTTTCATATCTGTAAAATGCAGATGATGATGCCCACCATATGGAGTTGTTGTAAAGATTATGGAAGATAATGGAAGTAAGAGTACTTTGTAAGGTGTGAAAGACTATACAAGTAGATATATTGATATTATTCTACAGTTAATAAACTACTTTCATTTGCATAATTTCATTTGATCTTCACAATATTATGAGATAATCCTGGCAGGCACAACAGATGAGGAAATGGAAGCTACTGGCACAATGTCTGATACATAATAGGTTCTCAAATGTTCTACTGAATGCCTGAATGAATGAATGCCTTGCCTACCTCTTAAGTGCTTAATACTGAGACTGGAGCCTAGATTTTCTACCCCTCCTAAGACCCCACTGCCTTTCCGTTTCTGAGTATTTCACATCTCCCTAATTTGATAAAATCTAGGTTTTCTTCATCTGTGAAATGAGGAATGAAAACTTTCCTTGACCTTCCTAGATGTCAGTCCTTCTCTTCTTTGTGATCTATTCAGCCCATTATACTGATCTCACATTGCAATGTAATAAATAATTTGTACATCTGCTTTCCTCACTAGAAAGATCTGAGGGTAGTCAACTGTATTTTCTTCATGTCTGTATGTGCCCAGCCTACAGTGTGCTTGGCCTAAAGTAGGTACCTGATAAATATTGAATGAATAAGTAAATGAACAAATGTTGACATTACATGGTAAGTACATGGTGGAGCTGGGACTAGAACTTCAAACTCTTAGCTCATTGCTCTTTCCTTGGGACCCTAAGAAGTTTTTAGCTTATAGTCATCTCAAATTTTAGATGAGTGAGAAAGCCAGCTTTACTGGAATAAAACTGGGTGGAATCACACACATCTTTTGGTCAACAGAAGTGGTAGAGCAGGGTAGATCCAATTAGGACACTAATGCTGATATTCCCAAGACCCCCAGAAAACGTATTGATTGTTTAAGGTGGCAGGATCGTGTCTGTGGAAGTCAGAATGCACCAGGGAATGGGTGGCTCACCTGCTCAGTTACTTTGCACAGAAAATGGATGGGCCTGGAGTGTCAAGCTCAGGTCTGGATGTCACTCACCCTGAGGTTACCGTTCATCTCTCAGGATTACCATACTCCTGAACCAGAAGGATATGGTTAGGGGAGGGGTGGTGATCACAAAATGTGTGCCAGATTGAGTCTCCCCAGCCCAGAAGGAGCAACCTTGGGGATTGGTCTCATATGGAGCAGAGTTCATATGAACAAATAGCAGCGAGGATTGAAGCAAATGACAAGCTAAGAGACATGAATTAGGAGAACATAAGAAGATATGAAATTTGGAGCAGACAAATTTCAGGGTGCCTAGAAAGGTAGGGAGTCCAAAAGCCCAGGAAAATGGTCAAGAAGTTGGCTGTTTCCTGGTTACTGTGAGACTGTAAATTCTGAAGCACAGGGACATTTTTCTATGTTGTTTGTGGTTTTATCTTCGGCACCTGTCACACACTAAAGTACATATCGTTTAGTAAATGAGGAGCTGAACAATCACCCCCGTTATCATCACTCCTACCAATTTGACCATTAACAATGTTCCTTGCACTTGCTAAGCCCTTTTCATATCTTATCTAATTTAATCAGATCAACAACTCTGTGAGGTAAGTTTTTTATAACGTCTTTAGGGATAAGGAAGTGAGGTTTGGAAGGGTTTATTAATTCAATCAGCAAGTATTTATTGAGCTGCTTCTCTGTGCCAGGGAGTATGCTAGATGCTGAAATGTAGCAGTTTCCTGTCTTCATGGAGATCATATTCCTAGCAAAAGAGACAGATGAATTAAACATATAAATAGTTAACTAATTGTGGTAAATGCCACAAAAGAAAGATTCTGGGTGCTATATGAGTGTATAAAGTAGGATCCAAATAAGTCTGAGCAGTCAGAAAGTTTTCTTGAGGATGTTCCATGACTAAAAGAATGATAGAATTTAGGGTCCATCCTGGTGGTGCAGCAGTTAAGTGCGCACGTTCGGCTTTGGTGACCTGGGGTTCACCGGTTCAGATCCCACTCAGCAAGCCATGCTGTGGTAGGTGTCCCACATATAAAGTAGGGGAAGATGGGCACAGATGTTAGCTCAGGGCCAGTCTTCCTCAGCAAAAAGAGGAGGATTGGTAGCAGTTAGCTCAGGGCTAATCTTCCTCAAAAGAAAAGAAGAATGATAGAATTTGAACAGTGAGAGCATGTGCAAAGGCTCTGAAATGAGAACACGCTCAGAGTTCCAGAGGGCCCAGAGGAAGTTGGGAGGGAGAGAAGCAGTGGGGCTTGGATCGAGAGAGAGTGTGTAGAGAAGTATGGGGATGAGAGCTGGGGAGATGGTCAGGCATTGGATTTACATTTCAGGTAACCAGAGGTATTTTAAAACTGAATTTAGGCACCAGTGTAGTGGTTAAGTTTGCACTCTCTGCTTCTGCGGCCCAGGGTTTGTGGGTTTGGATCCTGGGTATGGACCTACGCCACTCATCAAGCCATTATGTGGCGGCATCCCACAAACAAAGTGGAGGAAGACTGGCACAGACGTTGGCTAAGGGACAATCTTCTTCACCAAAAACACAAAGAAACCTAGCTGAATTTAGTCCTGGAGGAAGTTAGGGAATTGGGCTTAACAGAGCTCAGCAGTGGCCTGGAAGTGCCATCCAGCACTTATAGTGTGAAGCCAGATATTTCTTTCACTTCTTTTTTAAAAAATTGAGATATAATTCATATACCATAACATTCACCCCTCGATAGTGGACAGTGCAGTGGTTTTTAGTTTATTCACAAAGTTGTTCAGCCATCACAACTATCTAATTCCAGAACTTTTTCATCACTCCAAAAAGAAACCCTGCACCCGATAAGCAGTCACTCGTCATTCCCTACTCTGCTCATCCCCTGATAACCACTTAGCTACTTTCTGTCTCTATGGATTTGTCTGCTGTGGC
Source organism: Equus asinus (assembly GCF_041296235.1). Classification (NCBI taxonomy): domain Eukaryota; kingdom Metazoa; phylum Chordata; class Mammalia; order Perissodactyla; family Equidae; genus Equus; species Equus asinus. The sequence continues at coordinate 84,183,754 of NC_091809.1, read as the reverse complement.
CATTTCTTATAAATGAAATCATACTGAATGTGAGGCCAAGTATTTCTTCAGTGGTTTGCCAGAGATCATACAGCTAGTAAAATAGAAGTGCTGATAGTCAAACCCAGGTCTGTGTGAACCTATAACCTGGGCTCCTAACTGCTGTAAAGACTCCGTGCAAAGACAGACTTTGACAGTCAACCTATTCAATATATTTAGGAGAGAATGGCCAAAGGAAAAACTACAAACAAAAGCAATTTTGAAAAAACTTAGGAAAAGGTCAGCTAGAACACCACTTATTAGCTCTGTGCATTGGACATATTAATTCACCCATCTGTGCTTTGGTTTCCTCACAGTAAATGGAGGTAGAAATATCTACCACACAGAACGGTTGTAGATTGAAGGAAATGATGTTTGGCATATAGCAGGTGTTCAAGAAAGGTACGATTATTAAGGCTATTTTTATTACCATATGAGTTTCACTAATATAAATTGGTATTACTCTTTTGCAAGGCAGTGTGGCAGAATGGAAAAGATGGCCTTTGAGTTCAGTCAGACTTGGCTTTGAATTCCTGGCACCTCTTACCAACTGGGCAATTTACCTAAGCCGGTGTTTTTTCCTCTATACAATGGCGGCAATTATCTCAGTAATGTTTCAGTCAGAGGACTGGTGTAAATATTAATTGAAATAGTACATGTAAAGTGCTTAGCACAAAGGATGTACTCAATAAGTGATAATAACAATGCTATTTTAAGTAATATTTGTTAATATACAAATATGTTCTGTTAGTATTCATAAAACAGCTCTCAGTTGTTTGTCTCACGGGCCCCTGACTCACTGCTGTCACCACCCACCCTAGGGCCTTGGTGTCCGAAACTCCTCACACACTATAGATTTTGCCCTGTGACTTCAGTTGTTAGGTTGCTATTCAGGCCTTTCTCAATTCCTGGCTGCCTAGCTCGTGGGACAAGTATTTTTGTAATCCACTGCAGCAGCTGTGTCCTCATTCATTCATTCACTAGCATCACAGCCCTCCTCTTTCATTTGCACCAGAGCTGGAGCTGCTCCTCATTTGCTGACTGTGGGGAGGGGGTATTTGTGGATACAGTCCCAAAATAGATTACTTTTGTCCTGCTAAATAACGCCGAGCATTGCAGGGGAGAGGAAGCACGTTTCCCAGAGCTGAGAGGGAGAGTTCGCACCACAATTTGAATGTCTTCCAGAAAGTTGCCAAGCCTTAAGCCTCGGTTTTAGATAATTAAATTCCTAGCTGTTGTAGAGCCTCAGAAATCGGAACAATTAAAGTGAGGAAAAATCAGTCTCGTCTAGATTTTTCTTCCCATCCATACCTCTTCTGTATGAAGTGACCCATTTAAGAATACATTCTGTTCACTCTGATTTCTATTCTGTTTGTCTTGGTTGATAGATCTTGGGCCTAGAGGGACCTTTGAGTCATCTGCTCTAACTCCAGAAAGGAGAATTACTAGGCAAGGTATGGTGGCCAGTGATGGAGGGAGCTGCCCGGAGCTCCTGTCTCCCAGCGCTCCCAGTTGCCTATTCTGTCTTTTATGCTGGCCAATGTTAGGTTAAGCGTATTGCACACATACTTTACAAAGTCTATTATATTAGTATCTGCTTTAATTGTGATTTTTAGAATCGTCTATGCACTTTGCCCTTCCTTCTTTCCATTCATATCCTTCCAAATCTTCATGACGTCACATTCTCTGGGAGACTTTTCCTAAATTTGATCATTTTTCCCCTTGATTTCCTAAACATTAACACATTCATTTATGTGAGAGAGGGTGTAAAATAGTGGGGAAATTATGGGTTTAGAGAGAAACCTAAGATCCTATACTAGTTCTTATAGTAGCTGTTTGACTTTGGGTAAGTTACTTAATCTCAGTTTCCTCAACTGTAAAATGGGATAATAATACTTATCCTGTAAGGGAATTATGATTTAAACACATGGTAGGTTACTGAACAAAATAGATGTTGGTGGTAATAAATGGTAACAATGATTATCACTAATTTACTTCTTTCTAATCATTTATTTGTTCATCAAAACAAACTTTGATTGACAACGTCTACAATGTGCCTGAGAGGAATATGACATGGCCCTTGCCCCTGAGGACCTCTTGGTTTAGTATAGTAGTCTGTGGGTGATGTTAAGAGTTTCAGTGAATCTCTTGAAGTAGTATGTAAACTTTTGGATATCCATGCCGATATGTATTTGTCTGGGGAGAAGGTTCATGACTGAGCAGATTCTCAGCAATGTCACTACACCCTAAAAGCTCAAACCTTCTCCTGCTGGCCATCTCCACCTGGCTTTCCTGCCAGAGGTGCTTGTTGTTCATACTGCCTATTTTGACTTAATCTTTTTTTTTTTTAAAGATTTTATTTTTCCTTTCTCTCCAAAGCCCCCTGGTACATAGTTGTATATCTATTTTTTAGTTGTGGGTCTTTCTAGTTGTGGCATGTGGGATGCTGACTCAGCGTGGCCTGATGAGCGGTGCCATGTCCGTGCCCAGGATTTGAACTGGCGAAACCCCGGGCCGCTGAAGCGGAGTGTGAGAACTTAACCACTCGGCCACAGGGCCAGCCCCGACTTAATCTTATAATACTTGCTGTATTGCTCAGCTGTTTAATGCAAATATATGTTCATATCTCCAGCCATTCAAACTCCTGTAAGACAGGGATTGTGCTTACATTTTTTAATAGCTTTATTGAGATACAATTCATATACTGTACAATTCACCCATTTAAAGTGTACTATTCAGTGGCTTTTAATATGTTCATAGTTGTGCAACCATCACTACAATCAATTTTAGAACATTTTCATCACCCCAAAAAGAAACCCCATATCCCTTAGCTATCATCCCCAGCTCCCCAGACCCTCCAGCCCTAGGCAACCACTAATCTACTTTCTTTCTCTATAGATTTGCCTAGTCTGGGTATTTCATATAAATGGAGTCATACAATATTTGGCCCTTTGTGACTGGCTTCTTTCACTTAGCATAATGTTTTCAAAGTTTATCCATGTTGTTACATTTTGTTTTTATATTTCCTTTAATATTCAGCACAGTAGCTGGCACATAAAAGGCTTTTTAAAAATAAACTATTTTAGGGGCTGGCCCCGTGGCCGAGCGGTTGGGTTCGCGCGCTCCGCTGCAGGCGGCCCAGTGTTTCGTTGGTTAGAATCCTGGGCGCGGACATGACACTGCTCATCAGACCATGCTGGGGCGGCGTCCCACATGCCACAACTAGAAGGACCCACATCGAAGAATATACAACTATGTACTGGGGGGCTTTGGGGAGAAAAAGGAAAAAATAAAATCTTTAAAAAAAAAACTATTTTAGAATAGTTTTAGAATTACAAGAGAGTTGCAAAGATAGCACAAAGAATTCCCATATGTCCTCTTATTATCTTACATTAATATGGTGCATTTTTTCGTAATAATGAACTGATATTGATATATTATTATTAAAGTCCAAACTTTATTCATATTTCTTTCATTTTTTTAATGTAATGTCCCTTTTCTGTTATAAGATCCCCTCCAGGATGTTATATTATGTTTAGACGTCTTGTCTCCTTAGGCTCCTCTTGTCTGTGATAGCTTCTCAGACTTTTCCTTGTTTCTGCATAATAGCCTCTAACACATATATGTTGCAACAATTGAAATTGTTACCCATAGTGGACAGGATTTTCTCTTTATGTTATGGGACCTTAAGGACATTTAGTATTTATCATCTAGTTACTTTGTAAAAAGACTTCCTGTGTTAAACGTGCCCTTAGTAAAGCTACACCACTGACCTTTTGGCTGGGTGCCCCCAGGGCAGAGTGAGAGTGAAATAACTGGGTTGGGGGGAAGCTTAGGAGGGGAAGCTGCCCCTGCAACTGCCTCCTCTCATTATTATTGTTTTGTTGATGTTGATCATTGTTATTATTATTGAGAAAGACATTGAGAAAGGCGTTATTGAGAAAGGCATTGCCTTTGAAGTGAAACAGTCCTCTTAGCCACTTAGCTATAATTTCCTGGAATATAACTTCTATGGGTCTTCAGTCGCCTCAGCGGTAAAATTGCTTTGCAGGGTTTTGAGAATTAGGGAACAGTTAAGAAAGTCCCTCACCTGGTGCCTCTGCTTGGCAGATGCGTAATAGGTGTTGATTGATAGTAGAAAAAATAGATCAAACTGGAAAGAGGAAATAGGGTAAAAAAAAAAAAGCAGCATGGAAGGGAAGCTTTTGTTTTTTGAGCATTTTCTGTAGTGGGTAAAATAAGAAAGAAGATGACCTTGGTTTGCTGGCATGTTTGGTATTAACTGTAGGACAGCTTCCTTGCTAGATAAGAGTGTTTGGGTCCTTTTTGGTTTGTGTACTGTGGGTTTCTAGCCTTTTTGTGAAGAGGTGCTTGGAGATCTGTGAATGCTTAAGATTGTTCTAACATGGCTGTTTTGCTGTAGGTGCTGTGTCTGAGGAACAACACCATTTTTACGCAAGCCTTTTCCCTCTTAAGGTAAGGACATTAATAACAGCAATTACACAGAGCCGATATTTGCATTCTGCTAGGCAGATCACAACATTCCTCTTTCATCATCTCCAATAGCATGTCTACTAAGGATCTCAGGCATTAACTCCCCACCGTCTTGCTCCTTCCCCATTCTCAGTAAATGACAACTCCATTCATCTAGTTGCTCAGGCCAAAATCCTTGGAGTCATCCTTGACACTGTCATTTCTCTCACTCTACATACAATTCCTTAGCAAATCTTGTCAGCTCTACTTTTGAAATATGTACATAATCAAACCATTTCTCACCTCCAGTTTCAGGTCTCATGCTTTCTGTTTTGCTAAACTGCTAGGGAGCAGCTCCTCTTCTCTTCTTTACTACCTTCATCCTACCTCCTAACTGGTCTCCCTGCTTTTACTTTTGTCTTCTATCCTTTGCACTAAAACCAGAGCGATTCTTATAAAATCATGTTAGCTCACATCATTCCTCTCTCAGAACTCTCCAGTGGTGTCCATCTCACTCACAATAAAATCTATAGTTCTTACCATGGCCTACAAGGCTTATATAATCTGCTCCCTCAATATATACTACTACGTACTCAGCATTAGCCACACTGGCTCCCTTTCTATTCCTTGATGATCTAAGCACTCTACCACCCCAGGATCTTTGCACATTCTTCCCACAGATATCCATATGACTTGTTCTTTTACTTTATTCAGGTTTGTGCCCAAATGTCATCTCATCAGAAAGACCTTCCCTGACTACCCTATATAAAATAGCCCCCCTCCATCAATCTTTGTTTCCTTACCCTGCTTTATTTTTCTTCATAGTGGGTATCACTATCTGACGCATTATACATATAGTTATATATTTATATAAATTTATATATATAAATGGTGTCTGGCACATATGGTGTCTGACTCATAGTAGGCATTTAATAAATATTTGTTTGATGAATATATCCTCATAGTGACCTGGTGAAACAGGTGATATTATCTCAATTTTATACATAAATAACTGAGGTCCAGAGAGGTTAATTGATTGCTCTAGGATGACACAGCTAATATGAGTTAGAGTTAGGATTCAAAGCCAAGGTTTTTTTTCACCATTCTGCGTGTACATTATGCTGCCTCCCATTGTTTTTCTCTAGATGGTAATGAACGGCATTTAGTAGTTTATGTTTCTCTGTTCAGCAGATATTCACTGAGTGTCTTATGTGTGGCAGCCACATGATATAAAACAATGAATTGTGTATCTTCCTGGACCACATGGCACTCACTGCCTGGATGATTTGTTTAATCCTTTACATTTGTTGAGGCCTTTCTCCTTTCACCCCCTTTCCATCTTAATCTGTTTTTCCATCGTTAATCAGTCAGCTATTCAATAAGCACCTACTATGGCACCATGCTAGGTATTTTACATGTTCTCCCTAATCTTCACAAAAACACTACAGGACAAATATAAATATCATCATTTTACAAGAGAGGAACCTGGCTCAGAGAGTTTAGGATAGGCTTTCAGTTCCATGAGGTTATACTATTATTACCTGCGTTTTAAAGATGAGATAACCGAGATACAGAGATGTAAAACAACCTGCCTAAGGTTACAGTTTGGAAACGGTAGAGTCAGCCTTTAATCACAGATCTGCTTGTCTCTAGCTTGTTCCACAGTTTACTTTCAAAGCTTCTGAACTTGGGCCGGCCCGGTGGCGCGGTGGTTAAGTTCACACGTTCCGCTTTGGTGGCCCAGGGTTGGCCGGTTCAAATCCTGGGTGCGGATGTATGCACCTCTTGTAAGCCGTGCTGTGGTAGGCGTCCCACATACAAAATAGAGGAAGATGGGCAAGGATGTTAGCTCAGGCCAATCTTCGTGGGCAAAAAGAGAAGGATTGGCGGCAGATGTTAGCTCAGGGCTCATCTTCCTCAAAAAAAAAAAAAAGTAAACTTCTAAAGCTTCTGAACTAAAATACTCTGATTACCTAGTCAGCCGAACACAGCCATATTATTTTCCTCCATGTTCTTTGGCTTCTGTATCCAGTCTGGCTCTCTTTGCTGTTCCTTCCTCTCCATCCTCCCTGAGCATGTTCTAATAACGCAAGGCTATTGCAAGAACCACCTCACTGGTTCTCTTGCCTCAGTCTCACCTTTTCCCATTCATTGCTCACCTGCTGCCAGGGTTACCTTTCCAAGACTTAAACTTAATTATTTCACTTCTTTGCTTAAACTCTGCCAGGAGCTTCCCACTGCCTCCACAGAGTAGAGACCAAACTCCTTAGCACAGCGTACGAGGTTCTTCATAAACTGGACCCCAATTACCTCTTTTACCCTGCCCCCTTCCCTGCTGCTTAAGTGCCACTCATGTCCAGCTGCCTGTCCTTCCCCAAATATACCACTTTCATACCTCTGCCTAGAATGCTTTCCCCGTAGGGCTAAATAATCGAGAACAGTTCTTCATTTCTTAAAACTCAGCTCAAATAATTTCACCTGTGTGGTGGAAATGACCACATTTTCCTTGGAGTTCCATCAAATCTTGTACGTGTTTTTGTTCGGGATGATCGCTCTATCGTGGCTCGCATTTCTTTTTATTTATTATTTATTTATTTTTATTATTATATTTTTAATTGCAGTAACATTGGATCATAACATTATATAGCTTTCAGATGTACAGTGTAATATATTTTGAATTCTGTGTAGGTTACATCATGTTCACCACCCAAAAACTAATTATAGTCCATCCCCTCACGTGCGAGCCTAATCACCCCTTTTGCCCTCCCCCCCAATGACTCTCATTTCTCTACATATCTCCCTCCCAACTAGACCATAGATAGAGATATTTTACTTACTTTTGCATCCTCAGGACCTAGCACATTGTCTGGCACATAGTAGGTACCTCATAGTGTTTATGTAAAGAAAGGAAGAAGGGACTAAAGAAATATCTAGCATTGGTATATCCTTAATGAGAAGCATATAGCTTTGGTAACTATACAAATAAAATGTGGGTCTCTAACTGTATTCAACATACTTTCTCCCTCTTTTTAGGTTCAGAACTTCAGGAGAGAATCCTGTCTGTTCTGCAGGTAAGCAGTTATTTCCTGATGTAGTTTAACTGCTTCAAGTGATCCTCTAACACTCTAATAATTTTGTCTGGAAGGATGCCTAGCATATCTTTAAGAAGAGTGGCTGGGAGCAAGTCCTGCCCCTCACGTGGAACAGGACAGCAGTGAAACCATGAAGAAGTGGTCAGGAGCAAGAGCTCTGGAGGAAGTGTGGAATCCAACTCTGCCACATATTTGCTCTGTCATCTTGGACTGTGTCTCTATAGCTTGGTTTCCTCACTGAAAAAAATGGGGATAATTATACTATAAACTGCAGTGAATGATTTGAAGATTCAGTGAGATAAAACGCATAAAGTGCTCGAAAGAGTTAGCTATTATAATTATTATTGCTACTATTCCAGAGCTGTCTTTCATGTCCGTCATCTACCAGGCTAAGGCTTCTCTTTCAGTATTTTATCCAAAATGAATGTCCGTTCAATCTGATTAACTCAATGAATTTCAGTCTCTGTTTCAACCCAATTACTTGCCATTTTTGCTTTGCCTATTAATGCAAATTTCAAAGCAACTGTTGGATATTAATGACATCTGTCATTTGACTAAAGAGTATCAGAGGCAAAGGAATGGGAGTAAGAAAGGGAACTAACATTTACTGAGTGCCTAATATGTACCAGGCAGCATGTAAGAGGTTTTACCTCCGTTAATTATTTCAGAAGATAGCAGCTATATGTAGAGAATCACCATTTCTACCAGGCCTAAAGCGCAGCATCTCAAAATACGGGCTTCTTTTTATTTGTTAATTTTCTCAACAAACATTTATTGTAGCAGGCTCTGTTTTAGGTCCTGGGGGTACAAAATTAAGATGATACAGTCCTTGCCATTTGGAAGCTTACAGTGTTGTAAGAAATAATTTTTTCCCCAAGAATAATATAAAGAACACTTCTTTTTTTCCTACTGCTTTATTTCCCAACCCCCCCGCCCCAGTACATAGTTGTATATCCTAGTTGCAGGTGCTTCTAGTTGTGGGATATGGGATGCTGCCTCAACGTGGCCTGACGAGCGGTGCCATGTCCGCTCCCAGGATCCAAACCCTGGGCCACTGCAGCGGAGCGCACGAACTTAACCACTCGGCCACAGAGCTGGCCCCTAAAGAACACTTCTATACCCACCACTTAGATTCAGCTGTTGCTAACATTTCGTCATGTTAGCTTTCTCTGTCAGATGTTGTGATACTTCACCCTAAATATTCAGCATGCATTTCTAGAAATAAAGACATTCTTTACATTCTGTTCAAGAACCATATGCAACACCATTATGTCATTCAAGAAAATTAATAATAATGTCCCAATATTATCTAACATTCTATGCATTTCCTAAATTGTTCCCAAAATATATTTTATGGGTATTGTTATATTATAACCAAGAGCCAACGAAGGTTCGTGCTTTGCATTTCACTATTATGTCACCTTTAATATAGAACAGTTCTGCCACTGTTTTATTTCTACAACAGTGACTTTTTGATTAGGCCGGCCATTTGTCTTATAGCATGTCCTTCCTTCTTGATTTGTCTGATTATTTCTTTGTGGTGTTATATAACATATTATTCTGCCTCCTTCCTAAAATCTGGAAGTTAGATCTAAAAGCTTAGATTTAAGTTAAACAGTTTACCAAGAAAACTTCATAACTGATCCTTTGAACTTCATATTGCATCCCAACAGGAGATTAAAGAAAAAAACCACTAAGAATATCTAATCATAAAAGTGAAAAGCATCCATTTTAAAGAATATAGAAAATACACACATACATGAAGAAGCTGAAGAAAATAAAAATCATCTACAATCCTACCATCCAGAGATTTTGCTTAACATTTTGATGTGTATCCTACTAGGTCTTTTTCTAGGCATTTCTCTCTCTCTCTCTAGGTATATGTATTTTTTTGTCATGCAGTAATGGGGACAAATAATATGTACTCCATTATAATCCGCTTTTTTTAACTTAATCTATGGTAAACATGTTCCTACTACAATAAATAAATAAATATGTAATATCTATATCTGTATAGTATCTATATCTTTAGATTTTATACATATCTAAGTATTTATATGTATATTTTAATATATATTATAAATATATATTTATTATCTTATATAAATATATTTTACATATATATTTTTATTGTATTTTTATATGTATTTTATTTACATATAAAATATATTTATAAATAAATGTCTATATCTAAATATCTATATAATTATTTTTAATATATTCCCTTAAATGGAACAATTTGTAGGGGAAGATTCTGAGTCTAGTTTTGAACATGTTGAGTTGGAGTGCCTGTGGGGAGGATATATTAAGTAGCCCATTGGATACACTGACCTTGAGCTCAGAATATAGGTCTGAGTTGAAACTTTAAATTTGAAAATCATTATATTATCCATTTTAATTGAAGCCATGGGAAAAAATGAGACCACTGAGAAGAACAAGTAGAGAAGAGGCCCATGGATCAGGCCCTGAGGAATTAGAGGGTGAAAGAGATGGCTAATGAACTTGAAAAACGGAAGCCAAAGTGTTAGGAGAAAACCAGGCTAGTATAGTTTCATGGTGGCCAAAAGGAGAGTGTTTCAAGTGGGAAAGAGTGGTTAACCATTTCAACTATGTGCTGCTGAGAGATCACGAAAGATATGAACTTAACAACATTCCTTGGCTTTAGGAACATAGAGGTCACTGGTGACCTTAGGGAGAATAATGTCTGTCGTGGTGGGGTGGGGTTTGGTTGTGGAAATCCACTGAGTTGACGAGTGAATTTGAGTTCAGGAGTTAGAGAAAGCTATTATAAACATTGCTTTTAAGAAGTTTGACTTTGAATGAGAGGAGAGAGAATTGGCAGGAGCTGGAGAGGGCTATGGGGGTCAAGGAAAGGTTTATTTTTAGTGGTTATTTTTCTCTCAATTACACTTTTAATTTTGCAAGAGATAAAAACATGCAGAAAAGTAAAGACAGTACTATGTCAAATAAACCCAGATTTGGCAATTATTAACGTTTTGTTAGACTTGCATTGTTTTTCCCCTTGTATGTATATTAAAAAAAAGATTATGTTCAAGTCCCCTGTATTCCCTAGCCTTGGTCTCGTCCCTTAATTTATCAACTGTTAAAAATTTTAAATGCATGCATATGGATGCAAATGGTAAAAATAAATTTAAACTGTATAAAAGAGTGTATGATGAGAAGTTGAATTTTCTTCTATTTTCCAGTCTTACTCCCCAGTGGTATGCACTGACAGCAAGTTCTTGTATATTTTTCAGGAAAGTTTTATGCATATATGAACATATATATTATGTGTGTGTATGACTGTATCTTAAAGCTGGACATTTAGGTTGTTTTTAGTTTTTGCTATTTCAAAAAATGCTGCGGCAACCGTTTTTATACATCTTAGTAAACTTGTTCCCGTACGTTTGTAAGATAAATTCCTGGAATTGAAACTGCTGAGTCAAGGGATTGTGAGCTGAACATTTTGGTGAGTATTGTCAGATTGCCCTTCAGAGAAGTTGTATTAATTTACATTTCTATTTGCTGGCCCAAACTGGGTTTTATAAAGTATCTTATTTTTTTGCTGGTGAAAAATTGTGTGTCATTGTTTTAATCTGCATTTCTTGAGAAAGTTTGTCATCTTGTCATATTTTTATTGACCATTTGTTTCCTTGTGAACTGCCTGTTTGTATTTTTTGCCCATTTTTCTATTGGGTTGTTTCCTTTCTGACTTGTAAGAACCTTTTAGATAGTTTTTATGTATTGAGGAAATTAACATTTTCCTGTCATCTGTGCTTTGTATTATTTCCAGTCATCTATCCCTTAACTTTGTTTTTGTGTTTTTGCTGAATAGAAGTTTTAAATTTTTATACAGCTAAATTCATTAATCTTTGATTTCTAGATTTTGTTTCATGCTTAGAAAGGTCTTCTTTACTCCAAGAGTATTTTTTAAAATTCTTCATGTTATCTTCTGATATTTTTTTTCCTTTAAATATGTGGTCCATCTGAAATTAGAAGGGGATAGGGGTGCAGTTTTTTCCCTCCAAATGAGTAGTCAGTCGTTTCAACATTTATTGAAGCATACATCTTTTCCCTGTAGATTTGAGAATGTCACCTTTATGATATACTAAGTTTCTGTAGAGATCTGGAACTATTTTAGCTTTGTTTTGTTTCATTGATCTGTCTGTATATTTGATGCCAGTACCAACCTGTTTTAGTACTATTGGGTTTTGGTATCTGATAACTACCTAATTCTGGGGTACTTTTTTGTTTTATTTTGTTTTTAAAACTGGAATCAGGGGCTTGCCCCCTGGCCCAGTGGTTAAGTTCGCACGCTCCGCTGCAGGCAGCCCAGTGTTTCGTTGGTTCGAATCCTGGGCGCGGACATGGCGCTGCTCATCAAACCACGCTGAGGCAGCGTCCCACATGCCACAACTAGAAGGACCCACAACGAAGAATATACAGCTATGTACCGGGGGGCTTTGGGGAGAAAAAGGAAAAAAATAAAATCTTTAAAAAAAAAACAACTGGAATCAAATAGGGTATGTTAATGCTGTTGAAAGAGATCCAGTAGGGATCTTTCTGAAAAGAGAAATGGAGGATAATAACACACTTTACTCAAACAGTTTCCTATCTGGAGAACTTTAACTTGTCTCCAACGTGTTGCAATGTAAACAACACTATGATAAGCATCCTTGTGCATTAGCATTTCTACCTTGTCTGATTAGTTAGTTAGGGTACATTCTAAAAGTCAAACTCTTGGGTCAAAGGAAATGCACATTTTTAAAGCTATTCATATGTATTACCAAATTGCACTCCAGAAAAATTGTGCCATTTTATACTTTTTTGGTATTTGAGAATCCCTTTTTATACACTCATCAACATACTATTATTTTTTTAGTACTTGCTAATATTATAAGTTTAAAAATGCCATTCCTTGTATTTGTAATTTGCATGTCTTTGATTACTAGTTGGTTGAACATATTTTTATATATTTACTGATAAGTTGTACTTTCCTTTGCCTATTTTTCAGTTGTGGTGAGGGAATCCCAGTGCCTAGAAGGTTCCAAGGCCCAGGGTAACCCACCAGTGTCAGTGTAGGGTGGAAGAATTATTCCTCTTCCCTCCAGGTCCTTCTGGCTGGCCTAGGAATTAAATTGACATGAGACAGAATAACAGGAGAAAATCAAAGTTTAATAACATGTATACATGGGAGAAACCCAGGAAAACTGAATAACTCGCTAAAATGGCAGAAGCCCCTACCTTAAATATCATCTTCAGCTAAAGACAAAGGAGGATATTGGGGTAGTGGTTCTGGAATTCAAAGGGGAGGAAGGCAATTTATGTGGAGATGGAAAAGCAAATGTTTGGCAAGCAAATGTTTGCTGCACCATCTGTAGACAATGTGACCCGAGAGAGAGAAAAATGGGCTTAGCAGTGATCGTCCCAGTCTACCAATACACAGAGTTGTCCGTGCGGATGGCCTGTCCTGGGACAAGCCTTCTACTTTGAATTCTTTTAGGGAGGTAGGGGGAAGGTCAAAGTTTCCTTTAGAGTCTTTTCTCCTTAAAAATAATCAAGCCAAAGAGACACATTTTGGGGTGGCCAATTCTGATCCCCCACATCAGCATGCCAAAATAATTCTACTTGAAAGGACACAGCTTTGTTGGCATTTTTCATGGATTCTTTGAGATATCTTCAAAGCCAGAAATTTCAAAATTGAATTATAATGATGTTCAGAAAAGCAGAGTAGGGAGCAGTGTCCCATTCCCACCTTCACGCATCATACCCTCTCTGTGGGCCCTGGGTACCATCCCACCTGCTCTCTCCAAGGGCCTGATCGTAGTGACCATCTTTTTTTTTTTTCCTGATTTAAACATACCTGGAAAGGCAGAAGTAAATATTTATAAAGAAGTCTAAAGAGGTTAAATGAAGGGAACTCAGAGTCCTCTTGTTTCAGCTTGAGGGAAAAGGTGGAGTCAGAGAAACATGGTACTTTCAAGTCTAAGTAGTTCAGTGTAATTAGAAAAACTGAAAGAAGTTTGAAAAGAGATGTTGAAAAACATGGGTAGCTGCCAGGGCCAAATCATTGCAGATTGTCTTGGTAAAATATCTCAAGAACTTAAAAAAAAAAAAAATATATATATATATATATATATATATATATATATATGTATATACACACACACTTACTGAGCACATACTGTTTTGCCAGGTGCTGGGATGCATCTGCCCTTCAGGGTTTTTCTGTCTATTGAATGGAGAAAATATCCTGTAATTAGATTCTTGACTGGGCCTACCCCAATTTTTTCCTCTTTCCCTCCTGCATAGCCTTGCTAAAAATGCTTGTTCCAATTTTGAAGGAGAAATAATTAAAATGAAGTTGTTTACCCCCATTCTAGATTGATGGGTTTAGTTCCCAGTTTGTTAAACAAGGATGTTGGCTCTGGCGTATACAAAGAAAAGAGGCATGATGTGGGAGAAGTCAATATGTGATTACATCCTATCATGGTGCTAACTGAAAGATTTTCAAAGCCTCCTTTTGAAACCCTGGGGTTTTGTGTCTTCTTCAGTGAAAAGAGTTGCCTTTTCTCTCAGGAGGCTGTAATGTTAATGTGACAGCAGGAAACTCGGCTTAATGCCACTGAGCAGGGGGGAAGAATCAGTTAAACTTATTGGGAATCAGAGGCTTTCAAACTTGTAAATTTTGTAATTAAAACAACTGGCTAATTAAGCAGTTTAACCACTGATAATTTGACCAAAACCTTTCATCTAAGGGGGAAAATGGTTAATTTAACAGTAGTTTGATCCACTTTCTTAATTAACCAGCTGCTCTAATTATAGGAATTGCCCTAAACTGAATTTGAAAATGCCTCCTTGCCAAGGAATTCGGTAGATGAGAGGCTGAGGCGAGCATCTGTGGCATTTTCACCTAAGACGTGTCATCTTCTCAGAGGTCACTTTTGGTTCTGCTGTTTGAAACCACTGGTGGTGGTTGAGTTTCTGTGTACTTAAAGATGGTGATTGACATCTGAGTTTTCTTTTTGTATTTACACAAAAAATTTTACTATATAATGGAGGCATGGGAGAGCTATAACCGTGAAGTAAACGCTTGATCTTTCTGTGTTTAGGGCAGCAGAAGAGTTTCACAGAGACGGTGGCATTTGAGCAGGCCCAGGAGGCTGTGTAGGATTTCACCAGTCAGAGAGGTGCAGTCCCAGGAGGGCGACAGCCCCCCACAGCACAGAGGTGTGAAAACTACATGGCTTAGACAGAATGGCCAGTGCAGCTCTGTGGCTGAGGAGCAAAGCTTTAAAGGCCTGGAGAGTAGGAGAGTGAGGAGATGAAGTAGTTGGAACTAGATTATGAAGTCAAGGTTCTTAAACGCTTACCTAAGGAGTGTGAACTTTGGGCAGGGGGAAAACCATCAAACATTTTGAAATATGGCAAAGACCTTCCTTGTCTCATAGTGCCCGGTACAGTGCCTGGCACCTACTAAGTGCTTTAAAAAAATTGTGTGTGGGCATTGAATTAATGAAAGAGAATAATGTGATTAGGGTTGCATTTCAGAAGGATTAATTTGTCAGCTCTAAAGGATGGAATAGAGAGGCGGGTGTGGATACTGGGAGACCACCACCACTAACTTAACCAAGGCTACTGCTTGAATCTCTGCTTGAACTTTGACCCACCAACAACCAAAGTGATCTTTTAAAAACATATCAGACATATAATTTCCCCATGTATGGCTATTCAGCATGAAATCCAAACCTTTAACAAGGCCTAGTGTGGTCTCTAGTGCACTCTGCCCCTCTCACTTTGCTTCAGCTGACAGCCTTTCTGGTCCTTGAATGTGCCAAGCTGTGTCCCACGTTAGGGCCTTTGCACATGCTGTTCCCTCTGCCTGGAACACTTGTCCTCTATCTTGTCACCTAATAAACTCCCATTTGCCTTCCAGGTTTCAATTCATTTTATTTATTTTTTGAATAGATTATACATGTACATGGAACAAGTTTTAAAAGATACAAAAGAGCGTAAAGTAAAAAGTAAGTCTCCCTCTCTCTCCTGCCTTCTAGCCACTTCTCCCTGAGGATAATCATTATTACCATTTTCCTCTAAATTCAGTTCACATGTCATTTTTTTCAGAGAGACCTTCCCTGATACTTCAATCTAAAGTAAATCTATTGTCATAGTCCTCCATGCTTTTTCTTTGATAATTTATCACAATTTGTAATTTTACCTTTTGTGATTATTCCATTAATGATTCCCTTCTCCCACTGGACTGTAAGCTCCATAAGTAGACTTTTGTTGGCCTTATCCACTGTTATATCCCCAACTCTTTGTACACTGCCTGGCACAGCATAAGTACTAATTATTATTAGGCCCTTCCTGAACTTTTTTTTTTTTTTTGGTGAGGAAGATTGGCCCTGAGTTAACATCTATTGCCAATCTTCCTCTTTTTGCTTGAGGAAGATTATTGCTGAGCTAACATCTGTGCCAGTCTTCCTCTATTTTGTATGTGGGATGCTGCCACAGCATGGCTTGATGAATGGTGTGTAGGTCCGCACCTGGGATCCAAACCCATGAACCCAAACCCAAGGCTGGCGAAGTGGAGTGTGTGAACTTAACCACTATGCAACTGGCCAGCCCCAAGCCCTTCCTGAACTTTGCCTGTTTCTGTAAGCTCATCTTTTGCCACTCTGTTCCTCATGCTCTGCCTTGAAATTCTCTCTGGCTCTTCCCTTCTCCATACCATGTTTTCTCCTCACTAACTCCTAGTCAGCTTTCAAGGTTTTTTTTTTTTTTTTTTCAGCTTTCAAGTTTTATTTAAAAGCCACTTGCTCTGGGGCCAATCCCGTGGCCTAAGGGTTAAGTTTGGTGCCCTCCACTTCTGTGGCCCGGGTTTGGTTCCTGGGTGTAGACCTGCACCATTTGTCAGCAGCCATGTTGTGGTGGTGACCCACTAAATAGAGGAAGATTGGCCATAGATGTTAGCTCAGGGCAAATCTTCCTCAGCAAAAAAAAAGAAGCCACTTGCTCTAAAAATCTTTTCCCAACGCCTCAAGTCTAGCCTAAGTGTCCCTCCCATGTACAGCCCTTATCAGCCTACATTAATATTACTGTCTCCCCTCTAGACTGTAGGTTCTGTATCGCAGAGACTTTGTCTTTGTTTATTGTTATAGCCACGGCTTCTAGAGCATTGTGTGGTGCCAGTCAGGCCTGCCATGGATATTGGGTTGTACACCGCACAAGTCTAGTATGTGCCATTCAGGTGGTTGTGAGGGTATAATTGTCACTCACTACCCTAACGGGTAATAATAAATATTTGTTGAATGAGTGAACATGCTTTGGAGAGTTCAGTGCTTTTAGAGGTCCTGTTTTGAGGTCATAATGAAATCTTGTTGGATAAGATTCATTTGCAAGGCTCTGTTCTGAGGATCATTGTTTACCCAACAAGGGGAATGGATATCAGCAACTTGGGTTGGGCCCCAGGTTGCAGAGTCTGGAACCCAAAGGCTCAAAGAGTCTAAGGTCTTAGATTCAGAGAGACAGAATTGTGGCAGTAGGGGCCAGCCCCATGGATGAGTGGTTAAGTTCGCGCGCTCCACTTCTGCGGCCCAGGGTGTCGCTGGTTCGGATCCTGGGCACGGACATGGCACCACTTGTCAGGCCATACTGAGGCAGCGTCCCACATGCCACAACTAGAAGGACCCACAACTAAAAATATGCAACTATGTACTGGGGGGCTTTGGGGAGAAGGAAAAATTTAACAAAAAAACTTAAAAAAAACGAATTGTGGCAGTGGCCAAGAAGACACCTCAGTTATATTCAGTGCTCTTTGAGAACCTCTGCCAAAAAATACCTCCTTCCTTGCATGGTAAACTGTCACTCCTCTTTCAAGAATACACCTGTACCTCTTCTGAACCTATTTCCCTGCACCCTCCCCCAGCCCTCGCCAAGGCAGAGTTAGTTGTTCCTTCCTCTAGGCTCTCACAACCTTGCTGTCACCTCCATTAAAGTATTTTGTATACCGTAAGGTAATTATCTGCTTTCCCATCGTCCTCCCCTAGTACATTTTGAGTGTTTCCAGGGAAAGTAGCATATTTTAGTCATCTTTGGAACTGTCCCAGTATCTGTACAGTTTTTGGCATGTAATAGTAAATGTGGACTAATGCATATTATGGGAGGGATCCATGCTATCCCAGGGTTGTCGTGATGAAATAGTGTGGAATGTAAGTGCAGAGAAAGTCTCTGAAGCCACGACTGTCTGATTGGCCTGGCCGAGCAGACCTGCTTGGAAGCCCATTTTAGAAAAGAAAAGCCTAAGAAACATTTCCCTTGATGTCATTAGACTTCTCCACACCACTTTGTGTCTAGCCCCCACAGAGTGGTGGCCCTGGGGAGTTGAGGGCAGGAGCTGGGAGGAAAGGGAGTGGAACCTGGGACTAGTCCTTCTCCAGAAGGTGGAGAGCAAGCAGGAAACACAGACAGACGTAGCAGAGCTATGTAGGGCTGTTTCCAGCAAAAAGGTAGAGATAAGGAACTGAGATGAGAGCTAGCAAAGACCAACTCTAGCCAGATTTTGTGTTCCAGAAATTCAGATGTTAAAACACATCAGATAGACCTGGGTCTAAATTGCAGTTCTGCCTTTTACTTGCTGGATGACCTTGGCCAATTCACCATATTTTTTGAGGTGCAGTTTCTTTATTTGTAAATGAAGATAAAAATAATGAGGATTAAAGAAGAATATGTATATATTAGGAAGCCCTTCCTTGAAGGAGGATCGCAGTGGTGGACGTACCACAATGAATGTGTATATAGAGATCCTCGTAGTGGTGTACATACACACTGTTCTGTACCTTAGGGTTTTGTTTTTACTGTATTCACTTAACAGTGTGTGTTAGAGATTGTTCCATATCAGCACAAATAAATCAAATTAGATAGTTTTTAAGACTTTGTGGAAATCTGTGGTTGTCCTCTTTCCTGATTGTATTTGCCACGTGTCCCTTTCTCTATCCAATCCCCGTTAGAACACTTAAAAAGGATTATTGCCTGTTGTGGAACAAAAGAAAACAGGAGCCCTGTGAGAATGGATTTTGTCCCTCTGCCACCATTGGCTCTAGGAGAGAATTTTTCAAAGAAAGATGGGTAGTAGGGATTGGATATGGTCCAGGCACCAAAAGGAGAGAAAAAGGGGGTAAACTGAGAGTCAGCTCAGGATTGAGAAATAGCTCTGGTTCTTTAAACCAACAAGAGGCCCACTCCTGGCCAATATTTCCAGTCTTACAGTGGAGAATTTGTCTCTTCACATATGATCTGTCTGTCTCTGGAAGGCTTTGAAACAGGTTTTGTCTTATTTTCTCTTCTAGGTGGCATTCTGCTGAATACTAGTCGTCACTACAAGACAAAGCCAACCCATGGCATTGGAAGATACAAGCACCTAGTTAAAACACAAGAGGTAAAGGGGGCAGGGGCCCTTTAGAAAAGGATAGTGTGCAGCTTTTGCAAAGACCTGAAGGTCAGATCTGCATAGATTGGGTAGTACTGGAGCTAGCAAGGATAGGGGTTGCCCTTCAGTCCTCTCTAGTTATTTAGTTTGGATATTATCCAGACTGGAGATGTTTCTACCAGCTTCCAATCTTGTCTCTAGGCCAGGTTATCACAGTGACAAGCAAATGATTTGGTTTTATTATTTGTGATACTTTTTTTTTTTTTGGTATCTTCTTGTTCGGTATGGACCTCACAGTGGAAATGATACATTTAGTTTAGTTGAATGAATGGTTTGTGGCAAGTAGAGGTGGATTGACATTTTCAGCCAAATAGCTGATTTTTATAGTATTTATGGATTTAAAATGTGTGTGTTCCTTGAATCCATTATTATAGATAACTAGGAGTTAGTCCTAAGCATTATAAGATAATTTAGACTATTTTTCTGGTCCTGGCTGCAGGATTGCTTCTGTCATGGTTAGATTCTGTGCTTGTGCAGAGGATTTTATAGTGAGGGGGCCATAGCACTGTGCTGAAAGTCAGAAGGTCTGGCTTTGAGTCACGATTCTATCACTTCCTGTAAACAATACAGTTAGGAAAATTTTGCTGTTCTACTTGGGGAGACTTCAAGATCACTTTTGGTTCTCTGGCTTTTTTTAATGCTCCTACGCAACCATGCACATCTCCCATTGCCTCTCTCTCCTTGGCAGAGGTCCAGTGCCCCTGTATTTGGGCCTCAGAAGCCACTAAACTTGTCATTTTCTCCTGAGCACCATCCTTAAAACAAGGAATTCATGGGAGGAACAATGCCGTATCTGAGACTTGTATCAGGCAAGCTCCCAGGAGGAAACAGCCCGACTAAAGTTGTTTCTTTGTAGTGGGAAGAGTACTAAATTGGGAACAGGAAACTTGTATTCTAGGCTTGGTTCTGCCAATTATTAGCTTTGTGACTTTGGGTAGGTTAATCTTACCCCTCTGGACATGGTGGGCCCTGCAATTATACGTAAAATGTTTTCTATGTGTGAATTTTTCTGGGAAGAGAGTCTGTAGCTTTTATCAGACTCTTCACAAAGGTTGAGAAACTCTGGATTGGAATATCTTTAAGTCTTTCAGCCTGGTATCATGTAACTCCGTGATGCTATGAAATATTTATCAAACATCTGTTATGTTCTAGGTCTAATGTTGGGGGTATCTTGCCTCTTCAGACTGAGTTGCAATAAAATTCTACAGGATGAATGAACAAGACCTGGTTCCTGCTCCGAGGGAGCTGGTAAACCATTAGAGATAAGACACAGATAATCATGCTCCAGGCAGAAAGTGCCAAGGGCTAAAGGGAAGATACAAAGTGCTATTAAAATTCAGAAGAAAGAGTGATTCACACACTTTCCGAATTGTGACACCTTACAGTAAGTTGTTGGTGTTGTTTTATTTTGGGACATCTTCCTCCTAAAAGACCCACATAAATTTATGGGAAATAGAATTAGTTTTGTTTGGGGTGTGTTTTTTTGGTTTTTTTTAGATTTCTTGGGATCCTCCCTCTAAGATAATTTTCTGCATATGCCGACCTCTGACCTGCTCCTTAGTTTGGTGAAAAAGCTTAACGCCATGTTTGATGCCATCTGTCCCCATCTTTCTCTCCAGCCTCTTCATCCGTCTCGTGGATATCATGCTTTTACTGCACTGGGCCTCTTGCTTTTCATCCAAATCATCATAGTGTTTGAAGGCCTCTCACATGCTGTTCTGTTTACTTGGAAGAACTTCCCCCTTCGTCACTTGGCTAATATATCCTCAACCTTTAGATACCCGTGAGGAAGCAGGGTGAGGAGGGAAAAAACGAGTCTCCCCTTCGGAGGAACCTTCCTGGATTCCCTGCACTGGGTTACTTGTCCTACCTTGAGCTGCCGGATTTCCTTGTGCTTCCTCTGTGCTAGGACTTACTGCTTGATGTTTTAGCCGACTGTTTTGATGACCATCTCCCCTTCTAGATGGTGAGCTCTCTAAGGGTAGAGGCCATGTCTCATTTTTCTCTGTACTGTCACTGTCCAGCACAGGGCCTGGCATCAAGTACAGTAAATATTAACTGAACTGAACTGAAATGTGGTTATTCGAACTGCCCTGAGGTTTTGTAAATCAGAGCTACCAAACAAACACAACACACTATCTGCAAACAGCAGGCTGCAGATGACCTTGGTTGCTTGAAGGGAGTGATGCTCCTTTTGGTTAGAGTTATAGGCTTTTCTCTAATGTCATTCATTGTCCCTCAGTGGCTAGCACAATAGTGCTGGATAGTGGTGGAAGCTGCTTCAGCCTCCTCACTTCCTGCCTGGGACAGAATAATGATAGCTGTCATCTTCCAGCTTACAGAAGCTCTGTCCCAAGTCCCTGTCTCTTTTATTCCCCTGGGGAACTGGACTGGATAAGCTAGAAGGCATCTTGTGGCCCCCTTTCTCTCCCTAAATCTAGAATCTATAAAAAACAATAAGCAGCCAGATTCCCACTTTTTCCTCTCTGGATCTCAGGCTGCCCCTCTCCTCTCTTGAGCCCATATCCCTGAGACAAACTCGAAGTGCACAGCCCTTGTCCCATTTCTCCTGGCATAATCTCTTCATTCCTCCTTCCAAAGGTTCCACACTCTGTCTTATGACTCCTGAACCTTGGGAAGGAAAAGGGACATCTACCTCATCTCAGCTTTCCTTGTCAATCTGGTTTTACCTCTTTCTTCCTTGCTTGGTCTGTTTATAACTCTAGGTTTGTTCCCATCCCTCCATCCTGTGCTCCTGTCCTTGATGCTTCTCTGAGGAGTTAGTGAGAGGAGGGAAGCTTCCTCTCGGGTGGCAGCAAACCATGGGATTCCAGGTCTCTCGTAGCACAGCCCAGCCTCCTTCTCAGTGATCTCCCTTTTTGCACCCTCTGCTTCAGCACATTTTCTCATACGCCCGTGCTCTCTCATGCCTCTGTGCCTTTGCCCATGCTCTTTCCTCTTCATGGGATGGTACCTTTCCTGTAAGACACAGCTTGACTTGTGGCAGTGAGGGATCACATTTCAGACCATATCTTCAGACCTAGCACTGTGTCTCAATGTCTCATTTTTCCCTCAAGGGCCCTGCATCATTTTGTTGAATTTAAAAGGCTTCAGATTGTTTGGAGTGATTTTTGTTTGGTAGAAATAAAAATAATGTAGTCCTTCACATTTGTGGAGTGATAGGTCATCTCTCCCAAGACCACTTACTTGCTTGCCCTCAGCTGCTGTCCAGCCTCCCACATTGGGGTAATAGCAGCCTAAGAATCAGAGAATTGCCAAGAGGAAGCGGTGGGAGGATGAAATGGGGGCAACATAAATTGCTGTCATTTTGTAGTAGTTATATGTTCTATTTTCTAGGCCCTGGGGCAAGAGTGTAAGGTATATCTTGTAACTTAGGCAATTTACTTCTTTATAGAATGGCGTCTAGGATTCAAGATACCTTTTCTCTTGGAAACTTCATGCTGTTTTTACTGTTGACATAGAGGAGGTGTCTGCCGTTTGTGACACCTATTTATTTTGTTGTAGCGCCCAGAGAGATCAGCTCTCACAGCCTCAAGTCTGTGAGGAGACTGTGGCATCGTTCCCAGAAAAATCAGCAGATCAGAATCACTTTATGGTGACAGTCCCGGCTTCCTGGAAATTGAAAGAATGGTTTTGCCAGTCTAGTGATTGTACGGCTAGACATGGATTAGAGGACTGGCTTGGGGACAGTTGTTTTAAACTAGCGTCCATGTTTTCCCTCAGGTCTACCTTTCATAACTCATTGAAAAGAAAAGACATCATTGAGTACCTTCTATGTGCCAGACACTGGACACAGTCTCTTCCTACAAAAAGCACACAGTGGGCTAGGAAATATAGTGCTAAAAAATGTAACCAAATACATGTGGAAAGTGCTGCTAGGGGAATGAACCAAATATTAAGAGAATAAAGATGAAGAAGCAGTTCTCCCTGAAAGGGTCAGTGAAGGTGTTATGGAGCTCAGCTCAACACACATTCATTAAATGCCACCCGTATTCTTGCACTGAGTATGTAAAACACGCTGACATTCCTCTAAGAGCATCCAGTTGCTTGGAGTAGCTGGAAACACTGGGGCCATAAAGAACTTAAAAGAGTTTCCTGGAGCTTTTCCAGGCACAAAGAGCGACTCCTGTGGAGACCTGACTCTCAGCCTGTGCCATTAGAGCACCAGCCCACTGGAGTCTCATCCTGCCTTGCCTGTTCTGCTAAATGACAAGTGTCAGTTTTAGAGGGATTCATAATCGATGTGAATAAAAGTAATAATCCCTTTCCATCTTCAGAGTGCTTTCACATCCATTATCTCAGTGCCTCGCAAACCATATGCCCCTGGAACACTGGTGATCTTAGAGGGGAGCCCCTTCTCAGGTTTAATAATGGCATTCTTGCATGTTTTAGAAAGACATTAAGTTAATGGATAGAATTTTCTAAATTTCCAGTTTTCCTCCCATCAATTTTACTTTATGAAAACAAGTTTTAACAGAGAAATTCAGATATGTTTTCATAATTTTTTTGAGATGCAGAGAATTCCATTTATTTAGTGTAACCATATTTTTGGGGCTGGCCCCGTGGCCGAGTGGTTAAGTTCTTGCGCTCTGCTTCAGTGGCCCAGGGTTTCGCTGGTTTGAAACCTGGGCACAGACATGGCACCGCTCATCAAGCCATGCTGAGGCGGCATCCCACATGCCACAACTAGAAAGACCCACAACTAAAAATACACAACTATGTACTGGGGGGCTTTGGGAGAAAAAAAGGAAAAATAAAATCTTAAAAAATAATAATGATATAACCATATTTTCTGCTAGTTAAGTTGTTCTTGTTGTATATGATGAAAGTACACTGATGAGTATTTCATGGGGTTTCACAAAGAGAAACATGATTTTTTTAGGCCCTTTGCAACCAACAAATTTGAAAACCATGTCTTTTGATTCACCAACTATCCTGTGAGGTAGATAGGGCGTAACCAACAGAAAGCATTCCAATCAGCAGACAAAGAAAGCAGTGTGCATGGGCTCATGTCCCACTGGCCAGACTTAGTCACATAACCATACCTAGCTGCAAGATTGGTTGGGAAATGTAATTTTTATTGTGAATGGTCATGTACCAGCTAAAATTCAACAGTTCTGTTATTAAAGGAAAAGAGAGAGTAGATATTGAGGAAACTGGCAGGTGGCTCTGCCCACCTTCCCTAAAGGGAAAGACAGAGGTTAAGAGGAATGTATTGGAATTAGGCAGGCCTGCTTTAAAGCTTCAGCTCTGGGGCTTACTAGTTGTGTGTTCTTGAGTATGTTACTTAACTTTTCCAAGCCACAGTGTCCTTGGTGTTAAGTAACCATGCTATTTAAATGTTGTTGTGAGGGGCCGGCCCCGTGGCTGAGTGGTTAAGTTGGCGCGCTCCCACCTCAGCAGCCCAGGGTTTTGCCAGTTTGGATCCTGGGTGCGGACATGGCACCGCTCATCAGGCCACGTTGAGGTGGCGTCCCACATAGCACAACCACAGGCACTCACAACTACAATATACAACTATGTACTGGGGGGCTTTGGGGAGAAGAGAAAAAAAAAGAAGATTGGCAATAGTTGTTAGCTCAGGTGCCAATCGTTATAAGAAAAAAATTGGTGAACGTTTTAAATGTTGTTGTGAGGAGTAAATTAAGTGAGAAAGTTGAAGTATTTAGCACAGTGTCTGAAACATAGAGCCCGTAAGTGCTGGTGGTGATGATGATGATGATGGTGATAGTATTAGTCTTTCTTTTTATAGTCATACAGCACTCTCCTTTCCTCCCTCAAAACATGCATCTCCTTATAATTTCTTGTTCTGTATATGCCTTCCCTGACAGATTGTAAGCTTCAGTGAGCAGAGACTATGGCTGTCTTATTTACTGTCCTATCCCTAATAGTAACCCTGGTCTGGCTCATCACTAGTAGTCAGAAAATATTTGTTGAATAATGAGTACATGTGATAAGTGATAGTGGTATAGAAGGGGGGGTTGCTATGGGAGCACATGGGAGTAGTATCTAACTCAGCCTGAGGCAATCAGGGAAGGCTTCCTGGTAGAGCATAAGCTGGGTCGTAAAAAATGAGAGGGAGTTGCTCACATTAAAGGTCTGGGGTGAGGAGTCAAGCACTTTGCAGGGAGGGGAAACATTCTGAGCAAAGGTGGGAAGACATTAATCCAGGAGATGCAGTTGGGAAAGCTTTAGCAGTTTGTTGATCCTGGAGTCTCAAGTGGGCAGCAGGGGATGCAGGGACATGAGACGTGAGAAGTAGGCAGGGTCTAGATCAACCTTTGTAAAAGATACCATTTGTGAATAACTACTATATTACCCTTATATGTCATGCTAAATACCTAGGGGTACTGACTCTACTCACGGCCCTTTCAGCTGCACCCCACCTGAGGTGGTTGCTCTTGGTTGCCCTTAGAGATCTAATGGGCATGGTGCAGCTAGGTAGCTTGTGTTGAACTTGCCATGAGACATGGGCTGCTCTTTATGACTAAATTGAGAGGGACTGTTCTTTCGTGTGTGTCTTTTCTCTCTCTCTCTGAACTGTAAGCTCCTTTAGAGCTGGGACTGTGTTTTCTATTTCTTTAGTATCTTTCCTTAGACTGGTTGAATCAGCACTTTACACACAGCAGATGTTTAATAAGTGCTTCATTCTGTAAGGCATACCACTAGGATACCAGGCACATGCTTACCAACAATTTATAGTAATAATAGTGTTCCATCTGTGTAGCTTACTCAACCTTTTTTAAAGATACTATTTATTGAGTAACTACTATATACCAAATGCTGTAACTGCTATGTGTCAGGCTTTAAAAGCATTATTTTATTTTATAGTATTACAAATGGCATATTTTATTTAATCCTCAGATATCCTGTGGTTATTAAAGACCTTGTATGAGGAATCTAAGACTTAGATTAAATCACTTGCCCAAGTGGCTAGTCATTTCTAGAGCCAATATTTGAACCGAGGATGGTCAGAATCCATCTAATGTCTGTGCTATTTCCATTTCATATATTCACTATTCTGAGCTTCACAAGAACTTTAGGTGTTACAGATGAAGAAACTGACACCTAGAGAGGTCACTCAATGTCATATAGTGACTAAGCAGATAGAACTTGAGTCCATATTTTCTTTGGCTTCCATCTTAGTCTAGTACTCTTCATGCAGCACCAGGTTGTGCCTCTTTGCCATCCCTCTCATGGCCAGGCCTTCTGTCTTTCAAGTCCCCGGGTGTAAATGTTTTAAATTTCCATCACCAGAATTTCTGGAAGCTGAATATGTTATAGACCTATCAGCCTTTTCATTTGAGGATTAGGATGATACAATTTCTTTCCAACTTTCCCACGCTAGAGAATACCACCTATAGTGATAGGCAGATATTCTCACTTTCACAGAAGCTGGAGGAGAGAGCCTGGGCTTGAGGCCACAGACCCAGCTTCTAGCTATGGCTAAACGTAGAGTGGTTACCTTTGCCATTTCCTTACTCTTGTAACCTTACACATGTCATTTCCCCTTTCTGGGCCTCAACTTCCCCCGTATGTAAAATTAAGGAGGGAAGGGAGGAGAGACTAAATTCTCTCTAAGATCCCTTCCAGCTATAGCATCCTGTGGTTCTAATCTGACTCCTTTCTCTATCTGCTCTTTCCCAGCAAAGTTTCCCTATAAACTTGGGCAAGTATCGTGCCTTCAGAGGACTTCATTTTTCTGTCTGCAGAATAGGGTTAATATGGACATTTCTGCACAAAAATGGTTTAGTAATTTATCCCCTGGCCCATTTTGGGCATCACAGTGCAATCCTACAGGGATCTTAAGAATGGCCACCCTGGGCCATCCCACAGTGAATCCAGGTCAGCCACAGATGCCGAAGTTTGATGGTGGACAGTAGTCCGTCTTCCCTGCCACCTTTCTTCTAGCCTCCTTTCCTTTCCTGCCTGGCTCTCCTCCATATGCAGTCAGGGTGGCCTTGCCAAAATACAGCTCTAGTCATGTACATTCCTTGCACAAACATCTTTCATGGCTCCCCATGACAGTCATGAAGACCTGAACTCAGACATTAGGAATAGAAAGGCAGGGATGGATATGAGAAAGATTGTGCAGGTAAAATTATAGGAACTGGTGTCTGTTATTATTTGCAGTCAAGTTCTTGCTGGCTTTGCTGTGCCCTGGCTCAGAACTGAAATATAATATCACAATGGGCTCCTGATGGTGTGGATCGGCCCAGACAGATCTAGGCCAACACGGAAAAGCAAGCGAGATGCCAAGAGGGATACTGGAATCAGCTTTCTTTTTTTGTTCCCCTAAAGCAACACCTTTGAAGAGCCCTGGCATTTTCCCTGGTTAAGAAAAGCCTCCTACAGGCTTCAGAGGAGCTCCTCCCCTCTCTGCTGGAAAATTTCAGCCGCTCCCCATTGCATTCCAGCTTTAGCATTCTTCACAGCTCTGACTGCAGTGCTGTCATGATGAGAAGTCTGGATCACTGCATTTGGCTTCCAGCGTGGTGGGCTCTGAAGGAGAGAGAGCCAAGCCCCTGCACCTTGGTGGTTGTTCTCTAGAGGCTGGCTTCTCACTCACGGCAAAGTCTAGGACCCTGGGGTGGCCCCCACTGTTAAGAACTTTAATAATGCAGAGGCTGCAGTGGAAAAATCCCTGCAGTGGGGGTCGGGAGGTCTGGGTGTTCGTTCCTAGGATCTGTCCTGTCTGGCTGTGTGACTCTGCGTGACATATTTAATCTTTCTGGGCTTCATATTCTTCCCCTGCAAGGATGAAAAACTGGGACAAAATCATCTCTAAATGCCATCCTGTTCCAAAATTCTAAAATTGTGATTCATTGCATGTTTTCTCTCTGTCAGGCCCTGTGCTAGATATGAAGAATATAAGAATAAAAATAGTAATAAAAGTTAATATTTATTGAGTGTTTAAATATATGCCACAGGTTGTATTAACCCCTTTACATACAGTGTTTTGTTCAGTTCTTAGAACATCCCTATGAGGTCAGGTCTGTCATCATTATTACTGGCGTTGGGAAAGGACCATTTCTTGGTCCTCCCCCCACTTCCCCAGACTGAGCCCCTGCTCTCTTAGGTTGAACTGGAGAGCAGCGATGTGCGAGAACCATTCCAGGTACTCTGCCAGGAACAACCCTGCTGGGACAGCCATTAGGCTGTTAGCTGTTAGATAGGGGCAAGTTAAGACCTGTAAATAGAGAGAGAGTCCCCCTCCTTTTCTTAAAAAAACAAAACTATTTCTACCAATTAGCAAGACATTATAAATCTCCAGTAATTAGGACAGTGTGGTATTGGCTCAAGGATAGACAAATAGTCCAATGGAACAGGATAAGGAGAATAGGAACAGATCTGTGTATCTAATGGACACTTATATGACAAAGGTTCCACTGCAACGCAATGGTGCTGGGTCAGTTGGACCAGGTGCTCATGTGAGAAAAAATGACTCTTGACTCCTATTTTACACTGTACACAAAAATCACTTAAAAATGGATTGTAGATCTATATGTAAATGTTAAAATAATCAAACTGCTAGAAGATATACAAGAATGTCTTCATGATCTTAAGGTAGGCAATGATTTCTTAAACAGGACACAAAAATGACTATAACCATAAAAGAAAAAATGAGTAAATTGGACTACATTAAAAATAAGAACTTCTGCTCATGAAAATGCACCATTAAAAAGTGAAAAGGGAAGCTACAGAGAGGGAGAAGATATTTCCAGCCCATGTACATTTTAACAAAGGATCATGTCTAGAATATAGAAAGAACATCTACAAATCAGTAAGAGAAAGGCAGACAACCCAATTTTAAAAATGGGCAAAATATTTGAATAGGCAGGTTACAGAAGAGAATATTCCAATGGCCAGTGGACATATGGGAAGGTGCTCAAGCTCAGTAGATTTAAAGGAAATGGAAGTTAAAATCTCAGTGCGTTTCTACTTTATACTAATCAGAATGGCTAAAACAAACAAACTAGAATACTGTAGCATATTTGTATAATAAACTGCTAGAGCAATGAGAAGGAAAGAACCACTGTTTTGCCTAATACATAATGAATCTTATAAACATGATGAATTAAAGAAGCCAGACACAAAAGAGAACATAGTATATCTCTCCATTTTCACGAATTTCAGAAACAGGCAAAATAACCCTATGGTTTTACAAGTCAGAGTAGTGGTTACCAATTTTGGGGCAGGAGACTTTTGGGATGCTGGTCCTGGTCTATTTCTTATTCAGGATACTGATTATACAGATATTTTCACTTTGAAAATTCATTGAGCTGTGTACTTATTTATGCATTCTTCAGTATAAATATTATATTGCAATAAAAGTTTTACTGAAAAAATTTCTTAAAACAGTAGATTTTAAGATTCTAACTTTGAATTGATAAAAGATTCACATTATTAAAAATTCAAAAAATATAGAAGAGATGATTTAAAAATCTCCTTCCTACCCCTATGCCCCAGCCACTCAGTTCCCTCACAGACAACCAATGATATGGTATTTCTGTACATCCTTCCAGAGATATTTTTGGGATATGCAAGCAAATAAATATGTATGTAATTAAACACACACACACACCTATTCTCCTCACCCACCCTTTTTATTTATATGGCAATATCCTGAACACATTATTCTACAGTTTGCTTTTGTCATTTATCTTAAAAGCCTTCCATATCAGTACATAAAGAAGTTCCTTGTTCCTTCTTACAGCTGCATAATGACTATTGAATGGATGTGCCATGATTTATTTAACATGTCCTCTCTTGATGGGCATTTAGGTTAGATTATTTCCAGTTGAAAAGCTTTCTTGATCTTGATCTATGTTGTGTTAAACGTCTGTTTTCCCAGGCTTCATTTTAATTTTTCACAACAGCTTGCGCAGGTTGATATGTAGTGAAGCAATATTTTATATGAAAGAGAAAGAAAATAATTTTTCTAAATTTTCTAAACTGTCTAATAATTAGACTACAGAATTTCAAAGCTGGGAGGGCTGGAAGAGAGCTGATGCTGAGCTTCTTTGTGATTGATTTCTTTAAGATTCTGATGAAAGCTAAAGATTCTCCTCAGAAAAATGTGCACACGTAAAATTTTGCATGTAAGTTTGGGTGTTGACAGACCCCTTGAAATTTCTCTCTGGGTTCTAGATTAAGAATCTGTTATCTAGCATATTCCCATCAATTTAAAAATTGAGAAACTGAGGTCTAGAGATGGGAGGTGGGTCTCAAAACTAGTCAATGGCAGAAGACAGTCACATGCATTCATGTTAAAATAATGCCAGCACACGGCCGGCTCCGTGGCCGAGAGGTTAAGTTCCCGCGCTCCGCTGCGGCGGCCCAGGGTTCGGATCCTGGGCGCGGACATGGCACCGCTCGTCAGGCCACGTTGAGGCAGCGTCCCACATCCCACAACTAGAAGGACATGCAACTAAGATATACAACTGTGTATGGGGGGCGGGTGGGTTGGGGAGATAAAGCAGGAAAAAAAAAAAAAGATTGGCAACAGTTGTTAGCCCAGGTGCCAATCTTTAGAAAAGAAAAAAAAAATAATAATGCCAGCAGTATTCCCTCTCCATTCTCCGTTCGTTGGCTGATGTCACAGCCCCGAGTGGCAAGGGAAGCTGCCCATTCCTCCCCAGGAGATTTTTCATTTGTAAGTAGGGTAACCTGAGAGAAAAATGGTAAACAAATTCATTTGAAACATTGATTTTTTTTTTTAATGTGAAGATGGTATGATTAGAATTTCTTTTACAATACTTTGGTTTATTTTCTCTCTCTTTTTGCTTTCTGTTTAGCCCAAGAAGAAGAGGGCAAAAGTGGAAGTGAGACCCATTAATTTGGGGACAGATTATGAATATGGGGCTTTAAACATTCACGTGACTGCGTACGACATGGCCGTGGCGGAGAGTTATGCCCAATATGTTCACAACCTCTGTAACCATCTCTCCATTAAAGTCGAGGAAAGGTATGAAAGATGCCTTCGCATGGGATGTTCTTGGTGTGGGTGGCATGCTCTGCTTTGTTGTTGTTAAATGAGGTTTTGAGATATAATTTACATGTAGTAAAATTCACCCCTTTTAGGCATATAGTTTGCCATAATCAAAATGTAGAACTTCCATTAACCCAAAAAGTTCCCCAGTGCCCAGGTGTAGTCAATCTCTTCCTCTTTCTCCCTCAAGTCCCTGGCAACTGCTGATTGATTTTCTGTCCCTATTGTTTTAAGTTCTCCAGAACATCAAGTAAATGGAATCACACTGTATGGAGCTGTTTGTGTCTGGACTCTTTCATTTAGCATAATGTGTTTAAGATTCATTTGTGTTTTTCTAAGTAGTTTATTGCTGAGTAGTATTCCATTAAATGGTGAACTTTAATTGGCTTATCCATTCACCAGTTGATGTATGTTTGGATTGTTTCCAGTTTATTGGTGATTATGAATGCTGCCATAAGCATTCTTGTACAGGTTTTGTGTGGGCATATGTCTTCTTTGCTCTTGGATAACTACCTAAGACTGGGATTGTTGGGTTTTATGGTGAATGTATGGTTAACTTTATAAGAAACTGCCAAACTGTTTTCCAAAGTGACTCCACAATTTGTATTCTCACCAGCAGTGTATGAGAGTTCTTGTAACTCCTTATCCTGGTCAGCACTTTGTACTG
Source organism: Equus asinus (assembly GCF_041296235.1). NCBI lineage: Eukaryota > Metazoa > Chordata > Mammalia > Perissodactyla > Equidae > Equus > Equus asinus. The sequence continues at coordinate 84,152,003 of NC_091809.1, read as the reverse complement.
TCAGGTTTTTTTAAAGCTATTCTAATAGATATATAGTGGTATTTCATAGTGGTTTTAATCTTCACTACCCTAGTAAATAAGGATGTTGAGCATCTTTTTATGTGCTTATTTCTTTATTTGATGTGCTTTATTCATGTGCTGACGTACCTTCTTACATGTTCTTTGACGACATGTTCAAATCTTTTGTCCATTTTTGAAATTGGGTTGTTTTCTTATTATTGGGTAACGGAGGTTCTTTATCTAGTTTTAGATACCAGTTCTTTTTCAGTGTGTATTTTACAAATATTTTCTCCCAGTCTCTGAATTATCTTCTTATCTGTGTCTTTTGAAGAGCAGAAGGTTTTTTAAGTTTGATGAAGTTCAATTTATCCTTTTTTTCTTTTATTGTTTGTGCTTTTAGTGTCATGTCTAAGAAATCTTGGCCTAACTCAAGATCACATTTTCTCCTGGAAGTTCTATAGCTTTAAGTGTTAGATTTAGGTCTGTGATCCATTTTGATTTATTTTGGTATGTGGTGTGAGATATATCTTGAAATTTTTTTTCTTTTCTTTTCTTCTTTTTTTTGCATATAGATATCCAATTGTTCCAGTGCCATTTGTTGAAAAGATTGTCTTTCTTCACTGAATTGTCTTAGCGCCTTTGTTGAAAGTCAGTTAACCATATATATGTCTGTGTATTTCTGGACTCTATTCTGTTACATTGATCTATATCTATGCTTACAATACCACATTATCTTAACTACTGTAACTTGATTACTGAAACTTTGTTCTTCTTTTTCCAAATTATTTTGGCTCTTCTAGGTCCTTTGGTTTTCCATAAAAATTTTAGAATTAGCTTGTTGATTTCTACAGAAAGGAGCCTAATGGAAATTCGTTGGGGTTGTGTTGACTCTGTAGATGAATTTGAGGAGAATTGACATCTTATCTATTTTGAATCCTCTGATCCATTAACATGGTATGTCTCCCCATTTATTTGGGTATTCTTTGCCTTCTCTTCTTTTCATTTACTCTTTGGATTTGTTAGAAAACTGTGGGGGAGGAGAACTAACATTTACTGGCTACCTACTCCAGGCCAGGCACTTTACATATCTTATCTCAGTGTTCCTGCAAGCGTGGCATGCCCTGTGGTTTGCCTTAAATAACATTAAATCACATGGTGAGAAATTTCTTCCCTTTTTAATTCTCATCCAACCTAATTATGTCAAGGAGAAATTCCTAGTGTGGTGCTGGTATGTCCTTAACACCACTCTAGCACTTCCTAATCTTTATAACACAGAGGGGACCTCAGGCTCAGAGTCTTTGGCAAGCACTAGTATCTAGTTGGAATTTTATAACATTGTCTTGTTTTCTTTGTATTTATTTTTAACTTACTTTCTATTTATGCCAGCTGATACTGGTTTTCCATTTACAATGCTGATATAAAATCAGGCTTATTGAGGTATAAGCTACATTCAGTAAAATTCATCCTTTTAGCGAAGTTTCTGTGAGTTTTGACAAATGCTTGCAGTAAATACCATCATAATCAAGATATAGAACATTTCCATCATCCCAAGAAGTCCCCTCCTGCCTTTATAGTCTCACTCCCTTCCCCGACTCGCAGTCCCTGGCAACTACTGATCTATTTTCTGTCCCTAGGGTTTTGCCTTTTCCAGAATGTCACATGAATGGAATCATACAATATTTTTCCTTTTGAGTCTGGCTTCTTTCATTTAGGATAATGTATTTGAGATTCATCCATGTTTTTGCCTGTATGAAGTAGTTTGTTCCTTTTTGTTGCTGAGCAGCGTTTCACTGAATGGATGTACCATAGTTTGTTTATCCATTTGAAGGACATTTGTGTTTCCACTTTGGGGCAGTAATGAAGAAAGCCACTGTAAACATGCACAGGTTTTTGTGAAAATGTGTTTTTATTTCTCTAGGAGTGTAATTGTGGGTCGAATGGTAAGTGTAGCGTATGTTTAAATTTACAGGCAACTGCCAAACTCTTTCCAAAGAGGTTGTACCATTTTGCTTTCTCATCAGCAACATAAGTTCCAGTTCTTCCACATCTCAAGTTTCTTTTTAAAATAAATGTTGTAAAGTGTGTTGATTTAAAGAGAAATATTTAATAAATAATAGTTTGAGTGGTTTGCTGTTGTGGCAAGGTAATACATGGCACAGTATGTGGATATGGCAAAAATTATCCTTTCTTACTCACTAGATATTAGTATATTCCCATTTTACAAATGAGGAAGCAAAGCTCACAAAGGCCAAAAATCACAGAACCGGTAAGTTGCCTGGATTTGACCCATTTCTGCCTGACTCAAGTATTTTTCATTATTTAGGGTCTTATTTTAAGTCCTTAAGCCAAATTTGAACTTTTAAACCTTTGTAACTTAGAGTATAAGTGTGCTAAATGTGCTCTTTAGAAGACTGGATAATAAGCTGTGACTTTAGCTCTCTCAGCTGATAGAACTTCAATTGTTTTAGGCCTAAAGATGCGCTTTATCTTTTTCTGATGCCCCAGAGAGTTGGTTGCTCTTTCAGCACTTGACATACACCTCTATCATGTCACTTAGTGCTCAGGGCTGGGGGGGTTGGGGGGGCGGCACATAATGATCTATTCCTGTGTCAGCTCCCCTCCCCCTGACTAGATGGGGACTGTGTTCTTTATTTCTTCAGCACCTAGCATAAGGCCTGCCACATGGGGGACACTTAGCCCTTGTTGAAGGAATGAAAGCTTCTTAAGTATGACTACACAATCCAGTTGTGTGGTATACATTTCTTAAAGGTTAATGAAAGTGCTTTCATTCATTAATTAAAAAACCGTTGATTGAGCCTCATCTTGCTCTGTGGTAGGCATTGTACTAGACATTCTGACTGGAGGATACAAAGGAGAACGTCCCTGATTTCAGGGAGTGTGTATGTATATACACACACACGGAGAATAATTATAATGTGGAAGGCGGTAAGTGAAAGATAGAGTGCAATGGCAGTTCAAGGAGGCAGAGTAGCATAATAATTTAGAGTGGTGCTTCTCAAAGTACCGCTCCATGAAGATACCAGGAGCTTATGCCAGAATGCATATTAAGTTTGCTTCCTTCATCAAGAAAGTCTTGCTATTAAAAAAAAAATGTTGACTGAATTAAACAGTGTGTTTAGTGACTGTTGCACATTTCTCATCTTGTCATGACTGATCACAAGCTGTCTGTTCACCAGCAGCTTGTCTACAGACCACACTGAGTAACAAGTGATTAAGCGTCCAAGCTCTGGAATCACACTGCCTGCACTCACATTCTAGTTCTACCAGTTATTAGCAATATGACCTTGAGAAATTCTGAACCTCAGTTTCCTCATCTATATAATGGGATGGTAATTTTCCTATTTCTTTGAGTTCTGTAAATTAAAAAATATAACATATGATAAAACTTAGCAGAGAGACTGGCACATTGTAAACACTGTAAATAGCATTATTGTTGTTAATAATTAATGAAGAGATTTTTTTCAGCTGGCAGGGATTAGGGGTAGCTTCTCAGAGGTTGTGGTGGCAAAGAGGCATTAAATGTTTTCTTACAGAATGTTGTCATACCTACAGGAGATCATCTCCCTGGAATAGTGTTTAAAATTTTCAAGACTTTTTAAAAGATTCTGTTTTTAAAACCCTGCTGTGAAAAGCTCTGGCTGCATTTGGGTGGTAGGAAGGAAGGCAGGAAGGCAGGAACATTTGTTGAGCACCTACTGTCAGCCAGCCGCTCTGTTAGGTACTTTTTTGGTATATTATTCTGCATAATTGAAACAAGCACCTTGCACATAGTGGATCAAAGCATTGACTCTGGAGGCAGACTGCCTGAGTTTTATTCTTGCTCTGCTGCATTCTTGTCATCCGACATTGGGTAGTTTACTTAAGCTCTTTGTGTCTTGGTTTCCTCATCTGTAAAGTAGGGTTAATAAAAGTACCCACCTAAAAAGGCTATAGTGAAAATTAAGGGAGTTGATATATTGTAAGTGCTTACAACCATGTCCAGAAACTGTTGGCTGCTATTATTATTATTAATTTTTGTTATTAATATAATATAAGCTTGCCTATAGTCATCTATCTGATAAGTGGCAAGGTCTGGATTTGAAACCACTTTTTTCCCCCCAATTTTCATTTCCCTCTAACTGGTTCTCCACACAACTTTTAGTGTGATCTTTCTAGAATGGAAATATGATTATGTCACTCCTGTGCTCAAATTCCTTTCCGTGGCTTCCCATTCCTTTAGGATCAAAATAAAAGTTCCTCACATGCCTTACTAGGTACTCCATGGCCTGGGCTTGCCTCTCTTGCCTTAATTCACACTTCTCTCTCTTTCTCCCTCTACTTCCAGTTACACTGGCTTTGTTTTGGTCCCTTCCCACCTCAGGACCTTTGCTTATGCTAACTAAAGCTTAGAGTATTCTTTTCCCTTCACCTAACTAACCCCAACTTTTCTTTTTAGGCTTCATCTTGAATGTCACTTCTTAAGAGAACCTCATTAAGTTAGGTCCTTATGTTAAATATTTAGGAGAAGTAAAGGGTATATAACTTCCCTTTCATAACACTCATTCCTTACCTTTTTAATTACTTAACTATTATTGGTCTACCTTATTAGACTCTAAAATCTGTGAAGCAAGGACTGTTTTTGTTTTCATCAGCAGTCTAACCCTAAGATCTGGCCCAGTACCTGACGCATAGTAGGCACTGAATGAATATTTATTGACTTGAGTTGAGTTCCAGTAGGCATGAATGTGTTTCCTAGAATAACAGAATGAATGATGTGCTGCTTTTTGCCTCTTGCTTGGTTCTTTGCTCTGACTAGTGCAGAGCATAAAGAGATGTTCATTTTCAGCAGCTCACTTCTCTGCATTGATTGAGGTTTTCAGACCGTCATATTAGACATTCTCGCTGCCGAGCTTTTCAGAGATGAAATGATGTTCTTTTCTTCTGATTGTCATTTCATCTTGATCCATTTTTCCTCTGGGAGTGGGGGTAGGGCTTTGACCTTGAGATGGAATTGGGCAGGGGAGCCGTATGCTGGCTTTTGTTCTATAAATGGTCTGCATTGCTGCAGCTGCAGCTCACCCAGGAGAGAAGAGCAAGAGGCCTCTCCTGTGGGTCCCTTAATTTGCCGCATCCTTTGCTGAGCAGCTGTCTGGAGAGAGGGAAATCTTACTCATCTGAAAGCAGCTTCCAAGCCTGAAGCTGACCCGGCCCCAATGCTCTGGAGAGTCAAAGCATCACTCAGCATCATTCTCTAAGGCTACTCTTTCCTTTTTTTTTTTTAATCCAGTTATACTTTTTAAAGTAAAGGTATAACTTATATATAGTAGAATCCACAGACTCTAAGTTCCCTAGCACCCCAGCAGGCACCCTTGTGTCCCAACCCAGGCAGTACTCCCAAAGGTAGAGCTATTTTGTCATGTTATATTGACTCTTGAAATGCATTTATTTCATTTCTTCCCTTCTGTTTTTACTATCTGATCATCCAAGTAATGTTTATTGCAGAAAATTTGGAAAGTACAGAAAAGTGTAGATACTAAAGAAAAATTATCTATACTCTTACTGCTCAAAGACCTATTCTACTTTGATATGACAAGAGTTCCCAGTATTTCTTTATCAAACTATGTCTGATTTCTCTGTAGGTTCTCTTTGAGGGCCTCTCATGCCTCCTTGCCTTTGTAGAATGTCCCTTTTTTGAATGCCTTCCAGGCAAACACCTATGTTCATTCTTTACATCTTGATAAAGCACTTCTTCACCTATGAAACATTCCCGGAGGCCCCTGTTCTCCCCCTCTCGTCCCTATAATTTTTGGTACATACTTATTATTGCCTGTGTCTTACTGTAGTATAGATGTTTGTGTACTTACCTGTCTCTTCAAAACACGCCTAGTGAGATCCTTGAAAGCATAGATTGCATAGTGCCCAGCAGACTGCCTAGCACAGAACAGGCTGTCAGTAAATGTTTGTTGAATGAATGAAAGATGAACAAAAAAAATCAATGAAATCTTGCTGAAGTAAGTGTTGAAGAATAAAGTGCATACTCATTGGCAGGAATGGACAATTCCCACTTCAGTCAGTCAGTCTTATCTGCAGAATGTCAAAAAGGAAAAATAGCATTTTAGAGTGCTTTTTACTTTTCTGAAAGCTTTTACATATTTTATTTGATCTTCCATAACAAGTCTATGGATGTGTCCCAGTTTTTTTTACATAGGGAAGTTATTACCAAATTTGAATTAGAAGTGGAGATCAGAGATTTTGTTGAAAAATGGGAATGGATATTATTTAGGGAGGCTACCTAGAAGAGTTTGCAATACCTAGCATTTACTCACTGTTTATAAGGGCAAGGGAACTGGCATTTTTAGGCATAGTGTGCCAGGCAAATTACTTATGTAATCTCATTTAATCATAATTGCAACAACCCTATGAACTGGGTATTATTATCCTCAATTTATAGCTGAAGAAACTGAGACTCAGAGAAGTGAATTAATTTCTTCAGGGTTAAATAGGTAATCAGTGGCAGGGCCAACATTTAAATCCAGGACTGACTATCATGTCTCTAATCCATTTTCCATTAAACCAAACATCCTTTTGTAGAAGTCCATGTGTAGAGGGCCATGGTCCCTGATATTAACTGATGACTCTTTGTGTGGCATGAAAATTCCACATTCCTACTGTTGTTATTCTTTTTCCATTTCTCTTCAGTTTGGTAAACTTTTTGATAAGATGTACACAACACTAATACCATATTTATGTGCAGCCATCAGTCCTATCTTATCATCACACCTCATCCTCACAACGGTCTATTGATATAGGCCTAGATTGTAATCCCCTTTATACATGAAGAAATTGAGGCCCGGGAGGGAAGTCACTTGCCTAAGTAAATATTACTAGTAAGTGGCAGGGCCAAGACTTGACCCCAAGTCCAGCATTCTTTTCATTGTAGCGTGTAGATCTGCTGAAGCCAATTATGGGAAGCATAAACTCTGCAACAATGGTTCTCAACCTGGGGACATTTAACAATGTCTGGAGATAATTTTGATTGTCACCACTTCCGGGGGTACTACTGGCATCTGGTGGGCATAGAGGTTAGGGATGGATAGGCCAGACCCCCACAGCAAAGAATTATCTGGTCTAAAATGTCAATAGTGCTGAGGTTGAGAAATCCTGCTCTAGAACAATTGGGTTTCATGCCTCATTTCTCCAGAAGAGATGAAATACCCAAGGTTAGCCTCCAAAGCATACCCAGTGATGAGCTTGATCCTTTTAGAATTGGCTATTCTTTAGTAGCAGCAAATAGTTATTAGTCACCAGATTTTATTCAGAGTGTTATATTAGGCCTGATTGGGGATGCAGAAAAGCATTAGACATGGTCTATCCCCTCAGGGAGTTGAGAGACCTCTGGAGGAGGTTTCAGAAGATCTGGTAACTTTGCTCCTGGCTGCAGATAAACAGCTCTAGATTCCAGGAGCTACTGCATGTCGGAGGGGCTGTACTCAGGGACTAACCTGATTGAAGTGGTGTGCTGTCTTAAGGGAACCCTCCCAATAGCTGACTCTTCTTCCCACAGTTATGCGATGCCCACCAAAACCATGGAAGTGTTGCAGCTGCAGGACCAAGGCAGCAAAATGTTCTTGGACTCAGTTCTTACCACCCATGAGCGAGTAGTTCAGGTAGGTACTCTGGGAGAAACTTGAAATGTGTTTGCCTTTCCTGGTTCTTATTTCTATCCATTTTTTCTCCTTTCATGCCTCTTGCCTGCCCTTTGAATGATGGTGTTCTCCAGGGTTCATTTCTTGATCCCTCCATCTCTCTTGATGTAATACCTTCCCTCTGTGCAATCTCATTTGTTCCCCTGGCCTCAGTGATCATCATTTAATACTGATAACCCCCAGAACCCCAGGTATATGTATATCCAGTTCTGATCTCTTGGTTGAGCTTCAAACCTGATGTCTAGTTAACTACTGGACTTCTCCACTGAGATGTTCCACAGGTGCCCTACACTCAATGTATACAAAACTAATTGGAGAGGTACTGATGTTCCTCTTTTTTCTATAATCCTTCCCACCTTTGAGCCTAATGCTTGACCCTTCTTTGCCCTCGGATATCCATTCTTTCACCAAATTCTATAGTTTCTACCCCTAAAAATCTTTCAGATCCATCCACTTTTCTTTACCTTCATATCAATGTGATCATGTCATTTTCCTGCCTGGAACCCCTTAGTGGCTTCCCTTTAGCTCTAGCCGTGGTTCTCTATCTTTTTACTGCAGACAGGTGGTTGACAACCATACCATCATGAGGGTGCCCAGATTTATTAAAAATTCATACTTAACATCACCCCCCTTATGTAGAACAGCTTTATTGAGAGTTTTAGTCACATACAATTTACCTATTTAATGCACAATTAAAAGGTTTTAGAAAATTTACAGTTATCCAAGCATCATCACAATTAATTTTAGAACATTTTCATCACCCCAAAAAGGAACTCTGTATCTGTTGGCAGTCACTCCTCTTTCCCCATTCCCCCAGCCCCTGGCAACCACTAATCTACTTTCTGTCTCTATGGTTTTACCTTTTCTAGACATTCCATTTAAATGGAATTGTACAACATATGGCTTTTTATGTCTAGCTTTTTTTACTTAGTGTGATGTTTTCAAGGCTCATCCATGTTGTAATATGTATCAATACTTCATCCCTTTTTATTGCCAAATAATAGTCCAATGTGTGGACATCACCCTTTTTTGATCCACTCAAGAAACATATCAGCAAAGTAATGAGAGGAATGTTAAATCTATGTTAATGTTAAATGTTAATGTTAAACCTTAAATCTTTGTTAATTTTTAAAATAAAGTACTTGCAATCTTTGGTTCTTTAAATATTATCAGGAATAAAGTATTTGATATAATCTTATGACAGATCTAACATACTACTGAGACCCATAGGATAAAACTTGAACTCTTTAGATTAGCACTTAAGTGCCTTCATGATTCTCCTCCTGCTTTTCCTCTTCACACCCCATTCATTCCAGCCACACACGGAACTAGTTGTAATTCCCTAGTACTGTGCTATGCTTCACATTTTACTGTATATTGTTTTCTCTGCCTTGAAACCCACCCCCCCCCCCCCCCCCCCCCACCACACACACACTGCTGTTGAAGTCTCCCAGGGTACTCTCGTTTTTCTTCAAGACTCCACCCAGACGTTACCTCTTTTGGAAGCTTTCTTTGACCTCCTCTGATTGTTAGGTAGGTATTCTCTTGTGGGTTCCCACAGCCCCCTGCATGCCCCTCTACACACATCTGATTCACCTCTGGATTCTAGCACAAGGTCTGACATCAATCAGGTCCTGGTCTATGTGGGTAAACCTGAGTTGAATCAGAACGTCATCCTGGACTTCATAACCTCTTGGTCCAGTTATGACATCCATTGCCTACAGGAGCAGATATTGGCCATGACCATCTCAGCAAGCGGACACCTTGGCAGATAGCAAGAGAAATCCTGTAGAGGCTGGGCTCTGAAACTAGCTCTGGGTGTTAATCCTCCACCCAAGAGCCCTCTAGCTCTGCTGGACTGACATTTGAGCCCATGCCATGTTTGCCCAGTTACCCAGCTTGCAGTGCCTCTCTTAAAGCTTCTTCTTTCCTTTTGCAGATCAGCGGTTTGAGTGCTACATTTGCAGAGATTTTCTTGGAAATAATCCAAAGCAATCTTCCTGAAGGAGTCAAACTGTCAGTGAGAGAGGTAGGTGTTAGTTTGAGAAGAGGCCCCCTGGTGGCCACCTGTGCTCAAAATATGGAAAAGAGCATTCAGACTGCCTGGTGTTAGAAACAACAGAGAGATGTGGATAATTTAGCCCAGATAATACTCAGGAAAGGTGTGCAGGCTGGTATTACCATGGTCGGTTTTCTGGCTCTTCCAGTGCATCAGGGATGATGCTTTATGGACCATAGGAGCTGAACTCCATCACAGCATCCTGATGTTAGGGATGAGCCCATTACACCCCAAATTCACTCCCATCAGGCAGTTGTATAGCAGAAAGAACATGATTTAAGATCACATACAGTATAATTAGTCAGAACGCAAATAGGGAAATGTACTTTAGAGAGAAGGTTCCTGGATCTTCAAGGCTTGACTGTAGCCTGACTGAATATATTCAGTAAAGAATGCCAGTCAGAAGGAAGTTTGGCATGGAAAACTTCAAATACATTTGGAACCTTAGCCTAAATACTGAGTATTTGAGTCCAGTTGCCAAAATGATCCTTATGACAGACACTCAGGTCATCTTAGACTGACTGATGCCATTTGCTTCATCCACTCCCCTTGTTCTGTCCATGCTTGTTAAGCTTCTTGTTATTTGGGTTTCACATAGATCTGTCTACAGGGAGAAAATGTGCTGGTCATGCTGACTTGAAATATTCCAGTTCCTATGTCTGTTTTTTCCTAGTGTAAATGGAGAATTTTGGCATTCTCTCTCTCTCTTTTAAGTGCTTCTGTTGTGATACTTATAGCATTTTGACATTAGTTCTTTATATGTCTGTCTTCTCTCACTGGACTATAAGTTCATTTAAGGCAGGGAGGAAGTCTAATTCCACTTTGAGTCCCTGGGACCTAAAACAAGTCTGGTGCATAGCAGATACTCAATAAAAGTTAGTTGAACCTGAACCATTCTCTACAGAGCTTGCTGACGGATCCTTTTTGGAGGCTGTGCATATGTGAGTCACTGAAAGTGCTGCAGTAATTCCAACTTTTTTCTTCTTCTCTCCAGCACACTGAAGAGGACTTCAAGGGAAGGTTCAAAGCTCGGCCAGAACTGGAAGAACTGTTAGCCAAGTTGAACTAGCTCATTCCCAACCCTTTCCTGCCAGCACCGGTGACATTGAGTGCCAAGGGGAAGAGCTTCCTGGGTGGCCAAAGTTAAGCAGGAGTCTCTCACCCTTAGATATCATAAGTAGACATCCCCACAGGCAGGAATGCCTCCTCTTCTCTATGGAGGAGTGCTTACCAATTGTCACCACTTTCCTCTGAGCCAACCCTAGGTATCCTCCATCTAATAAAGATCTGCTGATGATGGGTGTGTGTGTGTGTATGGGAGAAGATGGTCATCCTGTGGAGCATCTTTAACTAAGATTCTATTTTCTCTTTGCCTGGTGCTTTAGCACAGAAGTATGTTCCCCTTCAGTATTTTCTCCAATTAGAGTGAACTCATCCTTTAAAGCCATCTGGCATGGAGTCCTTCAGTGAAACAGAGGATCATAACATGAGTAAACTCTCTGTGGGTAGAAGGCATAAGGAGGGAGATTTTGGCTTTGAATATGAAAAAACTCTCCAGATGGAATCAGGGTCTGTCCATAAGTGAAAAAAATTGCTTAGTGAGGTAGTGAGTGACTTGTCCTAAGTATTCAGGTAAGTGTTACATAAACTGCTAATTAGGGTTGCCTGGAATGAGTTTAAGCAAAGAATTAAAGGTTGATCTTTGTCAGGGGTCAGAAAACTGCTACTTGTGAGCCAAATCCTACTGACTGCCTGTTTGTTTTTTTAAAAGTAATTTATTGAGGTGAAATTTACATACCACAAAATTAACCATATTAAAGCGAACAATTCAGTGGTATTTAATACACTCACAATGTTGTGCAACCTCCACCTCTATCTAGTTCCAAAACTCCATTGCCTGTTTTTGTGAATAAAGGTTTATTGGCACAGAGCCATGCTCCTTCATTTACATATTGTCCATGACTGCTCGCATGCTACAATGGCAGAGTTGAGTAGTTGTCACAGAGACTGTAAACCTAAAACAGTTATTATGTGGTCCTTCACGAAAAGTTTGTCCAACCCTGATCTAAGTCAGTGGTTCTCAAACTTAAGCATGTATCAGGATCACCTGGAGGGGTTTTTAAAACACAAATTGCTAGACTCCACCACCAGATTTTCTGATTTACTTGATCTTGAGTAAGGGCCTAGAATTTGCCTTTCTTACAAGTTCCCAGGTGATGCTGATGCTGCTGGTCCGGGGTTACCTCTTTGAGAACCTCTAAGTGACCTCAAATGTTTTTCCTCTTTGGGGCATTAGTGCATTGATACTTTTGTACATAATAGCTATCATTTACTGAGCTAGACCCTGTGCCAGGTACTACATTAGCTCTAATCCTCACACCAGTCTTTTAGTGTGTGCATGTGGATGGGTATCTCTGTGTGTGAAAATGTGTGTGAGTACATCTCACTCACATTTATTGAGACCTCATTATGCTATGTACTTTATACACATTATCCTTGAGGTTGCTGGTATTACCCCGATTTTACAGATGGATAAACTGAGGTTTGGAGAGATGAAGTGACTTCCTAGGGTCACACAAGTAATAAGTGGCAGACCTCTCTCCTCTGTACTCCACTGCTTCTCTGGGATACCCCTACACAGAGGTCTGCGGGAGCTCAGAGCATTCTTAACATTTCAAGTACTTTTCGGAAACTCATCAGTTTCAGTCCTGAGGTTATTTTGGTTTCTTTGCCTTGGTCTCCAAAGGCAACGAGGAAACTCAGATTTCCTCCCAAGGTTTAACACTAGGGAGGGCTATCAAGATGGCAGGGGCCCTCAGTTAAAATGCTTCTCTGAGTTCACATTGAAGACTCAGCAGGCCAGGACTTCCAAGTGAACCCCATTGGGAGTGTGGGGGGAATTTTCCAGGTGAAGACTGATCTTTTTTTTTTTCCTTTTTCTCCCAAAGCCCCCCAGTACATAGTTGTGTATCTTTTAGTTATGGGTCCTTCCAGTTGTGGCATGTGGGACGCCTCCCCAGCATGGCTCGATGAGCAGTGCCATGTCTGTGCCCAGGACTCAAACCAGCGAAACCCTGGGCCACCCAGGCAGGGCAAGCGAACTCAACCACTTGGCCACGGCCCGGCCCCCTGATCTTTTGGTTATAGAATTGCTTATTGCTGAATCTCTTTAGGGAAGATAAAAGCAGCAGCTAATGGGTGAGTGTAAAGTTGGGGGAGGTGAGGTGACATGAAGATAAAAAGGTGAATAAAGGGGTGGGCCCCATGGCTGAGTGGTTAAGTTTGTGTGCTACACTTCTGTGGCCCAGGGTTTCACTGGTTTGGATCCTGGGCGCGGACATGACGCCACTCGTCAGGCCACGGTGAGGCAGCGTCCCACGTGCCACAACTAGAAGGACCCACAACTAAAATATACAACTACATACTGGGGGGACTGGGGGGAAAATGCAGGGGAAAAAAAAAGATTGGCAACAGTTGTTAGTTCAGGTGCCAATCTTTAGGGAAAAAAAGGTGAATAAACAAATGTATGCATACACACACGCCCTCATATCACATGGGCAATGGGCAGTATCACGTGGACCCCATTTAGGAACCTGGAATACAGCAATTTGTGAAAGGATGCAGAATTTCATAAATTGACAAGATATTAGAGCTGAAGGACTTGGGAACCCAGCTAGCCTAACCGTTTCTTTTAGCAAGTGCAGTTTAGTGGCCCAGGAAGGGCAGAGCTTTACTCAAGGTCACAGGACACCTCATTGGCTGAGCTGGGAGCAGGATTCAGATCTCTTGGTTCTCAGTCCATCTCTTTTGATTACATCACTGAGGGATGAGTCAAGCTTAGGTCTAAACAGGAGGCAGCTGGGTTCTGTCACCTTGGCGCTCTTGTGTCACTGACCTAGTTGATGATTTATCCTCTCACCAGAGTCGAAGCGCTTTTGTTGCTCATAATTAGTCTGCCCTGAGACAAATGCAAATTTGTAATGCCTTACCCTGGTAAGGGGACAGGAGATATTCTGATTGCTAGAACCTCAGAGTTACGAAACAATTATAAAGCTTCATTTGACTCTCTAGAGTGAGGCTGGGCGGGACCCTAGGATCACACAGCAGTGAAATCAAATGGAATTCAAGTCTCCTGGCTCTAGGTTGAAAATACCTTTCCCTCTCTCTGAGACAACCTATTATAAAGAAAAGCAGCAAACAAACCTGGGCTGTACCTGGTTCTACATTTTTTAGTTTTGAGGCCTCTGGTGAGTTATTTTAACCTCATTAAACCTCACTTTTCTGATCTGTAAAATGGGGACAATCCTTTTTTTGGAGTTTGAGATGGAGATAATGTATATAATGGGCTAGCAAATGCTCAGTAAATGTTAGATTACTTTCCCTTCTAAACTTCTTCAGCATACTTTTAATTTTTTTTGAGGAAGATTAGCCCTGAGCTAACATCAGCCGCCAATCTTCCTCTTTTTGCTGAGGAAGACTGGCCCTGAGCTAACATCCGTGCCCATCTTCCTCTACTTTATATGTGGGACGCCTACCACAGCATGGCTTGACAAGTGGTGCATACGTCCGCACCCAGGATCTGAACCGGCGAACCCCAGGCCGCCGAAGCGGAACGTGCACACTTAACTGCTGCACTACCGGGCCAGTCCCTTCAGCATACTTTTTAAAAAGATTTATTTTTCATTGAGGTATAATTTATATATAGTGAAACACAGATCTTAAGTGTATATTTGATCAGTTTTGAAAAAGCAGTCACCCATGTAACTTATACTCTCTCAAGATAAAGAACATTTCCATCACCCCAGAAAGTTCCCTTATATTCTTTCACAGTCATTCTTCCCCAGAAGCAACCACTAATCCCATTTCTATTGCCATAGATTAGTTTTTGTGTCTGACTTCATTCATTTCCCTGATGTTTTATCCAGGTTGGCGCAGGTGTCAGTAGTTCATCCCTCTAGCATACTTTGTTTTCAATACCCCAGCTAGGGTTAAACTATGCCTAGTACTGCTGTAAAAACATGAGAGAGAGGCAGGAGAGAAGAGAGGGAAGGTCAACGGATTAGGAATCAGAATAGTTGGGTTCCAGTTTGGGCTCTATCAATACATAACCTTTGGGATAATCTGTTTGGTCTTCATTTTACACATAAGTTAACTGGCCCAGAAGGGAAAAAGACTTGTCCAAGGTCACCTAGTTAGCCAGTGACAGCCAAGGATAGCTCCAGGTCACACAATTCTTGGTTCAGTGCATATTACTGAGATTTTTAGAAATGGATTTTTGTGTAGATCGGTAACTTTCAAGAAGAACCAAATGCCTAGGTCAAATGGGCAGTTTTCCTACTTAAGGCCAGTAGATTCCTCAGCTTCCTGTATTAGTCCCTTTCCTCTGGCTGAGGATGCCTTTTTCCTCCACCATGGAGCCTGGAGATTGCCAATCGTGGATTCTGAAAGGGTATGTTTTAGCTGCAGAGGAAGAAATGGAGTATGGATATTTTGGCCATTCAGATACTACAACAATGTTCAGAGACCCCTTATGCCCACTGTTTCTAGGACGTAAAGTGTACTTAAGGAAGGAAAGCAGTGGGCGTGTCTAGAACTAGACCTGCCGGAAAGGCACTGCAGACAGAGGCGGCCAACGTGTCTTCTGCTTGTTTAATCTGTACTTTCATCTCTATGTACTGTTTTTGTCTTCAAATGTCTGGTCTCCCTGGAGAGTCTGAAATGATTCATTTAGTTTTTATAATCCCCCTGGAATAACTTTTATTCTCATCCATTTCAGGTTTAGGGAATCAGCTCACCATTTAGACAGAATATCCAGGCTCTGAAACATGCCCAGGCTCTGAAGAATGAAAACTCTTCAGAAGATAGCTGCTAGAGAAGGAAAGAATCCCTCCTACTTCCTCTGCCTGCTTTAAGTCCCTGCTGGAGCAGAGCCGGGAGCCCTAGCATTCTGTCCAGCAGCAAAGTATAAGGTTTCAACCTGGACACGCTCCAGTTCTCTTTGGATTTCTAAAGTCAGCAGCCCAGGACTCAGTCTGGCAACTTTACCTGAGGGAAGGAGAATGGGAGGAGTGTCTTATTACTCATCTAGTAAAACACATTACAGTGCACCTTTGTACTGAGCACAGGCCAAGTCCCTCAGCCAAGGACCTTGCAGGTAAGAGCCAAATCATGAGTCTGCCCTAGGCCTAGCCAAGGGGGGCACCCAGCCAAGAGGTCTCTCCACTCATCTCTGGCTGAAGCCTTTCTGCAAAGGTAGATGTAGATTGCATAGGGATAAGCATGGACCACCTTATACTCCAGCTCCATTGCTGTATGCTGCAGAGCTGAGAGACAAAAAAAACCCCCAAAAAACCATACCAATCTAGAACACTGCACAACTTGCACTGGTTAATTTCCTTTCTGTAAAGCACTAAAAAAAAAAGTAACATTTACATAGTAAATATGGTTACTTACAGTGTGTCAAGCACTGTACTAGGCACTGGATGTTTGTGAGAGAGCACGAAGCAGAGAACGGCATAGGCTTTAGAACAAGACATACTTGGAGTCTGATCCCCAATCTGACCTTTATTTCCTCCTCTGCAAAGGGAAGTTAGTGAAGTGTTAGTGAAGGCTTAAATGAGATCATGTAACTCAGGACAGTGACTGGCATACAATAATGATGATAACAGCTAACATTTAGTGAATGCTTACTATGTGCCAGACACTGTTTCTAAGCTCTTTACCAATATTAACTCATTCTTCAACAACCCTATGAGAAAGGTCTACCTTTACTAGTTTTGAAGCTTATGAGGAAGGTATTATAACTGCATTTTTACAGAAGAAAAAACAGATCCTTAGATGTTAAGTAATTTGCTGCAAATCACACAGCTAGTAAGTTGCATAGTAGGATTTGAAAGCAGCCTATCATAGGGATTGAGAGCACAGACAGCCTGGGTTAAATGCTCCATAAATATTAGTTATAACAGTTTAATAAATGCTCACAATTGGGGCTGGCCCCATGGCCGAGTGGTTAAGTTCATGCGCTTTGCTTTGGTGGCCCAGGGTTTCGCCGGTTCAGATCCTGGGCGTGGACATGGCACCGCTTGTCAAGCCATGCTGAGGTGGCGTCCCACATGCCACAACTAGAAGGACCCACAACTAAAATATACAACTATGTACTGGGGGGATTTGGGGAGTAAAAGGAAAAGAAAAATAAATGCTCACAATTTTTATTACTAGTTATTTATATCTCTCATTTAATTCTTAGGATGCCTATTAAACAGGAATTATCCCATTTACTTGAGGAAACAGGCTGGGGTGGCAATAAAGCCCTCTTTGCCCAAATACATTCTGTGACCCACCCAGTCACAGAATGTATTAGCTCCCTGTTAGAGCCCGAGTCCTCAGAAACTGCTCCCTCCACTTAGCCAGTGTGAAAGGCATTCCTCTTGCTAAGGAGGTCCTTCTGCCTTTCCTCTCTGCTAGAATCTCATGCCTTATTATTTCTATTTTAATTACACAAATTAACCCATAGATACATTCCTGTTATAAAAGATTTGGATATATAAGCAAATATAGTCCTTATTGATGGAATTTTACATTGTGACTATTTATTCACAATTATAAACGATGCTGCAATGAAAATAGTAGATACATCTTGCAAAAATATTGTTTAAGATTCTTAAAAGAGGAACTGCTGTTTAAATATTTAAAATATTTGTAGATCCCACCAAATTGCCCTCCAAAAGCTTTACTAATTTATGATCCCTTCAATAGTGTGAATATGTTTCTCTCCATTCCCACCAATACTGCTCATTACAAATACTTTTGATTTTTCCAACAGAATCAGTTAATAATACTTTAACTTTGTTCACTTTTCATTTGGGCTGTTTGTTTTTTCTTACTGATTTTTAGGTAACTTTTATTTGTTGCAGATAATAATCCTTTCTGTTATGTTACAAATAGGTAATGTCTACTTCATCTTTAAAGGTTCAACTTTAACTCGCTTAAGATTCGTTTTTTTTGTTTTTAAAGATTGGCCCTGAGCTAACATCTGTTGCCAATCGTTTTTCCTTCTTCTCCCCAAAGCCCCCCAATGCATAGTTGTATGTTCTAGTTGTAGGTCATTCTGGCTTTGCTATGTGGGATGCCACCTCAGCATGGCTTGATGAGCAGTGCTAGGTCTGCAACCAGGATCCAAAGTGGTGAAACCCTGGGCCGCCCAAGTAGAGTGTGCAAACTTAACCACTCAGCCACGGGGCCGGCCCCACTTATATGATTGTTATTCCAGCGTTGTTTTGTTTCTCTCTCTCAAACTAGACTAAGCAACATGAAGGCAGAGATCATATTATTCATCACATCAGTTTCCAAAAGTGTCTGGCACATGAGAAGGTATCAGAAAAACCTGTAGAACCAATGACTGAATAAATGAAGGCTTGATTAGGGAACCAATTTACCTTCAGATTGTGAATTTATTTTTAAAATTGAATGTCCATGTAATCAGCTCAGTACTTGGCACACTAACCCAAGATGTAGGGTAGAAGAGCATCCCTTAACCCCACTCTTTGTTTTACTTGGCAAATATTCATCAATATTTAATATTGGTGGGAAAAGATGGACAACAATGTATGGGATCTCATCATGAAAATATGACAGCTCTTTATGGCAGTCCTGTCCAAACCTATTGCTGCTTCGCTCTTAACCCCAGTCCCAAAGACTATCTGCTAGTTTTACACTTCTTGGCCCACACTTCCACCATTTAGGATTTCTTCCTCCCATGATCTCTCAGTGCTAGTTTCTGCAGGGCCATCCTCTGGGGATAGGTGGTTTGGGGTCTCAGTGGTGTGCAGTGCCTTGTTCTTTCCTCCTCTGCAGCTCCTCCCGCCGCCTTGCCTGCTGTTCACTCATGCAGTCCCTGAAGGCCTGCACCTGTGCCTGGCACTGTCGCCAGTCCTGGTACTGGGCCATGCACTCCTGCACTGCATAGTGGGAAGCAGCACAGCCAGATCGGGAGATCAGCTGGTCCAGAGGGTCCTCTTCCTCATCCTCCTTCTTCACCTGTCGGACCCAGGTATGGCCTTGAGTTGACATCTTTGGGAGTCTCTAGAACGTCAATGGAGGCAAGGTTAGAATAGGGACATGATTATAAATGAGGTTCCTCTACTATAAATACCACTGACCACTGCACTGTTATAGCCTATTTATGCATATGTTTTCCCTTGGAGACTGTAAGCTATTTGAGGACAGATATTGGACCTGATTCACCTTTGTGCCCCCAGCACTAGGCGTGGCAGAGTGCATGCCTACAAAATGGTTTGAACTGAACGGAATGAGACAAAGTATGTGAGAATGCTTAGCACAGCACTAAATAAGCTTCAATGGACTCTGCTAATGGAATCTGAATTAGGTGAAATGTCTCCTTTTTGGAGAAGCTATCTCTGATCCACCCCAAAAGAATTAATCTCTCTTCTTTTCTCCTATTGGTCTTATTCTATGGCTGGAGAAGAACAAAGTTTAACACTTGGGAGAGTACCCAATTATGCATAGGGTTTGACATATGGGAGGAATGGAGACAGCTGAGTGGCAGTAGCATACAGTGTGCAAGGGTCAGGGCAAGAGATGAGTCTGTGAGGTAAGTGAGAGTGCTTAATGTGAGGTGTATTTGCCCAGACTCTCTTCCCAAGATCATCTGCTTCAGAACACCCAGTAGAAAGTAGCACAGAGAAGGACCTTAAGGAAGGTTTGAAGAGAAATGACCCTGGCCTTTGCACAAATTTCACCATAACATGCTATAAAGGAGCGAAGATTCCTTAATGCCTGTGTCTCTGATTCACTCAGCAAAGGATCACTGAGTACCTATCATGCTAGAGCTGAGGATACAGGAGTGACCAAGACACAGTTCCTGCCTTCATGGAGTTTACAATCTAAACAAGTAAACAGTTTACTATACAGTGTGTCCAGACAGTTAAAACTGGGAACACAGTGGAGGGATACCAGACAAGGGCAGGAATAGGCAGGGAAGGCTTCCTGGGAAAGTGATTTCTAAACTGAGACTTGAAGGATGAATAGGAGTTAGCCAGAGATGGGGAGGAAGAATGTTCCTGGTCAATGGAAGAGCACGGAGGGGGTTGAGACAAAATGCAACACGGAGAGGAAGTGAAAGTTCCGTATGACTGGAGAATAAAGTATGAGAACAGGAAAACAAGTGAAATTGGCAAGACGAGAAAATATCTGATCATAGCAAGGCCTTGTTAGCCCTGTGAAGGCATTTAGAGGGCAATGGAAGTCACAAGAAGAATCTAAGCACTCCACAGCCCGACACAAAACTCAGTTGCTTTGGAGGAAGTATAACCTAAGGGAGGAGGGGGGAAATGGGCTTTGAAAACAGGCTTGGATTGGAAGCCTGGCTTTGTCAACTGACTCATTGGGTGACCTTGAGCAAATCAATTCATAATCTATCTTGAAAAAAAGAGATAATATCTACCTCACAGGATTGTCGAAGACTAAATGAGAGAATGCATGTAAGGAGACTGGCACGTCCAGAGTTCAATAAACGATAGTTCGTATTACTGTACATGTTTCCTCTTTCTAAATACACTGTGAGCTCTTTAAAGGCAAACCTCTTAGAGCAAGCACGGTGGAAAGAAAAGTGCCTTGGTTCCTAAACCTAGAAATCCGAGTTCAAATACCGGCACCACGCCTTACCATGCAATCTGTTTACCCTAGCATGCAATCTGTTTAAGTTTCCTCCTTAAAGTAATATTTAACTCGCAGAATTACTGTCAGGATTAATATGATAATAAGTGAAAAGTGCATGGGGTACAAGCGGATTCAGTAAATGCTACCGTACTCTTCCCTCGCCAAATCCCGCCTTCCGTGCCCCCTGGAGTAAAAAGAGGAGGACCCTTGCTCAGAGATGTGGGCAAGCGAGATGGTCGGCAGCTGGATGGCGGAGGCCGGCCTGGACTGACGTTTGGAAAGGAGGGGAAAGCAGAGAAAATCAGGTGGCCAAGTCACCTGAGGTTCCTCTCCCAACTTCAGGAGAGGACGCATGCGCGCGCGCAATGGCTGAGCGCACCTCGGTTGTGCCCGCTACGCTTCACCGCACAAAGGCGCCGCACGAGATGCTCACCGGAACAGGAGACCCGAACGCGCGCTCCTGCACGGCAGCGTCGGCTTTGCACGCAGTTGGAACGCTTCCGACTCTCCTGCCAGGAACCAGCCTCTATGGGGAGCGCGCGCGCGGACGTGGGTGAGGGGAAGGACCCACCGCGCATTTTCATTGGTGGCCTCTCGGTGTAGATCCCGCCCTCCGTCCTCGCCTCAGCCCCTTTCAGGGGACCCACTTCCGGGAAAGAGCGGAAGAGGCGGGCTAGTGGAGGCGGGTTCAAGATGGCGGCGCCTTTGAGGATTCAGAGCGACTGGGCGCAAGCCCTCAGGTGAATCCAAGCCCGGAACCGGGACAAAGGAGGCGGGTAACGGATGTTGCCTTTGCGTTAAGGATAACCTTGCCCGGCCCAGGATATCCATAGGGGTTACCTCATCAGTTGTTGAGGAAGCACTGGGTCTAGAAAAAGTCTCAAATCTACATGGTCATTGTTTTTCATTTTTAGAAGAGCTGCCATGAGGCCAAGGGAACACATAGGTCCTGTGTGATCCCAGCGTGAGAACTAGGATCGATGAGTTGAAGAAAGACTCTTGGCTGAGGAGTCATAGTTGTTTAGTAAATATTTATTGGTCGTCAGCTGTTTGCAAAAGTCCCTGGCCTCACCACCACCACATTGTCTTTGAGTGTATGATGAAATCTTTGTATCTTCCTCGGCCTGTAGTGCTCTGTTAGTCATATTGGACAATTCTGTTCAGGAAACCATGTGATATGATACTACCATGTCCAGACTCTGACCTAGGTAGATGCTTGGTAGAGTTCGGATGTGTACTCTAAACTTAAGGGTTGGTTCCTGCCCTCAAGAAGCTGACAGCTTAATTGGGAAGGCACAGGAAACCATTCATCCATTTAAAATATACTTTTGATCATATACTGTGCAAGTCATTACTCTAGATACCAGGATAAGTACAGCAGTGCCATGAATGGCAACTGTTATTACTGATAAGGGTTTTTCAAGTTGAAAAAATGGTGAAGATGAATAAAACATAGCCTCCTGCATTTAAGAAATTTAAACTTAATACCTTACTAGATAGGCCAAAACGAAATACACATCACTTGCTACAACAGAGAAAGTGTGATAAGTAATAAAGGAAGAACACTAACATTTATTGAGGGCCACCAGGTGCCTATGAGAGAAGGCAGAATCAGAATCAGAATCAGAGAAAGTAACTTGCCCAAGATCATGCAGCTAGTAAGTGATAGAGAGTTGCTGTCAACGTACGTCTTCCTCCTTAAAGGCCTAAGCCCTTTCCACTATACCTTAAAAGTGTTAGAGTGAGGAGATAAGGATTAGAGGTGCATTCTAAAACATGTAAAAAGTCTGTGAGGTGGTAGAACATAGACATCATATATAGTCCTTGGTTTCAATTCCTGCTTCATAGCTAGGTGACCTTGGGCAAGTCACTTCTCTCTGAGCTTCAGATTTTTATCTTTTTTTTAAAGATTTTATTTTTTCCTTTTTCTCCCCAAAGCTCCCTGGTACATAGTCGTATATTCTTAGTTGTGGGTCCTTCTATTTAGGCATGTGGGACACTGCCTTGGCATGGCCTGATGAGTGGTGCCATGTCCGTGCCCAGGATCCGAACCAACAAAACCCTGGGCCTTCGCAGCAAAGCTTGCAAACTTAACCACTCGGCCACAGGGCTGGTCCCTGGTTTTTTATCTTTAACATGGGGATAATAAAAGGTATCTTGTTAAGTTGTGAGGATTAATGATGTTATATGCAAAGTGCTGGCATAGGGCCTGGCTTACAATAGTCTCAATAAATATCTAAATATAAAATATTTGTGATTGTTCAAAGCTATAGAGCTATAAATGAATAGTGAACTCCGTATTGAAATATTTGCGCTTTGTTTAACCAACAGATATCTGGGTATTAAACACTTAATCGACAACTATTTCTTCAACAAATAAACCAAGTTTGTCTTAGAATAATCTATACCTGGATAAGATGTTATATTAGACGTGTTTAAGTACTATGGCCAAACTGGAAATTATATGATCTTTTTTCTCCCCTTGCACCAGTGGCATCCTTTTCAAGGTTAAGTGAGCCTAATTAGGCTTTTGTCTCTCTTCATAGGAAGGATGAAGGGGAGGCCTGGCTGAGCTGTCACCCCCCAGGTAATGTCCATAAATCTATATGCCTTCCCTTTAGAGAAGGAGGATTTACCATCCTTAGAAGAGAGCGTCCTACTTTCTCCTGGCCCAGACTCCTTGTGCAATGCTCATAATCTTCAAATGTTCTTGACCAATCTGTGCTGTACTCACATCACCTCAACTTCTCCATTCCGGGGAAAGGCCTTCAGATTGATTTCCCATTTAGAAGCCACAGACTTACTCATGGACACATTGCTGATGCATCTTAATCAGTTTCTTAGCCATTTATTATTGTACTCTAAACAGTTCTATAGCTTCAATTGTGACCTTCCTGATGATGATTCCTAGATCTAGAGCTCTAGTGCCGGGGTCCAGCCCCAGCTGAACAGGGTCTCCTGAGGGATGGACGGCGTTGGTGGGGGAGGAGGCGGTGAGACAAGGAGTTTGGTGTCCAAGTCTAACTTTATTTTGTGTATGTATGACTTATATAGGGCTCAGGGTATGCAAGGATGATTTCATGAAACAATCCTAGTACATGTTTTTGGCTCGCGTAAGCGGGTTTTTGCAAGGTAGACAATAGTCCTAAGAGTAATTGATTGTAAGGTAGACAATAGTCCTAAGAGCAATTGATTGTGTGTAGGCCCGGGGGGAGTCAAGCTTCTGCCCAAGAGTAATTGATTGTGTGTAGGCCCAGGGGGAGTTAAGCTTCTGTAATTCTTTACTTCAAGGAGGCTACCCCCAGCGGCCTCCTGACTCAATGGGCTTTGGCAACCACCATCCTCCCAGAGAGATCTGTGGGGGCTACAGATTTCTTCGTTCCTTCTCCACTCCCATCGCTTCACCAGACCAAAGGACGGGTCAGAATGTTCTTTCCCTAGAAGATGTTTTTTCCCAGAACTTTCCCTAGAATATTGTATTGTTTCATTTTCATTCCCAGGGCCGAGCTGACTTCCCCTGAAATAACCCCAGGTGCAGAACAGAGTAAGCAGAAGCAGGAAAGTCAAAAGTGCCAGGGAGACTTATTGCAGGTGCAGCCTGGTAGATTCCCTTGAGGGTCGCTGTGCGTCCCCTCATCTCTCTCCTGGACGGTGTCACAAGGCAGAGGCTTAACTTGTAGGCTGACGGCTCCCAGCACTCTAGCCCTGACCTCTCTTTGAATTCAAGTAGAGATTGAACAGTTGTCTGCTAGACATTTCTGCTAGAACACTTCTCTACTAGACATTCACTGTCATCTTGAATTTATCAAATCCAGAACCAAGCTGAGCACTTCTGTTGTCAAACAGGTTATCTTTCTAGATTTTCTCATTTCTTTTTTTCTTTTGAGGAAGATTAGCCCTGAGCTAACATCCACTGCCACTCCTCCTCTTTTTGCTGAGGAAGATAGGTCCTGAGCTAATATCTATGCCCATCTTCCTCTATTTTTTTTTAATATGTGAGATGCCTGCCACAGCATGGCTTAATAAGCAGTGTGTAGATCTGTGCCCAGCATTCGAAGTGGCAAACCCCCAGCTGCCGAAGCAGAGCACATGAACTTAACCGCTGTGCCACTGGGCTGGCCCCCTTATTTCCTAAGTTACTATCATTCTAGGCATCAGAGTGAAAAACCTAGTCGCTTTACTCTGCCATATCCAGATAGTTCCCAAATCTTATCAATTTTTCCTTTGACTGACACTCCTGTGTTATTCTTCTCTATTTGTTTGCAGTTAGTGTGGTGACATTAAAAGAAAAATCAAATTTCCTTCCAAATTTATCAGAAAGTTTTGTTTTACTGATTATTTTTCATTTCAGATACCTTTGATGTCTTTGTATAATAATATATTCTATTTCTAGGAGAAATAGAGGGTTTTTTGCTTTGGTTTGGGTTTTTTTGCTGAGGAAGATTTGCCCTGAGCTAACATCCACTGCCAATCTTCCTCTTTTTGTATGTGAACCGCCACCACAGCCTGACCACTGACAGACGAGTGGTGTAGGTCCCTGCCTGGGAACTGAACCTGGGCAGCTGAAGTGGAGTGTGCTGAACTTAACCCCTTGGCCACCAGGTCTGGCCCAGAAATAGAGTTTTAATCAGAGTCTTCTTTTGAGCAAATTGGTACTGCATAGAAGAAGAGAGAATGGTAGCTGGAAGGTCAAGGGTTTTGTTTTTAAAGATGGGAACTAATTGCAGAGCAATTAAAATATAGGTTGTAGGTAGCAGAGAGGACTGACTAAAAAACCAATGTCTTAGAAGAGATAGAAGGAGATAGAATTAAGTCTAAAAGAGTAAGATGAAAGAAGGTGAGGGTAAGTGCAGATGTAGATAAATGCATAGGCATGGACATGGAAATTTGAGAGTGTCTTAATGCCTCAGTTCTCTTTGTGATGTGTTGAAAATAGTGTCAGCTCCTAAGGAAGAGGTTTTTTGTTTTGATTTGTTTTTTTGTGAGGAAGACTGTCCCTGAGCTAACATCTCTTACCAATCTTTCTGTTTTTGCTTGAGGAAGATTGTCCTGAGCTAACATCTGTGCCAGTCTTCCTCTATTTTATGTGGGACGCTGCCACAGTGTGGCTTAAAGAGCAGTGCTAGGTCCACGCCCAGGATCTGAACCTGCGAACACCAGGCCACTGACGCAGAGTGCTCAAACTTAACCACTATGCCACGGGACCAGCCCCAGATTTTGTTTGTTTTTAAATAGCAGTTTTATTGAAGTAGAATGAGTGCTACTTACTTTACATACATTATTTCTATTTCTCACAATCCTATGAGGTAGGTACTATTAGGATCTTAATTTTTTTCAAGTAACAGCTTTATTGAGATATAATTTACATACCATAAGGTTCACCTTTTTAAAGTATATAGGGCTGGCCTGGTGGCATTGTGGTTAAGTTCACGCACTCTGCTTTGGCAGCCTGGGGTTCACAGGTTCAGATCCTGGGCATGGACCTGGCATCTCTCGTCAAGCCATGCTGTGGTGGCATACCACATAAAATAGAGGAAGATTGGCAGAGATGTTAGCTCAGTAACAACCTTTCTCAAGCAAAAAGAGGACAATTAGCGACAGATGTTAGCGACAATCTTCCTCACAAAAAAATAAATAAATAAAATAAATAAAGTATATAATTCAGTAGACTTTAGTATGTTCACAGAGTTGTGTATCTATCATGACTATCTAATGCCAGAACATTTTCATCACCCCTAAAAGAAACTCTATACTCTTTAGCAGTCATTCCCCATTCCCCCCCTCCTCCCAGCCCCTAGCAACCACTAATAAACTTTCTGTCTCTATGGATTTGCTTATTCTGGACATTTCATATAAATGGAATCATGAAATATGTGGTCTTCTGACTTCTTTCCTTTAGCATAACATTTCCAAGGTTCATCCATTTTTGTCAATACTTTGTTCCTTTTGTGGCCAAGTAATAGTCCGTTACATAGATACACCACATTTTTTTATCCATTCATCATTTGATGGACATTTGAGTTGTTTCTACTTCTTAGCTATTCAGAAAGAAGGTTTTTATGGCAGGATAGGTGTCATGAGAATTGGCTGCTGTGGGGAACAGCAGGGGCAAAAGGACTGCAAAACTATGCAGAGTTTGAGTGGTGCCAGTCTGCACAGTTGGGTCCTTTTCTCTAGCGGCACTTAGCAGCCTGCATGTAGGAATGTAGAAGGTGAGTATTTGGATTAATCCCAGGTCTGTTATATAGACGAAAAACCAACACTGAGATCATTTCAGTGACTTTACAAAGAGACCACTGAGGGTGCAGATAGGAGATAGTTTGCAGTGATGTACCATGAGGGCCAGACTTCATAGGGCAGTTGGTGAAGCCAAGAGGGAATCATAGAGTGGGACAAAAAGCCGAGTTCCCTCAATCCTATTTTTGTGGTGTCTTTCTGAACTATCGCTTCACGCTAGTTTTCTGCCAAAAGCTTCTTCACTAGATCTTCTCTTGTCCAAACTTCTACCCTAGATTGTGAGGCCCTCCATTAATATCCTCCATCTACCTTTTCCATGACTGTTGTAAGCAAACCTGGTATATTCTTTGATGCCTCCTTCCCCCTGTTCTTTCTGACTTTCTTTTATTCTTTACATGCCCCTGCCTGACTTGGAGTTTCCTTTGCTTATCTTCTGCCTAGCCCAGTCCTATCTTTCAAGGTCCTACTCAAGTTCCACCCTCTCTGGGAAGCCCTCCAACTCTGTGTCAATCCATGATGGGTGGTTTCTACTTCCCTCTTACTCCTAGAATTTCAGTTTGGTGCAACAGTTATTTACTGAATAATTTGTAGCACCCTGCTAGTTTCTGCAGTCCAGGTGTGCACAGTCTAGGGGGGAGGTCAGACATGTAAACTGTGTTATGGGCTGTTACAGAAGTATATATATAAAGTGCAGAAGAAGAATAGAAAGTTTTAAATTTCATTCTACCATCTACATATGTTTATATGTAGATGGGGTAATATTGTGTTTAGCCCATATTACTGAGAAAGCAATGTTCTACTTAAGCACATTTTCCAGATTACTGACGCTTAACTCTTTGCCATGTATTTTGCGTATATCCTGTGGATGTATATGCATGTTGATCTTCACCTTTCATCCTGGGAAAATTCCATTTCACAGCCAGCAAAACTGAGATTGAGATCACGCCACTAGCTTTCCCTACAAATAGTATGCTATATCTCTAAATCTTTGTTCCTAGCTTTTAGCCCTTGAGTGTATTCCCTCCCAAATTAGGTTCGCCTAGGCTAGTGCTCTTTCCACTTCACCTCACTTTTAATATGAATACCTGCTTTTCTTTCATGAGCCAATTTTCTGCTGTCTATACAGATGCCTAAATTGGGTCTTCAAGGAGAAAAATGTTAAATTCTTCTTCTTTTTTGAGACATGCTTCTTTTGTGCTTATAGGGAAACCAACTCTGTATGGCAACCTAACTTGTCAAGGAATTGGCCAAGATGGCATCCCAGAAGTTACAGCTTCAGAAGGATTTATTGTGAATGAAATAAACAAGGTAGGTTTTTATGTCTTCTAGAAGACACCATGTCCAAAACTGTGATTGTACCTATATATCTACTTTAAATATTTGTACTATTATCTATCTGTCAGTGTCATCTCCATTTCATTTGTACCATAATCATAGTTTTTATTGCCTTGAATATCAAGAGGTTTATTTTTGTAGTTACATATATTTTTAGATGCAATCAAACTTCTTAATACTTCCCTTATCCCCACACTGTACAATAGATAAATAATATGAGCCACATAGGTAATTTTAAAGTTTTTAGTAGCCACATGAAAAAGGAAAAAAGAAATGGGTGAAATTAATTTTAATAATATATTTTATTTAACCCAGTATGTCTAAAATATTTCAACCTCTAATTAATATTAAAAAAATATTAATGAGATATTTTATGTTCATTTTTTTCTTATTGTCTTTGAGATCCTGCATATATTTTATACTTACAGCTCATCTCAATTCAGACTCTAATTTTTATTGAAAATACTTGATATGTATGTAGATTTCATAAAATTTATAGTTGAGAACATAGATTCACAAACCCAAGTAGTTCTAAACATACTTAAAAAGTTTTCCAATAAATCAAGTATTCGTTTTTAAATTAAACTTTAAGTTAATAAAATAAAATATTCAGTTCCTTATTTGCATTGGCTACATTTCAAGTGCGCAGTAGCCTCATGTGGCTAGTACCTACCGTATTGGATAGCATAACCTTATAATGTGCCTGACCTTGGTGAAGACCTACATTAATGGTATTTAATGGTTTTTCTCATTGGTCTTTAAAGTGAGTAGATGGCCAAACTAAGTGTTGCAGAACCCATGATCTGACCTTCCTTACTCTTTCTGATGGCTGCAGTCAGTGTGCTTGGTGAGATGATTCCCAAAGGGTAAACCAGCCTTTTATTTTTCCCCATTTTTTGTGTAATTAAACTTTTTTAGTTGTAAAATATTTTGGGTATACTGATAAGAATAGAGAATACTTTGTTTTTTACATCAAGTTTTTAGCAAATGTTCATTTATTACTCTCTGTGCAAGGTAATAGGCAACATATTGTTATATATTTTATATATACTTTTCATAAACAGCCATGGTATTGTAGAAGGTGTCAGGAGATCTGAGTCCAAGTCTTAGTTAACTGACACTTACTAGCAATATGGTTTTGGATAAATAACTTAGTTCCCTGAGCCTCAGTTTCCTCATCTATAAAATGGAGATAGTATTCTACTTTATAGGCTGGCTGGTTAGTGGGGAGTGAGAGTGCATATGAATGAAACTAAGATATTACAAAAGTGAGTTGTTGTTTATCATAACATTCTAGGTGATTGGCATTTTAAATTTCCACCCAGATAAGCAAACAGACTCAGAGAGGTTAATTAACCCTAATAATCAAAGCTAGTTAGACTGTATACCAGAATTGAAACCCAGTTCTAATAACTTCAAGTATAACACCACTTTACCAGCCTACATTTTTCCCAGGTGTTTTGCATCCACAGCCTGGGTGCTGACTTCCTTTCTTCCCTTTGTACTCAGGCCCTGATGCAATTCTATCTCTTCCAGCATCATTGCTAATTTCTGCTGTGTACCTGCTGGGTCAGACAGTAAGTGCTTATGGTTGAGCATTCAATTCCTAACTGCCATGAGTCACTTTGCTATTTGATGTTGCTACATTGTTCTGTTAAACAGAAGATCTGTCATTATGTTTAAATACTTAACCCCAAAGAATAAAAAAGTTTAACTTTGAATTTTATCTTAGTGTGGAATACTCACATCCCCGCCCCCATCCCCAGATTTTTGCCTGTTTTGATGTCTCCTGCAACTTTTCTTTAAAATATTTTCATTAACAGCATGATTCTCCACTGCTTACATTGGAAGGTAGTTCCACATTTATCTTCCTCCATAGCCTGGTTATGGATTAAAGATTGATTTGCAGGATTGATAAGCACAAGAAAACCACTGATTCTTGAAATCTTTCCTGTAATTAGCCCCAAAGAAATTAAGTCTTCCGAGAGAAAACCCAATTCTTACAGAATCCTGAACACTAAGCTCTTGGAGCTCCTTGCACCCTTGCTAGCAGGAATATTTAGCCAGTAGAGTTTAGCTGACACTATAGTTTTGGGTACAGGAGGCAATTCCAAATCCAGGTCAGCTCTCTTGCAGCTATATGGGCTTTGTCATGTGTTAGAAGCAAAAACTCATTTAATGAAAGGCCTGCAGGCAGCCAGGCGTGCGTATACTAGCTAAGAAAGTACTGTTTATATGAATATTCTGATTTTCTTTTTAAAGGAGTGGAAGACCTGTAATAAGAGCATATTGATTTTTAGTGATGAGAATATTATGATTTCAAAAGTAATGAACTGTGAGAACCCGTGCTTATTGTACATAGATTAACCTTATAAAGAGGTTCAGAAAATCTTGATTACTGAAGACATTTTCATTGTCCAGTAGAATTTCCAGAAACTTTGGAGTGCTGCTACAGAAGAAATAGCAGATTAAGGGCTGTTTAGTGAGTGCAGCTCCTCAGCTCTCTATAGGAGACAATATATCCTTAGGTGGTGGTGGTGGTATTCTACTGGTTAGAGTAAGGGACTGTCATTTTGCAAGAATACTTGAAAAACGTTTATCTAGCCTTTTATACATCAACACGTGCTATCTTAAATGATTACAAAGGCGGCCTTTAGCAAGTCATATAGCCTGAATCTAACATCTGGTTCTAGGTATAATTTCCTACTGTGTCACCAGTGTTGTCTTGCTACAGTAGCTGAAAGATGTGATAATGACTAGGCAAAACACCTGGGCAATCATAATACAGCTCTCTGACAGTGACCTATCTACAAACATGTACAGTTAGTTGAAGTCCTAGGTGGAATGGGCCCCACAAGCTTGACCAGGGCCTACACATTGTATGAGTGTACCGTAATTTACTTTACCACTTTTCTCTGGTAACTGTAGATGTCAGTAGCCTAAGCTTTTCTCTGCAAGTCTTACAGGCAGCAAGTTTACTTGTAAACTAATCTGTGAGGCCCCGGGCTTGGAGGCTAGTGCTGTTTTCTCACATCTCTTTATGAACTCTTCTGTTGGTCCTATTCCTTGCTCTGGTGCTAATTGAGAGTACTGGTGTTAGATTTTCTTCTAAAAATTAATGGTCTCACCTTTGTCAACTGTATCTTATTGTTGGTCTGTCTTCTATGGTACAGTTTACTTCAACAGAAAAAGATAATGGCAGCTCATCGGTACCAAATCATATTGCAGCCCTCTGCAGTAAAAGAATTGTTCGTCTGTGAGGCGTGATAGTTTTATGGGCTGGGGAAGGAGGATTAGAGAAGGTACACTTAAAAGATGAGAATTTCTTGTCATCCTAATATTTTCTTTAAGGGGCCTTGATTCCACTGGAGTAGCTTTACTGATGAATTTCATCTTTCCCCCTCTGTTTAGAAAAGCATTCATATTTCATGTCCAAAGGAAAATGCATCTTCAAAGTTTTTGGCACCATGTACTACTTTTCCCAGAATTCATGCAAAGAGTGTAAGTATTTTGAGAAAATGTAATAGCAGGTTAATTTTTCATTTTATCTGCTTGTCTAGTGCTATGAATGTTTTCATAATTAATGTCTTCCATTTACTTTGCATTGTAAGATAAAACAGCTGATGAAGTGTGATACGTTTGGCAAAATTGGTACTTGGGTCTACATAGAATGTGTCTATGCTCACTAGTAATCTTAGAGAAAGGAATTGTGTGAAATTTCCTTATACATATTTTAGCAGAACTACTTACCACCTTTTGGATAGTGATGATAGTAGCTGATGTTTGCATAATTTGCCACTGTCGTATTTCTGTTCCTTTTTGCCAACAGGACGTTTTCTCAAAATTGCAAGTACAACATATTGAAGAATAATTTTCTTTCCTTTTTTTAAGAAAAAGATTGACACCTGAGCTAACATCTGTTGCCAGTCTTCTTTTTTTGCTTCTTCCCCCCAAAGCCCCCCAGTGCGTAGTTGTATATTCTAGTTGTAGGTCCTTCTGGCTCTGTGATGTGGGACGCCGCCTCAGCATGGGCTGATGAGTGGTGCTAGGTCTGCACCCAAGATCTGACCTGGTGAAACCCTGGGCCACCGAAGCGGAGCATGAGAACTTAACCACTCTGCCATGGGGCTGGCCCCCGAAGAATAATTTTGAAAAGACTTTGTGATAAAGACCTTTCTACTACCATGATGTTTTTGTAAGCAAAAGTGAGAAAGAGGTGGATAAACTGATTATATTAAAGCCTTCCACTTCTTATTGTGTGGTATTATTTTTAAAAATAGCTATTTTTTACCCTTATTGCAAAACAAATATATGTTTAGTGATGAAAATTTAGGAAATATAAAAGAAAGTGAAAATCAGTCATACTTCTACAACCTAAAGATAACTGTTGTGAACTTTTGTTATATAGCCTTTATTAATAATAATCATAGTGGTAATAGCTAATATTTATTCATTGCCCTACTATGTGCCAACACTGTGCTGAGCTTTACATATCGTTTTGCTTGAACCTCTCAATATTTTTTTAAAAAATATTTTACCAAAATATATGTAAATATTTTACTGAAATAGGTTTTTACAGTACATGCTGTTTTATAACTTGCTTTTTATTCCTTAATAATATATTATGTACCTCATTTTATGTCATCTTTCTCTGTATTCTTTTAGGAGCTGTATAGTGTTCCACCCTATGACTTTACTATAATTAGTTTCTCCAGTCTCATATTACTGGACATTCGGGTGTTTCTGATTTCATATTTTGATGATATACTTATAGCTAACCCTTTGCTCACAAAAATAGGAAGAGGTTAGAATGCATTTGTAAAAGTAGAATTGCTGAGTCACAGGTAATGCAAATTATAAGGCTTTTGGTGTGTTCTAACTGACCTTCATTTACCTGATTTGTTGAGTCACCCACTGCTCTGCATTTCCTCTGTAAAATGTACTGACTGATGCCACAGCATGTTTGCAGCTCAAGCTCTTCCCAGAGGTCTGAATACTTCTGACACTGCCGGTTAAGTTGAATGCTTACCGAGGATCAGTTACAATGCCAGTTATATTATTTTTGAAATTATGTTAATTAATTAAATATGTTAAACCAATGAAATATGAGTGTGAAAAGGCAGAGAGTGATTATTTGAAAACTAACTTAATTGCTTTGTAAAGACTTGGTAAACATGGGCTGCTATTATATTATGTGTAGGCAAGATAAATGCAAAATGTTAGGGAAAAGATTGAAAGAAGCACTAGATGAAGTTTTGCTCTTAAACTGCTTTGTAAGTGTGAGTAAAGATTTGTCTTTAAAGAAACTGGAAGTTGTAAATTGTGCCTTTTGGTTATAGTTTATTATAAGAAAGTCAAGGTGAAGCTTCTTTATAGTAATCAGTGGACTAATGAAAAGATTAGTGAATTTTAATGTACATTTATTTATTTGAGTTAAAGTAAAATGTAGGTATTTGTGTATCATTTTTTATTATTTTCTACTTTAACTGAATTTTTTGATTATTTGACCTACCACTGGGCCCTATCAATTGACTAAAAGGGCTTTTTACTGTATTGCTTTTCTGCCAGCCTGACTTCACACACTCTGCCAATACTGGATATTAGAATTTTTTCTTAAGTTTTACCAATTTGAGAAATGGTATTTCTTTGTTAGTTTAATTTACGTTCCTTTGCTTAATCAAGGGTTGACCACTTTTTCATATATTTTTTGGCTGCTCTTCATGTCATTTGCCGATTTTTCTAAGTGTGGATGTTTTCTTTATTGGTGGGAGCTCTTCTTGTATTAAGGGCATTGATCCCTTGCCCTGTATTTTTCAGATAGTTTTTTCTAGCTTATTTTTTACTGTTAAATTTGTTTATAGTGTCTTTTGACACACAAATATTTAATATTTCTGGATAATAAGACCTATCAGTTTATTCCTTTATGGTAACTGCCTTTGGGGTCCTGCATAAAGTAGTCCATGAGTTTATATATATTCACTTTTAATTGTATAGCATAATGTATAAGAGCAGATTCTAAAGACAAACTCATTGGATTTGACTTCTTGGATTCAAATTTTGGTTCTGCCATTTACTGACTGTGTGACTTTGGGCCAGGAACTTGACTTCCCTGTGCTGCAGGTTCCTTATCTGTAAAATTAATATTTAATATTTATCTCTTAGGGTTGTTATGAGGATTCAAGCAGTGAGAATTGAATCTGGAACATAGTAAGCACAATATAACTGTTAAATAAAATTATACATACAATATTTTCTTTGGTTTTTTTGTTTGTTTTTTTTTTACATTTCAAGCTTTATTTTTGTTATTTGGTTTGAAGTAGGGATATAACAATTCTTTTTGAAATGATTAGTAAGTTGCAACCTTAGAAGGTAATCCATCCTTTATCTCACTGACTTGAATTGTCATCTTTATGTAGGTTGTCCCATTGATCTGTTGTTTTTTTGCTGTGACTAGGGAGTGCATCTTTAGCTTTAAACTCTGGCCTGGGTTTGTATCCTGGCTCTGCTATGTCACCTTGGGGAAATTACTTAATCACCTCTTAAACCTCAGATTCCTCATCTGAAAAATAGGAATAATACCTATCTTATAGATTTTTGGGGGGGTTATAGGAGAGTAGTGTCTGTTACATGTCTGGCACATAATAACTGTTCAATAAATGTTAGTTCCCTTTCCTCTTTTTCTTAAATAAAAGTTTGGAGGAAGGAGACAGCTGGTATGACCTATAATCTGCTCTTGAGTGTCCTATCACTTTGAAAGAAATGGATAGTTCTGACTTAATTACTTTTTAGGTCTGGGACCTAGGGCCCCAGAGATATGTAACACAGATAAATAACATAATATCCCTGTCCCCTCCAGGGACAGCATATTAACTGAGAGGATATAGTACGATACATCAGTTTCTCAGCCTTGGCACTATTGACATCGTGAGCTGGATAATTCTTTATTGTAGGGGTCTGTTTTATGCACTGCAGGATGTTTAGCAGCAACCTTGGCCGATACCTACGAGTTGCCAGTGGGACATTACCCCCAGCTGTGTCAACTGAAAATGTTTCCAGACATTGCCAAATATCCCCTCAGGAACAAATTCACCCCTAGTTGACGACAGCTACAATATATGAACATAGTGCTGAAAACCACTGGGGGAGAAAGTGATGAACTCCTTGGGAGAGTTGGGAAAACCACTCACCTTTTGAGAAGTGGGTCTTTTTTTGTAAATCATTAATTGTGCCCCTTTTCTATTTCTTATTCGAGCTCATTATTAGGTGATTCATCAATTTATTGATCACCTACTATGTTCCTGGTATTCTGGGCACTGGAGCTGTAGCAATGAATAAATCTGTGGTGTAGAGCTTACATTCTGGCAGTGTGGGGCCAGACAGGATTTGCTAGTGACTTGGATGTGAGATGTGAGAGAAAATAAGGAGTTGGGATGATGCCTAAAATCATGGCCTGAGAATCGGGCAAATTGTGGTGCCATTTATTAATTGGGGGACAAGTAGTAGTATTGGTATGGAGTAATGGGACTTACAAGTTCTGTTTCTTACATGTTAAGTTTGAGGTGTCTGGTATAAAGCCAAAAGTCTGCTTAGCAGACGGTCAGATAAATGCCACCTGAGTCAGGAAAGAGGTTGAACCATGTTGTTTTAGGGATTAAATTGATTTCAGAGTGAGTAGGAAAGTGTTTAAATATGTCTTGTTTCTGGGGTCCTGCTAATAGAGACAGTAGTTGGTCTTGTTGATACAAGTCAGATGACTTTACTTTCCTACCTAGTGTTGATGAGATACTTCATCTCTGTTCTCAAACTGCTATCATTTGGTATTTGTTGAATAGTTACTATGTACATAGCCTGTGATTTGTGGAAGAAATTCCTGAACATAGTTCTGACACTTAAGAGCTCATCATGTAGTTGGGGAGCCAGATATAGAGTTGAAAGAAGTTAATTGACAGTACCAGCCGTCAGAGTTAAGGTCCAGGATTAGGGTGGTAGCAGTAGTGTTGAAGAAGAAATAGATCTGAGAGAGATGTTTCCTACACTAGAATGTGAAGGCAGGGCTATGTCAAATTTACCTCACCACCCAGTGATGGGAAGCTAGGAGCAGAATGGGATTATTATGAGATCAAATGATATAATGTATTTGGAAATGTTTTATGAATGATAAAACATGATAAAAAATGTTAATTGTCATAATCCTTAAAATTAAAGGATCTATAATTAACAGTCTTTTTATTCTGAGGAACCAAATTAAAGAAGAAAAAGTCTTAGAAAGTGTTTGAGTTGACCCACTTATCCCTTTAGTTCTTGCCAAACCTATTGATTATGGTATAATTGGCATAGAACAAAGTAAAATGGAGGCTTGATAATTAAAGCAAAAATCCCTACTTTTTCTATAATAATTTAGGTCATATGGGAATCATTGTTGCTGGGAATATGTCTGGGATTATATATCTCAGTCTTGCATTTCTGGAATATTTGTAACTGGATGTTTTTTAATAAGTGTATGTATGCCTGTGTATGAAGGAGACTTGGCATTCTGATCATGGCTTATGCATGGAGTGATTGTTAGCATTGAAATTGTGTAAGAGAATCTGAGAATTCTCTGTTACTTATTCTGAAATACGAACACACACACTCTTAGGATTTTACAGAGGGAATGTAAAGCAGTCAGTTGGAAGCATCTTTGCTTCCATGAATTCTTCTGGTGCATCTTGGAAGACTGTCTTTTGTGTAAGTGGGTTCATAAGAATTAGGAGAGGTATCTTAATTTTAAAATAAAATAGCAAAAGATGGAAACTATGGAAATGATATGAGGATAGGGAAAACTTTTTAGTTAAGGCAGGAGACTATAGATGAATACAAGAATATCTTTTTGTTTTGAGAAATAGAAGATGTTGGCTCTAGCCTTGTTGGGAGATTTGTGAGATAACTCAGCCTTCACAGGAAACACATGTCCTTTGTGTTGGGACTTGAAGAAGTCTTAGAGAAGTGTGAAATGGGGGGTGGGGGGGTTGTGACATATTTCAAGGGAAGAAGAGCGTTTCACTGTTTGTAACACTGATTGTTTTGTCTTTTGAACAGGTGACATGCCTGGACATTTCTAGTGGAGGAGGCCTTGGTGTATCTTCTAGTTCTGATGGGAGCATGAAGATCTGGCAAGCTTCCAATGGAGAGCTCAGAGTAAAGACTTTGATTATACTTTAGGTCTTATGCTTGAAGGGTGGTCGGAGAAACTTTAGACTGGGTCGTGAAAAGAAGAGTGGCCCATTCTAAAAATGTAGGACCACTGCACTTCAGTTGATCTTTGCTCTCCCATTTGTTAATGTAAGAACCATCCTCAAGCTTGGTGATTTGCCAGAATAAATTGGGGCTGGAACTGTGGAGGAGGCAGGCCAGTGAATGTGTTAACTGGTGATCCCTTTGTATGAGCTGCCTTCCGTTATCAGTTTCTAGGAGAGAGTAACTAGGCTATTACACTGATTCTATGGCTGAGCCCCCCAGCCTGTACAGAGGATTTTAAGAGGTAAGTAAAAGAGTCCTCAAGCCTCCTCAGCTCCTTATGTATAGAACTAGGCTTAGGGATGGCTGTGAAAGCTGTGGAGTTCCAATCCACAACATTTGTAGCCAAAACCCAGGAAAGGGAACCAACAATCTTAGAATACTACCTTGTAGACAGATGACCTAAAGAGATCCTTTGGACCTCTTTAATTTTAAAACCCAGCATGTGGGTGTAGCATGTAGATATTTCATTTAAGGGACTAAGGATATGGGAGGTAAGAGAACTCAAGGGATGGACAAGAGAACTAGCACGAAATTTTCTTTTGTTTTTCCAGAGAGTATTGGAAGGACATGTGTTTGATGTGAATTGTTGCAGGTTTTTCCCATCAGGCCTTGTGGTTCTGAGTGGGGGTATGGATGCCCAACTGAAGATCTGGTCAGCTGAAGATGCTAGCTGCGTAGTGACTTTCAAAGGTCACAAAGGAGGTATGAGTGGTGATTTCGCCAAAAGACTTCTCTAATCAGCCCCAGAGACAAATCACCAGGAAGACAGAAACAGAAGCCACTTATCCACAAAAACACAAATCATTCATCCAACTGGCCATTTAAATGAGCTGCTATTTCTCCAAGGATTAGAAATTCCTTTGTTACTCAGTCTTGTTATTGCTGTCTAAAACTAACTGCCTTACACAGAAGTTGTTTTCCACAATTGATAAAGGAAAAAGTCCTCCCTAGGAGATCATCTACTTGTGTGCTGGGGAAAAAAGAGAGGAGAGGTATGCCCACAGTTTCTCATTATTAGTCCTTTGGCTGAGGTGACAGTAAAAGCTGGGTAGCAAATGGCTGCATCATCAGACATCAGAGATAGAGCTTACTACTGACTGTTGATTCCCATGGCTTTAAATCACAGTTCAGATTTTAAAAGTGGATTAGACAGGGGCCAGCACAGTGGCATAGTGGTAAGTTTGCATGCTCTGCTTTGGTGGCCTGGGGTTCGCAGGTTCGGATCCTGGGCCCGGATGGACCTATGCACTGCTTATCAAGCCATGCTGTGGCAGGCGTTCCACATATAAAATAGAGGAAGATTTGCACAGATGTTAGCCCAGGGCCAGTCTTCCTCAGGAAAAAGAGGAGGATTGGTGGCAGATGTTAGCTCAGGGCTAATCTTCCTCACCGAAAAAAAGGATTAACCATGTAACCAATTGATAGCAGACTATAGGGACAGAATGAGAACATCTTCCCCTTGTAACTGATTGGTTGGTTTTTTGGGAAAGAACGATAATCTAAAGATATTTTATCCTTAATTGGAATGTTAAAAAGGTGATAAATATGTTATTCTTATTTTACAAGTTTGGATATTTTTGAAAATCTAATAACATTCCTAGGTAATTCCTTACCTTGATCCCTCCCTTGGAACCATAACACATATCATCTATATTACTCATTTGGAAATTATGTATTGTTGTGTACTTATGGTATTTGCCTTGTGTACCTGACTATATTATAAATAACTTGCATATAGAAATTCAGTTTTAAGTTTTAATATTTCTTTATATTGATTTGCCATATTACATACAGATCATCTAGCAAACGCATGTGTTAACCTTAGCAAATGAATGCCTTACTTCTAAAGCTGTGAGTATGTAGGTGCACTGAGAAGGAATAGAAAGGACATTTGGAGCCTTCCTCACGTTCAGCATGAAGAACTGACAGGTCTAAGGAGTCAAAGCGTCCTGCACAGTTGGGGAGTCCAGGAGCCAAAGGAGTCTAGAGGAACACTGAAGGATTCACCTCAGATCTGGCCATCCTTCTGAGTGTGTGAGGCATGGGGAAACTTTCCAATGGAACAAGGCATGACTCTGCATGTTGAACTGAATAAGATGCATATTCAACGTCAGTGCACAATCAGCTTAGGAATACCTTTGGATTACTGCAGATACTGAGTGTGCCCTCCACATGAATCCTAATTCTCCCAGCCTTCTTCCCTTCTTAAGAACACGTGTCACTTAGCTTAGAGTGAATTACACAGTGTTTGTTAATCTGATTTAAGCTTTTAAAGATTTTATTTTTTTTGCTTTTTCTCCCCAAAGCCCCCCGGTACATAGTTGTATATTCTTAGTTGTGGGTCTTTCTAGTTGTGGTTTGATGAGCGGTGCCATGTCCACTCCCAGGATTCAAACCGACGAAACACTGGGCCACCTGCAGCGGAGCACACAAACTTAACCACTCGGCCACGGGGCCAGCCCCAGATTTAAGCTTTTATTCATATAGTTGTTCCATTCTTTTGGCCTTGTGAGAAAGTCCTGGGAGAGGGGTGGGGGCTTCTCCAGAGTATAAGGAGGAGAGTTTTTATTATATTGAACAAAAATGATAAACTTTAGGAGAAATGACATGAAGTCAGATCCAGGCTGACATTTGTCAGGTCTTGGATGCTCCTCTCCGGTTAGTTCTGTAAAGTAGCCCTGGGTTTGGGGCTGCCCATTCTTCTACAGTACAAAGCAAAAATCAAGTTTAATCTCCAATAGCTTAGCAGCATTTCTGTCACTCTAGCCAGAACTTCCAAGTTGCTTTGTGTCTCCTGTTTTACAATATCTTTAGTTATGAGATTTTGAAGCATTTTATTAACGAAAGCCATGAACCACATAAAACAGAGTAAAGAATTATTACCTGCATTTGTGATCCTTAGTGGTTTCACAAGTGGTGACTAAATAAGAGAAGCAGAAGATAATAAGTGTTGAAAGCGAACATGGCCTTTTATTGCCTAGAGTAAGTCTTGGCAAGCAAGATATAAAAGAAAACACCAGGAAGACTGCACTGAACCTAGTCTGATGCTTATTGCATTAGGACACTAATAAAGTAGCTCTGTATGAAGATCTGTTGTAAAGGATAACCTTTTGTTAGCTTAATTAAGTCCCTGGCTTGCTTACAGCTTCTAGTATATGAAAACATGATAATGGGGCTGGCCTCTGGCCGAGTGGTTGAGTTCACACACTCTGCTTTGGTGGCCCAGGGTTTCGCTGGTTCAGATCCTGGGCATGGACATGGCACCGCTCATTAGGCCATGTTGAGGTGGCGTCCCACATACCACAACTAGAAGGACCCACAACTAAAATATACAACTAGGTACTGGGGGAGATTTGGGGAGAAAAAACAGAAAAATAAAAAAAAAAGAAAGAAAACATGATAATGATACAGTAGACTGGGATTTGGAGACATACAAATCTTGGTTTAAATCTTAATTCTTCCACTTACAATCTATGTGACCTTGGAAAGTTGCTTAACTTTTCTGAACCTTAATTTCCTCAGATGTAAAATGGGGATAGTAGTATTAAATGAGATGATGCATATGAAGGATTTAACATAATCCCTGGTATATAATAAGTGCACAGTAAATATTATTATTGTTCATATAAAATATAAAACTAAATTTTAATTTCTGCCAGGAAAGGTGAGCCTTATCATGTTTTAACATACTTGTCAAATGTGAAAAGTGGAAATTGTTATTTCTGATAGAGTAGACATTTTCCAGTGGAAACAAATATGACCCTAGATAATACGTAACTGATCTTCCCTAATACTTTTGGATACATATTTTATATATAATTAAAGGATTAGTGTGTTTTTTACTTAATTAACACGCAGAGGTAAGATTTGTGTATGTTTCTAAATCTTTCCAATGAAAAGTTGAACTAAAAGTAGTTTTGTGTTTGTAATATATGAGTTTACTAAGTAGCTCTAAAGTGTACTTTAACCAGTTTGAAATTTTCAAATTAAGGTTGGTGGATTTGGAGGTATATATTCATAATACTAATTCTTTGTAATAAGGACCAGATCTTTCATAATCTGAAAACTTTTAGACCAAATGAAACACCATTTCAGTTGATTGGTTGAGGGTTTTTTGGCTCACTAGAGTAGGAAAGATGCTTACATTTGTAGAATAATTTTAAGAAACTAGGTTGCATTTTCAGCACTTGGGCTATTATTTTCCAGCTTTTTTTTTCTTGAAGATTGGCACCAGAGCTAACATCTGTTGCCAATCTTCCTCTTCTTTTTTTTCCTTTTCTCCCCGAAGTCCTCCCCCTACCCTGCCCCCTACATAGTTGTATATTCTAGTTGTAGGTCCCTATGGTTGTGCTATGTGGGACACCCCCTCAGCATGGCCCAACGAATGGTGTGAGGTCTGTACCCAGGATCCAAAACAGTGAAACCCTGGGCCACCAAAGCAGAGCGTGCAAACTTAACCACTTGGCCATGGGGCCAGCCCCTTCAAGCTCTTATATACTTTCTTTGAAACAGGATATGCTGCCTCCAAGTAATACTAGGTGCTTCAAGGCTCATTTTTTTCTGAGATCTGAGGCACAGTCGTTAGTTTTCCCATGTACACATATGTATCTTGCTCCCTAGCAACATTAAAACAGCTTAATAGTAAAACTAGATAATTTTAACAGAGGAAATGTGTTAAAAAACATGTCTAGAAATATGAAATTTGCTCTATTTCTTCCTAATATTGATTTCAGTCATAGTTTCGTCTAACATTGTTCTTATTTCCCAGACTTTAGCTAGGATGTTTATATGTGATGCAGCTGAATCTTTTCTTGAAGGCAAATACTTTTTGATCTTGTTTCTTTGTTGAGGACTTGTATCTGGTTTGGTATCTAAAGTCTTTGCAGCTTCTGGTAGGTCTTAGCTATGGCTGCTTCTGTTACAAAGGCATTCCTGCTACTTTCATAGCTTTTTTCTAAAGTAATTCCTCATAAGTTCCTGCTCCTGTAGGACTCCTCTTTCTTTTATTCTTGTCATCTAAGAGTGAAGAGACCCACACTAGATGCCAATATATTGTGAGTGACATTTTATTAGAGAGAGGGTGATAATTTTCTACTCTACTTTTATAGAAAAAGGAAACTTTCTAGATGGCAGCTCTTTGCTAAGTGTTACTTGAAATTTGTACGTAGTTACTACCATTCATAGCTCCCTAGCTACAGCCATAGCATCCTGCCTTGGATACTTTTCAGAACTATTTTTTTAAAAAGTTTGCCCTACTTCCATGGAACTCAATAACATTTTTAAATAGCAGTTAGAACTTTCCAATAAAGAGATAAACAGGTCTTTGATTGCTTAATAAGAGCTGAAGGCCCTTCCTAATGTTCCTATTGGTGATTCCTTGAGATTCTTAAAAAATCTAAAATCTTTTTCTAGCTGGTTTATGCTGAATGTGTTGTGGAGATAGAGTGGAAAGGTGGATTTTCCAAACTCGAAATACTTTGCCGTTACGAAATATGTTGTAAATAAGAAACATAAAATAGCAGCAAAACATATTGCCTCGTTAGATCTGTTTCTGAGAGGAAGGTTACCTTAAAAACCTTGTCTAAAGTGGCCTTTATCCAGTGGATATATAATTGCAAGGATTACATTTTATTTTTCCAAAAACTATAGTTAGCTGTATAAATGGGATTTAGTTTTTATTTTAAGTTGGATGTATTTAGAAATTGACACTTGATTAGGTCCCACCTGAGTTGTCTCTAATCGTATTTGCTAACAGGCCCTAAGTTGACTACTTTTTCAGTTTGTGGCATTTTCATAAACTCATCTTTTTCTGAAAAAAATTTTCGAAGTGAAATTTCCACTAAGAATTGAGGCATGTGGTTACTTGCATGGGTCATCCATCATCTATTCCTTATGTTGAGTTATCCTGTAGAGTTTTTGTCAA
Source organism: Equus asinus (assembly GCF_041296235.1). Taxonomy (NCBI): domain Eukaryota; kingdom Metazoa; phylum Chordata; class Mammalia; order Perissodactyla; family Equidae; genus Equus; species Equus asinus. Next base: position 84,108,787 of record NC_091809.1, on the reverse strand, counting down.
GATTTGTATATCTCAAGTCATCCTTACCTTGAGAGGAATGGGAGCAAGCCACAGATCACTAACCTGAGCTTCAGTCAGGAGCTCTTATTCTCAATCTGCAAGTGTTTATGGGGTGCCTATAATAGAATCAGTAAGTGGGTTTTAAGAAAACAAGTGCTAGCCCTGCCTGTGACACCATAGGGTCGGAATACCTTTTACTCTATACAGTCCTGTGTTAGCACATATTTGCCACTTTATTCTAACTCTTTATGTCCATGACTATCTCTACCTTTTAATGCTGTGTGCTTCTGAGGCTAGAGCCCATAGCATATATTCAGATAACAGGTAATAAAGGGCTTCAAAGGGGCTGGCCCCATGGCCGAGTGGTTAAGTTCGTGCGCTCTGCTGCAGGCAGCCCAGAGTTTCGTTGGTTCGAATCCTGGGTGCGGACATGGCACTGCTCATCAAACCACGCTGAGGCAGCATCCCACATGCCACAACTAGAAGGACCCACAACGAAGAATTTACAACTATGTACTGGAGGGCTTTGGGGAGAAAAATGAAAAAATAAAATCTTTAAAAAAAATTATAAAGTCTGTGGACATTTTGGATATTGTAACACTCTGGATCTTATTTGTCGTGGTATGGTACAGGGGCCTGATAGATGTGTGTGCTCACCTTCCTGCTGGGCTCCTCTAACACTACTCTGGTGAAAGGGGAGCACTGGCTCACACTGCCTCTGCAAACTGATGAGATGCGACCTCAGCTTCCCTCTTGGCACTGCTGACCCCCTCCTGGTGAAAGTGGGGCACTGACTTGTACCACCTCAACTTGCACCACCTTCTTGCCTCCAGGTGGACTTGTAAGCTCAGTTCCCTGCTGACAGCAGGGGAGGGGATGAAGGAAGTGTAGGCTCAGTTCCTGGCTGACTTGACACCAGTGGTGGGAGCTGGAAGAAGTGGAGTACTACCTCCCACCACCTCATTCTGGTCAATGCTGGTCAAGTCACTGGAGTGGGGAGGAGTTGGAGTGCTGCCTCCTGCTTCCATGGGGGGTGAAGTAGAAGATTACTTCCTCTTCAGCCCTGCTGAAACCTTAGGGGAGGGGAGGTAGCAGTTTTTCTGTAACTGTTTGAGTAAGGTGAATATTACCAAAAAATTTTTCTGTTCTGTTAGGCCACCCGTTTCCCAGTCTTTTGCCTAGGGGCAATAGACTTTCCTGGTGTTTTTTTGTTTGTTTTCTTCATCTGTGCCTGTCTTTATCAGTTCCATGTTGGAGGCTTCCGCAGTGTCCTGTCCAGGATATATGGGAATGGTGAGGAAATCCAGGGAACTCATTGCCCTGTTGTTCTTCCAGTCCTGAGGTTCCTAGGTGGTCTGCCTTCTTTTTTCATCTTCCAGCCTCCTATGCTTGTTTGTTGTGTTATGTCCAGGTTTTTTAGTTGTGAGGGGAAAGACCTGGGAGGAATAGGGCTACTCCATCTTGGCCAGAGTAGAAGTCGCATCCTTTTTTAAGATGGGGAAATTAACCCATTCAATTAGTTCTCAATGGATCTTGTAAGACAGTGATTTTCAAACTGAACTCTCTAAGATGTCTGCTTAATTTTTACTTAAAAAACAGGTTTTAAAAAATAAAACTTGGGGGCCGGCCTGGCAGCGCAGCGGTTAAGTTCACACGTTCTGCTTCTCGGTGGCCCGGGGTTCGCCGGTTCAGATCCCAGGTGTGGACATGGCACCACTTGGCAAAAGCCATGCTGTGGTAGGTGTCCCATGTATAAAATAGAGGAAGATGGGCATGGATGTTAGCTCAGGGCCAGTCTTCCTCAGCAAAAATAGGAAGATTGACAGTAGTTAGTTCAGGGCTAACCTTCCTCAAAAAAAAAAAAAATTGAAAACCACTGCTGTAGAACACCCCACTAAAACTTAAATCCAAAGCTTCTTTTTCCATGGCTGTTTCTCACAGCTAGTCTTTGAACCGTAGGGAAGCAGGGACTCTCTTCTGTTTATTTCTGGTTTTCTAGCACTTGAACATGCCCAGCATGTAGTACATACCCAGTACATGTTTTTGAAGGAATGGAGTTATTTATGCAGCTCCATTTTCTCTGCCCTTGTAGTTCTTTTTTTTCCCCTTAAAAGATTGGCACCTGAGGTAACATCTGTTGCCAATCTTCTTCTTTTTTTTTTTTTACCTTTGTTCTTCTTCCTAAAGCCTCCCAGTACCTAGTTGTATATTCTAGTTGTAGGTCCTTCTGGTTGTGCTATGTGGGATGCCGCCTCAGCGTGGCCTGATGAGTGGTGCCATGTCCGTGCCTAAGATCTGAACCCATGAAACCCTGGACCACTGAAGTGGAGTGTGCAATCTTAACCGCTCGGCCACGGGGCCAGCCCTGCCCTTGTAGTTCTTTTGCTACCTACTCCATCTTACGGTCTTTTTTTTTTGCTTGCCAGGTGTCCTAGATACAGCCATTGTTGACCGGGGGAGGAATGTGGTATCTAGTTCTCGAGATGGGACAGCACGACTTTGGGATTGTGGGCGCTCAGCCTGCCTGGGAGTCATTGCAGACTGTGGTTCTTCCATCAATGGAGTGGCTGTGGGTGCTGCTGACAATTCCATAAACCTCGGCTCCCCTGAGCAGATGCCCAGTAAGTTGATAATGATATGTGAGCTTATTTTGTTTCCTTAGGCCCCTTCAGGGTTTGTTTTAGTTTCTCCTTTTCTTCCTTGTCGTTTCCTGCTCTGTAGCTGGTATTTCTATTTTTCACCATAAGATTAATACTTATTGCATACCTATTATGTTTCTGTTGCTTTGGAATCTACAAAGGAAGTGTATGTCATAGTTACTGCGTTTGAGTAAGTGCAGTCTAATTTAGCAGATGAGACTAATGCCTGTAAAACAGAGAACACTAAGATTTTGGCTGAAGTAACTTAGTGATTCTTAACACAAATATAGTTTTTTGGAAGAAGTGAGTGTTTTAGGTTAGTATAGATGAGAAGGATGTCACAAAAGAAGATGACTTGAACCTTGAAGGATGGATTTGAGTTGATCAGACAAGAATGGGAAGGATAGGAGAATGGGGGCTGGGGCAGGGGGTGGGGCAGTTCACATGAAAACAGCTTGGAGGTGAAATTGACTATGGGGTAAAAAGATGTGCTTGGCTGGGCCAGAGTTGGATTAAGAGTAGTAGTAATGGGAAATAGGTGAGTAGAATGCTGGCTCTGGTGAGTCAGAATGATAAAGGTCCTAATAAGGCACCTTGCAATCTTTTCTTATTTTCCCATGCTTATAACTAATACTTGCTTCTCTGTTTCCATAGGACTATTTTCTACCATCATCTTTGCCTCTCACATTTTTTTAATAATATACTTTATATGTTAGAGCAGTTTTAAGTTCACAGCAAAATTGAGCAGAAAACACAGAGTTCTCATATACCCTCTACTCCCGCACCCACACAGCCTCCCCTATTATCAACATCTCCACCAGAGTAATACATTTATTACAGTTGATAAACTACATTGACACATCATTATCACTCAAAGTCCATAGTTTACATTAGGATTCACTCTTGGTGTTGTACATTTGATGGTTTTGGACAAATGTATAATGACATGTGTCTGTAATTATACTATCATACAGAAGTTTTACTGCCCCGAAAATCCTCTGTGTTCCACCAATTTGTGAGTTGCTGCCACAACATGGTCGCCAGTGAGTGGCGTAGGTTTGTGCCCGGAAACCAAACCTGGGCCGCCAGAGTGGAGTGCATAAAACCTAACCACTAGGCCATCAGGCCAGCCCTTCTACCTTTAAATATTGGAAGGCCCTCCGCTCTAACTACAGTTTCTCCCTAGGTGTTCTCATCAGTTCCATGGCTTTAAATACTGTATTTAAGCTGGTGATTTCCAAAAGTGTATCTAAAGTATAGACCTCTCTCCTGAGTTTCAGACTCTATTTAGATATCTAATAGTTAGCTTGAATTTACCTTGTCTAACATGGTGTGTTTGATTTACCCCTACCCCAAATCTGTTTTTTCCCATCTCAGTAAATGGCACCGCAATCTACCCGTTTGCTCAAGCCCAAAGCCTGAGATTTATTCACCATCTACCTCTGCCTTTCCTCATGTCCCACATCAGCAAAGTCTGTCATCTCTACCTTCAGAGTGTTTCTAATGTTTCCACCTTGCCCTCTCCCTCCTACTCTTCCTCTTGTCAGCTTGCTGGTCCAATCTGTCACCATCTGTTGCCTGTACTGTTCTCCTATAATCTGTTCTCCTCAGAGCAACCAGTGTGGTCATTAAAAAAAACATCCATTCATGTCACTCTCCTTTGTCCCTGGTGTCCTCAGTGGCCTCCTTCTATACATTTATTAAAATTCTAGGGGGCCAGCTCAGTGGCCTAGTGGTTAAGTTCAGTGTACTCCACTTCAGCAGCCCAAGTTTGGTGCCTGGGTACAGACCTACACCACTCGCCAGCAGCCACACTGTGGCAGCAACCCACATACAAAATACAGGAAGGTTGGCACAGATGTTAGCTCAGAGCAAATCTTCCTCAGCGAAAAAAAGAAAGAAAATCCTAACCCCTTACCGTGGCTTATTGCAAACCCTTACACTTTCTGACCCCTGCATTCCTCTCCAGCCTCGTGTCATACTGTCCTCTGCCAGGCCCACTGTATTCCAGTACAGGCCTTCTGTTTGTTCTTTCAGCACAGCCTCTGCCAGCCTCCTGGCCTTTGCTTTGTTTTTCCCTTAGACTGGAATGTCCTTCCTGAAACTCTTCACATGACTGGCTTCTTGTTTGCCATTCAGGGCTCAGTTGAAAAGTGGCTTCCCTGGAGGCTTTTTAAAGTTGAAATTTAAAGTTCCCTTCCCCCACCTGTCTTCCCACTATCTACTCACTTTTGATCATATTTTCCTGTTTTATTCCCACTGTAGAACTTACCACGGTCTGAAAATATCCTACCTGTTTATTTACCTATTCCACTATTTCATATTTCCACTAGAATTTTTGAGAGTAAGGACCCTTGTTTGTACATCACTATTTCCTCAGCACCTAGCAGAATGTCTGATGCATAGTAGACTCTTTTTTTTTTCCCCTAAAGATTGGCACCTGAGCTAACAACTGTGGCCAATCTTCTTTTTCTTTTTTCCCCTGCTTTTTCTCCCCCAATCCCCCCAAAACATAGTTGTATATATTTTTAGTTGTGGGTCCTTCTAGTTGTGGCATGTGGGATGCCGCCTCAACGTGACCTAATGAGCAGTGCCATGTCCGTGCCCAGGATCCGAACTGGCAAAACCCTGGGCTGCCGAAGATGGAGCGTGCGAACTTAACCACTTGGCCACAGGGCCGGCCCTGATAGTAGACTCTTAATAAGCATTTGTTTAGTGAATGAATACTTCTAAACCATAAGAACCTTGAGGGCAGAGACTATTTTGTTCAACATTGTACCACTGTTCCTAGTATGGTATCTTGTCATGTTAAGTTGGGTTTATTGAGATATATTTTTTGTATGTTTGTTTTTGTTTTTGTTTTTTTATGGCAGAAGGTTTTTTTTATTAAGATTATGATAGTTTACACCCTTGTGAAATTTCACTTGTACATTATTGTTAGTCATGTTGTAGGTACACCACTTCACCCTTTGTGCCCTCCCCCCACCCAGCCTTTCCCCTGGTAACCACCGATCAGTTCTCTTTGTCTATATGTTAACTTCCACCTATGAGTGGAGTCATACAGAGTTCGTCTTTCTCTGTCTGGCTTATTTCTCTTAACATAATTATTGAGATATATTTTACATATAGTAAAAGTCACCTTTTTAAATTGCATAGTTCTGTGAGTTTTGGCAGATGTGTACAGTCATGTAAAGAAATACCACAGTCAAGATATAGAACATAATAAGTACTTTTTTAAATTAATAAGTGAATCATTAACAGTAATTCAGTAAACAGCCATCGGTATCTGTGCTTTCTGGGTATTGCCAGCTGATCAGCCCAGCCTGTTATTGACATAGCTCATCTGTCATGCAGGTGAACGGGAGGTTGGAACAGAGTCGAAAATGCTGCTGTTGGCCCGGGAAGACAAGAAACTTCAGTGCTTGGGACTACAGAGCAGGCAGCCGGCAAGTGGTTCCTCTAAGACCTTTGAATTCTAGGGCAACCTGGGTCACGCTGATTCTTAGAAAGCTGTTTTGGAAACATTTCTGCTTGCTCCCTGTGGTTACCTTTTGAGGAAGCTGCATGAGTAACAGGCAGTACAGAGTAGTGATTAAGAACATGAAGTTGGGATAAGGGCAACATCTAAATGCCAGCTCTCCCACTTAATGGCTATGACCTTGAATGGGTTCTTAACCTCTCTGAGCCTCAGTTTCCCCCTCACTAAACTGGGCATAGTAGGACTTACCTTGTATGGTTTTGTGATGAGGATTAAATGCTCTGCTGCTTTGTGATCTTTGATAAGTTACTCTCCTGGGCCTCAGTGTGCAGTATGTAGAATGATCAGGTTTCATAAATTTCCTTCTACCTCTAAGGCAACGTGAAGAAATTCTGAGTAAAGGACTCATGCTTCAGGGCTCTGGATCAATTAATGACCTGTCTTTTACAGAAGAATTAGTTGAATTTTCTTCCTTCATCTTCTGAGGTTTTGCTGGGCAGACTGTGCTCTTAATTAAACTCTAAGGTCTCTGGGATTAGATTTTTTAAAATTTATTTCCAGCTCATGTCATCATCAGCCAGACAACTTTAATGATTTGGTTTGGCCACAGGCTTTGTATTTTCATTTCATCTCTTTACTTCATTGTGCTGGTAATGTTTCCATTTTCCAAGTTTGTTCCAGGAACATCATTATTGTTGATCATATTGCCTTTGCACTCTGAATTTCCATGCTGGCTTTTATTTCCAAAGGAAAATCAGGAGTTTGTTTTGTTTTGTTCTTTTCTTTCCTTTTTAGAACATTTGATGGAGAAATAATCAGTTTGAGCTAACATTAAATACAAATCTGATAATTTATTTTTTCAGGTACATAGGGAGAATTATGATTCTTTAAATTGCCACTTTATTTAAGCTTGTTTCTTTTCCTACAAAGTATCTCCCTTCAAAAGGTTGTTACAAGTGACATGAAGCAAAACTTAAATGTGTGAATTGCAAGTGTTTCTCAAACGGGGGTTGTAATGAAAAGAGGGAAAAAAGGGATTTTTGGTGTTGAGGATCCTATGAGTCAGTGTATTGAAGGATAATAGTTTGAAAATTACTACCTCAGAGTATGGTGTTATGTAAACTGCTTAAGTCCTCAGCCGACCTAGGTTCCTGAAATCTTGGGACTGCTTCCTTCTCAATTGTTGGTGAATGCTTAGTTTAGATTGAGAGTACTTAAAGGGGGAAGAAAAAAATATCTCTAAAAATGGTAAAAATTTTCCTTTTCTTGGTGCCTTTCTATTCCTGGAAACAAATTAATCTTTAAACAGCATTTTTGTCTCTATTTGTTCTCAGGTCTTCCTCTTTATTGGCTCAGATGCCTTCAACTGCTGTACTTTTCTCTCTGGCTTCTTGCTATTGGCTGGGACACAAGATGGAAACATTTATCAGCTGGACGTGCGGAATCCAAGGTGAGTCACCATTCATTTGCATGATGCAGGTCTTCTGCAGAGTGGAAATTTTTATTGGTGTTAACATTGATTAGCCTAGCGTATAGATGACTATTGAATCAAGGGTATATTTTTCCATTTATAAGCATTTTCCAGTGTGAATTGTCTGATCTTATTGTTCCTGGAATCGTATTAAAAGGTAATTTGATAAACAAACACATGGATAAAGAGAACAGTTTAGTGGTTACCAGAGGGGAAGAGAGTCGGGGCATGGGCACAAGGGGTGAAGGGGCACATATGTATGGTAATGAATAAAAACTAGACTATTGCTGGTGAGCACGATGTAGTCTATACAGAAGCTGATATGTAATAATGTACACCTGAAATTACACAATATTTTAAACCAATATAACCTCAATAAAATTTTTTAAAAGAGGGGAAAAAATAAGTAAATAAAAGATAATTTGATTTATACTGTCATGATTGTCCTATCTTAGTGATTGCTTTGGAAATTAAGCTTAAATAATGAACTAACATTTCACTTAAAATGATTGTGTGGAACTTTTAATCTTAAGGAGCTCAGTAATTTTCTCTATGATATATTAGGTCTGGGTTGACCTAAGATCAATCATTTTTAGTTCAAGTAAGCAGCTCTGTTTATTTAGCTTTTCATACCTATCTAAAACAGGCCTTATGCTGATCTTAAAGATACCCAGAGAGAATCATACAACCTCTCCGTCCTAGGATTTAACAATTTCTACAACTCTGTCCCTTCCTCCTTCTATTTCTTTCCTTTGTTCACCTGATATTTATTGAATGACTTCTGTGGGCACCAGGCTTTGTACAGGGCACTGAAAAACAGAAATAAAAGATACAGACTCTGCCTTTGGGGCCCTTGGAATCTAACAGTAAAGACAGACAAGTAAAAGACTGTTGTGATGCAGTGTGATCAAGTGGTCTGACAGGACTATACACAGGAATTTGAAGAAGCACTGACAAGGAGAGGGAAGAAGGTGAGACTGCTTCTCCAAGGAAATGGGGCTTTAATTGGCTCTTGTCCAGTGGAAGTTACCGAGTAAACAGGAAAAGGACCTGCCCTCAGTAGCACAGCATAGAGAGAAACATGGAACACTCCTCACTGCTGCCCTGTCTGACAAGTATATACCCTTCGGGCGGGGCAGTGGGGAGAAGTGATCCCAGGCAGGAAAACAGGAGTTTGCTTAGAAAGAACTTTCAGACTGCTCTCAGGAGTTTTGACTTTGTTCCAAGAGCAGTGAAGAAATTCCAGCTACAGAGTGACTAGCTTGTACCTTTTCTTCTATAATCTGTTTCTTTACTTTTGTACTTGTTTTTGCCTCCATGGAGATAGGGAATCTCTGGCCCCTATTGTAAAATCACCCTTGGGTGATTTGGCTGGCCCCATGGCTTGAGTGTTAAAGTTCCATGCATTCCGCTTCTGCAGCCCAGGTTTGCGGGTTCGGATCTTGGGCATGGACCTACTCTACTCATCACCCATGCTGTGGAGGCATCCTGCATACAAAATAGAGGAAGATTGCCATGGATATTAGCTCAAGGCTAGTCTTCCTCAAGCAAAAAAAAGAGGAAGATGGGCAATGGATGTTAGCTCAGGGTGAATCTTCCTCACCAAAAAAATAAAATCACTCTTACATATTTTTAAATTAATTCTCACTCCTCTTTCTTTTCGTTTTACAGAGTCCTGACAATTTTAATATTTCATAACTGTCTTAATTCTGTCTATAAGTAAAAAAGATTAACGTATTATTAACACTGGTATCTTAAAAGCTTGCCAGATGTTCCCATAAAACTGGAGATATTGGTAGTGACTTAGTTCATTCAGTTCAATGACACGTTTAGATTCACTCCAAGGTAATTTTACTATTTTTTTTTAAAGCTTGGCGCTGAGCTAACATCTGTTGCCAATCATTTTTTTTCTTCTTCTTCTCCCCAAAGCCCCCCAGTACATAGTTGTATATTGTAGCTGTAGGTCCTTCTGGTTCTGCTACGTGGGGCGCCGCCTCAGCATGGCCTGATGAGTGGCACTAGGTCTGCACCCGTGATCCGAACCAGTGAAACCCTGGGCGGCTGAAGTGGAGCACACGAACTTAACCACTCAGCCACGGGGCTGGTCCCAACTCCAAGGTGATTTTGAATGAATTGCCTTGATCTACTATTTAAAGATCTTGCCGGGAAAGAAACCGTATAAGGATCTAATCTCTGTCCACATTTGTCCTGTTTGCTTTTATATGCTAAGTACTATATGTTGAATATAGTTTAGTGTTGCTTTTGAAGAAAAAAAAAGTAAAATTGCTCCTTTTACCCTGAATCCTAGGACTCCAGTACAAGTCATGCACAGATCAGGAGCACCAGTTCTGTCCTTGCTGAGTTTCAGAGACGGATTCATTGCTAGCCAAGGTGGGTTTAGGGGCCATTTAAGAGAGATGGTTCCATGTAGTTCAATTAAACATGGATTTAAGTGTCTGGTCTATAGCTGGGCTAGGGGTATGGACCTCCGTGATTCTTTGGTATATTGTATATTGTATAAACACTATGTGGAAAGTGTAATTGTCTATGTCCCCCTCCAATCTAGGCTCCTTGAGAGTAATGACTGTGCCTTTTTCATTGTGTCAACCCCAGCATTTAGCTCAGTGCCCACTATATGGTTGGTGCTCAATAAACATTGGTAGAGTAAATGTATTGGCCTTTATTGCAAAATGTTGAGGATTCAATAATGAATCAGTTACAGTCTCTGCCCTAAATGAGCTGTTAGTGAGGCACACAGGCATATAGACATGTGATTAAGTACAGTTTGATAAGTACTGCAGCAGAAAACTATATGAGAACATGGAGTAAAGCTAACTCTAGTGGTAGGAATGCTACAGGGACATCTTCATGGACTAGGTAACATATAAGCCAATGACTGTTTTGTAAAGACAAACATTGAAGGCCAAAGTCATAGTGTGTGCAAAGTCTTAGATGAGGGTAGAGGGGCAAAAAGAAGGGATCTATCATTTACTAGGTGCCTACTATGGGGTAGATACTGTGTGTGATGCTTTACATATGTAGTCTAGGTAAAGTGAGTACCTTGGTGTAGCCAGGACAAAATATTTGGAATGGAGTTTGGGAGTGGAGTTGGGGGAAATGCATGGAACAAGGTGCCCATTAAGGGACACTGTGAGTCCTCACAGGAATGATGTAAGTGAAGAGGACTGGACTGGATGACCTGGAGGGACCACCTTACCTGAGTATTTCAGTGTGGGAGTTAGGATGTTTTGGCTGTTTTGGGCATGGAACACCACCACTCATCTGTCAGTAGCCATGCTGTGGTGGTGGCTCACATAGACGAACTAAAAGGACTTACAACTAGAATACACAACTATGTACTGGGGCTTTGGGGAGGGGGGAAAAAAAAGGAAGATTGACAACAAATGTTAGCTCAGGGCCAATCTTTTCCAGCAGAAACAAATAATAACAATAAAGAAATAAATAAAAGCTTTAGCAACGAAAAAGAAGTAAAATCGAGGACCCAGCTTTTTTCCATCCTTTGATGCTCTCCTCCCTAGCATGCTGGCTTTTGTCTTCAGGCTTGTTCCCTCATGGTCACAGCACAAGATAGCTGCAGCAGCTCTTATCCTCACGTAGCAGTGGATACTGCTATCCTTTCTATGAATGAGGAAAATTTCCTCAGGAGTAGCACAGCAGACTTACTGTCATACCTCATTGACCAGAATTATAATCCATGCTCATGCCTAAAGCAGTAACCAACAAAGGGAATGGAATCACCATAATTGGGTTGGGTTAATCAGGATTCACCCCCTGTGTCACCAGTTACTGGAGACTATTTGGGATTCCGTCAGTTAGGAGAAGGGCAAGGAAATAGATGAGTAGGGAGCTAGCAATGTCTGGATTTCCATGGCCAGCTCTCTGATACAAGTCGATAGCCTTCATCCCTGTCGGAACTGGCGCCTTGTTCCCCTAGCCCTTCTCCTTCAGGATTTCCAGACCATAGCAAAGAGCAATCAGGAATCTGTAGACCTAATCTTCTAGCTCTCTGCACTCACTCTCTCTTAATCTCTCTTTCTTCCCCATGTCTTGGCATCGGTTTGGTGATGCTTTATAGAACCTTAACAGGAGAACAGCTGGCATAAGCTTGTGACAGCTTCCCTTGACGCTGCTGCCGCCATTCACTGTGATCCTTTTTCTTTGATTCCCTTTGCTGCCATGCCACATTCTTCCCTTGAGATCTCTGCAGTCTGGGCTCCTTCCCCATCCCTCTGCTCAAACTGCCCTTGAAGGCCACCGGTGATGAGCTTCTTGCTACATCCAGTGGCCTTTTAAGTATACAGCCCTGTCTTGTCTACTAGTCCCTAAGTTTTCTTGAGGGCAGCTACCACATCTTCTTCATTTCTGTATCCCCAGCTCTTGCACAGGACTGAAGAATCTAAACAAATGTTTGTTGAATGAGTGAGTACATATTTTTCATCTTCCGTGACTCTTAATGGCAATTAATTCTGTTACTGTTATTTGCTTCTTAAAATTGTTAGCTCCTTTTACTCTGTTGATACTAATTAATCTCCTGGTTATTCTCTTTCTCCAGTTACTTCTCCTTTCCTTGGTTTCAATAGCCTATGTTTATAAGTGCCTAGCCTGATTCATGGTATACTGTAGCTTCTCAAATTGTTGAGCTTGAATCCTTTTGCTATTCCTATTATTGTTGCCATCCGTAAAACAGAGATATTTCCTGAGTTCAGCCTTTGTCCTTCTACTTTTTCCTCTCCATTCTTCCTCAAGGACTGACTGTTCTCATGGTTTTAGCTGTTAATGATTGGAATCCATAGCTCTAGCCCTGACTCCTACTTAACCCTTGTTTTATTGGGCAGCAGCGTTATGTAGAAAAAGCCTAGATTTTGGATCCAAACTGACAACCTAATCAATGAGTTTAAATCCTTACTCCACCACTTACTATTAGATTCAACCATATGAAATTCCTAATATATGACCATTTTGATTTAAAATGGCAGATTTATATGGTTTAATCTAATAGTCCCATGACCTTTGGTAAGCCATTCTGCTTTTCTAAGTCTCAATTTTCTTAGAGATAAAATATGTAAAGTAATCGACATAAAGTAGACATTTTATAAATGATAAGTTTCTTCTTACTCTTGTTACTACCCCTTGCCCTATAAGCCTTCCTAAAACATATTCCTTATCATCATGATCCAGTGACAAGGCACAGAGCCACAAAAAGTAGAATTATGCTACAGGGCAAGATATGTTGAAGTATCAAAGGAATAATAAACGTTACAGGAGATTGATGGAGAAAGTGTTTACTGTATGGGGTGTTAGAAATGGCTTCCTAGAGGGAATGGGAATAGAGCTGGGACTTATCAAGTAGATAAGATTTGCATATAGAAACTTGAGTGCAGAAGAAGACCTATGGTAATCATACTTTTTTGAGAGGAGAGAAAAGAAACTCAATAATAGATGTCACTTTTTTTTTTGCTGAAGTAATAACAATGAGAAACTGAAAACAGATTATGGTTGGTTTCCCACTCTGGCTTAAAATGAGATTTTGAGACTCAAGAAATGTGAACTTCAAACACAGAGCCATGATGCAGCACATGGGAAGCTTCTGTTGCTTTGGTGGCAGTTCTGAAGTAATAGAGTTTGGTATCCTGGAGAACCACATGTAGGCCACTCAGGGCCTCTGCATTTCTTAACTCCTCTGTCCTACCTTTAGGCCATTTTGTTGAATATTAACATCTCCCTTGCAAAGGGATGTGTGAGTAAAGTGGAGGTAACGTGGAGAAGAGCTAACTTGTGGCCCTTCTACTGTTTGTAACTCTTTTCTGCTGGAAAGAAGGAAAGGCATAAATTCTGTTAACATCTTATATTAATATTAGTATATTAATATTAAAGGCAGAGGCTGGCCTGGTGGTGCAGCGGTTAAGTTCACGCATTCTGCTTCGGCGGCCCATGGTTCGTCAGTTCGGATCCCGGGTGCAGACATGACACTGCTTGGCAAGCCATGCTGTAGTAGGCGTCCCACATATAAAGTAGGGGAGGATGGGCATGGATGTTAGCTCAGGGCCAGTCTTCCTCAGCAAAAAGAGGAAGATTGGCAGCAGATGTTAGCTCAGGGCTAATCTTCCTCAAAAACAAACAAACAAAACAAAACAAACAAAAAGGCAAAGAGAGTAAAATTATAACTCTGTTTTCAGAGGACGAAACTAAGATCAATAAAAGAAAGTTATCAGGAGCCGCATTTCAGTTCAATACAGTCATGTGCTGCATAGCGATGTTTCAGTCGACCGACCGCGTATACCATGGTGGTCCCATGAGATTAGTACCATAGAGCCTAGGTGTGTGGTAGGCCATACCATCTAGGTTTGTGAAAGTACACTCTATGATGTTTGCACAACGACAAAACCACCTAACAACGCATTTTTCAGAACATACCCTGTTGTTAAGCGATGTGCGACTGTATAAGGAAAAGCCATCTGTTTTGTAAGAAAGAAGCTGGCATTGAGGTAGTGAGCACCACTAACTCTGGGGATGGACAAGCATAGGCTGGTTGGCTATGCTGCCAGGTGCTGTAGAGGGAATTCTGTACTAGTTAGAAGGTGGAGGTAGATGATCTTTGAGGTCCTTTCGAACTCTTTGATTTACTAGAGAGGAGATTGAAATTGCCAGATTAAACAATTTTTTAAACTTTTTATTATAGAACTTGGTAAACCGATACAAAGATAGAGAAATAAACCTGGTGCACCCATCATCTAGCTTCAACTATTACTAATTTATGGCTAATCTTCTTTCATCATGTTTTACCCATTCCTTTATAATCCCCAGCCTTTATCGTATTTTGAAATATATCACAAACATCATATTATTTTATCTGTCAGTATTTCTATATGTATCTCTAAAAGATAAATATTCTTTTTTGGAAAAGATTATTTTTAATATTAATAGTGCAAGGAAGGATAATGTCCTCCTGTATGCTGCTGGTTGGAGGATAGATTGATTAACAGATAAAATAAAATTGATTGACAGATAATTTTGGAAAGCAGTTTTTTAGATTTCCAAAAAGTTTGAGAAGGTTAATTAATATCTTTTGATTCTTTTTCAGGATTTTATACAAAGTTATAATCTTAATACAGAAAAAACTTTATGCATAAAAATCTTCTTATAAAAGAGGTTATGCTCTCAACCATGTAAAATAAAAATTTGAACAAAAAAGATTGGGAAAGTACATTAAAATGTTAACAGTAATTATCTTTGTGGTAGATTATGGGTGATTTTTTACTTCTCTGTTTATTTTTAAAGTTTTCTTCAATGAGCATGTACTACTTTTTTTTTTTTGAGGAAGATTAGCCCTGAGCTAACTGCTGCCAATCCTCCTCTTTTTGCTGAGGAAGACTGGCCCTGAGCTAACATCTGTGCCCATCCTCCTCTACTTTATATGTGGGATGCCTACCACAGCATGGTTTGCCAAGCGGTGCCATGTCCGCACCCAGGATCCAAACTGGCGAACCCTGGGCCTCCGAAGTGGAACATGCGAACTTAACCGCTGCACCACCAGGCAGTCCCTAGCATGTATTACTTTTATATTAAGTAAAATAACAACAAAAATCACCTTATTCAGCAGTTTATAGATGATCTCAAGTTTCATTTGTTCATGCTCTTCTGAGAAAATTAAGTTTATAAATTAGATGGGTTTTTATTTTCTTGGTCTAACTTTCCTCCTTTGCCTAATATATATGCTCAAGTTTATAGATTGAAGAATAATTTGGGAGCATAGATTTTTCTTAAAGAAAACATTTATATAGGTGAATTCCCTGTTAAAAATCATTTCCTAGGATAAGTTTGCAAACAGATATATAAACCTGAAGTTGCTTGGTCTGTGCCCTTGGCTAAAGACAACCTTTCTTCCCACCGAGCTTGCACTTAACCTTCAAACCCTCTCCAGCCCAGCATTCTAGGCAGCCACTATTTGGCCTACATAATGAGACCTGTTTGCTGTTCTGGGTCTCAGGACATCTTCTTTAGGCTAGTGATGTACAGAAATAAACTAAAATAGTTTTTTAATTCCTCTGCATGCAGCTTTCTCTTCAATTATCTAAATTTTCTTTCTGCCTTTTAGGTGATGGAAGCTGTTTCATTGTCCAGCAAGACTTAGACTATGTCATTGAGCTCACTGGGGCTGACTGTGACCCCGTGTACAAGGTACACGCCTGAGAGGAGACCAGGCCTAGGCGATTCTCACCTGGGATCTAGGACTTTTGAACGGACTGAATCTGGCTACTTTGTGGTCTTAGGGGTGATCAGATACTTATGAGTGGGATAGAAGGAAATCATAATTTTGAATCAGAAGTGACTTCATCACTTACTGGCTCTAGAAACTTAAAAAATAACCTCACCCCCCCATCTGTCAATTTATCTTAAAATGAAGATTATAGTGAGATAATGCATAGGAAAGCTCTTTGTAAATTTAAAAGATTCTATGATTATTAGCCATCATTATTATTATTTCTAGTTCGAGATTGATTATCTCATTTTATTAGAGGGGAAAAGGGAAATAGTATTTATTGATCAGATGTTGTTTTACATATATTATCTCATTTAATCATTGAACTCATTCATCAAAGTATAGGTATTATTATTCCTATTTTTTCTTATATTTTTAAAAACGTTATACAATACATACCTATAAAAATTCAAACAATATAGAATAATAGAGACTTAAAAGTCCCCTTAAAGACCTTTTCAGTTTCATTCTTCTTTCTAGAAGTAACTAGCATTAATAGTTTGGCATATATTTTTCTTTTTCTTTTTTTTTTTTGAAGATTATCCCTGAGCTAACTTCTGCCAATCCTCCTCTTTTTGCTGAGGAAGACTGGCCCTGAGCTAACATCCATGCCCATCTTCCTCTCCTTTATACGTGAGATGCCTACCAAAGCATGGCTTTGCCAAGCAGTGCCATGTCCGCACCCGGGATCCCAACTGGCGAACCCTGGGCTGCCAAGTAGCAGAACGTGTGAACTTAACCGCTGCGCCACCGGGCCGGCCCCATTGGCATATATTTTTCAAGATTGTTTTTGGAGAATTTGCACTTACATCTTTTGTTTATATATTTATGTAAATAATATAGTTTTATCTTTAGTTTGTACGTAATTGGGATCATTCTATATTTATTGCCCTATGACTTTCTTTTTTTTTTTACTTAATGTCTCGGAGCTCTTCCCAGACAAATGCATACAGATCCACTTCATTTTTTAAAATTCTTGCTTAGTGTTCTGTATTGTGAATTTTAACATATTATTTTCATTTTGCAAATGAGGAAACTGAGACCCTTAGGGGTTGAGAAAATTGCCCTAGGTCATACAAATTACATATTAGCAAACCTGAGATTAAGCTAACTCCAGAATTCAAGCTCCTTCTACTAAATTTATGGTTCTTAATCTTCTTTGATTCTCAGACTTCTTTGGGAAGTCAGTGAAATCCTTCTAAAAAAAAAGGGCACATATTGAGAACTTCTTTGCATACAATTTTATGAGTTTCAGAGCTACTCAGGCCTATCTATGCACCATCTCCTCCCCAGGTACAGACCCTCTGCACTAAACCATGTACGACACTAATGGTTTGCTCTCTGCTTAGGCAATTAGTTTCTCTGTTCTGTAGTCATAAGTGCCCTTGACTCTGGCCAGTCATTTTTTAAATACATATCATGGATGTAATTCTTCTCTTGTCTTTGGAGTTGCTAAAGCTTTTCAGACTTCCTTATACTAGTGGAGGTCGATGAGAATGCTCTTTCTTTTTAAAATGGAAGAATCCCAGGCCTCCTTTGAGCTGCAAACTCTTGTATTCTAGGTAGCCACGTGGGAAAAGCAGATCTATACCTGCTGTCGAGATGGTCTTGTGCGACGCTATCAGCTCTCTGACCTCTGACCCCCTGGAAAGAGGAGTCCCAGTTAATGAAGATTGACCCTGACCAACAATGAGCAGAAACAGCATCAGTCCTTCCCAAGGATCAGGGCCCTTGGTTGTCTTGGGCTTCCTTTGGAAGTCGCAGAAAGGCAGCTACATCGGCCCATGTGGAACCATCATTCCCTGACAAGACCTACTTTGAATGAGTAAGAAGCTCACATGTGCTCACTGCATTTGCCCCAACTTCTTGTATAAACTTACCCCGCAACGCAGGGCAAATACAGATGCTTACAATGCGATCTCACACCAATTGTGTTAAATATTTACAGGGACCAGAGGACTAAAGCCTGTTCTCTGAAGGAAATAAAGAGAATATGTTTGGAGGAATCTGAATTTGAAAAACTTTGTTAAATACTCTTACTCCAGCAAAAAGTCAGTCAAGCTGATGAAACTCCTTTCTCAGGCACTTCCTGTTTGCCTGGCCATAGAGAACAACTGCCTGAGAGTAGCAGCAAATAGCCCATAAGCAGCAACCTGGGAAAGATTCTTATACAGTTAGAGTAACCAGCCAATTTTCCCTGGACTGAAGGGTTTTCTGTTACACGAGACTTTCAGTCCCAGGCAAACTGACGTGGTTGGTCGGCCTATATACAGGTGATGAAGTGGAATCATATCATTGGAAAGGCAGTGGCTGTCAAAGTGTGGTCCCTGGAAGAGCTGCAGCAGTATCACACAGGAGCTTGTTAGAAGTAGAAATTTTGGGGTCCCACCTCAGACCTAAGTCAGAAATTCTATTGGCGGGGCTCACAGTCAGTATTTTTAACAAGGCTTCCAGGTGATTCTGATGCACGCTGAGGTTTGAGACCTAGAGGAAGAGATGGTGGAGAGCACCTTAGTCACAGATGGAACCCAGGGCTCAGAGGCTGGTTTATAGGAGATGAGGCTGGAGAGGTTGGCAGGGTCCAAATAGCACAGGGGCTTGAATGCCAGCTCAGGAGTTTGAACTTCACTTGGTTGGCAGTGGGGAACCATGAAATCGTTTTAAGCAAGGGTATGACATGGTCACCTCTTTTTTTCCCTAAACATAAAAATGGAATCATACTGTATGTATTCCACGCTTTATTATCTCTTAGTATCTCTGAGTTCTTCCCATCTTAGACCTTTCTCATTCTTTTTATCAATTTTCAGAGTGTGAATACCTTATCATTTACATTTTTAGAGACTATTAGAGAAAAGGTTTCTTAGAGGATGCAACACTTGAGCTGGGCCATGTAGGCTAAGATCTGGATTTATTTAAGGGAAGAAAGTCATTCTTGGCTGGGGTAATAGTATGGTTCACAGGGTTCTTAAAGGTATAGTCTCATGTAATCTTTATAACTAACTGTGACATGCAGGTAGTGAGACTCAAAAGAGATGAAGTGATTTGCCAAGAGTCATAGAGAGCAGAAAGTTGTACAGTTTATCATAACTTTAAATCCCATTTTTGGGCCAGCCCCAGTGGCCTAGTGGTTAAGTTCGGCACACTATGCTTTGGTGGCCCAGGTTCAGTTCCCGGGTGCAGACCTATACCATTCGTCTGTCAGTGGCCATGCTGTGGTGACAGCTCACATACAAAAAGAGGAAGATTGCAGCAGATGTTAACTCAGGGCAAATCTTCCTCAGCAAAAAATAAAATAAAATAAATTAAATTCCCATTTTTTCCTACTTGTTGCTTATGCTGAAACCAAATTGTGAAAATAAAGCACTACAATTCCTTGAGTATCTATTAGTATCTACTCTGTTCTAGGTACTGTATATATATATTTAATCCTTACAACACTCTTAAAAAGGAAATGATATTATTCCTGTTTTACAGATAAGGAAACTGAGGCTCGAGAAATTAAGTACCAGAGCCCTGATTTGGACCTTACTCAGTCTGTCTTCTTCCACTACACCATGTAGTCTGGGACTAGAGCAGTTTCATTTAAGGAGTAATTTGTGACAGGGTTAGGTAAACTGGAAGGGGCATATTCCAAAGTTCAGAAACTTTGGAATCCTAGGAGGTCCACAGGGAAACCCTAAGAAGTCAGATTAAGTAAACAGGATGATGGGGCCAGCCCCGTGGCCGAGTGGTTAAGTTCGCTGGCTCTGCTTTGGCAGCCCAGGGTTTCGCCGGTTTGGATCCTGGGCACGGACATGGCACGGCTCGTCAAGCCATGCTGAGGCAGCATCCCACATGCCACAACTAGAAGGACCCACAACTAAAATATACAACTATGTACTGGGGGGCTTTGGGGAGAAAAAGGAAAAATAAAATCTTTAGAAAAAGAAAAAAAAAAAAAGAAAGCAGGATGAGGGAGGATATGGCTGACTTCACATAAGCATGTCTCAGCGTTCCCGTGCCAGGACTTGCTCTTCTCCACTGCCGTCACCTTCACGAGCCCATTTTCACAGATCTCCAGAGTTGCTATCCTGGTTGTGATGGATGCAGTGACACTTCACAGCCACCCTGAAATCCGGACCCAAACACAAGGAGCAGAGGCCAGCTCTCAGGTGCCCCAAGGCCTTGTCTACTATGAATGGAATAATCCTCGGTTTGCAGCAAAGGTTTTTGTTCTTTTGGGTTGAGGATTGCATTCTGGGTAAAGAAGTGTGGCCAAGCCCCATCTGCAGCACTACAAGCCCAGTGAAGCTCTCTGCTGGACCTTGTTTCCTGGCTTTCAGATGCCCCCTTGTGACTCCTTGTGAGAAGTGTGTCTGTTTCTCAGCCCTGAAGAGCTGGCAGTGGCATCAGCTATTGAGCATGCACTCTGTGCCAGGCACAGTCCTCACAGTAGCCTTGTGAAGTAAATGATCTTTTTCTTTTTCTTTGAGGAAGATTAGCCCTGAGCTAACATCTGCTGCCAATCTTCCTCTTTTTGCTGAGGAAGACTGGCCCTGGGCTAACATCCGTGCCCATCTTCCTCTACTTTATATGTGGGACACCTGCCACAGCATGGCTTGCCAAGTGGTGCCATGTCCGCACCCAGGATCCAAACCGGCGAACCCTGGGCCTCCAAAGCCGAACGTGCAAACTTAACTGCTGCGCCACCAGGCCGGCCCCTGTTCTTTTTCTTGAACAAGTCTCTTTGTGGATATATATATATTTTTTCTAATTTACTTTTTATTTTGAAATCATTTCAAACTTGCACAAAAGTTGCAAGAATAGTACAAAGGATTCTGGTATACCCCATACAGATCTCCCAGTTGTTAACTTTTTATTATGTTTGCTTTATCATTCTCTCTCTCTCCCCCACTCCCTCTCTCTCTCTGTATATATTTATCTCACATATATATATACACTACACAGGTTAAATATGCTATATATATTTTTTCTGAATCAGTTGAGAGTAATATACAAATGTTATGTCCTTTTACCTTTAAACACTTCACTATGCACTTGCTAAAACCAAGAACACTGCTGCATAACCACAGTTCATCTATCAAAACAAGGAAACCAGCACTGACCCGTACTATCATCCAATCTGCAGAGCCCATTCAAGTTTCACCAGTTGCTCCGACAATGTCCTTTATAATCACTCTTTCCGTTGTGGTCCAGGACCTAATCTAGGATGACATATGGCATTTATTTACCTTCTGTCTGGAGTAGTTCCTCAGTTTTTCCTTGTCTTTCATAAATGTGATGTTTTTGGAATATAGGCCAGTTTGTAGAAGAACCCTTAGTTTGGGTTTGTCTGATGTTTCCTCATGGTTAGATTCAGGTTATCATTTTGGCAAGAATACCCCAAAAGTGATTCTCTGTCCTAAGAGCTGCATATGATATATGCTAAGAGCCTTATGATATATTTTTTGTCCCATTACTGGTAATGTTAAGGTTTTTTTGGAGATATAATTCACAAACCATAAAATTCACCCTTTTAAAGTATACAATTTCGTGGCTTTTAGCATATTCACAAGGTAGTCCAGCCATCACCACTAATTCCAGAACATTTCATCACCCCAAAAAGAAACATACTTTTCAGCAGTCACTCCCCATCCCTCCAGCCCTGGAAACCTCTAATCAACTCTCTCTCTCTAGATTTGCCTGTTCTGGACATTTCATGTGAATGGAATCATACAATATGTGGCCTTTTGTGTCTGGCTTCTTTGACTTAGCATAATCTTTTCTTTCATGTAGCATAATGTTTTCAAGGTTCTTCCATGTTGTGGCATGCATCAGTACTTAATTTCTTTTTGTTGCCAAGCAACATTGCACTCGTGATGGTTAATTTTATGTGTCAACTTGGCTGGGCCATGGTGCCCAGATATTTGGTCAAACATTCTGATGTTTCTGTGAAGGTGTTTTTTGGACAAGATTAACGTTTACATCGGTGGACTTGGAGTAAAGCAGATTACCCTCCGTAATGTGAGTGGGCCTCATCCAGTGAGTTGAAGGCCTTCATAGAAAAAGACTGACCTCCCCCCAAGCAAGAAGGGATTGCGTCAGAGGGTTGCCTTTGGACTTGAACTGTGACTCTTCCCTGGGTCCCCAGCCTGCAGGCCTACCCTGTGACTTTGGACTCTTCAGGCCTCCATAATTGTGGTACATAAGGAATTGTGCCAATTCCTTAAAATAAATCTCTCTCTTTATATACACACACCCATCCTGTTGACTTTGTTTCTCTGGAGAATCCTGAGTAATACACCATTGTATGGATATGCCAAGTTTTTTAATCCATTCATCAGTTGATGGACATTGGGGTTGTTTCCACTTTTTAGCTATTATGAATAATGCTTCTACGAACATTCATGTACAAGTTTTTGTGTGAACGTCAGTCTTAGTTCTCTTGGGTATAGACTTAGCAATGGAGCTGCTTGGTCGTACGGTAACTCTATGTTTAATGTTTTGAGAGACTGCCAACTGTTTTCCAAAGTGGCTGCCCACCTTACATTCTCACTAGCAGTGTATAAGGGTTCTGATTTCTTCGTGTCCTTGCCAACACTTCTTTTTGTCCATCTTTTTTATTATAGTCAGGTGATGTTAAATTGGTAACATGATGTCTACCAGGTTTCTCCACAGCAAAGTTAGTAAGTTTTTTTGTGGGGAGCTACTTTGAAACTATATAAATATCCTATTCCTCATCAAACTTCCACCAACTAGTTTTAGCATCCTGGATGATTTCTCTGAATCAGTTGTTCTATGATAATTGCCAAATGGTGGTTTTCTAATCCCATCATTCTTTTTACATTTGTAATTGGCATTCTTACTATAAGGTAGAACTTCCCCTTCTCCAAGTATTTATTCGTTCACTTGTTCATTCATCATAGATATATTAGTATGGACTACTCATGAATTCATACTCTGTAGATCATAAGCCATTATTACTGTTATTTATTTTGATGTTTAAATTGTCCCAGTTGGGCCAGTGGGACCTCCTTCAAGCTGGATCCTATGTCCTTTTGACATGTTTCCATCATTCTTTGAGCACTTCCATATTTTCTGGTACCACAAATATTCAAGCCTTATCTTCCACTTTCCCACCCCAGGCCTGGAAACAGTCATTTGTCCAAATAGCCCTGGTTCCTTTTAGTGGAACATGGTATTCAGAAACCAAGATCTGGGCACTAATGTGCTCTTTACTCCTGGCATATTATTGTTTCTAGGACCTATCAGTGGACAATACATACATACCTCTCTATTTCTACATCCATCATTCCATGATACCTAAAAGTGAAATGGACTTTTGGAAGAACATTTAGGGGAAGATCTTTATGACCTTGCATAGGGAATATTTCTTAAACTAAACACAAAAAGTATAACCAAAAGGGAAAAGATTGATAAATTTGATCCCATTTTTAAAAAATGCTAAAAAAGCGAAAGGGATTTGTATTTTATACAAAGAACATAAAAGAAAACATAACGAGTCAAAAATCAATATTTTTAAAAAAGGATAGCCCAGCAGAAAAATGGGCAAAAAACCTAAATAGACATTTCACAATGAGGAAAAACAAATGGCCAATAACCACGAAAAGATGCTCAACCAAGAAATGCAAACTAAAATCCACAATGAGATGCTATTTAACGCCTATATTGGCAAGATTTAAAAACTTGACATCAAGAATTGGTGAGGATGTGGAGCAGAAAGGAACTCTCCAACAGTGCTGTTCTGACCACATAAATTAGAATAACCGCGTCAGAAAACTGTGTGACCTCACCTCGCAGAGTTGACACATACCCGGGTGTTCAGCATCAGCAGAGAATGCTATACAGCCTCCTTGAAAATAGGTCACACACACACAAAGGCGTGCCGTTTGCATAAGCGATACCATTTATGTAAAGTTCAAAAACACGAAAAGATAAGTATGTTGTTAGGGATACATGCCGTGGTGTCCTGGAGCTGGCTTGTACCAGCTTGGGAGAAATTGGCAAATGCTACAAATCAGGGCTATTTTTTTCTTTCTGGTGAGCTAGTTGTTAAATACCTACCAGTACACCGCTGGATGTGTGCACCATAGTGAAACAATAAAGAAAAGCAAGAGGAGAATAAACAGTTAGGGAGGGGCACACAGAGGCAACATTCCTTCAATAAGGAATGTTCTAATGCTGTTCTTTTGTGCATATAAGCTATTTCATGGGGGAAGAAACCAAGTAGGAGTTAGTTTGGTTGAAGCCAGCGTCGGTGGTGGGTGTGGTGGGACGGGTGAGGTGGCAGCTTAGGTGAATGTGAGAGAGAGGAGGGTTAGTCTGAGCAGTGCAAGTGCTCTAGTGCATTAACTCTGGGCATTGTGCAGTGTGGTCTTGGCAGGGTAGAGACGAAGCAAGCAGGACAGTGAGGATGTTGTAGTGGCCTTGCTGAAAGATGAAAGCCAAAGCAAGACCATGGTGGAGGAGGACAAGCAGAAGAAGGGCTTGAGAGGCATCTAGGAGGTACAATGGACTGAACTTGGTGACTGACTGGATGTGGGATGTAAGTGGATGACAGGGCGCTGCTGCCCGCAAGGAGGTGGCGCAGAGCTCCCCACTCTTTGAGGTGGGCTGCAAAATGACTTCCTTCCAAAGAGTACAATCCAGAAAGGGGGAAACAAAAGTCCCTTTACAGTGGAGAACGCTGACCAACACGACTGCAGCAGGCTCAAGGCCAGCATCACCAGGGAAAAGTCACGTTGATGGTATGTACCTTTGATCTGTGGTATGTGGACGGCACTTTACCTCTGTGGTCTTCCTTCCAAAACCCCACAAGCCCAGTTTAATCACAAGAAAAACATCAAACAAACCCCAATTGAGAGACATTCTACAAGATACCTGATCAGTACTCCTTAAACTGTTGAAGTCATCAAAAACAAGGACAACTTGGGCACTGGCCCGGTGGCACAGCGGTTAAGTTCGCACGTTCTGCTTTGGTGGCCTGAGGTTCGCCAGTTTGGATCCCAGGTGCAGACATGGCACTGCTTGTCAAGCCATGCTGTGGCAGGTGTCCCACTTAAAATAGAGGAAGATGGGCACAGACTGGCTCAGGGCCAGTCTTCCTCAGCAAAAAGAGGAGGATTGGCAGCAGTTAGCTCAGGGCTAATCTTCCTCAAAAAGAAAAAACAAGGAAAATTTTAGAAACAATTGTAACCAAGAGGAGCCTAAGGAGACATGACAACTAAATATAACGTGGAATCCTGGATGAGATCCTGGAACAAAAAAAGACATTAGGTTAAAAACTAGGAAATCTGAATAAAGTATGGGCTTCCCTTATAAAGGATGTATCAATTGGTAATTATTTGTGACAAATGTACAGTACTCACGTAAGATGTTAATAATAGAGGAAACTGGGTGTGGGGTATACAGGAACTCTGTACTATCTTCACAACTTTTTTGAAAATCTAAAATAAAAATTTATTTTAAAAAACAGCCAAATGCATTTGTTCTGAAAACTTTTAACTAAAAGTAATTGCTACTCTCTTTAAACACTGTGGCTTCTGAGTTGAGTGACCTTTATCAGGCTCAAAGAATCAGCCCTGGTTCTCGCAATCTGTTCATTTGTTCTTCTATGAGGCTGAGCTGAGAAGGCAGTTTGCTTTGGCAGGAAGGACTACAACTCCCAGAGTGCCCCTGTGTGGTTGTCAGGAGCAACCAAGGAATGCAGACCAACAGCCCTGCCGGAGCCAGGACTAGCCACTGACTGACTGCCAGCCAGCCATGGGCCAGGATTATTACGCTCTACTCCACATCACTAGAAATGCAGAGGATGCCCAGATCAAGAAGGCGTAAGTTGGGGCGGAAGTGAGGCTTTAGGGGTGTGCTAGGGCAGGCCCCACCCTCCTCTCTTCCAAACTGAGCTTTCCTGCACAGCTTAGGGTGGTTCCTTCTCTTGCTTCTTACACACTTACATCCTGGCTTTGGGCTGGGTCAGGGTCCCCAACCCATCATTCTTTACCCTCTATGCCCTGTCTCCTCTCCTGGGTGTCTTGGTTTTCCTAGCAATAAAATAGGGACAAAGGAGACATTTGAACTTTGTCTTGAATTTTATGGAGAACCAAAGGATTGTGAACAGGAGGGTGACCTGGCCAGATGGATGCATTACAAATTTCATTCTGGCCGTCACGTGGGGTTTTGGCCTTGAATAAACTGCATCTCTGAATACTTCCATCAAATCTTGGGGACTTTGTGGTCCATTTCTAAGAAAGTCTAGGACAGGAGTCAGCACATTTTTCTGGGAAAAAAAGTCTTTTTGACGAATATTTATTGAGTGCCTACCATATGGATTAGGTGCAATGGTAGCAGCTAGAGTTATAATCACGAATCAGACAGATATGCAACTTAATTTTGTTGGTGAATACAGATGTTGAAAAAGTCACAAGTGTGATGAGTGTTACAAAAAGGGAAGTACAGGGTGTCCTGGAAGCTTATCCTGGAAGGAGAGAGACCCCCTTGGAGGCTCATGATAATCAAGGCAAAAGATGAGGCTCGAAGCAGGGCAGTGGGATGGAGAGAGGAGAGGGAATGGACTTGGCTATTAATTGGATCACTGGAGGGTAAAGAAAATGGGAGGAATCTAGGATAATTCAATCACTTAAGGTTGGGTAGTGATAACAGCTACATTTATTGAATTGTGCAGATGCTGTTCTGAGAACCTTCACCATTATTTCATTTAATCCTCACAATGACCCTGAGTAGTAGGTGCTATGATTATGCCAAGGCCAGGCACCTAGGAAACAGTGGAACCAGTAATCAGACACCATGTCTACTCTAGTTGCCTGCTGTGGGCCAGGTCCTGTGGCAGTAAGTGGAGAGCGTCTACAGGGTGGTTGGAGAAACAAGACACAAAAGCACGAAACAAGTAGAGAACAATTCAGGACAGTGTGTGATATCACCCACTGTTCAGGGCATCTCATTGGTCGGTGGGACCTGTCTAGGGAAAGGTCACCAGGAGGGAGGGCAGTTGGAATGCAGAAGGATAAGCCCAACTTAAGCATTGAAAAGACCCAGGTCTGCATCCAGGTTCTCCTACCTGCTAGCTGTGTGACCTGGGCAAATTACTTAACCTCTCTGAGCCTCAGTTTTCTCCTCAAAAAAAAAAAAATGAGTTGTTGTGATATTGAAATGGGATTATATGAGACAATAAACATGAGAATGCCCAGCAATCATTTGCATCTGTAACCATGTCATATAAAGAGTGATTAAAAGAACTGCGTATGTTTCAAACAACAGTCCTGAACCCCTCTTCCCTGCAACAGCTCTTAGGGCTGAGTCACGTGTATAACACACTCTCCCATGGGAGTACCTAGACTTTTTTGATCCAAAAAAGAAAAAAAGCTAAACTTATAATGAAGAGAAGCACCACAATGTTCATAATCACCCAGCGATTAACCTTCTCAGTGTCACTCATCCTCTCCAGGCTGCCACGTCGGAGCTGTGACCCCACCCCCTCTCCCACTCAGGAAGGCAGGTGAAGGAGAGTGATGTTACTGTGAGGATAATCCTAAAACCACTCCAGTTTGTATGAAAAACTGAGCTCTTCATTGCTTTTACTCACTGATAGAATTTACTTGCAATTCTCCTCCTGTGACCTTTGTAACTGAGAAGGGCTGGTTTAGACATGTAAGGGAGGTCTGACAACTGTCATCAAGTCTCTGAAGGTGGACAGAGCAGGGTCTCTGTAAGACCTCTGAGGGCAGAGCCAGGACCCTCGTGGATGGAGGCGGAGTCACAGGACAGCAGGCCCGGCTCAGCAAGAGGAAGCGTTGCCTGAAAGTCAGGGCCGCCGCCCAGCGAGATGGGCTGCCTGTGGGGCAGTCAGTTCACATCATTCGTTCTCACTGCTGCTCTGTGTGAGGCAGTGGGGACACGGAGAACTGGACACAGCAACTCAAGGGACTCAGTCTAATGGGAGAGACAGACCAGTCACCCAGCAACTGGAGCACCCCCTGCTGAGTGCTGGGATCAAAGGCACTGGGGACGTGGGAAGGGGACTCTAATCTAGAGTGGAGGCTGCAGTCAGGGAAAGCGTCCTGGAGGAGTTGACCCCTGAGCTGAATGTTGAAGGATGAATAAAAATTTGCCAGGAGGAGATGGGAGGGGCTGGAGAGGGGTGAACCTTACAGGTAGAGAGAGTAGAAGGTCAAAGGCATGAGCGATGAAGTGTGGGGAGTTTGGAGCATGGCAAGAAGGGCAGGAGAGGCCATGGGAGCAGGGAGGGAGAGCTGTGAGAGAGAGCAAAGCAGGGCCTTGAATCGTAGAGACATCTGGATTTTGTGCTGAAGACAAAGGGGGAACCTGTGAAGGATTTAGGCAGGAAAGTGACTTGGGTAGGGAGCATTTTAGAAGCATCAGATTAACAAAAGGGAGAGAGATCAAACTGACGGCAGCACACAGAATGGCCTGGAGCGGGAAACTGGAACCGGAGGACCTGGTTCTGCAGTAGTGAGAGGGAGGAAGAGGCAGGAACAGAACATTAGTTAGAAAGAAATGTCCCCGATGGGATGGGGTGGAGGGGACGAAGGGGAACTTGGAGGCAAAGATAACGCTCGGCTTTCCCGCGGCAGTGTCTGCACAAATGGGGGCAAATGAGGAATGAAAATGGGTTCACGTTTGGGCTCATTGAGTTTGTGGAGCCTGCGGGACATGGAGGAGGAGACACCAAGTAGACAGCTGGATACAGAAGCCTGGAGTTCAGGGCAGTGCCCTGGTTTGAGACAGAGATTTGGGAGTTATCAGCAAGCAGGTTGTACTCAAAGCCATGAGGTAGAGGAGCTTGTCCACGGTGAGCGTGTAGAGTGAAAGAGCGGCAGCAGAACTCTGGAGTCACCAGCACGGACGGTGTGAGCAGGGCAGAGGAGCTGGTCTCTGACCCAGCGGAGGGTAAATGGGCTCGAATTTGAACTGAGTGACTTAGGGGCTGCTGATGCCCTCCTTTGGCTCCGCTAGACCCACTCCCCGCCTTTCCCCACCCTGCCTTCTGCTCTGGAGGCTGGCCCGTCTGAACTGCATCAATACACTTCCTGGCCCTCTGGCTTCCCGATGCCTCCGCTAAAGGGACCACAAGGCAGGAGGTGGAAGGGGCCGGGGTATTTATTCTCAGCTCCCCTCCTATGGGGTTTCTTCAGGTCGGCTATGTCCCTTAACTGAAGGTCACAGCTCCTGCCAAGGGCCCTGTCCACACACGCTGTCCTGAGGGATTTCTCCCTGCCCCAACTCCTATAGGCTCAGGGGTGGCCAGGGTGTCTGAGGGCTCCTGGCCTCAGGAGTACTGCACCATTCCATGGTTTCCCTCCCCACTTCCTGCACGTTGGCAAGTGGTTCCCAATTAAACCCTCCACAAATAACCCGCTTCGTGCCATCTCTTTCCTCTTGGGACACATCAGATTCTCAGATGCTGCAGGAATCCCATCACTGATCGGGTGGATACAGAACAGGGAAAAGAAGGAGCACAGAGACGGGAGACAGTGAAGGGTCCTGACATGCACTGAGTGCCTCTCTGCACCAGGCCCTCTGACACCTTATTTTATCTAATATTTCCAAGAAGCCTGCGCGTCAGTTCAGACACCAAGATGGAATTAAATATGCAAGAAAGGTATTGGGGGAAACACTCCTGAGGGTGAAGGGGGAGCAGGAGCACGCAGGAAGAATCTTCAGACCACAGTGCAGGTCTGATAGCTGGGAAAGGAGAGAGAGAAGGAAGGGCTGGGTTGATTTATAGCTGGAAACATCAAAGCTCTGAGAGGCCACCAAGCAGTAGACAGCAGAACTAGCTCTGAACAATGGTCTGCACCTCAGTGACACATCAGCTGCTGTGACTTGTATGAACCCCCTCTCTTCCAGGTACCGGAAACTTGCCCTTAAGAACCACCCATTGAATTCCATTGGACCATCCTCAGTAGAAACGTTCAGGCAAATAGCAGAGGCCTACGATGTGCTGAGCGACCGTGAGTGACTGGGGCTGAGCACGGAGGAGGGACCCCGGGACACCTGCTGTCCCACTTCTCCTTTAAGATTATTCCTCAAGTCTCTGAGTGTTGGGCTTTTGAGGGGGCCCAATAGAGACTAAGCATTCCTCTTCCCTCCCAGAATCTAAACAAACTGAGAAAGAAAGCAGACTGAAGTATTACCTTTCTCAGTAGACACAAGCTAAGGCTGAGGCCATGACGTGGAAAGCCCCTGGATTAGGCTGACGTGCTGACTCAGTCTCAGGGCAGGGCCTGGGGAAGCTCTCCCACGTCCCCCAGGCCTCACCTGTCCCTGCAGGGATGGAGAGATGGCTGCTGCCAAGGGAGGAAGGCTAAGACTGAGGCAGGCACACCCAGATATTCTTCCCAGATTTCCAAGTGGCTAAATCTCCATCTCCCCAAGAACAGAGTGTGTATAAAAGGACAGAGAGAGGCCAGTAATTAGGAAATCTCTCTCCTATGGAAACCAGAACAGTGGAGAAAGTGTGACTCCCACCTCTGCCCGGGGCCGTGCCCACTGGGTTTCGCTAAGGGCTTGTCCTGAAGACTGTAATCCCAGAGACTGGAGAAGAAAGGCCAGATCACTAAGGTGTCTCTGGCCCTGAGTTTTCAGGATTGTAGAATCCTTAGACTCTAGGATTTTAAAGCTCTAGAATTTGGAAGCTCTAGAATTCTTAGATTCTAGAATTTCAAGGTTCTAGGATTTTATTTACCCCAGAGGAGACAGTAGCTATAATGACTGAGTTAAGCAAAATCCCAGGACAATAGCCTGACCTTTAGCCTCTTGATTCCTCCTCCCCAGTAAGTCTCAGTTTTGCCCCTCTCTCCTCTGGGCTATGAGACCACACCAGGACCACTCACAATAAAATGAAACCCATAACTTCTAGAATCTCCCTCCAAAGACTGCCAGGCTGTTTTTGCCCCTTCTTCTTGGCCCCATATCCTCCTGCTTCCCAGCCCTCCAGCTATCAGCACCCAAGGCTGGACCCCTCGTCAAGGTGACACTTATCCACAGCTGTGAAGAGAAGCATCTATGACAAGTTCGGAGAAGAGGGCCTGAAGGGCGGGATTCCTCTGGAGTTTGGATCCCAGACCCCATGGACAACTGGTTACGTCTTCCACGGCAACCCCGAAAAGGTTTTCCATGAGTTCTTCGGAGGAGACAACCCCTTTAGTGGTAAGAGATCCTCCCTACCGCTTGCCTTACAGAGAAAGGACAAAGCTGTGAAAGATACTTTGCTTTGAGTAGTTTTGTTTTGTTTACTTTAGGAAATATATATAGTACGTGGTAAAAAAAAATTATTGAAGACAAAATAAATTGCAGCTCTCCATTCCTTCTCCAGAAGCAGCCACTCACTGTTAACACTTTGTGTGTCCTTCCAGAAATTTTCTATGCATTGATGAGCATATATTTATTTTTATATAAGCATTTTATTTCATTAAGGAAATGGAACCACATTGTACACACGGATTTTTCGCACTTATTATGTCTTGGAGATTATTTTATTATATACTATATTATATACAGATCTACTTTATTCATTTTAATGGCTGCATAAGATTTCATTGTGCAGGTGTGTGTTATACGAGCATGTGGATGGATGAGTGGATGATCCCGGCTCCCAGACAAGCTGACAAAGAGTTGATTTCTCAGGCTCAGAATCATCTTGCAAGGACAGTTAACATTCAGACTTGTCTTCTTGGCTCCAGTTATGCGACTCAGAGAGTCTAGATTTTCACAGCCTATCCCTCTAGCCCCTTCTCCCCGGCTATACTACAGCCTGTCTGCATTTCAAAAGTTCTTTCTTCCTTTTCTCCATGTTAACAAGTGGGTTACAGCCCACTGCCCCTCCACCTCAGAGACCCCACCCACTGTGCATTGGCCTCTCCTGTCTGCCAGAGGAAGCTGAGGTATGAACTCCATGTGAGACTGGAAAAAGCAAGGACTTGGGTCAGAAGGTCTGCTTCAAATCCATGTACTGCCACTTATGAACTGTGTGACTCTGAGCAAATTTCTTCCCCTCTCTGAAACCTCAGCCTCCTCACTGTTAAATGGCTGTGATAGTCCGTGCCTCACAGGTCATTATCAGATGAGATAATGTTTATGAAAATGGGCTTCGCAGTCAGAAAAATGCCATGTTATGGACCTCTCTCTCCCAGGGACAGGTGCATGGAAAAGAGGCAGTTCAGGGGAGCCAAACCAGAGCTTACACAGGCATCGCTCATCAGGGAAGGTCAAGCTCAGAGTAGGGGGTCCCTCAAGTAGTGCCCAGGAGCTATACTGCCACAGTGCTTCACCCCAGGGGTTCCTGTGTCCCATCTCCCCGCAGAGTCAAGGGGCTGGGCTTCCTGGCTACCAGAGTGGCTAAGACCTGGCACACCATAGGTACCGAGTGAACAAATGAATTCAGCAATGCAAGAGGGGAGCAGGTAATTCACAGGCCTCTCGATTACCCATCATATCTTAGAGGAGACATACTGTGACCCCGCCTTGCCCTCTCCAGCCTAAGGTCATTGCACCATTCTAGCCTGTGAAGTTCATTCCACGGCACTAACCATGAGAGGCAGAGTACAAACAATTTTAATCATGATATGACCCCTGGCTCTGCAGTTTACAAAGGGCTTCACATCTAGCAATAAGCATGGTGGTTAAGGGCCCAGGTTCTGTGGTCAAATCATCTGGGTTCAGATCCCAACTCTTCTACGTATCAGCTGTGGGGCTGTGGGCGTTTTGTTTGGCCTCTTGACCCAATGAGATAATAATGCAAAGAGCTGAAAACAGCACCTGATGCACAGGGAGCTCTCAGCAAGTTTTAGCTCTTCTTCCCCACTATCTTGTCTAATCCAATGGTGGAAGGCAGGCCAGGCATTATTACCCCATCCCACAGATGGAGAAACTGAAGCCCAAATGATTGCACAGCACATCAAGGCACAGGGGCTCTCTAGGATGGAAGGGCAGGGCAGCAAGAGGGGTCATGGGGGTAAAGCTGGGCAGGGGCAAAAGAGGAGTTTGGGGATATGCTGGTGACCTCAAATTTGTTAGGGACCAACCCTGCCCCACTGCCATCTAAGCTGCTGACTTCATAGAAACTTGAGTCTGGGGTCTCTGGTGGTCTTGGGCTGGGCCGGACAGTGAGGGGCAAGGGTAGGGAGGACTGGCATGCTATGACGCTCCCTCACAAAAGCTAACAGTGCGTCATTTCTGGCATTACCAGGTACTGCCACCAGAGGGCACTCCTCTCTCTCCTGAGGCAGCCAGCATTGAGGGGCACATCCCCAAGTTGAGGGGACAGGGAGTGAGGAAAGTGGGGGGATGTCCAAAGCGGGGGATGAAGCAGTGAGGAGTGGCAAGGGATGATAACCATTGGATCTGCAATTGAGGACAGCTTCTTGGCCTGACCAAACAGTTTGAGTCTGCGAGGTAGGAACGGGATGCTGGGTATCACTCTTGGGGACTGAAGAAGGGAGAGCGGAGGATGTCTATGAATCCGAGTCTTTGAACATCATTTCTCTTACTCCTCTCCTCTCCCCACCTCCTGCAGAGTTTTTTGATGAAGAAGGAAATGAGACAGATTTGAACTTTGGGGGGCTCCGGGGCCGAGGGGTTAAGAAACAGGATGCCCCAATCGAACGAGACCTCTACCTATCCCTGGAGGACTTATTCTTCGGCTGCACCAAGAAAATTAAGATCTCCCGAAGGGTGAGTACTTGCCTTGGTCCTACTGGGAGCCACCATGTATCCCATCCAACCTGCCTGTCACCTCCTCCCTGACCCTAACTGGGGACCTCAGGCACGATCTCTGATAGAACCGTGGAATCTTAGACTTGGAGACCTAGGATTGTAGATTTCTAGAATCTGAAGTTTGGAAGGTACAACTGAGGGTAGTAGCTCGTTTCTTTCCTAGTGCAGAAATCCCCTCTGCAGCCTTCCTGACTGGAATGGGTTCTTTCTCTTCTTCTCAGTTCAGCCCCAGCCCTGGGAGAAGTTTGGGCTCTGAGTAGGAGGAGTCTCCTGCAAATTCTGCCCTATGGGCATTATTCTTTGGCAGACCAGACCCCCAGGGTTTCATCAAAGTGTATGCTTCATGCTTACGAGGTAGCAGTGTGGGCATGGAGGGTGGGCTGGGAGATAGTCCCCAAGGGGACTGGTTAAGGAAGATCCTCAGTCCCACGGCCCAGTGCTAGGCACAAGAGCAAGGCCCTCTCACACCTTTGCCCAGCAGAGGAGAAGCCAACTGTGCTCATGCTTTCCATAGATGGCACCTCTCTGGGCATGTGATTAGGGAATGGATGGATGACATAGTAAGAAAATGCCTCAGATATGTTGATCTCATGATCTTTCCCTCTTTGGGACTAAGAGACCTGCCAGAGCCTCAGGGCCAGAACCTCTGGGTGGAAGAGGAACTGGTAAATGTTCACTGTGTATCAGTTAGTGGCCAAGGCCGCGTGATTTCTGGGACTGGAGCTGTGGGCTTGATCAGCTCATGGTGACTGCTTGACTTCTCAGGCCTCAGCCCCATGACGTGCACTGCCATCCTGGAATCATAAATTCTTGGTTCTGTTGATGCAAAATAACCAATAACCATTCTATAGATAAGAGGAATAAGGTGAGTTTTACTTGAGTCAAGATGAGGATTATAACCCGGAAGGCAACTTCCACAAAGGAAGAAAGCATTCTGAGAAGCATGGTTTTCAGAACAGTTTGATACATTTTCAGAACAAAGAACATACATTACACACACCTAGGATCCATATTCATCAACGTTTCAGAGAGGTATTCAGTTGCAAATTAGTAAGTCAACATGACCCTGACGTCCAGGAAAGGAAACTTATCTTCAAGAGTACTGATACAGGTGTTACCGATGCTGGTGGGTGTAGGAGGAGAAGTATGCGTTCTTATCTTAAACGAGTGCATTCTTTTACTTTGAGATAATGTTTAAGGCATTCTTTAATTTAATAGTCAAAGTAGGGGTACAATGCACGTCTGACTTCTTTAGTTCAAGCCAAAAGAGTTTTGGGCCAGAATGCCACCCCATATACCTCAGTATGCGAAAATCTCTTGTCAGTTCCAATGGAAGGGGTGGAGTAGGAATGGCTTGGGGCAGGTTCTCCCCATTGCTAAAGGATTAAGCTGAACACAGATCCCACGGGGCATCTTTCATGTGTGTAAAGGCCACCTGGGAAATCCTGAGCAACCTCCCCCCATGCCATCCCGCTGCAGGTGCTGAACGAGGATGGCTACTCCTCTACCATCAAGGACAAGATCCTCACCATTGACGTGAAGCCTGGCTGGAGGCAGGGCACACGCATCACCTTCGAGAAGGAAGGGGACCAGGTGAGAGGGAGGGAAGCTGACTAGGGTCAATCACCTGGGCTCATGTGGTGGAAGACTGAGGGGGAAGGAGGTGATGCTTTTTCCTGCCCTTTGAGCCCTGGTCTGACAGGGACAGCAGTCTGCAGAGTGGGTGAGGCGATCCCTAATGTCCCTTCCAAGGGACAGAGCCTCACGACGCTTCTGTGAACGAGCAGCCCAGGGCTTCTCCCCACTTTGCCAAGTGGGAAACTGAGGCCCAGAGAAGGAAGGGACTTTCCCAGGGCAAGAGCACGAGAGCTGAAAAGAGAACACAGTCCCAGCTCTAGTGTTTGTCTTCATTTTCTTCAGTGTTTCTCTGAGTGAAGCCCAACTATAGGAGCTACTCAGAAGCCATTTATTAATAATAATTTTAAATTAAATATTTATTTAAATAAAAATATAAAATTATTGTCCAAGGCATGCTGAGGCCTTAAGTCCCTAGAAGAGGCAGAGCGATGGTGTCTTCAGAGCCGAGAGAGATGAATTCCTCTGCCCCTAGTGTTTGCCCACTTTCTCACCCATGAACCATCTCCTTCCAAAAACCCCCTTCAAGACCCAGCCCCAGGGCTCACCCCTCTGGGCAGTCTCCTCTGGCCTCCCCACCGGGGTCAACGCCTCTCCGCTTCTGGGTTCCCTTTATCACAGTCTTGAGCATGCTGAGGACTCACCACGTGTCTGTTTCCCCTACTAGACTGGGATCTCCTCGGGCGTAGGGGCCGGTCTATTCCTCCATGCCCTGTGCCCAGAAGAGACCTCAGCAGAGTTTTGGTGACTTAATGAAGCTTGGCAGGACAGAGATTTATGGGTATTCCTCTGACCCCCCAGCCCAGTGTTCTGCCCACCATCTGAGGAAGCCTCTGTCTCCCTCCAACTGAGTGCATCTCTTTGGGCATGCTCAGTAGGGGAGAAGTTGGGGGGTGGCGGCTGGGGCAGGAGTCATCTGGTAGGCTTCTCACAGGAGGGGCTATGGGGCCAAACTGAAAAGGCCCTTCCAGAAAAACTGGTCTAATCTGTTCATTGTTCAGACAAAGATATAGAGACCAGTAGAGGCAGGAACTTGGCCAAGGGCACACAGTCAATTAGTCCTTGGTCTCCCTTGCCCAGGGCCCCAACATCATCCCAGCCGACATCATCTTCATCGTAAAGGAGAAGCTACACCCTCGTTTCCGCAGGGAGAATGACAACCTCTTTTTTGTGAAGCCCATCCCCTTGGGAAAGGTGAGTGGGCAAAGAGGAGGAGCAGGGGGTGGGCGGATCAGAGTGAACACCCCCTGCCCCGTCAGAGGCCCCAAGGCAAGTGGGCCTCACTCTCCATTCACCTCAGAGCATGTTGCAGGCCTTCAGAATGTGATGAGTGCCACACAATCTTTGCGGCTGTCTTCACTCTCCAGTGTGAGTGGCTCCTCCACGCCCTCACAGCCCCAGCAAGAACCTGGGCACTGGCCTAGACTTTGCCTCCCCTCCCCCACCCAATCTGCAGTCAGTCACTCAGTCCTGTCAATTCCACCCTCAAATCTCTCCACTTCGTCCCCTTCTGTTCATCCCCACTGTCTGTGTCTGTGCATCTGGATCTGTGCAGCAGCCTCCTCGGGGGCCCTCCTGCCTCCCTTCTCATCTCCTCCAGGCTCTTCCCCAAAGCGGTCTTTTCACATACTCATGGGACTGTGCCACATTCCTCATTGTCTAAACATCTTTGCATGGCATTCGAGGCCTCTACCATCTGGCTGGTCTCATCCCCCGCAGTCCAGCCACTGTGCCACTTAGAGCTCCTGCCCATTTGGTGCCTTTTCAGACCTTCACTCTCTTGTTTATGTTGTGCCCTCTCCTCGGAATGTGGTCTACCCACCTTGTCTAACTGGCAAGCTCTTCCTCATCCTTTAAGGCCCCCATCAACTACTACCACGACTATGTACCTTCATGTCCCACCCTGGAATGGTTTGGGGGCCTCTCCTTGGCTCCCACAGACCCCTTTACTTCCCTCTATCATAACACAACATCAATCTTACCTACCAGACTGTGAACTCCTTGAGGACAGGTAATTGTGTGGGTCACTCACCTGTTAGTCCTTGAACATCCCGGACCGCTCAGAGTCTGGCATCTGGCACTGAATAGGCTGATAAAGTACCTTCTAGACAGAATGACCATGGGGACCTTCCCCACTCTCACCTTTGGCTCGAATGTCCCATAGGCTCTGACCTGTTGCACCGTGGAAGTGAAGACCCTAGATGACCGTCTGCTCAACATTCCCATCAATGACATCATCCAGTAAGTCCATCTGCTTGAGTCCTGGTAGGCAGGAGAAGGGCTGGCCTGGACCTCACTACCTAGGAGAGGGCAGTGTTAGACACAGCCTGGTACAGTTGTGCAGGTTGTACCCAGCACAAGGGGGCACGAGAGGACTGCAGTCCAGCCCCTACTTTGGCCAAGCTATGGGTTGCATTCACCTGGCAAATGGAGTGCCTTTTTCTAACTTGCATGAAGCCACTGTGGAGGCTGGAGGCCTCCAGTGCTGGACAACCATTGTTGCCTTCATCCTCCAAAACATCTCATCAGGGTTCTGAGTTGGAACCCCTAGGTCCCTTTCCAAGAAAGGCCCTTGGCTTGGGAAGCTTTGCTCAGTAGCCCATACTCCCCACCTCCAACCCAGGGTCTGCTCACCTTCCTCCCTTCCTTCTCCTGTTTCCCATATCTAAAACAAGACCCCTGGAAGCCTCCACCAGAGACTCAGTGTAAATGGGTTTTCAGGGAGCAAGCTGTCTGGAACAAGCCACCCCCCTCCCCTCCCACCAGTTCTGGCTGGAAAGAGCCATCCCACAGCAGCAGCTGTAGTGACTGCCCCACGCCTGAGGTTATGGGAGCAGGGGAGGCCTGGGATGAGTTGAAGTGCTGCTCTGGGGGGCCCTCTAAGCTCCCGTGTTTCATCCTCCCCTGTCCCAGTCCCAAGTACTTCAAGAAGGTGCCAGGTGAGGGGATGCCATTGCCTGAGGACCCCACCAAGAAGGGGGACCTCTTCATTTTCTTCGACATCCAGTTCCCCACCCGCCTCACACCCCAGAAGAAG
The DNA here is from genome assembly GCF_041296235.1 of Equus asinus. NCBI lineage: Eukaryota > Metazoa > Chordata > Mammalia > Perissodactyla > Equidae > Equus > Equus asinus. The sequence goes on along the minus strand of NC_091809.1, from coordinate 84,070,495 downwards.
CAGATGCTGCGCCAGGCATTGCTGACATAACCCTGGTGGGCTGGGGGCAGGAACAGAAGGGGAAGGCTAGCTGAGCCTCACGCCACTCCTACCCCCACGGCCTCAGGGTGTGCAAGGGAGCCAGCCCCCTGTGCCGACATGACAGGAGGCTGGGATGCCACGGGACTTTTTAAACTGACGCAATAAAGATTGATTTCCTGTCCTCCAGCTACACCCAGGAGAGTGTGTGTGGGAGGCAGAGGAGCATCATGTAGCCCTTCTGTGGAGCAGAGGGAAGGGCAGGGCCCAAGTAGCCAAGGACTTGGGTCCCTGTCCTGGCTTTGTGGGCATAGCCGGGTCCCTGAGGGTTCAGAGCCTCTGTGCTCCCACTGTGACAGCATGGGGCAGTGCTGTGTAGCCTCTGAGGGTCCCCAGCTCTGCTGATTTCTCATAACCCCAGCTCTGCTGATTTCTCATAACACACGATCTTTACAAGGGGCTGTCTCTAGTGTGATATGGTGACACTGTACTCAGGAAAACTGAAGCAGAGAAGAAAATACTTGTCCCAGGCCTCACATGGCTCAGTGGCAAAACTGTCATCAGAACCTTGAGGGTCACTTCCCACAAACTCACCCAGCTTAGATTAGAGGCAGCACAAAGGACACACATGCTGGAATGGCTTTGGTTTCTCCCTCGCCAGCCTTAAGTCCCTTGTCTGTGTGGTGGGTCCTGGGCTGCCTCTAGGCAGACCTGGGTTCTGCTCCCGGCCCCGCCCCTCACCCCTTAGGCGTTATGGGGTCCCTGTCTTATCCGTAAAGCAGAGCTCATACCCTGCCTCAGGGTGCTTGTGAGGATTAAGTCATTGGTGTGAAAGTGCTTGGTGAACTTGCTTAGATTTCAGGGTGACAGCATTGCTGCCACTGTGGCCTGTGGGAGTCCCTGCCTCTAGGCCCAGCTGGGCCTGTGCAGACCACATCTGCCTCCTGTTGCCTACCATCAGCCAACAACGGTGCGTCAGGCACCTCTCCTGTGCCAGGGGAGACTCCCCACATTTGAGTCTAGGTTTGGGCTGTGATAGGTCCAAGCTTGACAGGAGGTGGCCACTTTTGTGGAGTGACTTCAGAGGTGCCAGAAAAGGCCCCCATATTGTCCATATTGCTTGGATTCCACCATTCAAAGCACCATATTAGCTTAAGGTTTTCTTCCTAAATGGGGACTCAGTGGCACTAATCAGTCATTTTAAACCATCAGGGAGAAGGCAGCAGCAGAATTTGAGGTAGAATCTGGACCATGGTTCTAGGAAGCATCTCCATAGTCATTAAACAATGTAGGCTTTGGAGTTAGATACACCTCAGGTATGCGACTTACCAGCTGTGTGCCCTTGGGCAAGTCGCTTCACCTCTCTGAGCCTCAGTTTTTTACAGCAAAGACTACAACTCCTATCTTGCAGGCCTTGTGGAAACCAGAGGAGTGAAGCAAACTCTGCCCTCTAAGGCAGAACCCAGGTTGAGAGGGGTGGTGGTAGCTGCCCTGCTCAGAGAGCAAGCAAGTGGGTGAGGGAGTGTGGGGCCTGGGTTGTGACTCTTGGTCTCCTCTGGGCCAGCAGGAGTCTGCTCCTAACCTGCCTCATGGTGAAGCTCTGAAGGAAGCCTGACGAGACCTTTATGAAGATTACCTCTGTGATCCTCAGTGCTACCTTGAGTCAGGCAAAGCAGGGCTTACCAGAGGCTCATTTCATAGGCACTAAGGGTTGAGGACCAGTGACTGAGTCAGGCCTACCAGTACACTGCCGTGGTTCCTACCACTGTTCCCAGCTCCTCATTGTCCCAGGATCATGCTCAGAACCAGGATGAAGCCTGGTGGCCTATGTCCAATCCAGTGTCTGGGACACAAGGCTGGTGAATGAACCAGCTGACAGACATGCCTAGGGCAACAAACTGCACCTGTTTCCTCTGGTGCAAAACAGTAACAGCCTGCCCCACAGGATTAACGTGAGAATTAAGGTGTGTTGACCGGCACCTCCACTTATGCTGACTCCCTGTAGCCCAGCAGAGAAGAGCCTGGCTGGGCTGCCTGCCACCTTCAACCAGGTTCAACTCATGGCACCCAACCCTGTCCCTCTTGGAGACTACGAGGCTTCAGCTCAGCCTGTCAGAAGAAGGAAGTAAGGTGACAAATCCTGGGCCCTCCTTCCTTCTCCAGGCCTCCTAGCCCAAGCACTGAAGGGCCTAGCCTCCAGGAATGACCAGCAGGGAAGGAGCAGCAGCATGAGCTGCTTTAGGCTGTGGGAAGTGGGAGGTCATTATTTTCTGGGCCTGGCTCCACAGCTGCCCAACAGGATTCTGGTAGGACCCCAGCACTGGCCCCTGGGGGATGAGTCCACAGGGTGGGGGAGGAGTCTGAGTCAGGGTCCCAGTTCAGCTGCCGTCTTCCTGTGTCCTTGCCTGCGTGACCTGTCGCAGCCCTCAGCTTCTGCAGACATCTATAAAATGGTCCTGGGTGACTTAATTCTGAGGGCCCAGCCTTGCAGGAGAGGCCTCGGGTATTCTGGGACCTCAGAGTCCCCTAACCCTTGAAACAGAAGTAGCCCTGCCTACCTGCTTTACTGCCGCTGAGGACAGGCAGGCAGGAAGGCTGACATCCCTGTGCAGGCTAAGCCATGGCTTGTCACCATCTCCTTGGGATCTCTAGCCCAGGGAGAGGGTGAGACTCAAAGTGGAAAGTATCCTCAGGCTGCAGCCAATGTTTGCCCTGCAGCCCGCTCCACCCAGTGCAGGTGCACCCAGGCCCCCTCCTGAGGGTGTGACTCTGGAGGATGGGAAGCAGCCTGACTTGTCCCCACTGAGTCCGGGACTTTGGGGAGGTTCGTTTCCCATTTGTAAAACGGGATAAAATAAGCCCACAGCACCTAAGATTCCGAAGTTCCTCTAAATCTTCCAGGAAGCACAGGAAATGCAGGGCAGATGGGAACACTTTCACTTTGCAGATAAACAGGCCTGGGGCCAGCTGGGAGGTTGGAAAGGTTGGTGCTGGAGCACCAGGCACTGAGTGAGGGAAAGCTCAAGTGGCCTGGCAGGGGAAGGGGAGGTGAGGCCACTGCTGTGACTGTGGGATGCTCCTTCACTTGCCACCTCAGCCCCAGGCCTGGTCTGGAAAGCAAAATGGACTAGATGACCTCCATGGGTCCCAGGCTGGGTGCTAGGGGTAGAAGGTAGCCCACACACTCCTTTCAAAGTGGCTCCTCCCTTGTCTACCAGGTATCAAAAGGGCCCATTCGACCAAGACCTCTGGTAACAGCTACAAGAGAGGGAGGAGACACCAAGGTTGAGGTTGCTTTATGGGTGATGTGCTGGTGGGGCTGGGCTGGGAGCAGGATGAAGAGTTGGGCTGAACTTTTCAGGGGACTGAGGGCTTGGGATCCTGGCTGTTGCCAGGCCTCCCACAGGGTCAGTTGGGGTCAACTCCACCAGGACTGAGAGGCAATGGAAGATGGGGTACGGAAGAGGGATGAGAATGTGGGGAGAGGGAAGGGAGGTGGTGGGAAAGGGAGAGGAAGGAAGGGGTGGGGGGAGAGAGAAGGGAAGGAGAGGAGGAGGAAAAGGGAAGCAGGGCCTGGCTGAAGCCAAAGCGAAGCCAGCGGTGGTCAGGTCAGCAGCAGGAGAGGCTCAAAAGGGAGCTTCCCGGGAAGTGCAGGCAGCCATGAGGGCCCGTTTCAGCTGCTCATAGGTGACGAACATCACCACGTTCCAGGAACCCAAACGGAGAAAGGAGGGCATGAACCTAGAGGGGAGAAAACACAGGTCACAGGGGGCACCTCCCACTTACCCTGCTGGGCCCTGGCATCCCATCCAACCCAGCTGCTTGTCTCAAAGGAGGTTGGGAAGGCCCAGGTAATAGCCTCACAGCTGTGTGGCTGTGAGCAAGAATCCCTTCCATTTAAACCTCCATAAAGTAGGGATGATAGCAACTCTGGGAAGGAGTTAACAGCATGAGAGAATGCCAGTGAAATACCAGGGCCAGGATCAAAAATAGTTTGATACTTGGTTGCTGCTCAGTCCCAGGTGGTTCTCTCCCAACTGAGTGATAGGAGGCCTGGAATTGGGCGGGGTGGGTCAGAGGCTCACCCTTTGTAGAAGGCTCGGGGACCCTCCTTCTGGAGCATGGTAAGGGCACAGTGGCCAGCGCTGCTGTACTGGCCCAGGGCAGAGTTCATATATCTCGTCTTGACCACGTCGACAGGGGAGGCGATGATGGTGGTGCAGAAGCCCGCCCCGAAGGCGGAAGTGAAGTGGCAAGGAAGGTCATCTGCGAAGGAGGAGAAGTAGGCAAGGCAGTCAGGACTCCTTGCCCCATCATTCCGTAAGGGGAGAGATTATTTAAGTAGCTAGGGGTCTCGTGGTTTTAGAGAGCCGGAGACTCCAGCTAGCTCTCCTGAGGACCTAGGAGTCATTTTGCCAATCTAGCCTCAGTGCCTCAATGTGTAAAATGAGAGCTTTGCCGCAGTTGGCTTCAATATGGCAAATGGGAGAGAGAAACTCGCTCCACAAGCAGAGGGGAAACAGGATGAAAAGATGTGGTCTTCAAGCAAACAGATTCCTACACCTGATTTCTGGTTGGAGGAAGGGCGAGACCCAGCATCATCTACCTTAACTCACCTGTCATGAGGTTGGCCTTCAGGAGGGCGTCCTTGATGAGGTCATAGGTCACGAGCTCGGCACAGTTGACAATGGCATTACGAGCAACGTTGGGAGAGGTCCCTACAGGAGGAAGCAGTGTCTATGTGAGACCAGGGAATGGGGGGAGAGGAAGACGGGGAGAAAGAAACACCTGGTACAGACCTTTCCAGAGTCCCCGGAACCCCTCCTCTCGGGCAATGGTCTTGTAGGCATCAACGGTGCTTTGATATCTCCGGCCACCACCAGCCCGGGCCTGAGCCTGGAACCGGACCTTTACCACATCTGTGGGCTGGGCCACAGCCACAGCCAGGGCACCTGTGGTACTGCCTGCCAGGAGGCGGCTCCCGATGCCGGCATCTGTGGGAGAACCATGGGGGTCAGCGGCCAGCTGGGCATGCCTCTCCACCAAAATCACCATGTCACTGTAACCTCTTGCTTTTTGGGAATAGGATCCAGACTAGCTCTTGCTCTAATAACTCCTCGCATCAAAGTATCACTGTGTCTACTACTTGCTAGGCACTGGGACACAGCAAGGAGTAGGACAGAATGAGAGTTAGTGATTTCTTCATAAAGCATTTTCATTCACTTCATTTAACCTGCTCGACACCACTGAGAAATGAGAATCATTTCCACGTGACAAATGTGCAAAACAAGGCTCAGAGAGAAGTGGCTTTCCCAAGGACTGGGACTCATAAGACTTGGATTCTCATCCCAGATCTCTTCCCCCTGCCATGTGATCTTGGAAAAAGGTGACCTTTTGATCTGGGTTCTGTTTCCACATGTGTAAAATGGCGGGTGGGCATGGCATGCTGAGGAGATGAAATGGAGGAGTGCTGGCCTTGGAGGCAAAAGTCCTGGGTGTGTTTTCTAGCTCACCATTGTGTGCCCTTGGCCAAGTCTGCTCCCCGCGGCAAGCCTCAGTCTCTTCATCTCTAACATGAGGATGGCACCACCTACTCTTCTCAAGGTGGTGGTGAGGACTTCATGGGATGATGCCCTGCTCAGAGCCTGGCACAGCCCAGGTGCTCAGGAATCGTTAGGAGAATCAGGGCCCCTTCTAGTTCTCAGTTCTGATTCTCCTAGGGATCTTGGGGACTAAAGGAGCTTTGCAGCATAGTAAACTAGGATCAATCACTGAGAAGAAAAGGCCAAGGGGACTAGGGGCCAGCTCCACACTCACGCTCAGAGCCCTTGGTGTAGAACTGCTTGACGGAGTCATAGAGGCCAATGCGGACAGAGGCGAAGCTCATCTGGCGCTGCAGGCCGGCGACCAGCCCGTTGTAGAGGCTGCAGGGGCCCTCGGTGCGCACCATGGTCAGGATGGTGCCCAGCACGCCGCGGTACTGGGCGCTGGCCGCAGCCCGCACTGGCCCCTGCTTTTCTCCTTGGATCTACAAGGCAAAGAAACGGTGGTTACAGGGATAGGAAGGTTGCCCTCCCCATCTCCTGCCATCCGAATGCTCCAAAGCTTACAGTCTCAAACACCCCACTGGCCCTTGACAAGTCTGTGTCTTGGGAAGGGAGCAGACCAGACACCATCAGGACCCCCAGGCTTCCCCCCCCTTACCTGCAGCCGGACTTTAGCAGTATCCAGGGGAAAGGTGATGAGATCTGCAATGCAGGCAGCTGTGCCAGCCCCCAGGAACTTCACAGTGGCAGTAGGGGGCACATCTGTGGCCTTGAACCCAACCATGATGCCGATTTCCCAGGAGATGGAGAAAAACTGGAGAAGGGGGCACCTTCAATCAGCAACAAGACGAGATAGAGGAACTCTGCCGGAATCTAAGCCAAGGAGAGAGAAGCCCGATGAGGAGCAGTATCCCCAGGCACCCCTGCTCCCCCCCTCACCCTTACCTTCCCTGACAGCACCACCTCCCTAAGCAAGGACCAGAGCAGCCCTGTGAGGGGGAATAGGAGTGAGTTCCCTGGAGGAACCCAAATAGGGGCTGGAGAGGCAACTCCTGCCAGAGGAGTCCATATCTTGTGCGGAGTTCCCTCCCTTTCACTCAGGGAGAGTCTGGATCAGGGCTATCCAGTGCTGCCTCACAAACAGGCACTGGCCCAGCCCTGTCTGCTGAGTGCAGAGATTTCAGTGATCATACCCACATTCCTACTTCTGCAGATCTGTCTGGAGGACAGGCCAAAGTGGGGAAAAAGTTTCAGCCAGATCAAGCCCTGACAGGCACAAAACCACAAGCTTATGCCCTGGATTTCTTAAGCAGGAGAGATCCCTATGGGTCTGGAATTATCTAAGTCTAGAAGAAAAGGAAAGAAAAGTCCAATTCAGTCCCCTCCCAGCCCATCAGTCTAATTTTCTTCCCCAGCCCCCACACAGCTTGGGCTTGCTAGTCACTCAACACAACAGCATTGCTGGGCACTGGTTCAGACACAGGAGACAATGGTGTCTACTCTAGAGGGGACTTATTGTCCAGGCACAGGGGGTAGGCAGGTGATTCCAGCTGCACTCCAGGCTTGCAGGACATACTCTCAAAATGCAGAGGAGGGAACAACTAACTCCATCGGGAGAGAGGTAAGGAAGAATGGGTAATCAGAAAAGGTAAAATTTAGCTGTGCCTTGAAGGACACTGGACAATTCTTGGGGCTGAGAGTAAGTGCATAGTCACTGGACTCTCTCCGCCTGGCCTACTGTGTGATGCAGGGAAAACTGTCTCCCTGTCTGGACAGTTTCTCCTCCAACATAGGGGATCTATATCTTCACCGTAAAAGCAGTGGGGATGGGGAAGTCCAGGTCAGAGCTATGAAGAGTGACAGAGGAAACCAAAAGCTCCATTTTGTTCTCAGAGTTGGAACAACGCCCTCCTCTGCTGCCTCAGGAGGAAGTGAGCCCAGCACCCCAATGGGGGAGGGTGACCTGCTTCTCTCTCCCCTGAGATCACTTCTCTGACTTCATAGGAGCAGCTGCTCTGAGCCCAGCCTGATTGGCTGCCCCTGTCATTGGGGCCAGGAAGACAGAGCTGGCTGGCAGAGGGAGGATGTGGTGGGAGTCAGCTGTGAACACAGAGACCCATGGAAACAAACAGCTCACCCAGCTTCTTCCTCCTGGGCTTCTCACCCAGGTGACTGGGGCAACCAGGGAAATCCAGAGGCTACTTACTACTCAGTTGCATCAAGAGCTCCTAAAGGGTGGGGCCTAGCCTTATTGTTTCCCTGGAACCTGGCCCACAGGAGGCTCAGTGAAGACTGGCATTCAAATGGCAGAATGGGTTGATGAAGGTGCTCTAGACTCCCCAGCTTCCCTGCTCTGACACATCCATCTCCCAGGAAGTGTTCCACACCTTCCCCTACTCCACTGCCTGGGGCACTCTATCAGCTCACTTACTCCTCAGAGCAGCCCTTTGAGGTGGCTGCTCTTACTTCCATGTTACAGATGAGGGAACTTAGTAAGAGCCACATCTTTTAGGCTCCAAAGCTTATGCTATTTGCTTTGTATTGCTGCCCAGAACATTTCTCTCCTGTTTTCTTAGCCCCAGGCACAGGCAAGGCTCTCATGAGGAAGTCCAACACCCAACCCAGTTCTCTTCTGTCACTATGATAGTTCTGAGAGGGTTCAGGCAAATGGTGTCCCTTTTCTGGCCGTCAGACATGATGACATGAGTCTATTATGTCCTGACCTTGAGCTGGGTTGCAGAGTGTTGTGAAGGCCAGAGAATAGTAAGACCCAGCCCTCCTCCACCTCAAAGATGAATGTATAGAGGTTCAGCTGCCATTGTGAATGTTGCTTTGGGTTTGCCCAGGTCCTTCAGAGATGTGGATATGGGGACAACAGTCACCTGAGCTAAAGACCCTACTAAGAAGAGTAAGTAAAACAGGCCTAGAAAGAGTTAATCATATTTTACAGTCCCCAGCAAATAACCAGTTTCAGTGTTAAAAAAATACACCTGATTACTAATCTCAGTCTCAGAGATAGTCAAAGCTGGACTCAATAATATGTAGTTAGAACAATAGGTTCCTGTCCTAGCTCTGCCACTGACTCCCAGGGTGACACAGGGCCAATCACTGGACCATCTGGGCTTCAATTTCCTCCTTTGTATAATGGAGACCACCCTCCTTGGTTTGTCAGAGTCAGCTTAATGGCCAGAATGAGACCAGGGATATATGAAAGTTCTTTGCGAACTCTGAAGAGCGACTTCACTGGGGTGGTGGTGCTAATGTCTTCCTGACCCCGGCCCCTAGACCAAAGGGCTAGGAGGCAGCACGAGACACCTCCCGTAGACTGGACTCTTACCTGGCTTAGTAAGGTCTCACGCTGAGTTCTCCAAGATCAAGCTTCTCTAAAGGCATCCCTTTCTTCAAAGCTGCCAGTGGCTATCATGGCCCGATCTCCTTGGTTTTCCATAGAAAATGGCTGGGAGACGAAACACCTAATGGTCATACTATGTGTCCTGTGGGTGAAAGCAAAGGAGGAGAATTTAGAAAATGAAATTCGCCTTAAAGGACCACATATCAGCAAGGAAAGGGCCACCTGCCCAAGGCACACAAGCCTACTCAGTCCTTGCGTGGGGAGGGGGTGGCGGGAGGGAACAGGGTCCATTTCACCAAGGGCAGCCGGGACTGATTAAGTGACCACACTGGAGGGGGGACAGGAAGCCAGGAGTCCTCCCTCCCCCATCTGCTTCCTCTCTTAGTATCCCACATCAGTTCTCTTCCAGAGTTCTGCTTTAGTGCCCTCGGGGCTCTGGAGAAGCATCCCCCAACACAGTCAGCAGATTCTGGTCCGTTGGGAGTGTTGTGAGCGGGTCCCGATGGGTCAGAGACTCGCTGAGTTGACTAGGACCCAGACCCGAGCTGCGCGGATGTTAAGAGGGGCTGGGAGCGCGCCCTGCAGCGGCGGGCAAAGCAGCTCAAGTCCTCCTCCCAGCAAGAACAGCCCCGGGAATGGCCTGGAGCCGCCCGCGGAGGGAGCGGTCGTTCCGGTCATCGTACACGTGCAGAGGGGCCCCCAGCCAAGGCAGGGCTGGGCCCCCTGGCCGAGGGGAGGGAGTAGGCTTAAATTACAGCCAGTTGAACGCGAGGTAAAGAACAAAAAGGAGATAGAAAAAAGGTGAGAGAGAGATAAAGAAAGAAAAAGAACAGAGAACAGACAGGAAAAACACAAAATAGGCTGGGAGGAGAGGAGGGAAATGAGAGAGTGCAGAGCGTGGGCCGGGGTAGCGGGCGCAGGGCTGGGGCGGGCCGGCGCGGTCTCACCGGGCCGCAAGGAGAACACGAGCGCGGGCAGCTGTCGGTGCGCGGGCGGACGGCGCGTCGAGCGAGCACAGACAGACTGTCGGAAGGCGCGGCGGGCCGGGCGTGCAGTGGACTCTGCGCGGGCTGCGGCGCGACTTAGGTCTCGGGGGCGTGGCCTGCGGGAAGGGGGCGGAGCTTGCGGGGCCCAGGGCTCCGAGGAGGGTGGCGACCTCCCAACTTCTGCCTTTCCACGGGGACCGTCACGCATAGAGTTCTCCGCGCGCCTCCCTCCACTCGCATGCCGGGCGGGCGGATCCCCGCGTCTACCTCTTTGTTCCCCACCAGGGTCACTCCTGCGCCCCGCCTCACACACCGCCTCGGGTCTGCCAACCTCATTGTGGAAATGGCAAGACAGACGCTCGGAAAGAAGAGGGTACCCAGGGTCACACAAGCCTCTGTCCCCGCCCCGCCAGCGCTCTTTCTAACAGCGGCCCAGGGTCTCGAGTGTAAGGACACCCCCTCCTTTCACGCGGCGGATCCGCGACCCCAGGCTCCGCAAACCACCCCACGGCCTAGAGCGCGCGGGCTGGCTCCCGCGGGGCGGGGCCTCCCGACCGGCCTCGCTGGCGATTGGCTAAAGCCGGCGCGGTGGCAGAGGAAGGAGCCAATCTGGGCTGCAGCGGCAGGTGGCGGGCAAGCGCCAACGGCCGTTGGGTGCGGCTGGGCTTCCCGCCTTCTCCTGCCGCCCACCGGCCTTTTCCTTGGGGACCTGGGGGACTTGCGGCCCTGGCGGGCAGGGGCACCGAGTGTGACGCTCCCGCTCCCACTTGTAGACGAGCGAGCGGGCCGGCGCCCCGCGAGTGAGAAGGCCCAACAGGCCCCGGGCCCACTGCGTGCCCAGCCCCGGGAGAAGAACCCGACCTGGGGGGTCGTCAGGTAGCCTGCGGTCTTGTGGGGGTGACAGACACGTGAACAACCAACCTTGGGTCCTGTGGTCAGGACGAGCACGTGCCTTTGGGGAGGAGGAGGAGATAGGTCTCTGTTCGCCCATAGAGCCTGTCCCTTTCATCCCTTTTCCCTCCCTGTCGGCCTCCCAGGACCGCCGTGAGGACAGTTGAGGCGGCGGAAGCAGGCCCCCCCCCCCCCCCCCCCCGAATACCTTGCAAGCTCTTCGAGAGCAGGCAGCTATTTCCTATGTTGTTAGTATGACAGCACTCCTGGGCCGACATATAGCCGAGGCCCAATCCCTGCTGCGTGGGCTGCCTTTGAAGGCGCCTTGAGAGGTGTCCTGGGAGGATCCGGGAGACGAACGTTTGCTGAGTGCAATTCCTATGTGTCAGGTTCAGCGTGGATACTTCACAACACCCTGCGAGGCCGGTGGTGACCTCTGTTTCACAGATGAGTCCCAAAGAGGTGAATCACCTGCCCAAGGTCACACGGCCAGGAAGTGGTGGGCCGAGACTGGAACCCTGGTCAGCCAGGCTCCATGCCTTTGTTTTGCGTGTTGTCCACAAGCAGAAGTCGTCAGTTGCAGACTATAGCTGGAATGGGACTGGATGATTACAGCAGGAAAGAAAAACTCACTGAGCACATGGTTCTGGCAGAAGCAGTAGCAAAGCGAAACTGAGAAGTCAAGCCAGAAAAGTATTTCTGACACGGCGGAGTCTCCCATCCGCTGCTGGTCTAGTTTTTGCACGTGAGTTTCCATGTCCCGCTGTGATGACGGATTCCCAGAGTGCTCAGCAAATCTGGGGTGAGACTGCTGAACTTGTCAGTGATCTTTGAGGAGACACGAAGAACAGGGTGGAAGCAAAGTCCTAGAAGTGGAAGTGTCACCCTGATTGCCAAAATAGGAAAGAATCTGGACTTCAAAGACCACACACCCTTGAGATGTTTGTTCACCCCTAGCAAAATTCAAGGGACTGTTAAAAAAGGATGATGTGTGGACACTTAAAAGGGAGAAGTAGAGATCACCCGACACAGCCTTACTGCTTGTAATGTGTACTTCTAACCTGAGATCACTATCCTTGGTTTCCAACCATATTCGACTTTATATCAGTTGGTATAGCAACTAAAGAAAAATTCTTAAATCAAGGTGATAGCATGCAACAATCATTGCTACCAAAATAGGACAATTCTATTTTTCCGTAAAGATTCTATGAAAAGAAAAACCCAAACTGAGTGAGAAAGTCTACAAATAAACATTGTTTAAAAATAGGATGTTTGTCAAAAATGGAAATAACCCCAAATGTCCATCAGTTGTTGAATGAATAAATAAAACATAGTATACCCAAACCATGGAATATTATTCAGTAATTAAAAGGAATGAAGTACTGATATATGTCACAACATGAATGAATCTTGAAAACATTGTGCTAAGTGAAAGAAGCCAGTCACAAAACACCACATATTGTATGTTTCCATTTCTTTGAAATGTCCAGAATAGGCAAATCTATGGAGACAAAAAGGAGGGCTGGGGAGGATGGGGGCTATGGGACATGACAGCTAAAGGGTAAGGGGTGGTGGTAAAAATGTTCCAAAATTGATTGTGGTGATGGTTGCACAACTCTGTGTATACTAAAAACCATTAAATTGTATTCTTTAAATGGATGAATTGTATGGTATGTGTGTTATATTTCTATAAAGCTGTTATAAAAAAAGAAAAAATAAAAACAAAATGCAAATTGGACTATGATAACATCAAGGGCTGCTTATTGCACTTTGAATAAATTCTAAATGGATTAAAAAAAAGAGTGTTTTCCAAAACTTCCCATGAAATATCAGTGAATCTTTATGAGTTAAGACTTTATAAAACAAGGTTAAATTATATATAGCTATGCTCATTTGCATACCTTCAACAGGGTTCAACTGATAGACATAATTTATAGATACCCATAGGAATTCTTAATGCCTCATCATACTGTCTCTCAATACTGGATGTTTATTGTTTTATGCTCTTTTTATTCTAAATACTAAGAAGTCTTGTCACAGGAAGAGTTAAATTGCTTTCCGTTATCCCCGAAAGTGTAAGGAACAAAACATAAAATTAAACAAGATTTATGTTTGATAAACTAACACATAAAATCACCATTACAATATTCATAGTGACTGCTTATAAATGTTAACAGTCATCATAAAGCCTATAAAGTTTATCGTTAGATTTATAAAATGAAGTGCAGATTGCTTCAAGACAAAAATACAGTGCTAAAAAGCTCTTTGTTAAAAAAAAAGAAAGAAAGAAACAACCTGCGGGCCAATTAAAAAAAAAGCAGCTTCTTGTTGCATTAGGGCATGCTATAATGAGCAAGACTCCAGACAATATTAAATGTTTTCCAAACTACAACACAACACAGTTTTAACATCATTTAAGTATAAATTATGCTGCACCAGCAGTATGCTTTTCAGTGACTGGCACTATAAAGCTAATTTTAAGAAAGATAAAAAGACACCAAGGGTGAATAACAAATGATGCAAGTAAGTTATTGCAAATAAAGATTAGCAGCGAGAAGCGAGGAAGATGACACTCTACTCCATTCTGATAAGATGCCATCTCTATTACATTCTTTGCAAGAAATGGAACTTCTATATCAGTACAAGATAGTTAAGCAAACTTGAAAAATCTGGCCTCAGGGTGAATATTCAGCGTTGAAGCACCTTCCTAGAATGAGTGAACAAAGGACGTCTGGAGGGTTTTCTACTGAAATGTCTCAGTTTTGAAGGCTTTCTTCAATTAGGTTGTGTGTAGCAGTTTTTCTACAAACTTTCTGATTTAAGTCAGAGCTAAACAGTGGAATTTGAAAGCACAGCTCAAGAGGAAACTGGTTGGCTTCTGTTGTGGCAACACGAGTTCTGTTTTGTTGTTGAATCCGCCGTTACTTCCTCAATGACCATTTCAAATGATTCTATACTTTCATTTGCTCTGAGCCGGAAGTTAAAGCAGGTTCTTTCTCATCAGAAGCACCACCAAATTTTCTGTTTGTTTGTTGACTAGAAGCGTAGACATGGGGACATATCCACAGAAATCTCTGCAAGCCCACTTTGCTCCTTGATATTTGCAGTGTTTTGTCAACACGCATATTGACACAAGCAAATTCCCCTTGTTCTGTTTTGCCAAATGGAAAAGGTTTCTCTCATCCCATCATTCAACATCATGAGCTAATCTGGAGTAAGAATCACTTCAGGATTATGAATTCAAAACATTACTAATGCTCAATAATAACCCTGAAATTTATCTGACGGTTTTTAAAGTCTTGTACCTTTGGACAGTAAAAGAAATGAGCATCTGACTTCTGGGCAGTGACTTCTGGATAACTGGCCTAATATTCTGAGGAGTACTATTGCCAATGGACTGAATTCGTTAGTGAGAGGAGGCACGGAAACAAGCAAGGTGTAATTTTTGTTTAGAACTCTGCTGCAAGTCGCAGGGTCCAAATCAAGAAAGCTTTCACATGAGGGCTGGTCCTGTGGCCTAGTGGTTAAGTTGGGCATGCTCTTGGACAGCCTGGGTTCAGTTCTCAGGTGTGGACCTACACCACTCCTTGGTGGCCATGTTGTGGCGACCCACAGGCAAAACAGAGGAAGATTGGCACAGATGTTAGCTCAGGGCAAATCTTTCCCAACAACAACAACAAAAAGGCGGCTCTCACAGTGTAAGAGATTCAGAAGAAAACCATAATTGGGTTGTTCTGGCTAGGCAGTTGTGCAACTATATCATTATTATGATGTAGAGACAGTTTTGTGTTTCTCAGAGTAAGTGCCTGATCAAAATATCTCTGCAGTATTCACTTCTTCTTCAGTGTTTTGAACCTTTTCTAGTCCTGTAAGGAAGCTGTCCAGAAACTTAGGTGAGAGTTTGCCAACGTTCGATGAAAGATTTCCCATCATTAAAAATGTAAGAATTGAGTCAAATAGGAAAGCAATATGCTTTGTGTGTCCTGTAGACGGATCCAAACTGCTTATCCTGGCTGTGTCCGCTGGATCTTGACTATTTGTATGAGTATCAGAGCTGACAAAGCTTCTTGTTCAGGAACTACTTTCCTCACCATCCTGTGATAGAAATATCTTTTGTGGATCAAAAGTATTTTTAAGTCTGTTTACAGATGGAACATTCCACCATGATGAATGAAGTGGATTCACATTTATTACGTGTCTCTCCTCATGGGCAAAGACTAATCAGTTATACACGAAGATATTATTCTTAACCAGAAAAAAGTCCATCTCAAGGATATTTGCAAGCTCTGCAACATTGTTGTGCTCATCTATTGAAAGAAATATAGAATTTCAAAGGAATCACCCAGTCATCTTGCATTCAATTCATTACAAAATCTTTCAGAGAATAAAATTGTTATTAGATATTGATACAGTCAAATAAATAAATTCTTTGTTATATAAACTGCATACCACATTGTCATCTGGTGATCCAGGGAATTGAGGACCTGAATCAGTGATGTTATCTATAGTATATTTATCAGGTAAAATGTATATCTGTATGTCATTTTTGTGATCTGACCAGCCTACACCACCCATCATGCCTCTATGGCCGTTTCCACTGGTTTTATTGTTAGAAGATGTGACCATTCCTCAAATTTCAAAAAGAAAAAATTTGATAATCTATACTGATTTGTAATATCAACATACTGGTATCTTTTTATGCCAAAAAAAACTTAGACAGTCAGCCCTAGTAAAATTGGGCAATGAAGCATGAATTTTCTTATTGTTCATAATGTCCTCCATAATCTCCATAAGGTGAAAATGGTGTTATCTTCAGGCCCCTTACTGTAATATCCAATAAATGGTAAAGGTACAGCATGAAATAATCTTGGCTGTAATAGTTCCTCAAAGTATTTGCGTTCATCTTTCTTGACATGTTTAAGTTATATTTTGTGTATCATAACTGATTGTAGCTACGTAGAGGACAACCTGCTTTGCATATTTTCTCTGTGAATTTCCAAGACCCGTGTTGGCGGGCAGCTTGCTCTGTGGGTGGCTGTGCCTGATGTGGAACTGCATGTCTATGGTGCGAGGGCCCTGGGACAGTGCTGGGGAGCCTGCTAGAGGCCTGGCACCTTATACTTTAGAATGCCTGGGCTGCCCTCTGGAGAGCTCAGCAGGGCAGAGAACAGCTAACAGGGTCAGGGGTGCATCAGAGGATCCAAGTTTCTTCATTAAATTATGTTTTAAGGAAAAAAAGAGCTTTTAAATTCATCTTTCTTATAAATAACTCTCCAGACCCACTAACCTACTCTCATATGTGACCATTTCCCAATTTCAATGAAAAGATTGGAGAATGCCTCCATTTTACTTTTCTCCATTTCTAAATTTTTGCCTGTATGCGTCTATTTTATTTCTAGGTTTCCCATATCCTTTCCAGAGCGATCCCTCCCACCTGTATTCATTATTCTACACTCTTCTGTTTTCTCCAGGACCTTGCTTCTGCAGTCTTTTCCCCCCATCTTCAATATTTCTGTCCTTTTACTGTGTGTGTGTGTGTGTGTGTATAAATTCAAAGGAACCCTCAAGACTTTCCTACACCTTATACAAAGGCTATTTTTTCTCCTTCCTTTTTCTGCCAAACTTTCCAAACAATTGACTATCTTCTCAGCTTCTGGCACAACTCTTACATATCTAATGAATGAATAAACGAATGATCTCACATTCCTCTCCTCATTCACTTTACACCAGCCACACAAACCTTCTTTTTGTTCTTTGAACATGCTAAGCTCATTCCTGTAGGGCCTGTGGACTACTTGCTCCCTTTTTCTGGAACACTCTTCCTCAGATCTCTGCCTGGCAAGGTCCTCTCATCATCCCTATACACACACACACACACACACACACAGGTGCACAGACACGCACACATACTACTTGGAGATCGCCAGTGATCTCTTCTTCAAGTTAAGTGTACTTTTTTTTTTCTGAGTAAGATTTGGCCTGAGTTAACATCTGTGCCAGTCTTCCTCTATTTTGTAGGTGGGTCACCGCCAGAGCATGGCAGCTGACGAGTGGTGTAGGTACGTGCCCAGGAACCAAACCTGGGCCACTGAAGCAGAGCGCTCCCAACTTAACTACTAGCCACAGGGCTGGCCCATAAGTGCACTTTTAAAGCTAACTTTTTATTGAAGTATAAAATACATATAGAGCAGTGCATAAATCCTAAGTGCACAGCCTGATAAACTTTCATAAAGTGAACATCCTCATGTAATAACCACACATCAGGAAACATTATTAACATTATTTGTCAATTATACTTCAATAAAGCTGAAGAAATAAAATTAGAAAATTTAAAAAAAAAGAAACATTATTAACACCCCAGAAACAACCCTTCATGCTCCCTCCCAGTCAATATTCCCACTCAGAGAATAACCACTATTTTGATTTCTAACACCATTTGTTTTACCTGTTCTTCAACATTATATAAATGGAATTATACAGTAGTACTATTTTGTTTCTTTCACTCAAGATTGTATTTGTGAGATTCATCCAAGTTACATGAAGTTGTAGTTCTTTAATTCTCATTGCTCTATAGTATTCTATTGTATGAACATATCCAGTTTATCCATTGTACTATCAATAGGTGTTTGAGTTGTTTCCAGTTTTTGTCTATTCCGATAGTACTGCTATGAACTAGGACAGTCCCTTTTTCACTTTCAACAGTCTTATTGAGGTACAACTTAAATACCACACAATTCACCTATTGGTAAGTGTGCATTTTAATTCTTAGTAAATTTATATAATTGTGCAACAATTACCACAATCCAGTTTTAAAATACTTCCACCACCCGCAGAAGTTCTATTGTGTTTGTTTGCAGTCATTTTCTTCTCTCACCTCCAGCCCTAGATAAGCACTGATCTTTTTGTCTTTACAGTTTTGCATTTTCTACAATTTTCACATTAATGTAGTCTTTGGTGTCTGGCTTCTTTTACTTAACATAATGTTTTTTGAGGTTCATTCATGTTAATGCTTGTGTCAGTAGTTTGCTCCTTTTTTATTGCTGAACAGTATTCCATCATAGTGATAGAGAACATTTTGTCTGTCTACTCCCCAGTTGATCGGCATTTGGATTATTTCCATTTTTTGAATTATGAATCAAGCTGTTACGGGAATTCATGTACAAGATTTTTTGTGGACATATACTTTCATTTCTTTTAGGTATATATCTAGGAGTAGGATGGCTGGATCAGATGGTAGACGTATATTTAACATTTTAAGAAATCAAATTTTTCTGACGTGGCTGTACTATCTTACATTGCCACCAACAGTGCATGGGAAATCCAGTTTCTTTTCTACAAATTTCACTACTTTTAGCTGACAAAGCTGTGGACTTCTGCTGTCTGCCAAATTATTACCCATATTTTATAGATAAAGAAACTGAGGCTCAGGGAGACCAAGAATTTGACCTTTGTCACATAGCTGGTAAGTATCAGAGCTGGGATTCTTATTTTGGTATTTGTTATAAGGTCCATACTCATTCCCTTTACGTGAATTCAGACGTATATTCATATACTCAAGAGATTTCCACCCCTGCAAAAATAGATGTCAGTATTTTGGGCTCCCAACAGCAAAGCTATATTTTAGGAAGGGTTTTTTTTTTTAAAAAGATTGGCCCCTGAGCTAACAACTGTTGCCAATCTTCTTCTTTCTTCTTTTCTTCTCCCCAAAGCCCTCCAGTATATAGTTGTATATTCTAGTTGTGAGTGCCTCTGGTGCTATGTGGGATGCTGCCTCAGCATGGCCTGACAAGGGGTGACATGTCTGCGCCTGGGATCCGAACTGGCGAAACCCCGGGCCCCGGAAGTGGAGCATGCAAACTTAACCACTGGGCCGCAGGGCCGGCCCCAAGGAAGGGGGTTTTCTTTATCTTTTAAAAATTTATTCATTTTACAATGAACTTGCACCCTTACCTAATAATATATACAAAAACTAACTCAAAATGGATCAAAGACCTAAATATAAGAGACAAAACTATAAAAGTCTTAGAAGAAAACACAGGGCAAAAGCTTCACAATATGAGATTTGGCATTGATTTCTTGGCTGTGACACCAAAGGCACAGGCAACAAAAGAAAACATAGACAAATTGGAGTTCATGAAAATTAATAACTTCTGCGCATCAAAGGACACAATCAACAGAGTAAAAGGGCAACCTACAGAATGGGGTAAAATATTTGCAAATCACGTATCTGATAAGGAATTAATATCCAGAATATATAGAGAACTCCTAAAACTCAATAACAACAAAAAAACCAATTCAGGGGCCGGCCTGGTGGCACAGAGGTTAAGTTCACAAGTTCCACTTCAGTGGCCTGGGGTTTGCTGGTTCGGTTGTGGACCTACGCACTGCTTGTCAAGCCAAGCTGTGGCAGGCATCCCACATATAAAGTAGAGGAAGATGGGCATGGATGTTAGCTAAGGGCCACTCTTCCTCAACAACAACAACAAAAAAGAGGAGGATTGGCGGCAGATTTTGCTCAGGGCTAAACTTCCTCAAAAAAAAAAAAAAAAAAAAGAATGTGGGGGAAGAAAACCCAACCCAATTCAAAAATGGGCAAATGACTTGAATAGACATTTCTCCAAAGAAGATATAGAAATGGCCAATAAGCACATGAAAAGATGCTCAAAATCACTAATCATTATGTAAATGCAAATCAAAACCACAATGAGATGGCACTTCGTACTCATTACGATGGTTATTTTTAAAAATGGAAAATAAGTGTTGGTGAGGTTGTGGAGAAATTGGAACCCTTGTGCACTGTTGGTGGGAATGAAGAATGGCAGTTCCTCAAAAATTGAAAAATAGAACTACCATGTGATCCAGCAATTCCCCTTCTGGGTATATACCCGAAAGAATGGAAAGCAGGGTCTTGAAGAGACATTTGTACACCCGTGTTTGCAGCAGCATTATTCGCAATAGCCAAAAGGCAGAGCAACCTAAGCATCTATTGATGAATGAATGGATAAGCAAAACATGGTGTATACATATAATGGAATATTTTTCAGCCTTTAAAAGGAAGGAAATTCTGACACATGCTACAGCAGAGATGAACCTTGAGGACGTTATGCTAAGTGAAAGAAGCCAGTCACAAAAAGATAAATACTACATGATTCCACTTATGTGAGGTACCTAGGGTAGTAAATTCATAGAGACAGGTGTAATGGTGGTCACCAGGGGCTGTGGGGGAGGGGAAATGAGGAGTTATTGTTTAATGGGTATAGAGGTTCAGTTTTGCAAGATGACAAGAGTTCTGGGGATGGACGGCTGCACAACAATATGAATGTACTTAATACCACTGAACTGCACAGTTAAAAGGCTTAAGATGGCAAATTTTGTTATGTGCATTTTACTACAATTTTAAAAATTGACTAAAAAATCCATTCATTCATTCATTCATTCATTTTGCAATGTTCAGGCACTTTGCTAAGGGCGAGAGATACAATTGTAAACATGGCCCTGTGCATACCTGCTAGGGACTTACAGGCTAGTAGGGCTGTCAGACAGGTAAACAGAGTTAGACCAGGCTGTGGGAAGCTGTCAGAGGGGCTCCTAAGTTCCCCATGCATATGTCTAAGAAATAACAGAACTGGATAAAGCAATAAATGCTACAAGATCTGTGCCGTTGATCATTATCAGAAAGCTCTCTCCTAGGCAGAGCTGGAGATGGTGAGTCTGTTACTACCCAAGTGGTTTGGTTTAGAGGCCAGAAAATGATTTGCTGGGAATATTACTGAGGATATTTATATGTTATTTAAAACATGTGAGCATTACCCTTCTCTCACTACTACTTCCAAATGGAATCTTTCCAAAGTCTATTGACTTTATTACTATTCCATTCACTCAGCTCCCACTTCTGGTACTCTTGCCTGGGTTGCGACAACAGCCTCATCTTCCTACGACCAGAGTCCACTCCACTAATTCATTCTTTACGCTGTAGTCAGTCATCCCTACTTCCAACACTTCGGCGGCTCCACATTACCCTCAGAATTCTCCATACTCCTTAATGTGGTGTCTTAGTCAGCTTGGGCTGCCATAACAAAGTACCATAGACTGGGCGGCTCTAACGGGAATTTGTTTCTCACTGTTCTGGAGGCTGGGAAGTCCAAGATCAAGGTGTCGGTTGATTCGGTTCCCTGGTGTGGGCCTTCTTCCTGACTTGCAGACAGACTTCTCACTGTGTCCGCACATGGCAGGACGATGTGTGTGTGTGTGGGGGCGGGGGGTGGAACTCTAGTTTCTTTTCCTCTTCTTATAAGGACACTAATCCTATCATGGGGACCCCACCCTCATGACCTCAACTAAACCTAATGACCTCCCAAAGGTCCAAGCTCCAAATACCATCACATTGAGGGTTAGTGCTTCAGCATATGAATTTTAAGGGGACACAAGCATTCAGTCCATAATGAGTTGCTATTACAGCCTTTCAGGGCCCCCATTTTCATCCCATCTCTCTCACTGCCTCCCTTTAGGTCTGCAACCTAGCCATATTGACAGCTGGCCAAACTTGAATGCCCCTTGTTCTTGCCTTGTTTCTAGGCCTTTGCACAAGCCATTCCCTCTGCCTAGAATGACTTTCACCTCCCTCTTTTACCTGAATAACTCCTACTTGTCCTTTAGATGTCTTCCTCCAAGAAGCTTCCTGGCCCCCAAACCAGGTCAGGTGTCCTTCATCTGTGTTCCCACCCTTGAGTGCCTTGTGCATATCTCTGTTGTGGCTTTTATCACTCTGTATGGTTTGTCTTTCCTGCCCCACTACCCTCCACATCAATGAATTCTTTAAAGGCAGGACTGGCTTCGTTCACCTTAGCACCTATTATAATAAGTGGCTTATACTGTATGTACAATGCATATTTTTGTTGTTTAGCACTCTGCAGTTTTCAAAGTGTCCTGACACAAATTAACTCATCTATAGACATATAATTATATTTCCTTACTAAACGTTCATTCCTCCTCAATAAAATATTCCTATAAAATATTACCTTTACTTACAAGATTTCTGTGAAGTCACTTATCCATTATGTCATCAATATGACTGAGTCAGGGCCCAAACTATCTCATTTTAGTCTAATACACTAGAAGAGTCTGAGAAAGAGCAGATTTCAGTTGAATGACATGATGGAGATAGGTGTCTGTGGGTGTGCGGTGGGGGCATGGGTGCACAGAACTAAGCAGCCGGCTTCCTTGTGTGGGCTTCAACTGGTGATCTGACCTCTTTGTGAGTTTGCATCCTGGGGTTCCTGGTGGCAGAAATTGGGGTCGGGACTAGGAAGGGAACACGTGGCTTGGAACAGCTGTCTCTTAGTCATTAGAATCACAGAACTTTAGAGTCTTAGGCCATTTGGTTCAACCTCTGCCTTTAAGAAGTGGGGGAAGAGATCTAGGATTTTGCCCAGAAAACCTCCCACCAATCTTGTTTTCCCTTCCCCCAAAGCCTAAACTTGGAGGTCACTAGGCTTCTGATCCCAATCAAAATATCTCTTAGAGGCATTTACCCCTCTCTTTCAGCATCATCATCTAAATAGTATGCTCTGGGTAGAAGATGTGTTAATATTGCTATATAGAAATTACTGGAAGACATAGTCCTTGGCCTGTAGGAACTTACAAACTGAGACCAGGAGTTTAAGAATTATTTGCACGTCAGTTAAGTCAAAAGAAAGAGAAAATTTTAAATATGGTTTTTATTTGAAAGCAAACCAGACATTAAATCAAAATAAATTTTATTTTTTTGCTTTTGTTTGGATTTTCCAGGTTCATATGTAGATGATCTCAAATTGTAAATTAAACTTAGGAAACAACTGAGGGTTGAGTGGATATTCGCTTTTTCCCAGGTATGGAGGAATCAGGGCAGGGAAGGAGGGATGACACTGCCGAGCATTCCTGCCAGGTAGGGAGTGCTGTTCCCACTTCTCTGGTAGGACACTGAGGTACAAGGAGCCCCCGTGGTTAGGTTCCTAGTCAGGTGGGGTGGGTGAGGTTTGAACCCAGTTCTAACCGTCATCAGAGCCACACAAGCTGCTAAGAAGCAGAAAGAGACACTGGCATTCTGGGTCCCCATTATCAACCTGAGAGATGTCCAGTCTCAAGTTCAGAAGGAGGTTGTCTGGTTCAAGCCTGCCTTGTACAGATGCAGGAGCCGAAGCCCTGAAAGGCAGAGCAACCAGCCTGTGAGGGGGCAGAAGGCAGTGTGGGCGTGTGGGGCCAGATCTGGCCCAGCCCGAAAAACAGGAAGCCTGAAGTGAGAAAGGGAAATTCTATCCAAGAAAGAGAAGGCAGAAAAGTGGCTGTTCTTATTCCCACACCCAGGGTGTGGATTCCTTTATTGAGTCATAATAATTTTCCAAAAACTCCGAGTCCTACTACTTTAGGCTCTCAACCAGACATTTACCTCTTTTTCCCCAAGTCCCGCGCCCTTCAAAGTGCTGCACAAGCCAGCCAGGGAGTGGGGAGTGCATGGGAGTGGGGATCCTGTGGCTGCACAGCACCCCTGTCACCCCCAGCCCTCGAGCCCCTGGTTCCTTTGGTCTCATTTCCAGACAACCGTGTCTTTCAAAAACTTCTTCCCTGGCAGTTCCACACTGTCCTGACAAAATCCTTCCCAAGGCATTGTCCTTACCTTTACATTTGTATGAGCTTTTGCTTTTTTAAAGTGATTTTTCCCAGCTTCTCACTTGATCCTCATAACCCCTGGTGAGGTAGGAGAGAAGGCATTGGTACTCCCATTTTACAGGAAAGGAGACTGAGGCTGCCCTTTTAATTCTCCAGAGTTGTCAGGGGACGTTTACAAGGCTCTGCCTCACACTGGCCCAGCAGTGCTTCTTTGGCACAGGTTCTAGGTTTTCTCTTTTTTTCTCACATTTTCTAGAATCCCAATGAATTCTACTTGGCAGACACATGACACATGTGGCTTATGATCCATGGTTATTGGAGGTGCTGTCACAGCTTATGTTCTTTGGCAGTGTCCCTCTGGACTCCTTAGCTGATTTCCAAGTGTATCGTGTGCCACTCCTGTCCCATGCTTCAGCCTTTCCTGTTTATAATTCACCATCTATTCAGATTTTTTCAAGGGACATAAGTTTGCAAACTTCCATTGTATCTAAATGGATCTGTTTTGGTTTATTTTCTCTTGCCTAAATGTTAGGCATCCAACCCTATGGGCTTCAAAAATTAATGTAATTTATTTTCCATCTTGTCAGTGCAAAACAAAGGTGTTAAGACAATGCACTGAAGACCGGAATCCTTCTTCCTCTTCTGCATCTATTTCTTGAGTCAGCAGCAAGGAAACACTTCTGTAAACATGTGTGCATCTGTATCCATGTGTGCATGGACCCACTCACTGTCTTATTCCATTCTTAACTGGTTTTGTTCCAGTTAGGTACCAAGTGGCCTTGTCTTATTCAAAATGGAGATTCCCGTAGCATCTGGACTTTCATCAAGGCCCGTTTCAGCTGCTCGTAGGTTACGAACATCACCACATTCCAGGATCCCAAACGCAAAAAGGAGGGGGTAAATCTGATGAGAGAAATAACCAAAACATCAGGTGGAGTGGACTAAGGGTCTCAAATAGATCTGCTGTGCTTTCCCCATTCACGGTGTTAGTGCCAGAGGACCTGGACTTCTGTTAGTCACGGGCATTTTCTGACATCTGTTCCATCTTTTTCTTCCTTGCTGAAGGAATTTAGGCAGAAGTTGGAGTCAGAAAAGGAAAGAAAACTGATGTTTTGAGCCCGGTTATTGTGTCAGGTAGTTAATTCTCATGTCCTATAACGTAGTTATGGTTGTTGCCAGTTTTCTTTTTCAGAAGTTGAGGCCCAGGCAGGTCAAGCAGTTCAACTACAACCACACAGTAAATGTCAGAGACGGGTTCAACTGAGCCGTCTGACCTGACTCCGCCCTGCTGCTGCGGGTTTCTGGGCTTATTTGCATCCTGAGTGGCCACCCCTGAGGAGGCCCCTGCCAGGGTGCCGAGAAGCTGGAGTGCCGCAGGGCGAAGACAGTGTAACGCCAAATTTAGCTAACCTCGAAAAAGCCTGCCTGTCCTGTGATAAAGTGGCTGGGAGAGTCCCCACCTCACAGCTGTGGCCCCTGCCCTCCTCTTTGCCTCTCACTCCGCTATTCCCCTCCTAGTCCTCTCTGCTCCTGCCAGACCCTTCCTTCTGTGCCTTTGTCCATGCTGCTCCTTTGCTTGGAATGTCCCCTGCTCTCCTCCTTGCCTGGCTGGTTGCTCTTGGCTCTGTAGGACTCAGCATGCGCATTACAACCTCATGCCAAGGCCTCTCCTGAACCCTCAGCCTAGGTCCCTCACAGGAAGTGGAGCACCGTGGCAATGAATGTGAGCTCTGGAGTCAGACCTGGGTTCAAATCCTACGTCTACCAGTTTCTAGCTTCACGACCTTGGACAAGTTAATCTCTCTGAGCCTCAGTTTCCTTACCTGTAAAATGAGGAAAATAGCAGTGTTTAGCTCATAGAGTTGTGAGCATTAAATGAGTTAATGTTCAGCACACAGCATAGGGCCCAGTATCAGTAAATGCTCAATAAATGTCACCTACTTGTCTGCTGCTCTTTCAGGGAAGCATTGCACAGGCCCAGCACCATGAGATGCTCAGTAAATATTTGCCAAGTGAAAGAATAAACTGTGACAAGTGGATATAGCTGAAGATTTTTTAAAAATCTTTTTTAACTTAATTTTTTTTTGAGGAAGATTAGCCTTGAGCTAACATCTGCTGCCAATCCTCCTCTTTTTTTGCTAGGAAGACTGGCCCTGAGCTAATATCTGTGCCTATCTTCCTCTACTTTAAATGTGGGATGCCTACCACAGCATGGCTTGCCAAGCAGTGCCACATCCCCACCTGGGATCCAAACTAGTGAACCCTGGGCTACTGAAGCAGAACATATGCACGTAACTACTGTGCCACTGGGCCAGCCCCTTGAAGATTGTAATGATAAAGGCACTTACAGGAAAAGAGCAGTCTGTCAATTGAAACACAGCTTTTTATGTCATTCCCAGAGTGAGAGCTTGTTTGCTTGTTGGGTTCAATCTCACACCGGGTGCCAGAAAACGATCATTGGTGGTGGGAGGCCAGAGGGCCAAGCAAAGGGCTTAGCAGTAGGATGGACGACAACATGTTGTTGGGTGGGGTCTGAAGGTCTGGGTTTGAGCCGTGGCTCTGCCATTTAAACTTTGTGATTTTGGAGAAGTTACTTGACCTTTCTGAGTCTCAGTCTCTCCCTCAGTAAATGTGCAGAATACTGCCCAGTTCAGGGGGTTGTTGAGATAATATATAAAGTGCTTAGCACAAGGCCTAATCGTAGTAACTTGGCAATCATGACGACTGTTAATAACGTACGTTGCTGAGTGCTGGCTTCGTGCTAGGGACTCTGGGAGATGAAAGATGTATGAGTCACCAGTTCTTGGCTTCAAGGAGCTTGCACTCTAGCATGGGGGCTAATTTAAACCTACAAGTACCATAATACAAAGTAGGAGATGGTAAATACCATAAAAATGGTATCAAGCAAGTACTGCTAAAGTTCACAGGGAGGAGGGAAAATTTATACATGGGAGTGTTGGGGAGGAGGGGGCATTTGAATGAGTCTTGAAGGACAGCTAAGATTTAGAGTATGTGGATGGTGGTGGGAAAGGCATTCCATGCAGAGGGAATGCCAAGACACAGAAGCAAGAAAAGGTGACATGTGTTGGGCACCTCAGCTGCCGTCAAGTGCAGTGACCCATGGTTGTAGCAGCGGGCTGGGGACAAGTTTCAGGATTACCAACTACCATTTTCTCCTTCTCCCCTGCCCAATAAGTTTGGGGATAGACAGCTCTTTGACCCATGCCTAGACTCCTTTTTTTCAGCTAAGCCTTCCCTGACTTTTCAAACCAGATTTAATCTACTGTTTTTTTTTTTTTTTGACTTCCATCATTCTTTATACTTCTCCTTTGTGGCATTTACATCTGTGCTGTTCACCACTGCATCCCCAGATGGACCCATGGTAGGCACATTATACATGGAAGGAAGGGTGGGAGGGAGGGGAGAGGGGGAGGCCTGAGTTCTCTGGGAGGGAGTGCTGGAGGCCCTGGGGAGGCTCACCCCTTATAGAAGGCCGTGGGGCCCTCCTGGGCCACCATCTTCAGCATACAGTCCAGGGGGCTGCGGTACTGGCCTAAGGGTGAGTTCATATACCGGGTCTTCACCACGTCCACTGGGGAGGCCACCACCGTGGCACAGAAGCCGGCTCCA
Source organism: Equus asinus (assembly GCF_041296235.1). NCBI lineage: Eukaryota > Metazoa > Chordata > Mammalia > Perissodactyla > Equidae > Equus > Equus asinus. The sequence goes on along the minus strand of NC_091809.1, from coordinate 84,043,427 downwards.
AAGGCAGAGACAAAGTGGCAGGGGAAGTTGTCTGTAGCAGGGAAGGCAAGAGCAAATACGGGGCTGTGAGAGGGGGCACGCACTTACTTTCTGTTCTGTGTGGTCATTGTCTGTCTCTGACTAAACTGTGAACTCCTTGAGTGTAAGGGTAGTGTTTCCCAAATCTCTCACAGTGCCCAGACAGAGCTCTTGGTAAGTACTCGAGACAGAACTGGGCCATTCCAGAATTGGAAGGTTATCAGCCCAACCACTTCGTCTAGGAAACTGCAGTCAGAGAAGGTGACCCTTGCTTAAAGACACATGATGAGAAGTGGTGCTGGGCTGGAACCCAGGTCTCTGTCCTCCCATTTACGGTTCTTTCCTACTCGTCACAATGATGTACTGGGCACTTTTTCCTGGGTGCCACTCTTCCCTCTGCTCCTTTTAAAGTCTAGTTGCCTCTGGGTGGTGCCCACTCTGTGGAGTTCCAGGTTCCCTCCCTGCTGTTGGAGGGCTGTGTGCCTGGAGCCCAGGGCCTCACCGGTGAACAGGTGATAGTCTAGCAGCTTCTCCTTGATGATGTCATAGGTCACCATCTCACCACAGTTGACGATGGCATTCCTTGTGACGTTGGGCAAAGTTCCTGTTAGGAAGGGAGGTGGGGCTGATGAATGAGGAATAGGAGCAGTGGACCCCCTGGCTGCAAGGCCACAGGCCCCAGTTTGGGGAGCAGTGGTCTCAGAGGAGCCCACCTCAGTTGAGCAGATTCCACACTTTCCTTTCCAGCATTAACAATTCTCAGAGAATCCATGACTGCCTTAGAGACAGAAAATAGAGAGGATCTCTTGTGTTTGTTTGGGCCCACATTTTGGAGGATAATCTGCAAAATCTATCAAAACTAAAATATGCCTCCCTGAGTCCTGGCCAGAACCAGAAAAGAAAGTCTTCCTTGGAAGAGGGAGGCTGGGCTCTTGGATCAGTGACAGAATGTGGCCCTGGCAGGGCCCGGGGAGAACATTGGGACCAACCCCCTGGTTTCACAGATGAGGGCCAGGCTCCAGGAGGGCACACAGCAAGTCAGGCTGTGACCTAGGTGTCCTGCCCTTAACCTTCACTGGGTCACTGTTTCTTCTGCTAGAATTCATGTGACCCCTGGTCCACATGTGGGAGAGACTCCAGCATTTGTCAAGGTGGCCACCATTTAGACATGTGGGGAACCCTAAAGCCCTGCTCTCATGGAACTCCCCTCCTCACAGCATCTCCTTGCGCCCTACTTCTCACAGCTGCCTCCTCCAGTGGCCTCTGTTTCTTCTCCATGCCCTGCAGTCACCTCTCTTAAATCTTTGCTTGGAAGGCCCTTGCCTCCCGTCTCCAGGCACCGAGAGCCCATTGAGCCTTTGAGGCCCTGCTTAAGTGCCACCTTCCTTCCAGAGCCCGCATGGCCTCTCCTGCCCCTGGACCTGTCCCTCAGCGTGAACCAAGCACATCCTGCCCTGTCACATGGCTGCTCCTTGACACATCTCATCTCCTGCGTGTCTGTGAGAGCCATGAGGGTGTGGAAGGTGTCTTCTGTTCATTTCTGTCTCCCTCACAGCAGCCTGCACATGGTGAAGGGGTGGCAAATTGAACTGAATTTGCAGCACTGTGACAGGTCAGTGAGATTTTCGGTTGGGATGTTCTTTTGGCATCACTAGAATACATCACGTTGGGAGTTCCCTCCTTGCTCAATTCCCTGCCCCAGCCCTAGGGTAGGGAAAGCTCTGCCTACGGCCCCCCGAGCCTGGAGTCCAGACCTACCTTTCCATAGGCCCCTGACCCCTTCCTCCCTGGCGATGGTCCTGTAGGCATCCATTGTCCCGCTGTACTTCCTGTCACTCCTGGCCCCAAGTTGCACGCTGGCCTGAAATCGGACCTTCACCACATCTGTGGGCTGGGCACAGGTTACTGCCATGGCCCCCGTAGTGCAGCCTGCCAAAATCCGGGTAGTGATGCTGGAGTCTGGGGAGAAGGAGACAGAGTGGGCCAGTGCCCCGCCACTCGGCACCTCTCTGGGCCTGATGCTGCTCTCTGCCCCTGCGTGATGTCTGCCACTTCTCCTGGGTTAGGTTTCTGGAGCTTCCATGACGTCTAGCGGATCTGAGTCTCCTTGTGAGTTTCTGTTACCAGTTCCTCATGCCCCAGCTCTGCCTCTGAGTCTGCACTGCCCTGGTCTCCTGACCCCTGCCTAGATTCTGTTTTTGCCCACCTCCTTGGTGTCCACGGGATACCGGGCACTCACGGTCTGATCCTTTGGGGGTGTAGAACTGCTTGACAGAGTCGTAGAGGCCAATGCGGATGGAGGCGAAGCTCATCTGGCGCTGCAGGCCGGCGACCAGCCCGTTGTAGGGGCTGCGGGGGCCCTCGGTGCGCACCATGGTCAGGATGGTGCCCAGCACGCCGCGGTAGTGGGTACTCTGGGCCACGTGGGCCGCCTGGTTCTCCCCCTGGATCTGAGGGGCACCCCCACAGAGGCATGAGGAGCTGGGTAGGGGGCAGATGGGTCTGTGGGCAGAGGACCTGGCTGGGGCTGGGCGTGCTGGGGCTGGGCGTTGAGAACAAGCATGGCCACAGCTATCACATCCCAGTGAGAGTAACTGAGGTTTGCACAGCCATTTATGCCACAGACTGTTATTCACCAGGTGGTGTTTGATCCTCAGAGCAAACAGAGGGCAGGTTGTTTTTCCCACTACACATGGTCAGTGGCTTTCCCGAGATCACTTATTTTGACTTCACACTTTACAACATAGGGCTAGGCCATGAGGGGCCCTGTCATGTCATGCCGAGGAATTAAGATATTTTGGCTTGCATGATGGTGATGGGGAGGTAGCAAGGCAGGATGGTAAGCAGCGGAGTGAGTGACCTGCTCGGGGTTCTGTGTGAGGAAGAGCGTGCTGTGGTGAACTGAGCTCCTCCTTTGATGTGAACAATGACCTTTGGCCAAAGAGCACCTACCTGCAGGCGGACCTTGGCTGTGTCCAGTGGGAAAGTGAAGAGGTCAGCAAAACAGGCTGCTGTGCCCGCCCCCAGGAACTTCACAGCTGTTGTGGGAGGCACCTCCGAAGGCTTCAGTCCAACCATGGTCCCGGAAGGCTCTGCCCAGTCTCTCCAGGGTCCGGCAGAGGTCCAAGGAGAGAGGCTGCTCTGCAGCCCTGGGCTTTATTGCAGGGAGGAGGCTTCAAGAGACAGGCCAGAGGCCACGGATGGAGCCTGTGCCATCTGGGCCTGTGCCCAGGCTCCCCTCAGCACCCAGAGGGGCTTTAGTAAGTGAAAAGCCTGGGCACTGCCATGCTTAGCCATGTGGATTTGGCTTATAAAATCAGGTCAGTTTTGCATCCCTTCTCTCTTGCAATCCTCACCCTCCCCTCTCTCCCCAACAAAGAGCAGGCAGAGCTGGTGGTGGATCTTCATTGTATAGAGAAGGAAACTGAGGCTCAGGCAGGGACCAGAGCTGGTTCCCTCTACCCTACAACCCTGCTCTCTTTCCCCAGCATCAAGCTGCTTCCTGGGAAATGCCTGCTCCCTGAGGTGCACGGAGAGCCTGCCAAGTCTTATCACTTCGGGTCTTTCTATCCCAAATCAGCGAAACAAACATGCCTTATGACTTAATGAAACTGCTAGTCATCTTGGACAAAAGCTTTTTTTTTTTTGCCAGGCTGCCTGAATATAGTGTTATTAAACAAAGTCCTTCTCAGCCTGTGATGCCTTCTCTGTCACTAAAGATGTTTAGTCTGTTACTAGTGCCATTTCCTAGATTCCAGGGCTGATGTGCTGCTATGGAGGAGGGAGGGAGACTGGCCCCGGGCTGCCCTGCTGCTCTGCCCCCCAGAGCACGGAGGGAGGTGTGGCTGAAGGGGGTCCTGCGGCTTATGTCCAGGGTGGTGTCTGCTGATCTGCCTGGCTTGGCACATGCCCTTTCTTTCCTCATACCTTTGAGGGTGTCCCTTCTCAGCTGAAGAGGACAAACTTCTCAGACAGAGGAGGATCAGTCTTGGGTCAAGGCAATGTGCCCCATCCCCACTCACACACATGTGTGCCTGCACCATCTTACTGCTGGTTGACCAGGTGCATGTTTGCATCTGAAGGTCCTGGTTTAGCCTTGGTTTCCTTGGGAAGCTGGCATACCTGTCATGGAAAGCCCTGTGTTCTTACAACCTGGACCTCTGTGTATCAGGCCTTTGGTGCTGATTAGGTCATTGCTTAGGAGTTCACACCCATTGGCACCTCAACTCACACATACTTATATTGTGCTAGTATCCTGGACCCTTCAGTGTCCTCACCCCTGGAACCAGGGCCAGTCCCAAAGAGTTGTAAGTTGTGTGCCCTTGTCCCTCCAAGGACGATAGAAAAACTTGGGTCCTGTGGTGAGGAAACCTGAGCTCCTGTCCTGTCCTCATGACTTATTAATAGGTGATAGGGCCTTGGGTATGTCATTTAACATCTCTTGGATAAATGGGAATTATATGCTACCTGTTCAATAGTGGTAAATTGGATGCCGAAAGATAGGGGTAACAATTCCTGAGGCTTCTTTCAGGACTGCAATCTACAACTCTGGTTCTTTCTGTGCTGTTTCCTCAACCCACACAATACTCTGGACTCTTATGCTTGCTGCGACTTCTCTCTGGAAAAGCCTATTCTTAAGAAGGAGCTGGCGGCTGGCCCCGTGGCCAAGTGGTGAAGTTTGCACGCTCTGCTTCGGCGAGGGGTTTCGCCAATTCGGATCCTGGGTGCGGACATGACACCGCTCGTCAGGCCATGCTAAGGCGGCATCCCACATGCCACAACTAGAAGGACCTACAACTAGAATACACAACTACGTACTGGGGCACTTTGGGAAGAAAAAAAAAAGATTGGCAACAGCTGTCAGCTCAGGTGCCAATCTTTAAAAAAAAAAAAAGAAGGAGCTGATGTGCTAATTCATGGTAAGGTGTAAGTGACTATCTCAATGGTCAGATAATTCTTGACTGCTGTGGTAGGCACTGGGGAAGGAAAGATATGGAATGAATTGTGTTTGACCCTTGCCCTTGTAAGGAAGCAGAATTTGCCACCTCAAGATCTGTCTCTTGGCATGAGGATTATTTTAGGCTGCCTATTTTTAAAAAACTGCAGACATGGGAGAAGCTCTGAAAACCAAGTAGAAGTTGTCCTTTGTAAGAGATATTTACATTTGTAAGGGAAATCTCCATCTGTAAATGTGTCCCCCTCTCTGTACCAGCAAGAAGGGGATGTCCTTATCTCTAGAATCTCTTAGTGCAGAAGGCAAGGACTTAAATCTGCATAATAACTTTACTCTTGTTTACTGTGCTTTTTCTGGTAATCTCCCATAACTGACTCCCTCGACCCCCAACATCCTCTTTTGTCTTTAGCTGAAGATGGTATTTAAGGTAGTGACCTGCGCCATTCTAGCGAGTTACTCAGTTTTCCTGGGTTCCTCCCATGTTTACATGTTATTAAACTTTGTTTGATTTTCTCCTGTTGTTCTGTCTCATGTCAATTTAATTCTTAGACCAGCCAGAAGGACCTAGAGGGTAGAGGATTTGTCTTCCTCCCCCACACCCTTAAGAAGCTTACATTCAGGAAGACAGGTAAATGTAGAATTATTCAAAGGGAATGAAAGAGGTGAGATGGGGAGGATGACCTGAGGTTGGAACTCACCAGCTCCCAGATCCCAGTCTAGAAGCCTGGATCATAGTGTGGAGGGACTACTTTTAATTTTTTCTTTTCTTTTCTTGCTTTCTCTCTCTGTTTTTTTAAAGATTGGCACCTGAGCTAACATCAGTTGCCAATCTTTTTTTTTTTTTTTCTTCTTCTTCTTCTCCCTAAAGCCCCCAGTACACAGTTGTATATCCTAGTCGTAAGTGCCTCTGGTTGTGCTATGTGGGATGCCACCCCAGCATGGCCTGATGAGTGGTGCCACGGCCGCACCCATGATCCAGACCTGTGAAACCCTGGGCCGTGGAAGTGGAGCGTGGGAACTTAACCACTCGGCCCCGGGGCCACCTAGAGGGACTGCTTTTAAATCCTGCCCTGAGGAAGGGGATGTTTTTATTTTGATCCTTCCCAGCATGAAGTTTAAAATTTTATTTTTCTTTTTTAAACTTTTATAATTGAGGTATAACTTAGATATAATGATTGTATGCATTTTAATGGCCACTACACTGTAAAGGAAATTACACACTGATTTTGGAGTGTTAGGCCTGGAGAGCAGATGCAGGAGAAAATATTCCTGACAGGGACCTAACCTAGTGTTTAAACATACATAAATCAGATCATGTCACTCCCATTTTAAAACTGTCCAGTGGCCCCTCCCTATTATTCAGAACAAAGTCCAAAATCCTTGCCATGGCCTATGGACCCTCCATAAGACCACCCCATGCCAGGTTCTGTGCTTGGCACTCAGGGAAATCCGGAGACAAATGAAAACAGTCTGTGTGGCCTGCCCACAAGGAGCTCTCAAGGAGTCTTGTGGGGCATTAGACACGCCCACAAATAACTGTAGTGCTGGGCCGGCCCCCGGGGCCGAGTGGTTAAGTTTGCGCTCTCTGCTTCGGCGGCCCAGGGTTTCACTGGTTTGGATTCTAGACGTGGACGTGGCACCGTTCATCAGGGCACGCTGAGGTGGCGTCCCACATAGCACAACCAGAAGGACCTACAACTAGAATATACGACTATGTACTGGGGGGCTTTGCGGAGGAGGAGGAGGAGGTGGAGGAGGGGGAGGGGGAGGAGGAGGAGAAAAAGATTGGCAACAAATGTTAGCTCAGGTGCCAATCTTTAAGAAAAAAAATAACTGTAGTGCAAGATGGACTAGACCAGTGTCAGAGGGAAGGAACTAGGAGTGACTCAAAGGAGGGAGAGACCCTCCCTCTCGTTTGTGACGTAGAATAGGAGCCATTTCATGGTGGGGTTTGGGAGGAGGGTCCCATGAGTTAGGCCCGGAAAGATGGGCAGGATTCAGCAGCTGGAGAAGAGGGAAGGTTGTTCCAGGTAGGAGAAAGGCATGAACGAGAGCCTGGGGCACGGCTTAGGGAAGGAGGAAGGACCTGGCCATGAGGCTCTCCCGGTGGACCTTTACACATGATCTTACTGAAATCTCACAACTTCCTGACAGGTAGCTGCTCTTTTCCTCTTCTTCCCGATGAGCAAACTGAGGCTCAGAGACATGAGCTTGCTCAGTGTTCCCAGCCACCAGCGTCAGAGCCCGGTTCACTCTGCTATCTGACAAGAGATTTCCACATATTGAGGTATATGGGTAACTATTAGAGTTCAAAACTAATTGGGCTTGAACTAGAAAGCCTGACTTATGGCCTATCAAACATACATTGTACATCTGCTTATCCATTAAAGCAAGGAGTCTCTCTTGCAATAAAGAATGAATCCTTCCCCTCCTACGCCCTATTGCCCTGTTGGTAAGGCCCTATTGGTAACGCCCAGATTAGTCCCTTTCCTGGCATCATGGTCATGTTGACCTGCTAATTTGCAACTGAATATCTCTTTGAAAATGTATCTTCTTTGTTCTAAAAAGATATAAGACTGTACTGAAACCCATGCTTCTCTGGAACGCCCAGAGAAGTTCTCTATAAACTTCCCAGGTTATAATCCTCACTTTGGCTCATAATAAACTCACCCCAATCTTGATTTGTAGGTTGGTTATGGATTATTTGCATCGACATATCCTAGGCTCAAAACAGCCCTGGGCAGAAGGCAGGGCAGCATTTAAATTCATTTTACAGATGAGAAAATAGAAGCTTAAGATGGAAAGGGACTGGCTCAAAGTCACAGAACTCCAACCAGCTTCTTCTGATGGCAAAAAGGCTCCCTTCACCATTCTACCCAAGGGCCCCAGTCGATGTGGTAGTGTGGATACCCATGATCTTGCTTTTTATTGAGGGCATACAAAGCCCTTTGCAGTTATTAAATTATATGCAAACCCATCTGTGGGGAGTTAAGTGCTAAGCATACGGAACAACAGCTTGGCAAGGAAGGCTGGGTGGGCGTCACCGCCCAGTTTGGTAAAGGAAGAAAATGGGTCCAGAGAGGCTGAGACCTGTGCCTGTCACAGAGCCCAAGTCCTGGCTGGGCTCTGTCTGCAGTGCTCCTGCCATAGCCTGCCTTCCTGCCTTTCTGTGTCGCCTCCCTGAGAGGGTCCAAGAAGGATCTGGCTCCTTGGGAGGGTGGTGTGCTGCAGGCGTGCTAGGGGAACTCCATCCTCCCCCTGCCTCCTTCCTCACTCCCCTCTGCCCCACAGAAGACCAGCAGCTGCCAGGTGGCTGAGTCCCCCACGGGGAGGCTCCGGCTCCTCTGCCTGCGGCTGGAATGAACGCGGTGTGTGGGGGCAGCTGCCTCTCCCATCCTGTTAGCCTCTCTCCTCCCATACCCTGGCATTTCCCCTGCCCTTCCCTTCCTCTGAAGTGAGCTGGGCTGCTCAGAACCTCAGCATCAGGAATCTAGCGCCTGACTCTCAGAGCTGGGAAGGCCCTCGGGGGTTGTGTTCTCTAGTGTCTCTTACTGGTTGTACAGTGTCCCTTCTTCAAAACCTTCGGTGACCACCCAGGCTCTAATAGAAGAACCCTCAAGGCAGGTATTTCTACTCCACTTTCATCAAACTGAAGCCCAGACACATGAGATGACCTGAGGTCACACAACAAGCAGAGGTGGGACTCCCCCCACGGCTGTGTGACTCTAGTGCATTCTCCACCTTTGGTCCCCTGGTGTGGAGTGTTTTCCATGTGCCAGGCCCCACAGGGAGCACTTCCTGGGCTTTGCCTCATGGGCTGGGTCTCTCTCCCTGGGGAAGCCTGTTTTCCCCTGGCCAGGGAGCTGAACTGTCAGGCAGGGTTTCCCTTCTAAAACTCCTTTGTCCCCAGCTGCCTGTGCTCTCACACCTTCTTGCAGGGTTAGCTCATTCACAGCAATGATTTCCCCCTGGATGGGAGCCCCAAAGGCAGGGACGGGGTCTACTTATCCTGCTTCTCTGTGCAGTCTGGGATGGGCCAGGGCCAGAGGACCAACATGGAGGACCAGCTGATCAAGAAACCCCACTTGCTGAAGTGGGGACATGGGAAATGAGGTCAAAGATGCCCACAGCGTCCTTTGGCGGAGGGCCTTGTATGCCAGGGCTATACTTAATCTAGAGGAGAATGGGGAGTGCTTGGTGGTTCTCAAGTAGGCGAAGGACACTGTCCGTCCTGTGTTCAGGGTAAGCTGGTGCAGGTGTCGAGGATGGATTGGAAGGGAGAGATGGGAGGCTCAGAGACTAGTGAGGAGGTTGTTGGAATAATGCAGCAAGAGGTGCTGAAGCCTGAACTTGGTCAAGAGCAGCAGCCAGGGGTGAAGCTGGAGCCTATTCCAGAGGCAGTCCTGAGAGACCAACGGGAGGTGGAGTGGGTGGGCATGGACTCAGGTGAAAAGCCACACCTTGGGGGAGGATTCTAGAACTTTCAGTGGTTAAACTGTGGGAGGAGGTCACAATGGTGGGCACAGGTAGGGGCTGCTCTGAGGCCAGCGCTCCCCAACCCTCTTTCCCTTTTATTTCAGCATCCTGAATTGGCGCTTGAGGAGCCCTGGCAGCCAGCAGACCTTTGCCACTGGCGGAGGCTGGAGGAGGAAGTAGAGAGCAGAACCCTCCTCCCTGCAGCTCTGCCGGGACACCTGAGGGACAAGATGTTCTAGCCTGCACAGCCCAGGGTGGTGGTGCCCCATTAATGTTTGCTGAGTGCTTCCCACACCAGGCACCGTGCTGAGGCTTGACAGGCGTTGACTAATTCAATCCCTTTATAAGGCTGTGAGGTAGTTGCTGTGACTGTTCCCACTTCATAAACAAGGGACCTGAGGCTTCGAAGGCTTCACTAGTCATAAGGCTGAAGGGATGGAGCTGGGATTGGAGCCCAATTCTGACACCTCTGGTGCCTGTTACCCTGCCCAGAATTTCAGACTTCAGGGAGAGCTCAGGATCCCTGGAGCTACTTGTTTACAGAGTGGATTCTTGGCCCTCAGCCCCAGAGATCCTGATTCAGGTCTGGCCTGGGGCCTAGGAATCTGCATTAGAAACAATTTCCCCATGGTGGCTGCAAAGCAGGGGTCAGAGGACCCCATCCTGAGATGCCCTGCCTGACCCCACCCTCCTGGCAAAGCCTCCACAGCAACCCCGCTGAGGAAGCGACCTGGCTGACAGTCTTCATGGGCTCTGTAAACCCCCAGCATGCGACCTGGGCCAGGCCTCAGGCCAGAGGTACTTCCAGCATTCCTACTCAGAGGCCACCAGCCAGGACCCTCATGGGGAGAAGGCTTTATGCTCTGGAGGAATCCTGGGGATTTTGGGCCAGACTAAGGAGAAAGCCACTTGTTATCTATGGAGGTTTGCAAAGTCACAGCAGAGGCAGCCTGCAAAGCAAAGGGGAAGTAAGTCCTGGGTGAGTGACACAGCTGTTGGGGTTGAGTCCCAACCCTACCGCAGTGCCCTCATCAGGCCTGTGGTTCCCTCTCTTGACAAGGTCGGGGCTGGACTGAATATCAGCGTTGTCATGCTATGGTTACTGATCCCTGACAGCTCCTGGCGGCTCTCTGTAAGCTGCCCTGAAGGGGGGAACATGGAGGAGGAAGTGGGGTGGAGAATGGGGTCTTACCTGAGTCCAGCCAGGGTAGGGAAGCACAGGGGCTCCTTAGGGCTCCTTAGGGCTCCATCCCAGAGGTGGCAGCAAGGATCTGATGGCCCCCTTGCCATTCACTGTTCTCTCTGCTGCCTCTGGCTTGGCATCTGTCTTTATAGACTCCAGCTGACCTGAAACCTTACCCTAGAGAAGTAGTTGACAGCCTGATCACTTGACAAGAAGTGGCTGGTGAGAGGCAGGGAGGTGAGGGGAAAGGCAGAGTTCCAGATCTGGTTCAGTTCCCTCAACTTGGGGTTCTTTAAAACAGCTCTTTCCAGCTGCTGAAAGAAAAGCTACCCTGGGTGATAAAGTTACATATGGGGGTTAAGGTGTTGGACCTGTGACCTTTGAGAATCCAAAGGTCAAGGCATCTCATGCTAGGCTGGGCATGGCTCTCTCAGGCCTCCTCTTTTTTTTTCTTTTTTTGAGGAAGATTAGCCCTGAGCTAACATCTGCTGCCAATCCTCCTCTTTTTGCTGAGGAAGACTGGCCCTGAGCTCACATCAGTGCCCATCTTCCTCTACTTTATATGTGGGATGCCTACCACAGCATAGCGTGCCAAGTGGTGCCATGTCTGCACCCGGGATCCGAACCAGCGAACCCTGGGCTGCCAAAGCGGAACGTGTGCACTTAACTGCTGTGCCACCAGGCCAGCCCCAGGCCTCCTCTTAATAACAGTGATAATAACTGTCATTTCTTGGTGCCTACTATGTGCTAGTTACTTTACATATTTTATTTCTATGTCTCACAACCCTATGAGGTAGCTACTATTAGGATTCTAATTTTTTCTTTAATAACAACTTTATTGAGACATAATTCATATACCATACAATTAATCTATTTAATGGGTACAGTTCAGTGGTTTATTGTGTGTTCAGTTATGCAACCATCATCACAATTTTAGAACATTTTCATCACCCCCCAAAAAACATCCCTGTATACATCAGCAATCCCTTCCATTCTCCCCTCCCGCCCGGTCCCAGGCAATCACTGACCTACCTTATGTCTATAGATTTCTGAGCATTTCATACAAATATAATCATACCATATGTAGCCTTTTGTGAATGGCTTCTTTCACTTAGCATAATATTTTTAAGGTTCACCTGTGCTGTAGCATGGATCAGTACTTCATTCCTTTTTATTGCTGAGAATGTTAACATTTGTAATGCTTATTTTATAGAGGAGAAAACTGAGTCTCAAGAAGGGACAATGACTTACCCAGTATGTGGCAGGGTCTGACCTCCAGCCCGTAAATTATCACATACTTTGGGCCTATCTGCTGTGATCACTATTCTCTGTGACATGATGCTTGGAGGCTTCAGCATGGACACTGCTGGAGCCAAAGGGAGCTGGAGAAGGCGTGGGGCAGGGCAGGAAGGGTCCCCGCCAGCAGCTACTGTAGGCTCCATGGGTAGGCACTGAGGGTAAGGGTTGGGCACATCTGAACCTGGGGCCCAGGTGACAGAGGAAAGAGGAGGGAAGGAGAAGCGGGCAGAGGAGGGAAGGAAGAGAGGGGAGGGGAGGAGAGGGAGGGGGTGGGAAGAGAAGGGAGTTAACTGGGTGGGGCAGAGGAGTAGGCAGAGGCCATTTCTGGACTTGGGCACAGAGCCACGGCCACGAGGCAGGTGGTCACAAGGCCAGACCCGAGTGCAAAGCCTGGGCTGTGCCTGTCTTCTTCCTCGGACCAGGTGCTGCCCTAATGTCAGCAGCACAGGCAGTTGTGTTTGAGTTATGAGGGAAGGGCTGCTAGGGCTGCTGAGGTTGGGAGGGCGCAGGAAGAAGGTTCTGGGCTCCACCTGGAAATGTCGGCCTGGAGGCGGCGGGTGAATTGCAGTGAGTACATGGGGAAGGATAACAGTAGGAACCCAAACAAGGGGGCAGCAGGCCCTGGAGAAAGCTTATGTAGGCCTGGGAGCTTCCTGAGGGCAGGGCCAGGTCTGCCTGCTTTGGCTCCCTGTCCCCAGCATCCAGCCCACAATAGAGGCTCCAAGGTTCACTGCTACAGGTTGGGATCAGTCAGCCTCCGGGTGATCAGAAACACCCATTTACAGGTGTCTGCAGAGGGAGTGTCCCCAAGTTGGTGGAGGTGGGGACAAACAGGTACCTCATGCCCTTAACCTGTGCTGCAAGACCCCACAAGGCATTTCACCTCTGAGCTGTCACTGGAAATAGATCCAAATTCCAGAGAAGTTAGTGGTAAATAACACACTCTTCGTAAGTGTAGGCGGTGGGTTTCAGACCCTCAGGCTGCCTCTGTGGCCCTGGAGGCTGCCCTTGGCCTGAGGTAGGAGGAGCCTGTGTCCTCCTGTGGCCTTATCTTAAGTTGACCCCGATCCTGGTTACTTACCCAGGTTATTCACCCAGATCCTGGAGGAGGATTTGGAAGGACTATTCTTCACCTGAGGCCTAACCCCTAAGGCCTGGGCCCCTGAATGCCCCTCTGTAGGTTCTCCGCAGCCTGAAGGGAGGTGGAGCCCCGGCCTCAAAAGCTTCTGGTCATCACCCTGAGAGGGAGGCGCTGGGGAGGGGGTGAGCTGGTAGGCTGAAGGTCAGGGGGCTGAGACGGACAGATGAGGGGGCCGGCTGGTCTGAGGGCACTTCCCCGATGAGGGTACACAGTCCCTCTGTGGGGTTCTTGCATCACACTGTACCCTGTGAGGGCATGTGCTGCCGGTCTCATAGTTACTGGGGTGCTTGCCTAGCTACAGATTTGCTCCGGGAGAGTGGGGGAGGAGTGGGCGGGGCTGACATTTCCTAGGCTTCCACCAAGTGCCAAGTGCAGGCAAAGCACTTTCACAAATGTCATCTCATTTAATCTTCACAACAACCCTGGGTTATTATCTCCGTTTTACAGATGAGGCAACAGAGGCTTGGACGGAGGCAGAATCAAGCCAGAAGGGACCTATCAGGAAAGTGGCAGAACCAGACCGGTCTCTTCTCTATCCTCAGCAGGGTGCGGCCCTGTGAGCCCTCCTGGTTCTGCATCTGGGCTCACCCCCAGACGTATCTTTTCTAGGAAGCCTTCCCAGACTGCTCCAGCCCACAAGGTCTTTCCCCATGAATTCCCCAAATTCAGAGCAGTTATTGGCTGTACCCTGGCAACAAAAGCCTTGGAACATCTCTGGAGATGTCTTGCTTGGTGATTCACTTCCTAGCTACATAAACAGAGGCAAATAAATTTGTTGAGCTTCAGTTTAACCATAAAGCAGAAATCATAATATGTAGATTATAGAGCTGTTTTGGGGACTAAGTGAAATGACTTGTGCTTGGTGGTGGAAAGCAGGGCCCTCTGTGTTAGTTCCCTTCCAACTTCCTCTCTCAGCCACTCTGCACATCTTTGCCCCTTTCTTATCCTCCCCACAGGCCCTTGCCTATGGTAGCTGCTCAAACGTTGGGATTCTGTCAGTCTAAGCCAGAGTTACCCATTCCAAAGAGATGGGGGATTCTGAGGGGACCTGCTCCTGGAGCCCCCTCCACTTTGCTGAGAGATTTGAGGCACGAGCAAAAGAAATACTGGGTGTCACCCTAATATAGGCCAACCTGATCTTTGGGGGAGCTCAGAAGTCTCATGGTGACCCTGGCCTCTGGTTCCAGACGAGCTTTGCTGAGGGACTCTATGGTTGTCAAGCTTTCTCTCTGGCCGTTAGAGCACAAATGAATTTCTAATACTCCAGTCCAGTGGCCAACCTAGGAAACACTTGTGCACAGACTACAAATACCAATATGATTTTATTCAAACACAGGTAGGGACAACAACCTTCAGAGCTGGGTAAAAACAATAAGTTAAAAGCATGGTTAGAATTTCAGACAATCAGATAAAAAGCTTGAAGGAGGTGATTTCCCCCTCCTCTTCTATTAATTCAATAAAGCATAAAAATATTTATATCTATAAAATACCCTTATTCCCAAGAAAATGAACTGGCGGTGGCCCTAGGATTTCCTCAGCTATGCACGGTGCACACAATCTCCCCCACCTCCAAACCTTTAAGGCAAAAACGACCATCATATCCAGGCTGGGGGTGGGCTCGTTGTCAGCAGCGCGCTGTGTCAAGGACACTGGGAGGAGTTTCTCAACCCAAACCCACAGCTGCTGAAATGCTGGGAGCCTGACAGCCTAAGCCAGAGGTCCCTTGGTCAAACGATGAGTGTGCCACTTGGGCACTGGATTCCATTTTCTTTCTAGCCTTTGCGTCATGATAGAAGGAAGCTGAAGTCCTGGCGGGTGGACACTGGGCTGGTTTGGGACACTCCTCCTGTCTTGGCTGACTGGGTCAAGGTACCCACGGGCTAGGCTGGTGGTGGTTTCAGGGCTCCAACAGCCCTGAGGGAAGCAGACCTGGTGCTTCTTGCAAGCCAGATAAGGCTGAGAGAGGGTGGGCATGTGGGTCCTTCCCTCAGTCTCTTGTCTGCGTTAGTCTTTCTGGGAGTATTGGGAAGAAAATATCCGTGCGATCCTGCGAGTTTCTTCCTCAGGCAGACTGGGAGGCAGCGAGTTAAGTCTGGGGCGACAAGGCCTTTGGGTACCCCTGGTGGCCTCACTCTTGTCCTGGAGAGGAAGAAGTCAGCTAGGTTAGCACTGAGGATATGGTACCAAGAGATGACTTTGACTCCTCTCATCTTTTGGTTCTTCGGCGAATACTGATGCAGAGCTGACTGGTTACAAAGCACTCTCCATCCTTGATCTTGTTTAACCCCGCCTCGACCCCATAAGGTGGTAGACCATTCCCATGTCATGGGTGAGGAAACCACAGTTCAGATTAAATAAATGCAAGGTCCCACAGCTCGGAGAAGCAGAGCTAAGACGTGAATCACAGCTCAGACCCTTTCTATACCTCTGGAGGAGGGGCAGCCACCTCCAGGACAGGTTTGAGCCTCATCCCTTCTCTTACTGCACGAGTCAAGACAAGTTATTTGCCCTCCAAGTTGTGACTGTCCCACATGTGACCCTAGGAATATATCCAACCACCAGGGAGAAGATGTTGGAGAATAATACCTCTCTGTACAGCCCCTCGGAGTTCCTAGAACTGATGGGTGACATGAAGCACATACCTATGGCCCTGCTACCAAACATCTCCCTGCCTTGGGCTCAGAGGGTTTCACTAATTCCATCTTTAAGGCACATGCATTTGGGTTATGACATCGTGGTCCTCTGATGACTCCTTGTTCATTTGCTCATTCAGCATTTTTTCGTGTGTGTGCTTACTCTGTGCTAGGTTCCTGCCCCGAAGGAGCTCAAAGCTATATATGAAAGCCACCCCAGGCAGCTGGCTGAGAGCAAGGCTCTGGGCAAGGGGCAGAGGCCTGGGAGGGGAAGAGGCAGTGCTGAAAGGAGATGGGAGCCGCCACCACAGCAGACTTGCAGCCAGCCCTGTGGATGCATATCTCTTCTCCATCCCCAAATCCCATGAGCCGAGATCTTGACAAGCTGAAGGGGCACTGAGAGCACACTGCAGCACTCCCCAGGCACTGAGAGTCAGTTGGGCGGAGACCCTAGAGATTGAGACTTCCTCCCTGCCCCTTGCAGTTCTGCTAGTGGGAAATTGAGGCCCAGCTAGGGTTGTTTCTGGCATCAGTAACATTCAGTAATCCCTTATTTCCCTCATTTCTTTAAGCTTTTTAATGTCTACTGTGAGAGGGAGAGAGAAAGGAACAGAACTCATTTCTTGACCTCCATCGCTCAGAGTTAAGCTGGGGAGATAGAGAGAGCCACTCAAAGAATCAGAAGAGCAGTTCTACTGTCTGGTGTCAGTTTACCACCCATGGGAAAGGGAAGGTGGGCAACCTTGAGGTTCCTGCCAGTCTGGAGTTCTAAATGCCAAGGAGTGCATACGATCTGAGCCAGCTCTCAGCACTGACAGCTCACAGGCAGGGTTGGCTGAGAACCAAGAGCAAAGCGGTGCTAGGGTCTGGGCATGCCCAGCAGAGACTAGAAGATCCAGCTCCCTCTCTTCTAGGCAGGCCTAGGCAACCGGGGAAAAGGAAACCCACATTTGCTGAGGTTTGCAGTTCTTCCTTTCAAAATATGGGAGACACCTGCATCCCATAGGGTTCAGGCCAGGGGCCAGTGCCCAGTCACTGCCTATTGCCCTCCCCCTTCTGACTGCGTGCTCCTGCAGGGCATGGACTGAGTCTGATGCTTGTGAGTCAACTGGGCTGGGTCCAAGATAGCAGCTTGGTGGCTGCTAGACCAGTGACTGGGTGGATGAAGCCACAGTGACCAGAGGCTTAAAGTGGGTAGAGAGGAGACTGCCTCTTGCAGCAAACATCTCGTTCACTCATTCTAGAACCAGTGGTTGTTGGCCTACCACGAGCCAGGCCTTCAGGTAAGCCAAACCCTCTCTGCAGCACTTTAAGCCTCCATATACTCCCCTATACTCCCAAGATCCAAGACTGCTGTCTCTTGAGCTATTTAGGATTTAGAGGTGACATAAGTCCCATTCCAGTCCCCTGGCTGTACTGTAGACAGATCTTCTGGGTCACCTGCTGCATCTTACTTTCCATTTCTTTCTCTGATACAGTGAAAGGGAACCAGGGAGATAACTGTTCTATAAACGAGATGGGAAAACAGGCCTAAGAGCATAGTCTCCTATCTCAAATCCTAAAACCAGGCCACTGTGTCCTCATCTGTCAGAAGAGAAGCATTCTCTGTTTTGGAGAGGCTCCAATGGGTCTTGCTCTCCATTATGGGCAGGGCCAAGTACCTCAGTTCGTGATATGACCATCAAAAGACCTTTACTGGGGCTGGCCTGGTGGCATAGTAGTTTAAGTTTGTGCACTCCCTTCCGTGGCCTGGAGTTTGCAGGTTCCGATCCTGTGTGCAGACCTACACTCTGCTGATCGAGCCATGCTGTGGCAGTGTCCCACATACAAAATAGAGGAAGACTGGCACAGATGTTAGCTCAGGGCCAAATCTTCCTCATAAAAAAAAAAAAAAGACATTTATTAGTGATTCAGCAAACTTTTCAGCAGCCTAAGATCTATTCAACCTGATCAATTCTTAAGGACAATAGGTAGCCATGGTTCCTATCCTCATGGGGCTGCTCAAGCTAGAGGGGAGACACATTCTACCTAATAATCACAGAGATGAGGCCTAGACCTTGGGAGCACAGAGAAAGAAGCAACTCATAACAGCTGAGAATGTCAGGGGAGGCTCAGCACAGAGGTGGGATCTGAGATGGGCAGGGTTTCAGCAGAACTGGGGGTGAGGTGAGGTCGTTCCACTGGAGGGAACAGCATGAGCACAGGCCCGCACCTGCAGGCCAGGCCAATATCTGTCTTGGAGTTGAATCAATGGTGGCCGGTTCAGCCAACCTCCCAGCATCCAGACCTGGATCCCAGCAACCTAGGGGGCCTTATCTGCACGGCCCAGGGACCAGGACGGGGACAGGGCTTGGCTCTGTGTACAGGGCCGGGCACGGGTGTGGAAAGACAGAGAACACACACGCGGCAGCATTTGACTTTTGTTGACTTCAATAGGGTTTTAAAAACATCTTGGCAAGTAGTAAAGGTTCTTTCTTCATGAAGGTTGCTACCCCAGAACACACAACCCTGGAGGGGCCGGGTTGAGGTGGAACTACCCAGAGCAGGGACATCCCTACAGGTACTAACTGCTCCTCTGAAAGACTTCCATGCTCCTGCCGGAGCCCTGGGGCACAAGCAAATTGTCACTGTGGCCTGTGATTTGCAGAAGCCTCAGCCTTTCTGGGGAGGCAGGAGGAGCCCACATGGAAGCAGGATCATCAGACTGAGGGTTGCAGGGTCTCAAACCACTGTCACAGTGGTTGTCATATATGAGGTGAAGTCCCTGGAAGGGTTCTTTGAAGAAGACTTGAAACAACATAAAGGTGGAATCTGAACATAGAAAATGAGAGAGAGGGGGCCGGCCTGGTGGCACAGCGGTTAAGTGCGCGTGTTTTGCTTCAGTGGCACGGGGTTCACTGGTTCAGATCCCAGGTGCGGACATGGCACCGCTTAGCACACCATGCTATGGTAGGTGTCCCATGTATAAAATAGAGGAAGATGGGCACGGACGTTAGCTCAGGATGAGCCTTCCTCAGCGAAAAAGAGGACTGGCAGCAGATGTTAGCTCAGGGCTGATCTTCCTCAAAAAAAAAAAAAAAAAAGAAAAAAGAAAATGAGAGAGAGTGTTCCCAGTGGAGGCTCAGCTTGAGCAAAGGTGTGAAGAAGGAATTTCTTTGATTGGAAAGCAGTGGGGATGGGCCTGGTTGAACTTCAGGTACAGAGAGCAAAAGACAAACCCAGATGGGGGTGCTGACGTGTGCTGAGGGAAGTTCCTGAATGTCTGGGGAGGAAGTGACCATACTCCCTTCGGACCTTCCTAGTGAAGAGGGATCTGGGCTTGACTGCTGTCCTGGGCTGAAGGATAAAGCTGGCTTTACTGTGATCTGGGTGTCAAGTATGGCAGCAGGCCAGGGGCTCTCAGACTGACCCCATTAAATCCACCTAGGTCTCCCATTAACTTCTCCCACTTCCTAACATGGGGACCTGCTCTTTTCTGGACACCTAGACACCCAGGCTGTGGACAAGAATAAGCCTCTATGACCTTATTATTTGAGACAGATGTAGCTCAAAGGAGCCTTCAATGCCAAATTGCTGGGGTGAAAATAAAGCATCACGGAAGGAGTAAAGAGCTGTGGTGGAAGGGAAATTTGTGGTTTCCCGGGGCTCCTCAAATCAAGAGGCCAACCCTGGCTGAGAGCTGTTTCTAGTCCTGGCTCAATTACTTCTTAGCCAAGTGGCTTTGGGCAAGTCACTTTCTCTCTGGGCCTTGGTTTCTCCATGTGAAACCAGATCAAGATGAGCAGACAATGCACGAGGAGGTGCGCATAACCCAGGGACTTCTCCCGGCCCGTGGCTCTCTCTTTGGCCGGGTCCCTGCGGTGCAGCACCTTCTCCAAAAGCTCTCTCGGGAGGGTCCAGCCTTCTTCTTTAGTCGGAAATGTGATCTGATCCAACCTACTGTGTGCTGGGTTCCCTCCACTGCAGTCCCCAGATGGATCCCTCTGAACAGGCCACGTGCTCCTAGGAGAGTGGTGGGTGCAGGTCCCTCACTTACCCCTGCTTCAGTAAGTGGGGGCTTTCTCAGAGGGGAGGCAGTGGGGTGGAGTGAAAGAAACACTGGCCTGTGGCCCAGCACAACTGTCCCACTTTCTCTCTCTGGGTCTCAGTATCTTCACTGCCAAATGGAGCAAAGAATTTTTGTTTGGCCTTCTTTCCCCCAGTCTACTGTGAAACTGAAATAAAATTCAGATGTGACCAAGGTTCTGGCCAGGTACAACATCTTGCAAACACAGGGGCTAAGCTGGAGCTAGAGCTGGCCCCAGCTGCAGAGAGCAAAATGAAGCCTTGCTGTTCTCAGACCTCACCCTAGGCAGAGTAGAAGTGGGGTACAGTGCCTCCTCAAGGCATGCCCAGTGCTATGCCAGGCCTGGCCAAGCTCTCCCCCAGTACTGCCCCTTGCCCAGTGAGCCGGGGAAAGGGCTGAAATTTTGTTCTTTTCCAGAGCAGCTCTGACTTAGGAGCTAAAAGGAAAACTTTCCAAAGGGCTGAAAACTGAAAGTAAACAGCCACTTGGTTCTGG
Source organism: Equus asinus (assembly GCF_041296235.1). NCBI lineage: Eukaryota > Metazoa > Chordata > Mammalia > Perissodactyla > Equidae > Equus > Equus asinus. Next base: position 84,023,162 of record NC_091809.1, on the reverse strand, counting down.
CTGGCCAGGTGGGCTTGCCAACGGTGTGCTGTGAGGCTCAGTATAGCTGCCTGCCTCGTTCAACTTTCACCCCCTTGGCCGGATGCCTTTCCCTGAGGCGGCTCCCAGAGTCCTCTCTAGGCCAGGACTAGGATTTCCTTGGTGCTAAAGAGAGGAGCAAACTCAGCAGCTGCAGCCAGGAGCAGCAGGGAAGTGGGGACAAGACACTTAGACCAAGGGCCCAGCCCTGAGAGGCAAATCCTAAATCTGACCCCAACCAGCTGCAGCATGGCTGGGCTCTGCACTCTGGGCTCACATTCCATTCCTGCGTTAGAGCTCAGGTCATGTGGTTTTCACTGTGTACATGCTCCCTCCGTTCCTCACCACCCCCTGACAGCTCTGTATCCTTCCCTGGCAACAGGCCCATTCCAGAGGGCCTAGGGACACTTCTTCATCCCGGGCCTCAGACTCCCCAGCTACACACTGAAGAGGCCTGACTAGATCACGACTTCTCAACCTTTTGAACTCATGCCCTGCCAGTACGAGGGCTCAAAAGTCCAGATTCCTGAGGGGGAAGCGTTAACATGACACTCCTGGGAGAGCTCCTGGCTCCACCTGCCCAGCAGGCTTGTGGCACCTTTCCCTTGAGTACCTGCCAAATCGCATTCTGGGACAGGGTACCAGCCAGTTCCGGCTGCTTCCCATGACTTCTGTACGTCTTTGGCCAGGGAGCTCATCTCCTCCTGAAAGCTTTGTGTGGCCTTTATCAGAAACCCTTTGACCTTTAGGTCTCTTCTTGGGGCTCTGCAGAAGGCTAGGGACTTGGTGGTTCAAAGAAATGAGGCAATAGGTCAGGGCCTCCTGCCCCAAGAGGGGAAGCTGAGCCATCAGGCCTGGACCACAAGCTGAGGGCAGATGACACTGGGCTCAGGATGTTCCGTTGGACTCTGCTGACCCGATCTGGTGATTTTGTGGAGGCTGGGTTTCTCAACCAGGATTGTGTATCCCTTAGATGCCTCTGGGCTTGGGGGAGGGAAACCAAGGGACATAAAAATTCTTTGGGCTTCTGGGAGAAAAGCAGCAGCCTTAAGACTCATAGACAGGCAGGCCACAGACTTCTGAGGCTGGGGTTCTATCGCCCTTAAGTGGGGTGGTGTGTCATCCTGAGTCTTTAACTCAGGGTCTGAACTGAGCACAGAGTCAACTGCTACAGCCCTGAGAACTTCTCTCCACACTTCTGGGGTGCCCTGTGGGGCCTAACTTCCCAGCTCCCCACTCCTGATGCTAAGCTTTTGATCATGTCCCTATCCCTTGGCATTTCCTTCCTACCAGTCCTTGCTAAAATGTAACAGCATAAGAGGGAAGAAGTCTTATAATATGACAATATAAGGCAATAATAATGATGATAAAAATAACATAGCTAACACTCATATAATTCTTACTATGTTACATGCCAAGAACTATTCTAAGTGCTTTACGTATCGTACTCAGTTAATTCTAAACAAACTCTAGGAGGCAGGTACTATTATGCCCATTTTTCAGATAAAGAAACTGAAGCACAGAAAAGTTAGGTAACTTGTCCCAGGTTACACAGCTAGTAAGTGGCAAAACTGAACTTTAAACTTAGGCTGTCTGGATTCTCAGGCCCTGCTTCTAACTACTATACAAAACTGCATGGTAGGAGAGATTAAGTCTGTGTTGCCTCCCCAGAGACCAGAGAGAGACCAGACTTCAGACCTCAGAAAGCCAGCAGCAGAGCCAAGGCAAGAAACCAGGTTTGCTGACTCTCAGCTTCCCAGCTGGCCTGGAGCACCTCCATCCCTAGTGAGGCCTGAGGTGCTGTGGTCTGGCTGAGTGGAGGTGAGAACACTAGGGCTGGGGGGGGGGGGGGGGGGGGGGGCGGGGGGGGGGAGGGGGATGGGCAGCTCAAGGCTTTGCACTCTGGCCTTGTCTCCGACTTCCTGCCTCCTACACTCACTCTTTAGGAACAGCAGCATCTCGCCCCACACCTGTGGTTAATCCAGGGGCTCGATTATGATGTGGGCAGAGATGGGCCTCAAGGCAGGAAGGCACAGAACAAGACAGGGACCACCTCAGGGTAAGGAACTGCCACGTAGCAGGCAGAAAGGCCAATGTTCAGAAGACAGGTTGCTTCTTACTCTTTGCTTCTGATTCTTATCCAGTCCTGGCTATTTTGGTCCAGGCCCATCTCTACTCACCTCTGACCTCCTCCCTAGCACATATTGCTTCTATCTCCCAGTTACTAAGTTCTGTTGATTGTCTGAGAGTTTTCTTTACTCCAAATCCACAGCCTTCAAAGTCTTTCATTCATCTTTGCTGAATTCTACTCCAGCCACCCCACGTAGCTGTCTTCCTTTCCCCATTCCCATTCTCTTTGTTTTGTTTTATTTAAATACTAATATAGGCTGATGTCATTTCAGAAAGTTAGTGAGTGGTTTGGTGGCCAGTGCCTCTCAAAGAACTGTGAGCTCCCTCAAGGCAGGGTCCATGGCACCAGGTCCAGCTCTTTATTTATTGATCAAAATTTTTTTTTAAATTTTTTATTTTTTTGGTGAGGAAGACTTGCCCTGAGCTAACATCTGTGCCAGTCTTCCCTATTTTGTATGTGGGATGCCTCCACTGCATGACTGACGAGTGGAGTATGTCTGCACCCGGGATCAGAACCCACGAACCTGGGCTGCTGAAGCGGAGCTCACGAAACTTTAACCACTCAGCCATGGGGCCAGCCCCCTGGGCCCAGCTCTTTAAGCATGACAGGTGCTTGGTAGGAGTTGGTGGATTTAGACATAAAGCTGGCTCCCCTGGGGAACTGCGAGCTCCCGAGGGAAGGGGCATAGTTCCTTTTTCTGTCTTATCCTGTACCTAGCTTAGGACTATGGCTTTGTAAATTTGCCGAAAGATGTATATTTCAAGTTTGAGTCCCAAACTACCTTCCTACTCTGTGGCCTTCCTGTCCTCAGGCCTAGCCCTGGCTGTCCTAATCACTGATGAGAAATTATTGGAGGGTTCTGAGCAGAGAAGTCACATGATTTATTCAATGATACATTTAACATCTAAGGCTAACAGAATGCTGTATGAGGAATGGGTTGCAAGGGTCAAGGGCAAAAGCAGAGAGGCAAGTTAGGAGGCTCCTGCAATAATCTAGGCAAGAGATGATGATGGTTTAGACCAGGGTGGTAATGGTGGGGGTGGCGAGAAGTGGTTGGATTTGGATATATTTTAAAGGTAGAGCTGCCAGAATTTAGCGGATTGGAAAAGAGACATCAGGGAAGAGTCCAAGGGTTGTGGCCTGAACAACTACACTCGAAGGATAGAGTATTAACTGAGATGGGGAAGTCTGAGGAACGGATTTGAGGAATAAAATCTGGAGTGGAGTTTTGGACATATTGAATTTGAGATACCAATTAGATATCTAGGTGGAGATGTTGAGTAGACAGTTGGACATTAAAGCCTAGAGTTATAGGAGAGGTATGAGCTAAGATAACCATTAGGCATCTTCAGCATACAGAGGGCATTTAAAGCTTTGAGACTGAATGTGGTCATTAGAAAGTAAGGGTAAATAGAGAAGTCTGAAGACTACACCCTGGGTCACCCCTATATTAACAAGTAGGGGAAATGAGGAAGAACTAGCCAAGAAGGCTGAGCAGGAGCAGCCAGTGGGGGCAGGGAAGGGGAGGAGGGGAGGAGAAAGAACCAAGAAGGACTGATGCCTCAGAAACAAGGGAAGAAAGTGTTTAAAAAAGAGAGATCAACTATGTCACACGCTGCTGAGAGATCAAATAGATCTCTACATCTATTTAGAAACAGAAACAGTCAGAAATAGTTAGAAATAATCATGGGGGAGATGATTGGGACTAGATAATGGAATGGTGAGAAGTGAGGGGATTCAAAAGATATTTAGGAGGTGGGAATTAACAGGCCTTGGTAACAGATTGGCTGAGAGTCATGGGGGATAAAGGAGAAGGACGAAAAGATGACTCCTATGCTTCTGGAAGGAGTAACTACATGATGGTGGTTGAGTTTACTGATAAGGAATGCAGGAGTTAGAGGGGGATGCAGAAGATGACAAGCTCAAGTTTTGGGTATAGTGAACTGTTTGCAACACATCAAAGCAAAGACATCTAGGAGACAGCTGGACCCATGGGTATCTGTAGCATAGGAGAGAAGTCTAGACTGAAGACAAGGATTTGAGAGTCATCAAACTGTAAATAATAACCAAAGTAATTGGAGTGGTTGAGATTTTCCCAAAGAAACATGTCTAAGAGCAGAAGACATAAGTCTGGGGAAAACAACATGTAAATTATTGCTGTTTCACCTTCTACCTCTTTTCTCCCCTTTAGGGAAGTTGATAAAACTAGTTTGCCAATAGCAGCTAAGCAAACAAAATCGGAAGTAACTTTAAATAAAACCAGGAAGCTGCCCCAGTGAAGAGGTACTTCACCACAAGAGGGAAGAGAAAGCAGAGGCAGCAGAACTCGACCAATTCACAAGCAATTGGAAACTGTGCGACTGGATGTCTGTGCAGCAGTCCTGGCCTCTGTACTCTATCTGTATTCTACAGTACACTCACCCTGCGAGGCCTGATAACCCCAGCTGACAGCTGAGGAGACAGGCTCAGAAAGATCAGAAGGTTAATGTCACACAGAATCCTGTATCCACCATACTGTGAGGGAAGGAGAGGAAGAAACCTGCTTCACAGACGCTTCAAGTGGAGACTGTCTGGGAGGCTCCTGGGCTGAGGCGCATGATTTCAGTGTGGAGCGAAGGATTAGGCCTTCCCTAGACCTTGTGATGAAACCAGAGCAGGTGAGCCAGTATGTACAAGCTCTCCTTTTTCAGGGATGGGTTGCTTGTCCTGGGCCTGAAGCAGGTCAGCTCCAGTACAGCAGTCTCAGGACACTGGTTGAGAAGAGCCCAGTAGGCCCTCAAAATGCTCTTCTTCAACCTTCAGGGCCAAGGCAGAAAGATGGAACAGATGGAATCCTAATGGAAGGAGTCCTCAAATGGGGGTACAGGACAGGCTCCTGCCCTCCCCTGTCTACCTCTCACATTACAGAAAATAGAAGACAAAAGAGAAAATGGCAGCTTTCATCAAATGGAAACTCCATCACCAATCTCTAATCCTACCTGCTTTAGCACCCATCTTTCCCATCTTCTCTGTCTTCCTTCATGCTATAGGGTGAGTTTTCTTTTTCCTCCAAAAAGGCCAATACCCCCACATGTGCTCTGGATCCCATGCCTTCTCTGACCCGGGGACTGTTCTTTCTATTCCGTCTCCCTCTCCTGCATCTTCCCTTCTCCCTTTCTCTACTGGATCACTGCTGTAGCATACGGAAAGCTGTAGCAATTGCCATATTTAAAAAACAAACCCCAAAAAACCTTCCCTCGATCTCATATGCTACTCCAGCCACTATCCTATTACTCTGCTCCACATCACAGTCAAATTAGGGAAGGAGTTGGTGTCTCCATTTTGTCACCATTCAATCATTCTTAAAATTTTAATTACACATGATTTTGTGATTTCATTGTGTAACATACCAAAGAACCTATGGACCTTATGTAAATTATGAAGCATAATAGAAATGAACATCTGTAAACCCACAACCCAATCTAAGAACTAAAGCATTGTTAATAGTGTTGAATAGACCTACGTGCGCCTCCTCCCCTACGCCATTCCCTGCCTCCAAAATTATGACCACTGTACTCAAACTTCTGAAAACCAAGGAGAAAAATCTTAAAAGCAGCCAGAGAATAAAGGTCACAATACATTCAGGGCAACAACAATAAAAACAATGGCTGCTTCTCATCAGAAACAATGGCAGTCAGTAGAGTGTGGAATGATAGTTCCTAAAGGCTAAAAGAAACAAACAAAATTCAACTTAGAATTCTATATCCAGTGAAAAAAGTATCTTTCAAAAACGAAGGTAAAATAAAGATATTTTCAGACACATGAAGCTGACAGCATCAGTTACCAGGAGGTCTGTACTCCATGAAATTCTAAAGGAAGCTCTTCACGCTGAAGGGAAATGGTGCTAGAGTGAAACCGGGATGTGAGGAAGGAACGAAGAACACCAGAACTACTAAGCATACGGGTAAATATAAAATACTGTTTTTTGTCTTAAATTTTTCAAAGTGAGACCACTTTTAAGACATTCAGGGGCCCCAAGATGAGAGGATTATGGTGCCCCTGCCCAAATATAATTCACAATTAAATCTAAAATAAACCAAGAATGTAAGGAAGTTAATTAAGTTCTGACTTATCCCATGGTAACTATTTCAATGCTTTAAAAAACTGTAATTCTTAAAATATTTTTTCTCTTAATTTTTGGGGCCTCTACTTGCTAGTACCTTAAACACATACTTGATTTGATTCCTAGGTTATCCAGCACTGGTTGGCAGCCAGTCTAGAGCAAAAGAGACTCGGCTATAAATGCCTCAAGCAGTGAGCGAGGCCCAGCACCAGTGAAGATGACCAACCTCCTGAGGTTTCCTCTGCCCTCTGGGGTGAACCATGACAACTGGTTACCCTAACTAGGACCCAGAAGGAGGTCTCAAGGAGAGAGATGGCCCTGAGAGCAGCAGACAAACAACAGAGTTTTGCTGTGGGCAAGAAAGAAAAAAGGCTAAAAAGTGTGAGACCTATCTTCTCAAACTAGACCTGCCCCTTCATTGAGGGGAAAATTCTTATTTCTCTTTCTCCCACACTTTGTATGTTATGTTTAACAGATCAAAGACAGTATGTCCCCCTGGGAGTTGGCACATGAGGAAGGCAGAAACACTAAAGCAGGAACAGTGCTTCTGCTTGGCAGGTGAGGGATGACAGCGCAGACTAAGTGGCTCACAGACCTCCCTTCCTATGGCTCACTGACACTTCACCCCCTTGGCTAGGAGGGGAAGAGGAAAAGGGAACTAAGAGTGTCCACTTGTTTCCTCTAGGGTGATTCTTGCCGTCGTCCTATTAGGTAAGAAGTATGTTACCCTGCTGTTACCTGTAAGGAAACTGAGACTCAGAAAGGTCAAGTCACTTAGCTACCTAGCAGCAGATTGAGTATTCCACCTCATGGACGTCTCACTCAAAAGCTTGTGCTTGGAGCCGGGACACAGCCCTGTGACCCTAGCATAAATGCTGATGGGTATGTATGGGACATGCCAGGGAAGACGCAGAGAGAAAGGATGAGCTGGTGACCACAAACCAGAGTAGCAATAAAGGCCACAAAATGTAGAGCTCCTGGGTGGGGACTGGCACCTCTCCTCCTCTAGGGAAGGATTTGCGCATGTGATAAAAACTGCGATGTGTGGGAACTGAGACTGATCCATGTGCCAAACAAATGGCGTGACCTGAAAATGGTGCTGGGGGAGCTGACGGACAGAGGGGGAAGGAAAATGGGGAAATGGATCAGACATCTGATGGCTTCTCTTTAGGACTATAACCCCAAACTCTGGGGGTACTTCTGGACTGACCCTATCTGTCATCAAAGTAGGCTCTAGAAAAGCATAAAAAATGTTAAATGTTAATTGCAAAATGAAGTCTATTTAAACGAAGGCAAACTGGCTAGAAAAATATGCCAGAAGCAGCGCGTCATGACTTCAGAGCGGTATAAGGGAAGCATGGAGTTTGGAGTCACATGTTCAGAGCCACTGGTTGGGACACCCTGGGCAAGTGACTTAACCTTTGTGTGTCTCAGTTTTTATAGAAAAGAGACATAACACCTTGTAGGTCTTCAGGCTGAAAAGAGCCTCAGTTTTCTCATCTATTAAATGGGGATAACAATGGTACCCATCTCACTGGGTTGTGGGGAGAATGAGATGAGTTTACACATGTAAGGAACTTAAAATAATGTCTAGTGCATAGCAAGTGTTAAATAGGGGTTAGCTATTACAATTAATAATAAACAAGCTAACGTATCCTGTTCGTAGTATGTATTATTCTCTGAAATCATCTTGTTTTTCAAAAAGTTCCAAGGGCAGGGGCTTTGTGCCTTGTTCAGCCCGGACCTAGAACGGTGCCCGGCACACAGTGGCACTGTATGGCTCCTTTCTCCACTACATCTCTGCAATCCCCCTTTCAGGATCACCAACCACCATCATGCGGCCCACCCTGAAAGACGCCTGTTCTCCGTTCAGCACCTGGGGTGAATTCTTCACAATTTAAATTGCTCTCACTCCCCTGCTTAACACACTTCCATGGCTGTCCTCGCATTTAGAATAAAATCTAAATTCTTTTCTACGGTTTCCAAATCCTGGATGATTGGTGCCCTTCGACCTCGTTAGATCCATCTCTATGTTCCAGTGCCACCGCCTTTGTCTCAGTTCCTAGGTCATGTTAAGCTCTTTCAGCCTCAGGGTCTTTGCATTTGCTCTTCTCTCTGCCTGGAATATTCCTCTCCAAGTTCCTTACAGGGCTGGCTCCTTCTCAGGATAGTGCAGTAGTTAGATTTTGAAACCAGACTGCTAGGGCTCCAATTCCGGCTGTACCACTTAGCACCTGTGTGAGGCAAGTTTCCTGACCTCTTTGGGCCTCAGTTTTTTCACCTTAAAATAGGGATAGAAATACGGACTTCAGGTTGCTGAATTAAATGAATTAATATAAAGTGCTTTGAATAGTGCCTGACCCTGGCAGGCACCACCATGACCACCATCCTTCTGCATAAACACTGCCCACTCAGAGAGACCCTATTCTTTATCAGAGCACCTAGTACTCATTGCAATCTGTAAACATTTTATTTTTTGTTTACTCTCTGTGTTCCATGAAGATGGGGAATTTGTCTTGTTAACTACTGTATGCTCAGCGCCTAGCACAATGCCTGATACAGCGTAGGTACTCAATAACTACATGCTGAATGATTAGAAAAATGTTTTTGTTTTTGAGGAAGATTAGCCCTGACCTAACTGCTGCCAAGCCTCCTCTTTTTGCTGAGGAAGACTGGCCCTGAGCTAACATCCGTGCCCATCTTCCTCTACTTTATACGTGGGACACCTGCCACAGCATGGATTACCAAGCAGTGCCAGGTCTGCACCCAGAATTCGAACTGGCGAACCCCGGGCTGCTGAAGCAGAATGTGAGAACTTAACTGCTGCACCACCAGGCCGGCCCCAAAAAGTGGTTATTATTATTATTTTTTCTTGCCACCTTTGCAAGAAAGGTCAGGTGCTGTACTAAGGCAGAAAAGAAGAGAGCTGGGGTTTGTATCAGGGTTCCAACCACCTAACTCAGCTGGATGATGACTAGTTACGAGGTGTTTTGTAAACAACAAATAGGTATACCACTGATATTATTCTCTTCATCCAGACCGTACTCCTCAGTCAAGGTCCTCTGTGGTTGCATTTCCTGTCTGAAGCTTCCTCTGCTCATGTCCACCTTTGCTTCTCTGGAGCTCCCACAGCACTCAGTATGCATTTCTTAGCTGTGTCCTTCTTTTAGGCTTCTGCACTGTTTCTTCCATATGTCGTCTTAGCTGACAACGCCCTGCTCTTAACACATTTGCTCTTCCTCACCATTCCTGAGCTCCTTGCCCACTGTTGGGCCACCGAATATGCTCAGTACAAGCTTGAAAAGTGACCACTGCTGCTGCCTTTTTGGGAAGCTGGCCTATGGCAGCTCTGCATTCTGTATACACCTTCATGGAAGAGATGAAGTCTCTATAGGAGATAGGAGGCCACACGGCTATTATCTTACCTGATCTGTCGTGGCAGGTGGTGGCAAAGCTGCAGAGAGTGAGAGCATCCGCAGGGAGGCCTCCAACTGCTGGGGAGGCAAAAAGAAGTTGGGCACGACAATGGGCTCTGGGCTATAATCGTAGTTAAGGGACACAAATACCTAGAAATCTACCGCCTTGCTAGACCAGCATCTCCACTGACCTCAGTCATCCCTATTCATCTTTACCCCCAACTTATCCCTGCCTAAGAATCCTTTGCTCAAGTGGTTCCCTCTGCCTGGAGGGCCCTACCTACTCCTAACAAATCATAGTCTACACTTTCTTTACGGGTCAGTTCAAATCCTGCCTCCTCCAGGAAGCCTTCTCCTAAGTGTAGCCGACGGTGACCCCTTCTTCTGCAGAGTCTAGAACACAGTCTGCAACACAGGCTAATGCTTGATTATCTGTCTGATACGATTCTCAGTTTGTTTCCCTCGGTATTCCCTAAGCTTCTCAAGGCACACATAGTGCCCTTCCCTTGATTTACCTCACTACTCTCCTACAGCCCTGCACAAGGCTGGCAGGTAGCAAGTGCTGAATGATACTTGCTGAGGGCCTGCTGGCCAAAGTCTGACCTGTTAGTAGTCAGTCAGACAGGCTGGGGTGGGAAGGTGGCTCCAGGGGCAGTATCTTAGGCTGGAGGGAGATGCTTGGTACTGAAGGAGGGCCTGTCTTTCTGGTTCTTCTCAGCTCACATCCAGAACTGAGGCTTCTGCATAATGGGCTGTCTGTGGGCACAGCTGGTCCACCCAGTCTGGATGTGAGCCCTAGAAGGCAGGTGCCATATCCTGTACTTCTCCATACCCTCTGGAGGTACCCAGTACTGTGTAGAGAACATGGTGTTCCTCAAGCTGGATTTACATTTGTTTGATTGAAGCACTAATTCAGTTTGGGAGGGGAGGAAGGGGACTATTTGAATGTCCCAACTTCTTGTTTCTGTTCAATAAGCTAAGTATGGTTCTGATTCAGATTGGTTTATCATTGTTCTTCCATGGTAGACTTCGAACTCCAAGAGGGCAAAAATGATCACTTTTTCATAGCCACGTTCCTGTCACCTAGCATAGTACCTGGGACACAGTGTTCAATAAATATCTGCTGAATGAATGAAGTGCATCATTTCCTACTTTGGTTCAAGTCCCTGATGTTTCTACTGCGAGGTGGGAGTGGAGTTGAAGACCCTGAAGGGCATAAACCCTCTGAGCCAAGCCTTCTTCAGAGGCCCAGGTGAGGTTGGGCCTATTTGCTGCTGCTGCTCTGACTGCTGGGGACTGCCAGAAAGTCAGCTGATGCTGTGGGGAAGGGACAGCTTTGCTGGGAGGTGTCATGGGGGTGCCTGAAGCACCAAAGCTCCCCTTCCCAGCCCATCACCTCTTGCCTTCCTAAGGGTCCTGTTCCAACCTCTGTCACTTACTGGGTGGTAACTTCAGGAAAGTCCATTTTTTGTGCCTTTTTCTTCACCTGTAAAATGGATACTATAACAGTACCTTCGTTTTGAGGATTAAATGAGTTTATATATGCAAAGTGCTTAGAATGGTGCCTGACATAGCATGTGCTCAATAAATGTCAGCTATTCTCATCTTCCCAGGTTATGGGAAAAAGTTGCCTGTTCTCACTGTCCTTACTACAGGTTCTGTCACCCACTGAAGTCTGCCTTCCACTCCCATCTTTGCACTGTCCTCCTTAATGCTAAAGCTAGCGAATACATATCAGTCCACATTCCACTGGGCCTGTCTTAACTGTCAGAGCACTGACCACCTCTCCCTGGAACTCTGCTCCCACCTCTCTGACCAGCTCTTCTCCGGGTCCTCTGTGGGTGTGTCTGTTCTGCCTGCCCTCACATACGGGTGATCCTCAGGGCTCCACCTTGTGTGCGGGGGTCTCCTTTCCCTGCTCTCCCTGCTGCCATTCTCTATTTCCAGAGACACCTACTGCTACAGCTGAACTCCTGGCCTCCAGGTCTGCATCTCCTCCTGGATGTCCTACAGGCGTATGTTCAAAATGGAAATCTGTCACCTCCCCCCAGACTGTCTATCTTTATGTGCTGTTCTGTATCCAGTAAAGGACGTCAGGTACCTAGTAACTTGTGAGAGAAATCTCTAAGCCATACTTTCTATTTCCCTCTTTCTCATCCCCTGCCCCTCCCTATCCAAACCTCTCAAATCTCTCTCTCCTCTTTATCATAAAGCAGTCTATGCTTGAGGTTGGACTTTCTTCATCTTTTATTATTATTGCAAATTTCTTACCTGGTCTCCTTGCTTCTAGTCTCCTCTGACCTAATCCACCCTCTACAAGGTATTGGGGGACTTTTTCCTTTTTTTTTTTGAGGAAGATTAGCCCTGAGCTAACTACTGCCAGTCTCCTCTTTTTTGCTGAGGAAGCCTGGTCCTGAGCTAACATCCGCGCCCATCTTCATCTATTTTATACATGGGACGCCTACCACAGCATGGCTTGCCAAGCGGTGCCATGTCCACACCCAGGATCCGAACCAGCGAACCCCAGGCCACCGAGAAGCGGAACGTGTGAACTTACCTGTGGCACCACTGGGCCGGCCCCTATTGGGGGACTTTTTTAATATGTAAATCTGACCAATCATACTCTTGCTTACCAATTAACATTTACTGAACACTATTTATGTACCAGGCACTATGCTAAGTAGTTTACATCATTAATTTCTTTTAATTTCAATTTCCACCAGGGAAGTACTATTACCAACTCCATTTTAAAGATAAGGAAACTGAAGTTTAATTTGCTTACAGGATAGAGTCAAGCATCTCATCAAGGCATAAAAAGCCCCTTAAGATCTAGCCCAGACTCATTTCTCACCATCCCACTTACCCGTGGGCTCTAACCACAGGGAACTGCTGTCCGCAGGCCAGGCCCTTTCACTTGGCTATGCCTCTGCACAAAGTTTGCCATGACTAGAACTTCTCTTGTCTCTGCCTAGAGAATGCCTCTTCATTGCTAAGGTCCAGCTCTACTGTCCAGCTCTTACTGGGATACCTCCAAAGAGGGTAATGGCAGCTTCCTCTTCTTGCTCCCTAGCATTGTGTCCACGTCTCATCACAGCACTTAGGACAACAAGCTGGCACTGCCTGTTTACTGTTACTGTCATTACCTGTCTCCTACTTCATAATGGGAACTGCTCAAGGGACGGTCTGATTCAAATCTCTGTCCTCAATATGAAGCACAGGGCCTGGCAATACTCATTTTTGGAAAGAATGAATAGTCAAGAAGGTCTGAATTAAAGCAGTACCCTTACGACCTGGGCACACGTGCCTGCTCCTCCACAGACCACACATTCTGACACAACTACACTGACTGTAAAGGCAGCAGTGTCAGAAGCCAGGATGAGTGAGGCCAGGAGGCAGTCTGCTTTCAGCACTCCCCCTCCAGCCATTGCATGCGTTAAGACTTTCCTGAGCCCAAACCCCCTACCCTTGGTGTCACTCTGCCCTGCAACAAGAATCACATCTGTTTAGTGTGTACAAATGTCTCCACTCATTTGATCTTCTCAAGAATCCTGTGAAACCCAGATAGTTCAGTTCAGTTTATATTCACTGATCCTTCTCTGTGCAATGTCTGGTGCTGACACAGAAAAAGACAAGGCCGCTGACCTACATGGGAGTGTACAGTCTGGTGGGTAAGGGATTACTGCCTCCATCTTACAGGTGAAGAAACTGAGGCTCTTCAGTTAAAAGGTTAAAGTCACACAAGTAATAAGAAGCTGGGTCTAGACGGGGTCAAATTCAGGCCCCCTGACTTCGAGTAGAGAAAGGTCTATTCAGTAAAGCAGCCTGCTTCCCCTACCAGCCGTGCAATAACCCCTTCTTGTTGTCAGGATTCCAAGTGAGCTGATCTGATCAGCTGGTTAGGCTATAGATGTGAAGGCTGTGCATGGTCCTAAGTGGTTTCTTTCCCCCATAACATGTTCATTTGCATTTCAAAGGAGGAAGAGGGGGAATGTTGGGGAGCCCTTTCTCCCTATCAACGCTGCCATACTTGGGGGGGGGGGTGCTTCGGTAAGTCCATTTCAACTGTGCCCACTTCCCCTCCCACGACTCCATCACTTGCCTTTTTTTTTAAAAAATTAAATATTAGGCAAGTCACTATAACTCTGAGCTTCAGTTTTCTTACATGCAAAATGGAAACGATGATATCGACCTTAAAGGCTTGTGATGACTGAATGAAAAATGTATGTAAAGGGCCTGGCACATAGTAAACGCTCCATCAGTAGTGGGAGTACTCTTCTGTCCCCTCTCTCTCCACACCCTCCATCTCTACTGCAACTGAGATTAATGGTCTCATTCCTAGATCCAGAGCCTTGTCTTCAGGTGTAAAATACCCAATAGAGTGACCAGATAAATCCGGCCATGCTAGGCTAATGAATGTGCTACCAACACCTCAACCCAGTTCAAAGCATTAGGCCTCAGAGGGCTGGCGTGCGTGGTAGAACTGCAGCACCTTGTCCGTGTGCACGAGCCGAGTCTTCTGAAGGAACAGGCTCTTCCCGTGCCCCGCAGCACATTCCACGAGGGTGGCCACCACTCACGCTCACACTTACACTAGGCTGGGCTAAGCACTAGCATCCAAAATGCCTAGTGATGGCTTAAGGGGCTACTAGTGAGAAACACCAAAGGATACAGGAGGCTCTGCCTTGTGGACATCTCTGATCCAGATGTCGCCTGCTTCTGCTTGTTGTCAGGGCGTTTGATGGGTGGTCCCTTATTTTCTCTTCTGCTCTGGGAGGCTAGATGTAGAGGGAATTTCTCGAAGCTATCAGCAGAGTCACTTAGCTCACTGGAGGCAGCTTCATTCCCAGCCTGGGCCTCTGGCTTGGGTTCCTGGTCCTGATCTACCCTTGGTGAGCTCCAATCAACAAAGGTATTGCTCTGTTTGGCTCCTGAGAGTGTCATGGATGAGATGAGCTGAGGGTCTGCTGAGGCAGGCTCTCCAACCCTGGCCCTAGGGGATTTATCCTCACAAAGAACAAGACTTTGGCTAGGAGAACCCTGCCTAAGCAGGTGGGGACTGACAGTCCTTTCTGGGCTGGACAGAGGGCTACTTCTGCCCTTGAGCTCCTCTCTGGGGAAAGGTTCTGAAGAAGGACAAGAGGGGCCTTCCTTCTGCACCTCACCAGGCTGAAGGCTGATGATCTCACTTGTGTCTGACATGAAACTGGACCAAGGGCTAGTTTTGTCTGTCACAGTGGTGATGTCATTGAGAGTCCTGGGCTCAATGATGTCTTCTTCATAGTCCTCATCACTGTAGGCTGGGCCTGCCTCAGTGTCCTCACTGCTCTGCATCCTTGTAATGGGTATTGTGTGCCCCAGGGACTCACGGAGCATTCCTCCTCCACTGGAAGTGTCTTCAAGAGCAGGGGGAGGCAGGGAGTTTCTGCCCTCATCTGGAGCTCCTGCCAATGGCTGGTCTGGAGTTGTGCTTCGTTCCTGCGTGGCCACTGTGTCCTGAGCATCTGGTAGGGTGCTGACCTCTCTGCTTCTACTTCTGGCTTGGTGAGAACTCAAAGATGCTTGAGAATTCCTGGTGATAGTCTGCAGATCTGAACAGCAACAGATATCACTCTTACTACAAGGTAGGGCCAGAGACCACTCAACTTTCCCACATTAGCCTCTAGCTTCAGATGTATTCTTACAATCAGACTTTGAACAAACGTTAAAGATAGTTAATCCCCCCAAGAGTCAGTGAAACTATATTCAAGGCAGTACAATTTCTAGCACTTTATTCTAACATCAGAGGACCAAAATCTAATCTATGTATAGTTGTGGTTACATCTGTGGGAGTGCTTTCAGAGACTATCTGCTCATGCTCAGGAACTCTTGGGTGCTGGGAGTCCTGGTGGGTATGTTCATGCTTCCATTCACTTCAGTAAATACCTATATTAAAAACCAAAATGAGAAGCCACTTATTTACCTGTTTGATGACAGTTATTAGAACTATCTATTTTACTTAGAAAATAAAAGCAAGGAAATATCTATCACCCAAATGATAAGGCAGGGGAAGAGTGTTGGAACGAGCAGAGGCTTTGGTGCCAGTCATCGGGTTCAAATCTCTACCATCACTTGGCCACTTTGTGGTCACAAGCAAACAGTTTTCTCTGAGCCTGTTTATGTTTAAAATGTGACTAACACCACCCTTTTCACAGGGGCATGGTAAAGAATACACGAGATAAATGGGCAAACATTGTGAAGCACATCTATAAACACTTAATAAATGGAAGCTACTAGTCACCTCAGGTTGTTTTGGGGATGAAATGGGGGAAATAAATTAATAAATAGGTCTAATAAATGACTTGCTTGTATGATTATTCGAGAGGAGAAAGGAATTGGAAAGCAAACTTGACTCCTGTGGTGTATGGGTCACAACTCCCTCAAAGCACCTAATGGAGTGCTGAGCCTACAGGAGGTGCTGGCTGAGTTTAATACATGAATAAATTTTAGGTCTCAAATGGGAGTAGATACATGAAAATGGAACATCCCTACCTGACAATAAAAACAGGAACTAGGAAACAGAATTAATTGATCATGATCCTTTGGCCTGAACTACTCTTTCTGTCTTGGAACAGTCTTCCTGCTTTTTACATATCAGCCCATCCTTCAAGGCCCTGCTCTACTGCATCTCCTCCAGGAAGCCTTCCCAGATGCACCAGTTGGATGGGATAGCTATATGGCTTTGTTCTATAAGGAAGCACTTAAGAACACACTATTGTGTAATCTTCTGTCTGTATGTCTCTCCCATCAGATTGTGAGCTTCTCAAAGGCAGAGACCATATGTCTGATTCCTGTTGCATTTTCAGGGCCCAGCAAAGGACCTGGCATACAGATGTGGCATAAATGAAACCCCTACTCAGAAACTCACTCGCAAGCTTCACTCATATCTACTTGTCTAAGGACTTCTTCAAAAGTGTACTGAGGGGCTGGCCTGGTGGCACAGCAGTTAAGTTTGCAAGTTCTGCTTCAGTGGCCCAGGGCTCGCGGGTTTGGATCCTGGGGTGGACCTATGCACTACTTGTCAAGCCATGTTGTGGCAGGCATCCCACATATAAAGTAGAGGAAGACGAGCATGGATGTTAGCTCAGGCCAGTCTTGCTCAGCAAAAACAAAACAAAACAAAACAAAACAAAAACAGGAGGGTTGGTGGCAGATGTTAGCTCAGGGCTTATCTTCCTCAAAAAAAAAAAAGGTGTACTGAGACATGATGGAGGCAGGGGGAGTTCGTTTGTTTAAACTGGTTTCCCTGATCCAATCACCTCTCTTTCAAAATTCATCCTCTCCTTGTGAAAATCAGTTCTCCTCCAGTCATCCCCCTGCTTAGAACTCCCCATTTCTTCGAGGATAGAGATTAAACTCCCAAGTTTGGCTTCAAGGCTCTCCACTTCAATCCTTCAGTTCTCTCCTCTCTTCTCTTCTAATATACCCCTCTAAAGGGATTCCCTATTTGCCCTCACCTCTACCCCAAACAAGCCTCCCTCTGTTTTGCTCTTATTCTTTCTTTCTGGGCGGCAGTTTCTTTGGCTGACTATGGAATGTATGCTTGATGAAAGCAGAGACAATGCCTGTCTTGTCTACTGCTGTATCCTCCTGGAACTAGTAACACAACAGTGCCTGCCATAGTTGGTGCTCAACCAGGAGCTGACTGAATATTTCCAGGCAAGTGGAAGCCAAATACAGAACACACCTCTGGGACCCTGGAAACCAACAGCTTAGATATCTGGGAAAAGAGGGTAGGAAGGTTTGTACCTAATACCAACCATGGTGGCTTTATTGAACTTATTCATCCCTGTGTAAAATCTACACATTTTGCTTGAGCAAAAATGACACCAGGTGAGGGCTAAAGGTGCTGATCTAATTGATTTCTCAATATTCCCCAAAGTGTGCCTGATATATGTTTCCAGGCCCTAATTCTGGATTCTGATTCTGTAGGATGGAGCATGACCCAAGAATCTATATTTCAAAACAAGTACCCCAGGTGATCCTTATGTTCAGGCAAGTATGGGAAATACTTGTTCTCAAGCAGTCTCTGTCTGGGCTGCACCGTGGAGTTACCTGGGGAGTTCTGATGCCTGAGTCCCACTCTCAGGGATCCTGATGCAACTGACCTCCAGTGCAGCCTGGGCACCTGGATTTCTAAAAGCTCCCTTAGTAATTCCAACATGTAGCCAAAGTGAGGATCACTGCTTTAAGGGGTTTTTCAGAAGGTGGACTGTGGACCACCAACATCCTGAATCATGTGGGTTGCTTGAAAAAATGCAGACTTCTGGGGGCCGGCCCGGTGGTGCAGCAGTTAAGTTCGCACATTTTGCTTTGGTGGCCCAGGGTTCGCCAGTTCGGATCCAGGGTGCGGACATGGCACCGCTTGGCAAAAAGCCATGCTGTGGTAGGCGTCCCACATATAAAGTAGAGGAGGATGGGCACGGATGTTAGCTCAGGGCCAGTATTCCTCAGCAAAAAGGCAAAAAGAGGAGGATTGGCAGCAGATGTTAGCTAAGGGCTAATCTTCCTCAAAAAAAAAAGCAGACTTCTGGGCTCTGAGAAATAGAATTTTAAATATGTCTGAAGTTGATATTTCTGAAAACAGAGTGGCACAAGTTCAAAAACTGCTACTGAAGAACTCATCTAATCCATCCCCCACCTCCCCTTTTGGCTGGGGAAACCTCAAGAAGGGAAAGGGTAAACTGAGTCAAACAGTAAGTCCATGCCAGAATCCCACCAAAGACCTGAGCCAGGTCTCCTGCCTCTCAGTCCAATGCTCTTTTCATTGCACATGTTCCTGTGCCACGCTACTACGTCTCTCATTGCAAAAGGAAGACGGTAAATAAAAAAGTGAGATGGCAAAAGCTATTGGTCTCTATTGGTCACAGGGGCTTGTCTGAGGGCAGACATTCAAACGCTTTTGCATAGGTACCCAGTGACCATAACTCCTCAACAAGAGGGGCCCTGAGGCATACCTGTAATTAAAGAGCTGACTTGCAATACCAGGTTATTGGATTTCTCCAGGAGGCACTGGCTTTCAGGGTCCAGGCTGCTGGCTCCTGGCCTGAGATGGTCCCTATGGCTCTCCTGGCACTGCAACACAGCACGAGTCTGAGGACTGAGGGGAAGTAAAGGCTTGGTGAGCTTCTGGCTGAAGTATCGCTGGATCTGATCAAGCTCATTCAGATTCCTCCTAAAAAAAGGGGAGAAAAGGACAAAAGGGTCATTCACTGGAATTACAAGCATCTTTTATGTTCCCCTGACATTCTACTACTTGTGCTAGGACCTTAATACTTCTCACTTGATTTATTAATACTAGAGCCCTCTCTCTCCAATCCACCAATTCATCCTTCACCTCTCTGACTACAACCTCACAGCTGGGGACAACTTTCTCCCTCTCCTGTCTGGTTAATCCAATTTCTGTTCTGATGTCCAGTAGAAATTCCACCTTCTTAGGGGCTGGCCTGGTGGTGTAGTGGTTAAGTTCATGTGCTCCGCTTTGGCGGCCTGGGGTTTGTGGGTTCAGATCCCAGGTGCAGACCTACACACTGCTCATCAAGCCATGCTGTGGCAGTATCCCACATACAAAATAGAGAAAGATTGCCACAGATGTTAGCTCAGGGCAAATCTTCCTCAAGTAAAAAGAGGAAGATGACAACAGATGTTAGCTCAGGGCCAATATTCCTCACCAAAAAAAAAACAAAAACAAAAGAAAAAGAAAAATTCCACCTTCTTGTAGGGAGCCATTCTTTACCATCATTCCAGTCCTCACATTCTCTTGCTCTGATAGAATAAGGCCTTACTCTGGGGTAACACTGACCTTTGCTACCTCATAACCATTCTTCATCCTTCAAGCAAGTGACCTCTTTTAGCAAGCCTTCTCTGCCACTAAACTGGGTTAAGGGCCTCTCCTCTGGGCCTCCCAGTTCTTTCTGTGCTCTTCAATCACATCACTTGTTTGTTTCACACGTGTTTCCCTGAAGCACTATGAACTCTGTGCTGATTCCTTTATATCCACTGCACCTAGCATAGGGCTTGGCACAAAATAAATGAATGAATGAATGTTCAATGGATAAACAGACAGGAATAAATGACTTTTAAATAATCTTCTGTTCAAAAATCTTTAATGGGGCCACGTTCATTCTTACCATTCTCCAATGAGAAATCACACCAAACACTACCACTTTCATTTGCACAGGATTTTATGTTTTATGCTTTGAAATATATTATCTTGTTTAATTCTTTTTTTTTTTTTTTTTTTTAAAGATTTTATTTTTTCCTTTTTCTCCCCAAAGCCCCCCGGTACATAGTTGTGTATTCTTCGTTGTGGGTTCCTCCAGTTGTGGCATGTGGGACGCTGCCTCAGCGTGGTCTGACGAGCAGTGCCATGTCCGCGCCCAGGATTCGAACGAACCGACGAAACACTGGGCCGCCTGCAGCGGAGCGCGCGAACTTAACCACTCGGCCACGGGGCCAGCCCCTTGTTTAATTCTTAACCAATCAGATGAGATCAATAATTCCTGTTTTACAAATAAGGAATGTGAGGATCAGAGAACTTAGGTGACTTGCCCAGGGTGAGTAGTAGTATGCAGCTACTCAGAATTTGGGACTCCAAGTCTTGTGCTTGTTCCATGATAAGGGATAAGCCCTCTCCCAACTGGGTTCATTCCTCATTCCTGCCTCACACCCCTGAATGCTGGAACCTGAATTCAAGCCACTCCCCCTGCTTTATCCCTATTCCATTCAACTTTTAAGGTGCTCACATTTCTCCTTTTCAAAGTCCATCACCCCAAATCATTGGGCCACCTCTCCCTTAAATGCCTTTGCTTTTGGCATCTCCATCAACCTTCTGTCTTAGATTTTCCCTTAGTTTTCTCATTATGTGTTAGTTTAGTTTCCCTAAGTAGGCCATGAGCATCTGGTAATAGAAGATAATATCTCAAACTTCTCTATTTCTCCAGTATACTCCTCCCCAGTACAAGTGGCACAACACAGACACTAAATATCTGTGAAGTAAACCCAAAGTCTTTCTATCCTTTTATTAGGAACAGTCTGCAAGTCTTAGAGTCAAATCCAAATTAAATGAGAGGACAAGGCTGATCTTTATTCTGTTACTAGAAGCCACGACTCTATCAAATCACAGTGGATTTACTTAAGTGTCTATATCTGGGTGTATGGCACACAAAGAAATACCTGTCACAGGAACATGCAAACTAATGTAAACTTGGTGAAGCTTTAGAAAATATGCAAATCCAACTGGCCTTGTCAGAGGTTCTGGGTGTAAAACCTACTAATAACACCAAGTTACAATTTTCTCATCTGTGAATAAAGTTTATTAATACTTGTCCTGCAGACCTCATAGGATTGCTGTGACTCAGATGAAACACTGTTTTAGGGGTCTATGAACCCATGGAAGGAATGCAAAACTGATATATCTTTTTTCATCTCCATTTGGTAGAGAACTTGTCTATGGCAGTGCTTCTCAAAACCTGGTTCTAGAACTAGCAGCATCAGCGCCATCTGAGAATTTGTTAGAAATGCAAATTCTTAGGCCCTATCCCAGGCCCACTGAATCACGAACTGTATGGGTGGGTCCCACAATCACTGTTTTGACAAGCCCTTCATGTGACTCTGATATACACCAAATTTTTGGAATGATTGCTACAGGACAGTGGTTTTAGTTTGGCAATTTTGGCCCCAAGGGGACATTCAGCAACATGTAGCGATATTTTTGGTTGTTACAACTGGGGGAGGGGTGCTATTGTTATCTAGTGGATAGAGGCCAGGAATGCTGTTAAATATCCTACAATGTACCAGATAGGGCCCCACAGCAAACTATCTGACCCAAATGTCAGCAGTGCTGAGGTTAAGAGAAACTGCTCTGGGGTGAAGGAGAGTTTCTCTTTCTCTTTTCTCTGTGGGGTTCTAAAATAGGTTATGTGAATTACCCAATAAAATGCAGCCACACCATTGATGGTTTAGCTTAAATAGCCCTCAGTCTCCAGCTGAGAATCTAAAATGAGAATCTGAACATGTTACTTCTTTGTAATATAAGTTTAAGCAGTTTTCCATAGTCTATAGCACAACTGTTCAGTCCTTTTTAACCGATGTCCCACCAATCAAAAATATTTTGCCAATCTTTCTTTTTTGAGCTTGCTCTATTAAAACAAATAATAGGTTTTTTCCAAATATAAAATCTTTTAGGTACTTTTCCCTCAAACTTGACACACACTCTTCCTCCTCTTCTCATCACTTTCCACTTGAGAATCACTGTTCTAAAAGTCCAAACTCTTAGCCTGACATTCAAGGCCCTTCAAGATCTGACTCCTACAGAACTCGCCCTGCTCCTTACATCTTATGCTCAGCTTTATCCTAACTGCACTGCTGGTATTTCCCCAAAGCTGACTTGCTCTTTCATGCCCCTGGGCCTTAGCGTGTTTTTTCTGCACAAAATGCTCTTCACATTTGTTTACCTGTTCCTTCAAAGACCAGTTCAAATGTGATTTCTTTACATCTTTCCATGACCAACCTAGAATCTTACTCCTCCATTCACCTTTGGCCAGGAAACCTGCAGCACTTATCACACATCATTATAATTCTCTGGCAACATGGCTATCTCCTCCCCTGGGAGTGGCAGAGCCAGGACTGGAAGTCAAGTCTCTCTTACTCTGAAGCCAAGTCCTTTCCACCGTGCTACACTTCTTACTAGATAATCCAGAGGTGGATCCAGATGATCTATAATGGCCCTTTTAATGCTCACAGTGCTTCTCTGGCTCAGATGCTGCCTAAACTAAGAAAGGGACACGGAAGCATTAATAGGACAGATGCTGGTCTGGAAGAAGTCAGTGGTTGTGAAGATAAAGATGACGGGCAGGATGAGGTTTTGTAAATTGTAAATGAAGTGAGGCTGTGCAGATGTGAGGGTGGTTGTTATTAAGTTTGGTGAACAATCTAAAGTTCCTGTATTTAAAGGTGGATCAGCCCCCTGACGGAATGGAAGGCCCCAAGCTGAGAAAAATTCACCTATGAGGAATCCTGCAAGGCTCCAGGCTCCAATTCGACACTAACATGCATGCAAGTCCCTACTAAACCTCCCAGAGTGGTTGCAGCTGACGGAAAAGCAGTACCACAGATTGCCACTGCCCATTCACCTCGCGTTCCACTATGGTTTCCTGTGCCTTTTCTCAGCGGAGGGCCTCACCTGAGAGAAGTCAGAATGGAACTGTGAGAGGACAAGGGCGAGGTGCTCAGTTTGCCATCACTTGGCAAGACTGCCTCTCCCTGCTGCAGGGATTCATGAAATCGGCGGATGTTCTGCACGTGCTCCTCATGGCGTGATGCCTGGCTTCTGGCAGCACTGCTTCTGCCAGGAACAAATGGGGCAAAATAAATTCCCAACAAATGAGAAAACTACTGTGACAGTAAACAAATTACCCTCCTGAAATGGTATTGCAAATCCACGCCCATTACCACAGTTACGGCTTCATTAACTCTTGCTTGGACTACAGCTATCTCCCAAATAACCTTGCCTTCAGTGTTACCCACTCCCCTCCAATAAATTCTCCACAGTATGGCCTGAGTGATTCTTAAAAACACAGATCTGAAATAAGAATAACAAGAACAACAATATTTATGGAGTCCTTGTTTATTTATTTAATTTTATTTCTTTAAAGATCGGCTCTGAGCTAACATCTGTTGCCAATCTTTTTCTTCTTCTCCCCAAAGCCCCCTAGTACAAAGTTGTATATTCTAGTTATAGATCCTTCTAGTTCTGCTATGTGGGATGCCACCTCAGCATGGCTTGATGAGTGGTGCTAGGTCGGTGCCCAGGAACCGAACTGGCAAAACCCTGGGCTGCCAAAGCAGAGCATGCAAACTTAACCACTCAGCCGCGGGGCTGGCCACTATGGAGTCCTTATTATGTGCCAACCACTGTTCTAAGCATTCAATCTATATTAACCTATGTAATCACCACCATTCCTTTCTAGCTTTGGTTCCTCTCTTTAATCTATAGAGCAAATTTTAAATTCCTTAGGATGATATTCAAGAACTTGACCCCAGGGGCCGGCCCCGTGGGATCCAGTTTGGATCCTGGCTGCAGACATGGCATCGCTCATCAAGCCAGGCTGAGGTGGCATCCCACCTGCCACAACTAGAAGGACCCACAACTAAAAATACACAACTATGTACCGGGGGGTTTTGGGGAGAAAAATGAAAAATAAAATCTTTAAAAAAAAAAATTCTTAAAAAAAAAAAGAGAGCTTGACCCCAGCAATAATCTTCTTTTTAAATAACGTCATTGAGATATAATTCACATACTATACAATTCATCCATTTAAAGTGTACAATTCAATGGTTTTTAGTATATTCACAGTTGAGCAACCATCACCACAACCAATTTTAGAACATTTTTATCACCCCAAGAAGAATCCTATACCCATCAATAATCATTCCACATCTCTTCCTCCCTCTACAACCCCTACCCAAACATCCCAGCCCAAGGCAACCATTAATATACTTTCTGTCTCTATAGATTTGCCTAATTTAGATATTTCATATAAATGGAATAATAAAATATGTGATCTTTTGCAGTTGACTTCTTCCATTTAGTGTAATATTTTCAGGCTTCATTCATCTTGTAGCATATATCAGTACTTCATTCCTTCTCACGGCTGAGCAATTTTCCATTGTATAGCTAAATCACATTTTGTTTACTCATCAGTTGATGGACACTGGGTTGTTTCTATTTTCTAGTTATTAGGAATAATGCTGCTACAAACATTTGTGTACATGTTTTTGTGTGGTCTTTTTTTTTTTTTTGAGGAAGATTAGCCCTGAGCTAACTACTGCCAATCCTCCTCTTTTCGCTGAGGAAGCCTAGCCTGAGCTAACATCCATGCCCACCTTCCTCTACTTTATATGTGGGATGCCTACCACAGCATGGCGTGCCAAGCAGTGCCATGTCCGCACCTGGGATCCGAACCGGCGAAACCCAGGCTGCCAAAACCGAACGTGTGAACTTAACCGCTGCACCACCGGGCCGGCCTCTGTGGTCTTATATTTTGATTTCTCTTGGGTATATACCTAAGAGTGGACATACTGGATCATATGATTTCTCTATGTTTAACCTTTTAAGGAACTGCCAGACTGTTGCCCAAACAGCCACACCATTCTGAAATCCCACCAGCCACGTTTGAGGGTTCCAGTTTCTCTACATCCTCCCCAACACTTGTGATATTTGTCTTTTTGATTATAGTCATCCTAGTAGGTGTGAAGTGATAGCTCATTATGGCTTTCATTTATATTTCTCTGATGGCTAATGATGTCAAGCATCTTTTCATGTGCTTATTAGCTATCTGTATATCTTCTTTGGAGATATGTCTATTCATATCATTTACCTACTTTTAATTGGGTTATTTGCATTTTATTATTGAGTTGTAAGAATTCTTTATATCTTCTGGATACAAGTCTCTTATCAGATCTACGATCTGCAAATTTTTCTCCCATTGTATGGGTTGTCTTTTCACTTTCTTGATGGTATTGTTTGTAGGATGCAAGTTTCTAATTTCAATGAATCCAATTTATTTTTTCTTTTGTGGCTTCTACTTTTGGTGTCATATCTAAGCATTCACAGCCCAATCCAAGGTCATGAAGATTTACTCCTATTTTTCTTCTAAGAGTTTTACAGTTTTAGCTCTCATGTTTAGATATATGATCCATTTGGAGTTAATGTTTGTACATGGTGTGAGGAAGGGGTCCAACTTCAATCTTTTGCATGTGGATATACAGTTGCTCCAGTACCATTAGTTGGAAAGACTATTTTTTCCTCATTAAACCATTTTGGCACCTTTGACATCTTGGCATTCTTGGCACACGTGTCTATTTCTGAACTGTGAATTCTATTCCATTGATCTCTATTTCTATCCTTATACCAGTACCACACCAGTACCACACTGTGTTGTTTACTGTAGCTTTGCAGCAAGTTTTGAAATCAGGAACTTTGCTTTTCTTTTTCAAGACTGTTTTGCCTATTCTGTGCCCCTTGAATTTCCATAGGAATTTTAGGACTAGCTTGCCCAGCAGGGATTATGATGGAGAGTGTGTTGAATCTGTGTATCAATTTGGACAGTACTGCCATCTTAGCAATATTAAGTCTTCCAACTGGTGAACATGAGAGGTTTTTCCATTTATTTAGACCTAATAATTTCTTTCAATAATGTTTTGTAGTTTTCAGAGAATACGTTTTGTACTTTTTTTGTTAATTTTTTCTTAAGTATTTTATTCTTTTTGATGCTTTTGTAAATAAAACTGTTGTTTTTTTAATTTGATTTTGGATTATCCACTCCTGACGTATAGACATACAATTGATTCTGTGTATTGTGTTTTAAGAGTTTCTCATTTAAATTTCTTATATGGTAAAAACTGATAGATATAACCTACATAAACAAACTTCTTTGAGTCATCAATAATTTTTTTTCCTCTTCTCCCCAAAGCCCCCAGTACATAGTTGCATATTCTAGTTGTGGCATGTGGGACACTGCCGCCGCATGGCTTGATGAGCAGTGCCAGGTCCACGCCCAGGATTCAAACTGGCGAAATCCTGGGCTGCCGAAATCCTGGGCCGCCGAAGTGGAGTGTGTTAACTTAACTACTCGGCCATGGGGCTGGCCCCTATAAAGGGGTTTTGAAGTAGAAATGTTTGAGAACTACTGCTTTACTGAGGTATAACTGGTATATAATAAATTTCACATATTTAAAGTGTACAAAATGATGAGTTTCGACATATGTGTACATTTAAGAAAACCATTACCACAACAAGGTAATGAATGTATCCATCACCTCTAACAGTTTCTTCCTGTCCTCTGTAATTTCTTCCCTCCTTCCTACTCCACTCATCCTGCCTTGTCCCTGTGTAACCACTGATTTGCTTCCTGTCAATATAGATTAATATGTATTGTCTAGAATTTTATATAAATGGAATCATATACAATATATTCCTTTTTGTCTAGCTTCTCTCAGCATAATTATGAGATTCATTTTGTTATATATCAATGTTGCCTTTCTTTTTATTTTTGAGTACTATTCCATTGTATGAATATATCGCAATTTGGCTAGTCTTGGACGGATGGCTGGATTAGAATATATCATTTTGACATGGCTCTTTTGAAGTGAGAACAAGAACATTCTTATATGGACAAAAAGCAAACCACTAAACTCGTAGCTTTTACAATTACTAAATAGTGGCCTCACTATTGGTCTGTATTTCTAGCCTTGTACCAGTACCCTTATCCTACCCATATGTCTCATGATTAGCTATGGTCAAAGTAACACCTATTTCTCTAACAGGCGTTAGAGAAATTACCTAAACCTGGGATCTAGGATTTGACAGACACATGGGCTCCCTTTATGTGGAGAGCAGAGGCTCTCTTCATGTGGTGAGCAAGGTAGAAAGCCACATAGCACTGACATGTGCCTTTGAGGGGCTAAGCAGTATTAGAGAGTGTCTTTCTTGGAATAAAGGGTCTACTCAGCAACTGCTGCTATAGGAGTGACTGCTGTAGGGGAAGATCCCTTGTCTTCTCCCTGAGGTGGAGAGAAAGACATGGGGAAGACTGGTGGAGGCAGGGGGATACCAAATGGTACCAGGGCCTGGAAGAGAGTGGGGTGGAAAGAAGTAATCTTATTTCTATACCCTGACTTTGACAGGATAGAATATGCTCTAGCCCTGATACCCATACGCATATCCATGGTTGGCTTGGTGAAAAAGATAGGCCAGTTGCTGTTTACAAAATAACCTGGCATACAGGTTTGGGAGGGGAAAGATCAGGATAGTTTCTCACATAGCTGATGACTGATTCTAGAGATAAAGGTTAAAGGCCTCTGAGGAAAAGAGAAAAGTGTCCCGTGTACTGAGGCCATCCTTTTGATAGTAGTAAAAGTTCTAGTAAAAAGTTTGTTTTAATAGGATCCTGGGGTTCCCAATGGTTGTGACAGAAGGTCAACAAAGCTCTTTCCCTGTCTCTAGTTTCTTCCTCTAATAAAGGCAAGAGAAGTGACAAGCCCGTTTATACATTTTCACTCTCTGACTCTGTTTCTTCCCATCATCAAGAAATCACTCACCTCCGAGGAGAGGAGAAATCAAGCTCCTTTGACGAGGTGTGAGCAAGTTGTTCTAGAGTCTGTCTTGCAACACAGCTGGGGAATGCAGCATACATATCAGAGGCAGGGAAGGAAAAGGGACGGTACATTGGGATCTGCAGAAGCAATGAGAAAAATGGTATACCTGTCGCCACAAATCCTTTTGGAACAAAGCAGTATAAATAAGTTTGTAAAATTTACTGTATGTGTATAAATATAATTTACTGAGTATTTTCTATGCATGGAACGCTGTATAAGCAATTTACATGCATTTTCTCATTTAAACTTCACAATCTTATGAGATAAGTACTATTATTATCCCCATTTTACAGACTATACTATCAGATTGCTTTTTAGTTGCTTTATGTCTATTTATGCTCTTGTTCTTCCAGCTAGTTTGTGAACTCCTGGCTGGACATCATCTTACATTTACTTTACATGTGAGGATAATCTGGCTGTGATATTTCTTATCTCATGACTACCAGGGTTGATGTGAAGAAAAGACCTTCGTATATATGGACTGTTTAACTCTGTTATTTTCTCGTTCATTCATTCATTCAATATCTACTGACGTCCACTCTGCCAGACCCTGGGCCAGGCGTGCGTGATAAAGAGATGAATAAAACAGAGTCTTTGCCTTGACAGAGCTCCCCTATCTGGGAGAGTCTGGAAAAATTTTCCTTTCCTTTACAGTTAAACTCCCTGAAAGTGTTATCTATACTTCTTATTGTTAATTCCCCTCTTCCCTTTCTCTTTTAATTTTTTTTATGATAGAGCAATAATTTTAATGTAAGAGAGTTTTTAAAAAGTTCAACCAATATTGTTTCAGATTCCATAATGAAACTGATCTTATTTTATTTAAAAACTGACACATAATTCATGTATTATAAAATTCACCCTTTAAAGTGTTCAATTAGTGGTTTTCAGTATATTCAGAGTTGTACATCCATCACCACTATATAATTCCACAACATTTTTATCATCCCCAAAAGGTCATGAAGTTGTTATGAGACACACATATATAATGGGTCTGTAAGCTGGAAGGTACCAAACACATGGAAAGGATCTTCTTATAGGTTTTGCTAAGTAGAACTCTTATGGGTTAAGGATGCGAATCAGGATACATACCAGTGATCCTGGGGTCTCCACTCCACGTCTTGCTTGCCTCTCTTCTTTGAAGCGCATCAAACTCTCCGAAGGGGAGACAGCAACTTTTATCTGCCCCTGGCACTCTCCACTGAAGTCTGTGATGTTGTACCAGCCACAGACAAACTGAAAGCCAGAGAGAAGTGGCGAGAGGTCCACCGAGGCAAAGCCAATCACCCTCTCCTCATCTGCTGGGGAAAGAGAAGAGCTGGGGAACGCGGTTGGACACATCCTACCACTGAGATTAGAGGCTGCACACAGAGAAGCTGATTCAGGGGATTGGGGTGTTCAGCAACTCCAAGATCCACAGAGAAGACAGATAATGAGGTTGAGAGAGACTGGCAACCACAGTCTGCTTTCACGATCATGAATTCCCTTTCTGTATGGCAGGGAAAAGCTAGCAGGGTTGAGTTTTGTCCTCTCAATACAGACAACTGGAAAACATCCCTTAAACATAAAACACACTTGTTCTTTTCCCTAGGTTATTATGTCTCAGTGATTTTCCTTAGGGCAGTGGGCCTTAAAAGAAATCATTTGAAAGACCATCACCCTTGGAATACTGAGGAATTGCATTTTTCTCATTTATACTTGTCTGTATTTTCCAGATTTTCTATAACATAAATATTATTATATTTAATTAAGAACAAAAGTGACAGAAATCATAAAAGAAAGACAAATAACCCCCTGGAAAAGTATAGGGTACAAAATAAGCTTAGGCTCCAGCTCATAAGGCTCTGCCCTTCTTGGTTGGACAAGCTACCATGCAATGACCTTTGTTCTTAGACTCATTGCTTCTTATTTCTCATTTCTGACATGAAAGCAGCTGGAGACAAACAGGCCCCCACGACTCCACAAGTTCCTATTTTGTATAGGCTTCAGCCCCTATACTGAATATCAGTATACTGACTCCATCAAAAACAGACCCAATTCTTAGTTTTCAATTTGCTAAATAAATCAAGGAATGTGAATTTTCAAGAGGAGTGGTCATGAGTTTCTCAGTTCCTTGTGCACACTGCTGGTGACAGTGAACTCATCACACACTGTCTAACATTTGCTTACACAGCTTGCTTTTCTTTAGACTAGGACTTACCCAAAAGCCAGGACCTGGTATTACTCAATTTATGTTCCCTACACTCTCCATACCTTGCATAAAATCTTCCCACATCATGAGGAACTGGATACACATCCACTGAGAGTACCAGTGAACTGGCCAACGTAGAGTGGAACAAAGAAGCAGGTGCCACAATAGCAAATCTAAGTGTGGCTTTGACTTGAAAACACATCACTCTAACTCCCTGAGCCTCATATATGGTGATGCGCCACATAACAACGTTTCAGTCAACGACGGACCACATATACAACAGTGGTCCCATAAGATTAATACCATATAGCTGAAATGGCTAGTAGGCTATACCATCTAGCTTTGTGTAAATACACTCTGTGATGTTTGCACAATGATTAAATTGCCTAATGATGCATTTCTCAGAACATATCCCCATCATTAAGCCACGCATGACTATATAATGAGAAGTACTAAACCAGATTTAAGATCCCCTTCAACTTGGACAGTCTTAGATTCTAGGAACACTTGAAGTTGTGTTCCCCAGAGTAGGGTCAAATAACTCTTACTCACTGGGGATGAGCAAATGATGGCTAGAGCCGTTAATCTGCACTCCAAAGACTTGTTACAGCTTTGCAAAGAAAACTAATCTTGCCTTATTTGGTTATCGGAGCTGTAATCTTGATATATTGTAACTTTAAGTAACCCCACTTTGAGGGTTCTGCCTAACATGAAAGCACTACATCCTACACATACTTGAAGAGAAATCTGGCTAAGCTGATCACTGAGAAAAACAATGGCTTTGAAGAGTTAAATTTTACATCAGATTTAGCAGGACGACTCCTTTTGCGGTTTTACCTTCTAGAGATCTTGAACTTCCCTCATACTCTTTCTTTATTCCATGCTGTTCCCTCTGACTATAATATGTCCTGCTCCTTCATTTCTCAGTGAAGGTATGCTCCAGGAAGCCTTCTCTGACATCCTGAGTCTGGGTTAGATGTCTCCTATCAGAGCACCCTGTATTTGCCTAATCATACTATACTGTCAGACTGTAAGCTCCATGAGGACAGGGACCACAACTGTCTTATGTTACCTTTGTATCCCCAGCACTTAGCAGAGTGCCTGGCACAGAGTAGGAACTCAAATATTTACTGAATACAGCTTGGTCTGGTTTGAGTCTCTTTTGCAATAGGTTCACTGAGTCTGGGTGGAAAGGATAGAGCTAAGGGGAGAGAGGTATCTTGACACACTGAGAGAACTAGATGAGTAGTAGTCAGTTAGGCACGGGCCTTTTCCTCATCTCCATTTACAACAGGGTCTTACAGGACTTGTTGGGGATCCTGGAAGGTAGTGTATTTTATTCTTCTCCATACCCCAAAGCCCTAGCACAGTACCTGATGCATAATAGGCAAATAACAGAAATAGCTCCATTTGTTAAGCACCAATTATGGGCCAAATACTTTATATATGTCATCTCTAATGCTTTCAAAAACCCCGTAGGGCAGATACTACTATCTTAATTTTATAAATAAGAAAACAAAGGCTCAAAGAGGTAAAGTGCTTTATCTCAGGTCACACAGTTTGTAAACAGTAGAGCCAAGATTTGAATCCAGGTCTGCATAAAACCAAACCTTATTCTTTTTTTCCTGCTAAAGTAAGTATTGAATTAAGGTGAACCCTTGTTTGCTTGACAATCTCTGGAGTACTTTAGAGAGAAGAGAAGAACAGAAATCAAGAGAGGAGTGTACAGCCTAGCTAAATAAAGCAGGAATTCCTTGTGCTGATTCAGAGAAAACCGATTTATGATCAGCTCCTGCCGCTTTTATGAGGTTGGGCAGGGGTGGGGGACATAAGTGAATCATCAAACCCAGATCCAGAGCATCACTCCCAAACAGGAGCACAGGAGGAGACACAGGTAAGCTGATTTCCTTTACACCCTGACTGCTCTCAGGTCTTTATTAGGCTTTGGGGTTAGCTCTGGAACTTACCAATGACAAACAAACACTGTGATGCTGTAGATGACAAAACAACTGAAGGTTTTGGAAACCAGGCTCTAGCAGCAATCTGGAAGGAGCTAGATTTACAGGAAGGATATAGTGAGACAAAATTTTCTAAGTATAGGAGCTGTGAGATGTTGGATGTCATCACCACTTTATTTTTCAGTCATCCAATCTTACCAGTGTGAGTACAAATGGTAAAGGCTGAAAAGCCACTTATAACTGGGTTCAAATCCTAGGTCCAGCAATTAAAAGATATATGACCTTAGTCAAGTCACTAAACTTCCTTGGGCCTTGGCTTTTACATCTATAAAAGTGAACTAACTTTTACCTTGCAGTATTAGAGATGTTTGTAAAGCTCTTAGCACACCATCATTCACTAATAAAAACAACAAAAACTGAGATGGTGTTTATTACCAGGAACTCATTTAATTCTTCCAAACCCCTACGAGGTAGGTACTATTATTATTCCTATTTGGTAGATAAGGAAACTGAAGCACAGAGTAGTTAAGTCATTCACCCAAGGTCACACTACTTTGTAAGGGGCAGAACTGGCATTTGAATCCAGAGAGCGTAGCTTCAGAGTCTGTGCTCTTAATGCTATTGTATTATGCCTCTTAATAAACGGTAGCTGAGTAAAACTAGGTTCAAGGACCATGAGGTCAGCACCTCTGGCTTGGGGAGGTTCTTAAAACAAGGAAGAACAAGCTGTCAGACTCTAGTTTTGTGTACTGCCTGAAAATGCTACGGTCTTTGTTAACAAGCCAGACTCAACAGAAGGCACAACAGCACACAAAGGTGGGGAGAAATCACTTGTGTATGGCAGGCCATACATTATGATTGTTGAGATACCATTGGAAAGATTCAAATGTACTTGGATTTCTGCACTAAGCAAGTAATCAAACAAAATGATATGATTTCTAAGGATTTAAATTCCAGTGGCATTTTGTGGGATTCCCTCTAACACATATGCATTCTCAGCACTATCAGTGCCATTGTTTCACTTGGTTAAAAAAAGAAAAGCAATCTGTCAACAGGATGTGAGCTTATTTGTACAACTAGATAGATATTCACAGAAGAGAGTTCATACCTCCTTTATGCCAGACTTTGAAGACCAGAGTTTGTTGTGGGTCCAAAAGAAGCTCTTTTGATAGCCTATTAAGAAAAACAACCACCATAAATTAACTGTGTAGGAAGCTTCTGCAGTATGAAACTTAGATTTGAAGAGTATTTCATAGATTGCAAAGCACTTTCCTAACACTTTCATTTCATCTTCATGGTCATCTTTAGGATGTATTTTTATCTTCACAGTTAAAATGAGAGGATGGAAGCTCAGAGAGGGAAGTAACTTGCCAAGATGTGAAAACAGGCTCATCTGATGCAATAGTTCCCTCCCAATAGTATCTGCAATATTCAAACTCTGTTTCTCAAGTCAAGGGAGGGGGTGTGAGAAGGGAGCTCCTCAACATGTAATGAACAGTTTTATTGCAGCAGCTAAAGATTTTTCTTGTGCCATGTGGGTGGGGAAAGCGTGGAAAGGGAGGAAGAGGGGAAAAGGAACATTTATTAAGTGTCTTCCTTGGGCCAGGCATGGTGCCAAATGTCTCATTACATGTAAACTGGACAAAAACTTACGACTTGGGCATTATTATCCCTGTTTTACAGACAAGGAAGCTGGGCTCAGAGAGGTGAAGTGATTTGCTAAGTCACACAAGAGTCAGTAAATGGCAGAGCTGGGATTTGAACCCTAGTTTGCCTGACTCCAAAGCCATACTGTGCAGAGAGGCAAGGCACCAAAATAAGGAAGTACTTCTTTTCCTACCAGATAAAGAAGCCGATGTGGAATTCACTGAGCACCTCTAAGATATTTTATATGAAGTGAATTACACAGTTTTAAACTACAAAGATTTGGGAAGTTTCAAACAAGGTACCACTGCTCCAGGATTAGCAAGACGTAGAACCAGGGAAACCAAGAGACTTAATTTCCTTCCCCAGACACCAGTGGGGAATTGAAGAGAGCCTACTTCAAGACCAACGAGAGGCACTGTGCTAAAGTGAAACAAATACCATGTCAGAGTTTTGAATTCTGAGGTCAAAACACCTACCTTTGAATTCCAGCTCCAATATTATCACCTGAGTGACCCTAAACAGTCTCCTTGAGCCCTGGTTTTCTTACCTGTTAAATGGGATATTATCTACCTACAAGGTTGCTAGGAGGATCAAATGAAACAATTTTATGATAAAGGAACTATAAACAGCACTGTTACTCATTTTTCTTCTAATCTTGCCTCTACTACCAACAGACTCTGTAACCTCTGTGGGCCACAGTCTTCTCAACTGTAAAGTGAGGGGATGAAATTAGGAGACTGTTAATATCGCTTCATCAATTCATACAGTTAGGTTCTGAATGAACAAATTACCTTCACTTTGAAGCTCAGCTCTGGTCTCCCGCCTTTTGAGGCAGATTTGATATTTTAGATAAAGTACCCCAGCCACCATGGCCAGAATTTCTATAATTTCCAGTAGCTCACCATTGATAGTACTGAGTTGTCATCGCTGCAGTTCTTGCTCCTGTCTCAGGTCAGTCTCTCGAACTTCAAAACACTGAACATGTGAGCAACTGCTGAGACTCAATTAGGTACATAAACACTGTGAGCAAATAGCAGATCAGACACCACATGGTGTGGCCAGTGTTGGTGGACAAGAATTAAACTTTATAAAAGGTGATGCAGTGCAAAGATAACAGTAACAATAAATAATAACAGAACTCACACTTTTAATGATGTTGAAACAGGTAACAGAAGAAAAGGCAGTATGAGCTCTGCACCCCAGGAGTGGGCCTCTCTGCCAGTCCCCTAACTCTGGGCTGCACTGCAACATGACTGACAGGACTCCACCTCCAATTTTTTGAGCCTTCCAAAGGAGACCCAACATTTGTTGTATACCTACTATGTACCATGAGGTAATTTTCCTCAATATCATCTAATTTTGATGTCACAATAACCCTGTGATTTACTTCACTTTACAGCTGAGGAAGCTGAGGCTCAGAGATGCAATTTAACTTGTTCACAAAGCTAGTAAATGACAGAGATGGGGTTGGAGGCCAAGTCTCTCTGTTCCAAAGCCCAGGCTCTTTCCACTGCACGAGAAATCTTCTCCAAGGATGTGCAATCCACAGCTTTTCTGAGATTCGTTCTCTCTGCCTTCTTCATCTAGATAACTTGTATATATTCTTCCATACTTAGCGAGGTGTCTTATGTAAGAAGCCTCCCCTGAACTCCCATTGCCTAAATAATCTTTCTAAACTCCGCTAGCATCCTTTTTACTTCTCCTATAGCACTTGTCACATTCTACTGTAATTTTTTTTTAAAGATTTAATTTTTTCCTTTTTCTCCCCAAAGCCCCCCAGTACATAGTTGTGTATTCTTCGTTGTGGGCTCTTCTAGTTGTGGCACGTGGGACGCTGCCTCAGCGTGGTCTGATGAGCAGTGCCATGTCCGCGCCCAGGATTCGAACTAACGAAACACTGGGCCGCCTGCAGCAGAGCGCGGGAACTTAACCACTTGGCCACGGGGCCAGCCCCTCTACTGTAATTTTTTATTTGTATTTTTTCCCATGCAGACCATGAACTCCTCAATAGCAGGGACTATCTTAATCATACTTAATTTCGAGTGCCTAGAACAGAGCAGGGCATATAAGAGGTCCTCACTGAATCACTTTTGAGCTGGACTAAGTGGAGTTAAAAACTACCACAATGAAACCTTTAAACCATTGCTAGTTGTGAATTTATAAGCACTAGGACTAAATAACTGCTTGATAAGAAAAGCATTTTCTAGGTCTGCTCAATGTTGTTCTGTCTGTTATATTCTTTACTCTGAGTTTGTCTCTTGGAACAAAACGCAGATTCTGGAAGGCTGATGTAACATCATAAAATACAAACCTTGATTGCTGTTGAAAATTCCAAATGGGGGAATCTGTGTTTTCAACCACTTGGGTGTAGACAGGAGATGGCTTATCAGCTGTTGTAAAGGATACACAACAACTGGGTATTGACACTTTCCGCTCTGTCAAGGGGCTCCCTGAAATAGAGCAGAGTGGAGTGATTATACTTTAGGGTACTAAAAAGAATGTGTTGGAAGCCTCTGATTATACAGGTACAAGGAGGACCACTTCTAGACCTCTCCTACCTTTGGGTCTTTGCTCGAGCTATTTCCTGTATCTGAAATGCTTCCAGTGTCCTTTCTGCTACTGAAACTATCATTTCAAGGCTCAGTTCATAAATATTGCCAGGTGAGAAATGATTTCTCCCATCTCCTTGTACTTTGTGGAATGATGGAAAGTACTGCATTGAGAGGAAAATATAGAACTTCAAAGAGCCTGAGACTTAAGAGTCAGATGACCCATTATCGACTCCACCATACAGATTCTGTGCAACCTTGGGCAAGGCCTATCTAGGCCACAGCTTCCTCGAATGGAGCATACAAAACTTAAACCTCCTAAGATAGTGTAAGAATTAAAAATAAATAATAATAGTAGGTAAATATCACTTATTGTGTGTCAGGTACTGTTCTAAGTACTATACATGTATTAAATCCTTTAATCCTACAACAACAGTATGAGGTAGATACTATTATTCCCATTATATAGATGAAAAATTGGGGTGCAGAGAGATTAAACATTAGTTAAGTGGTCATATATTTATTAAATAGTAGAACTGAGAGTCAAATTCCAGCATTCTGGCTCTAGAGTCCAAGCTCTCAGCCATCTCCTAAACTTTCTCTACTATAGAGTTAACAAATATAAAACACTGACAACTGTGTGGTGTTAATTTTTACAAGATCAGGTTTCCAACGTGGGAGACTGAATCATTTATTTTCTCTTCAAACAATGTAGAATGAAGATGGATGATGATACTAGTCTAACTGAGCTGTCCAATAAGATAACCACTAGCCACATGTGGCTATTTAACTTTCAATTAATGAAAATTAAAGAAGATTAAGAATTCAGTTCCTTCGTTGCACTAGCCACATTTCAAGTGCTAGTAGCCACATGTGGCTAGTGGCTACCATACTAGACAGTAAAGATACAGAACACTTCCATCATGGTACAAAGTTCTTTTGGACAGTGCTGAATAATACAGATTCTATTTAATACAGACTCTATATACTCCCCAAGATCCCTTTCAGCTCTAAAATGCTACGAATCTCAGGATTACAGATGAAGGAAAGAGAAAGAAAAAAAATAGAAGATGAGTATGCCTTAAACACGATTTATGTGATCCAGAGGAACAAATTCTGTATGTGGATTCTAACTGATTTGTCTTCTTTCTACCTGTCTGGCTCAAGGTTTCTCCAAATCCATACTCCTACTTCATCTTGAAGTTAATCTTTGAGGCTCCTTCTCTATCTGGCTGCTCTTTTCAGTAATTACTCTTTCAATGAACTCAGCCTGTCCCCAAGGATAGAAAGCAATCTAATGAACAAATTCATCCTCAGGAACTGCTGATTTTACTCCTCTCTGTAAGCAGTGTGACACTTAATAAGTAGCCTCCCTCCCTCCCTTCCTTTCAGATTGGCACCTGAGCTAACATCTGTTGCCAATCTTTTTGTTTTTTCTTCCCAAAGCTCCCCAGAACGTAGTTGCATATTCTAGTTGTAGGTCCCTCTGGTTGTGCTATGTGGGATGCTGCCTCAGCATGGCTTGATGAGCGGTGCCATGTCCGCACCCAGGATCTGAACTGGCGAAATCATGGGCCGCCGCAGCGGACCGTGCGAACTTAACCACTTGGCCACGGGGCTGGCCCCTAATAAGTAGCCTTTAAAAGATAAATTCTAGCACCATCTATTCTGAGAAGCCTCTCTTGACTCTCTGGGCAGAATAACTAACTTTATATCCCTAGTCAGATTTCTCCAATTTCACCTTTCTTTTAGGGAAACGGAAGTACCTGAAACTTTGTTTTGCTATATTTTCCTTAACAAAAGACTTCCATTAGAGTAGATCAATTCTTTTCAAACTTTCCCACCAATGTAACAACAATCCAGAGAAAAGTAAACACTAAACTCTGCAGTGTTTCCCTGCTGCCTTGAAAGAGCAACAATAAGTATGACATTTATTCGCGAGTCTGTATTCTATTAAAAAATTCATGAGTATTTTATATTATCTGCCATAATATAGCCCTATTTGTTTAAACTAAAAACAATATTTTACCCCAAAATCTTGGTAAAAAAATTGGCATATCATATTTATTTACTCTGCTGATTTCTAACTCCTCAGAGCACACAACCAGACCAGATGGCACTACTTTTTAGTTTGTCTTACTAGGAATAATTAATAAAGAAAGAAAACGGTGATGAGGAGAGAAAAGGGAGTGGAGATTTTGCAAGGAGGTCCTGGGAAACAGAACTGAAGAGGAGGAAGAGGAATGCTAGTCTTAGAAGTGAGACCTGGTGGTATCTGCGAGGCAGGAGGGAGCTGACGCATGTGCAAGAGTTGCCAACAAAGCAGGACCTGGAGAAAGGCTTAATTAGAGGCAGAAAAGCTGTAGAATTGGAAAAGCATTAAACATACAAAGAACTATAGGAGGAACAAAATAAAATGAAAAAAAAAACACTGGCTACAACATGGCAAAAACACTTTACAAGCATATTCTTGGAGAGTAGGAAAAAATGATTCTAATAAAATGGTAGTAAGCAAAGAATAGTTAATGGAAATCAATAACATAGTACTCATCATTACTAATGTAAAATGTATAGAATAGCACTTACAGTACCTAATAGTACCTTTATCTAGTGAGCTCTCTCTTTAAAAGTTTTATTTTAGTGAAATTAAACAGTATTTATGTGGACTGACTTGCTCAGCAACCACCCCCACCTACCTTTACTGTATTGTATTCCTCTATTGTAAAGATTTAAAGGGCAACAACTACATTTCCCAGACTTTTTTGCAGCTAGAGTATGGATACAAATTGGCATCTATCAATTAGCTATCATTACAACAGGTTTAGAAGGCAGACATGAGGCAGAGGACATGTTCTTTTTCTTCCTGCTTTTACTACTAGCAAGGATGACACTGAGTTTTCTGCGGCAGGGTTTGATCCCCTGGGTGCCCAGAGGCCCTATAGTGACGGTGATGATGAGAGTTCTGGCATTGTATTCTGTTAAAGATTTTATTTTTCCTTTTTCTTCCCAAAGCCCCCTGGTACATAGTTGTGTATTTTTAGTTGTGGGTCCTTCTAGTTGTGGCATGTGGGATGCTGCCTCAGCATGGCTTGATGAGCGGTGCCATGTCCGCGCCCAGGATTTGAACCAATGAAACCCTGGGCCACCACAGCGGAGCGTGCGAACTTAACCACTCGGCCATGGGGCCAGCCCCAGGGCAGTGTATTCTGAACTTAAAAGATCTAGTGGTTCTCTCCTGAGAGCTTAACCCAGTGCCCACTTCTCTAGCCAGCCCCCTTCCAATGACTTAAAGTACCTTAATATTCTATATTAAACTCTTTTCTGTTTAGAATGGCTGGAGTGGGTTGTTTCCTGTAATTGGACACTCCCTGACACAGCTTTCATCTCTCTCCCTCTTTCTCCCACTTTCGTTAGTAGGTTTCAAGCTTCTCAATTGATTTCTTCCAATAAAGTGTTATAAAAACCCTCACAGCCAGAAAAAGATAATCTGCCTATTTGCTGGCAGATTATATTATATATTATATGGTAATCTATAATAATTTGGTCTGTGTTTCCCTTACTAGACCGAGAGCTCCATGAATGCAGAGAGTAGATTCAAGGCTCTTATTAAAGGTCTGTAGACTCCCCACTGCCCTTTGTCTACAGATTGTTGCCAGGGTTGGAGAATAGAGAAACTGCCTCGTGTGCTTGCAGTGCTCATCAGCAGAGGACAGCAACATCTTCTCAGGAAGCTCTGAGAGAGATCAGCAGAGGGACCAAGTGCAGTTCTGAGAGGCAGACCCCCAGGTTCCGGTGTATTCTGCCATTAATTTAGTGTGACATATCGTATACTTCATTCTGGCTCTTTGGGCATCAGTTTCCTCATCTGAAACATGTATTCTCCAATCACTTCCCACAATAAAATTCTATCATTCTAGACAAACAGTAGTATAAGAGAGAATGGGACATCGGCAAAAAGCAAATTGTTGAATGTAAGAAATGGTGAGATGAGGCTGGAAAGACTGATTAAGCCACAGGTGCAGCACTTTGTGTGCTATGTCACCGAGACTGCAGGTGATACAAAGCCAACAAAGTATTTTAAGTGGAAAGAGGAGGTCAGACTTGTTGACTAAGTGTAAAACCTTGGGGGCAGAATGTAAAAGATAGTGAAAGAGAGTACTGGAAGCAGCAACCAATGCCGAGTTTCTGAGGCCTGAACAAGCATGGTGGCAGCAAGAAAGGAGAAAAGGCGACAGAAACTTTCTGTGTATCAGGCCATGATCCTGTACCCTGTATTGGATACATTGGAAACTCAGTAAGTGTTAAATCTCTTAATCCCTCTGACTTATCCTCTGTTAAATTCCCCATAAGCAACATTTCTGTAGGAGAGGAAAGCAAGAAATCAGAGAAGGTATTAAGGAGAAGAGGGCATCTGAGCAAGGCCTCAGATTCATCCACTTCCTCATATAACAAACATTTACTGCTTATTATGTGTCAGATGCAGTTCTAGGTGTTGGGAATCTAGCAGCAAATAAAACAAATAAAAAAATTCCTGTCTCTGTAGGACTTATATTCTCCTAGGAAAGACAGAAAATAAACAAAATACACTGTTGAAGCTACATACAAAAATAAAGCCAGAAAGAGGGATAGAAAATGTTGAGAAGGGGCTGCAATTTTACATGAATGGCCAAGGAAGGCCTCACTGAGACAAAGCGATTTCAGCAAAGTCATGCCAGAACTGAAAAATACTGCAGGCACAGGAACATCAGATCCAAAGGCCCCGAGGCCACAGTCTGCCTACATATCCAAGAAAAAGCAGAGAGGGCTGGTAAATGAGGGGAAGAGCAGGACTGCCAGGTGGAGCTTTGTAGCTGGGGAAGGGAGAAAGGAATCAGGTTAAGGGAGGTGCATGAGCAAAGGGAATCACTTGTCGTTTGTTAAGGTAGGAAGAGAAAGGAAGCCAAGCCCTGCTGGAGAAAAGCCAGCATTGTGCCATCCAAGGCTCAGGAATTTTCTTCTTTATCTCTTTGTGACATCCTTTAGCTCCCTTGCAATGACCATCACTTCCAATCAAAGAGGATCAACTGCTATCATGATCCTCCATCCCTGCTTCAAGCAAGCCTGGAACATGCACGTTCCCACTTCAATACCTTTGTTCAAGTTGAAATATCCACCTGGACTTTGATTCCCACCTTTTTTTTTTTTTTTTAAGATTTTCTTTTCTTTTTTCTTTTTCGCCCCAAAGTCCCCTGGTACATAGTTGTGTATTTTTAGTTGTGGGTCCTTCTAGTTGTGGCATGTGGGATGCCACCTCAGCATGGCTTGATGAGCCGTGCCATGTCCATGCCCAGGATCCGAACCAGCGAAACCCTGGGCCGCTGAAGCGGAGCGTGCAAACTTAACCACTCGGCCACAGGGCTGGCCCCAATTCCCACCTTTCTGAAATCCTATTCATTCTACAAAGTTCTCCTAATTTCTTAGACAAATCTGATTTCTCCATTTCTAAACTCTCAGAACACTAGGGCCCTCAGAGCATTCTGCTTCATATACAGAGAGCTGCGAATCCCCTTAGCTGGGTTGTCAGGTCTTGTTGGACAGAAACTACATGTCATTTGCTCTGCACTTTCTGTACCTGGCAAGGGCTTGGTACAGATTTACTACTTGCGGAATTGAACTACCATTTTTGCTATGTAAGCACAGGACTGGGTGTGCAATACATACCCACCCTGGGCTTGAATGACTGGTAAACATGGAGTGTAGACAGGATTAACCAACAAACACAGCTGTGTCTCATACCTCACAGAGGCAGGATGGTGTAGAGGAAAGAGCATGGGCTTTAGATCCAGACATAGCTGGATTCAAATT
Source organism: Equus asinus (assembly GCF_041296235.1). NCBI lineage: Eukaryota > Metazoa > Chordata > Mammalia > Perissodactyla > Equidae > Equus > Equus asinus. The sequence goes on along the minus strand of NC_091809.1, from coordinate 83,981,114 downwards.
CTGGCTCTGCGAGCTTATTAACTGTGTAACTCAGGGCATTTTACCTTTTGAACTTCAGTTTCCTCATTTGTAAAATGAGTATGTACGTAATCTATTCATACCATAACATCACTTGTGGTAAGAATTAAATAAGATAATTAATGTACAAAAATGAGAATAGAACTTGGCACAAGGAGATGCTCACTAAATTACTGTCAATTACCTTGACAAGCCACATTTAAAAAATGTTAACTTGTGTCTAATTGAAAAGTTGCAAGCATATTTTGTTTTTGCAATATGGGGGCACCCCCTAAAATGGAATGTAAACCATATTTTTGTATTACATTTTATTTTCAATGAGATAACAAAAAAACCCAAGCAACTTTTGCAAAAATCAAAGCATTTTGTGCTATCCTTAAATTCATTTATCCATTGATTTTTCTCTTTTAAAAAATTCAGATTTTATAAATTAGACTTGTCAAAAGTGGGCTGCTTTGGTCTGAAAGTAAAAAATCAAAAATTGTTTCCCGATTTTGTAATTCATCTGGGATCTCAGTATCTTTAATACAGCAAAGCAAGACTGTACTTGGAGAAGACTTTGTCCCGAGACAAAACATTTCAAGGTCTCTCATACACAAAGGTTATGAGAAGGATGAGAACCTCAGGTGTCATTACGGAAGCTTACAATCCCAGAAGTAACGTCTATTGGTGGTGTGTTTCGGGAGAAATAAGGTGAAAGATAAACAACAGTTACCGTGAGCATGAGTTTTGTTTCTACTCCAAAACAATAAGGACGTACAGCATAAACTGACAAAGGCAACACAGAGATGACAGGAGCCAAGCCAAGTAGGGGGGCCAAACCAAAAGATGTACACTGAAAGCTCGGGACTCAAGGCTGTGGTTGTCTGGCTCTCATAGCCATCGCACATCTCAAAACTGTTAATTCTAGCCTTTCAACAGATGAAAATTCAAGACACAGAGAGGTATAATAACTTGCTCAAAGTCACACACACACACAACTTATTGCCTGGGAACACATCTCTACTAGAATGTAAGCTCCACAACGGCATGATTTTTGTCTGTTTTGCTCATTGCTTTATCCCTAGCACACGGGTGGTGCTTGCACAAAGCAAATATTACTTAATTTTTGCTGTTGAATGAATGAATGATGAACGAATGAAATAGGGTCTCTGCTCTTAAACAGCTTCTATCTAGTGAAGAGGAAAACCATGCAAACAAACAACTTCAGTACCATGTGATATATGCTATGATAACAAGGTGCTAGGAAAGCAAACAGGAGCAGGGCCTTTATGTCAGGCAGACTTTCTGGTAAATGGTAATCCTTGAGCGTACTCTTAAGAGAGGAGTTGGAATTAGCCAGGGAAAAGAGAAGGGTGATGACAAAGGTAATATTTTAGAGATTACAAAGCTGAATAAAGGTACAGCAAGGGTTCTTTGTGCCATGGACTCCTTCGGCTGTCTGTTGAGGTCTACGGGCCTCTTCTTCTTTTTTTTTATTTTGAGGAAGATTAGCCCTGAGCTAACATCTGCTGCCAATCCTCCTCTTTTTGCTGAGGAAGACTGGCCCTGAGCTAACATCCATGCCCATCTTCTTCTACTTTATATGTGGGACGCCTGCCACAGCATGGCTTGACAAGTGGTGCCATGTCCGCACCAGGATCCAAATTGGAGAACCCTGGGCCACTGAAGTGGAATGTACAAACTTAACCGCTGCACCACCGGGCCAGCCCCAGGCCTCTTCTTTTAATAGTGTTTTTTTTTTTTAAACGCATAATGTAAAATGCACAGGATTACACAAAAATCAAATTATATTGGCATAGTTATCAAAACACTAAAAAAACTTTCTGATATGGTAAAGTATGTGCTTTATTGATGCATAACAAGATCTAACTGTAGGTTTAATAACTACTCTAATTTTGAAGTAATGATAGGTATAAATGATATTCCAAGATATGTGCAATAATTACAATGTGACATGAAAATACCTGTGATTTCTATTATTGACAATATCACAGGTACTGTTAATATTACTAGGGTCTATTGCCTACATTCACAATTGAAGGAAATGTTAAATTTTAGTCAGAGGTTAATAAAAGTCAGATGTAATTATTTTCCTGTGCAAGTTCACCAACCCTGACTTTTATCCTTGGATCCCTTGGGGGTTTTATGGATCCAGTGCTAGGAACTCTTGGCTGTAGGCGCATAATGAAGAGGGCCTGAGTTGGTAGCAATGGAAAAGAAGGACGAGATCTAAGAGAAATTTAAGAGCTAGAACAATTTAATGGATCTGATGATTTGATGGCGGATAAGGAAAAGAGAAGTATTTAAGCTGATACTCAGTTTTTGGACTGGGGAATTTATGATATACAAAATTAGGATAACTTACTAGGTCCACTTAAGTTCAGAAACACTTTCATGTTGGTTAAATCTTTAGGCTTGAGAAATATAATAATTATTGACTAAGATGGTTAACAGTTCTTATAGATCCAGCCATGATTTGAAAGATTTCTGAGGGGCTGGCCCAGTGGTGTAGTGGTTAAGTTTGCGCGCTCTGCTTCGGTGGCCTGGGGTTCACCAGTTTGGATCCTGGGCGTGGACCTGCACACCGCTCATCAAGCCATGCTGTGGTGGCATCCCACATACAAAATAGAGGAAGACTGACATAGATGTTAGCTCAGTGAGAATCTTTCTGAAGCAAAAAGAGGAAGACTGGCAACAGATGCTAGCTCAGGGCCAATCTTCCTCACCAAGAAAAAAAAAAAGGTAGATTTGTGAAGACAGGACCATAGCCTGAAGAGTCAGATACATGTTCCTGGATAAGTGAACACAGCATACCTTTCAAGCTCAAGTGCATTGCTCTTTCTACCAGGATACTGACTGCAAAAGTTCCATCCAACTCAGCAGGGCACTCCTGGGCCGGGCAGACTTCAGGTGTGGTGCTGTTGCAGGGGACCTGGGCGGAGGCAGGAGACTCCTGGTGGCCAGGTGATAGAGAGAGCTGGATCTCAACATTCCTTCTGGGGAGCTGCTCAGACTCACTGTGGCTGCTGCAGTCCATGGAGTCCAGTTCAGGAGTGGGCCCAGGATGTCGAGAAAGAGAGGAAAGAACCACATGAACTCGCAAGGCAGCTCCTAATAGGTTGGAGGCATTTCGTCCGAATAGAGGGTACACTCCTGTAAAAGGATGGAGGAGAATAAGCCTATAAGAATAAGCAGGAACCAAGAACATTGTCTAACCCTGGAGGAGATGCTCACTGACGGTGCTTGTGGTCCTGTCTCCTTTGGCAGTCCCACAGGCCCCAAGACACCAGTTTAGAAAAGAAACTGTGAAGTTAGCATACAGTGTAAGAATTTTTACTCCCCTCTCCTCAACACACAGGCTCTCTCTAATAATGGAAAGCAGTCAGAGTTCTGATTTGAAGCCAAAGCCAAATGACTCTGAGGCAGAGCCGCTGTGGAAGGGATTCACGTGCTGAGGGGCAACTAGGCTTGGATGACTCCCGAAGCCTCTGGAAAGTCTAAGATTGGATGGAATCAGGAGTGGCCTGTCTTCTCTTCCACATGTCCCACTGGCTCTTGTTCTTAGGGCTTCTCATTATTAGCAAGCTGCCCTGGTGCTCAATTCAGCCTGTCTCACCCACTAAACATGTTCTGGCAGGAGGCCTGAAGATCATCTGGAAGGGAAGTAGAGGTGGTGGCAGTAGGAGACAAGAAAGGAAAGTCAGGGAATTAATACTTGTTGAGTGTTTTTCATGTGCCAGAATCTCAGCGGGGTTAAGTAACCTGTAAGATTACTTTTCTAATAAGTGGAAGATTTAAACCCAGGAATTTGAGTTTTACTGGCTTGCTGGATATTAAAATGAGATTTTATTTATAAAGCAGAAGGCACAAATAGTTCCTTCAGAATCTCAAAGTTTGCTTCATTAGACTCATTTCAGTTCAGGAAAATGGAGTTAACTGATTCACAGATGGTAATAAGATGGAAGCTCTTCTGTCTTTTTCTGTTTTTAGATAAGCTGTTTTCTTCCAGTGTAAAATGTAAATTATTATAATTATCACAAACAGAAAATAAGCGCAAGTCTGAGGAGGGAAGACACCCAAAAGCAACATATTTAAATCCTTATGCTCAGAAAACTTAACAGTACCTGGAAGGATGGGTGGATGGATGATTAGATGGAGTGACTGACTCAACAATACATCAAATGCCATGCCTTGTACAAGGACCTTTTACAAGAGGATAAAAATCTTAGACTGGTGGGATATGGAGAAGTATGAGGGAAATGGACAATCTGAAAAGTTAAATATCACCTTTGGTATCCTCAGTAATAAGAGGTATCTGTGCTTGAGTCTGATCCTTAAATCTATATTCAGTGCCTCAAGACTACTTTCTTCAGCAGAGTAAAGTTTAAAGCCTGTCTTTACGAACTTTAGTTCAAGTGAGCTTTGCTCACTTCCAGGACTTTTTCTGCAGTCTCTTTGAAGTGACTCTAAGCCAGGCCAGATAAAATAGGGCACATGGTATTTGACGAGGTGTTCAAGAGAGCCAGAACTAAACCTTCTGGGTACAGAGACAACCAGAGAATCTGGGATGATCACCCAGACACTCAGTTCTCCTCCTTTAGCTTGGGCCACCTGCTCAACAACAGGGTCAGAGCACAAGGTGAACAGAGCTAAGACAGGATTGTGACCCAGTTTCTTCAACTGTGTAGTGGGGGAAATAATAACTAACCTTACAGGAGTGTTAAGATGAATAAATATCCAGTTTGTAAACAATCTAGTCTGGCCATCTCCAATTCATTCTGCATTATGGTTGCTAGACTTATTTTTCTAGAATGCAAAGTTACGTCACTCTTCTATTCAGAACACCTATAATAGCTTTCCAGAGCTCTCAGAAGAAAGTCCAAATTTTCAGCTGAGCAGAGGCCTTGAACATAGTACTCCTGCCCACCTCTCTAGCTTCAGCTGTCATTTCCCAACATATGTATCCTATGATCCAACAGTATCTAATTACTTACAGTGCCTAAAATGTATCAAACTGCTTCATGCCTCTGTGCCTTCACACACGTTGTTCCCATGTTTAGAATGCCCTTCTTTCCCCCTTTCTTTGCTTATTCCTAAATCCTTTGAAACTCAGGTCAAGCATTACTTCCACTGAGATGTTATGCTTAAGCCAAAGAGATGCTGCATCACTGAGCCCCCCGTAGCACCACTGATAATACCTTTTTCATGGTTCTTACACTTCATTGTAACGGTTTATTTACTATTGTATTCCCCCATTAGACTTTAAGCTTGTTAACTATTTCTTACTCATCTGTGAATTCCCACAGTCAGTAGATGTATCAAGTACTGAACAAATGTTTGAAAGAAAAGCATCTAACATGATGCTGCTTGCAAGTTACCTTTTTCCTTTCTGCCTTGTGAACCAGCTTATTACCATGTAGACTTTTTAATAATTCTAAAATGTGCTGACCAGAAGGAAACAATATCTTAGTCTCATTAGCAGGCATGCTTTTCAGTATATTTGAAAAACTACCATTCTAGGGGCCAGCCAAAGTGGTTAAGTTTGCGTGCTCTGCTTCGGCAGCCCAGGGTTCCCAGGTTTGGATCCCAGGCGCAGATCTACCACTGATCAAGCCACACTGTGGTGATGTACCACATACAAAGTGGAGGAGGACTGGCACAGATGTTAGCTCAGTGACAATCTTCCTTAAGCAAAAAGAGGAAGATTGGCACCAGATGTTAGCTCAGGGACAATCTTCTTCACCAAAAAGAAAAGAAAAAAGAAAAAAAAAACAACTAGCATTCTAGATATCATACAGACTCTTATACATGTGGTTAAAGGTAGTGCCCCAAATTCACTCATTTCTATTTTACTCATTTAACTGAGTGCTTACAATGTTCTAGGCATGATGTTAGGTGCAAAAATATGATGAATTTGGATGTACTCTAAAGCTACAAAGTTCAGAGCCAGTTCTCAGATCTGCAGTCACTCCACCAAGGTTTACTGTCACTAGGTAATGCTCTTTTCCAAGCAACCAGTGCATCACTTTCTTTCTGAAACCTCTTTAGTTACAAGAAGCATTACTAAATTATCATTAATCTTTCACCATGCAATAATGGAAAGAACACTTACTAGCTTGTGACTCTGGGCAGTTACTCAACCTCTCTGAGCCTCCATTTTCATGACTGTAAAATGGATCTGATAGACCAGCTAGTGCCCCTTGAAAACCACGTGTCCTTGAGGCACCCTGTCTGGGCTACGTGCCAGCACTCAGGATGGTAACAGTCCTGGGCTAGGTTAACCCAGCTGTTTCCTTGCGGGAGAGTTAGTGCAGAGACCCTCGAGGCCCTCCGGGGTGGGGTTGGGGAGGACAGGCTCTGGTTGTTGGAATGCAGGTCATACAGGGGCAGTCCCCCTTGGCAAGCAGGCAGCCTTTGTTCCTCTGCCTACTTAAGAAAGCTTCTCTCAGGGGGTGGCAGCGGATGCACATTGCCTGTCCAGTCGGCTGCCACTGGACCTTCCCTGTAACTTTCCAATAGATATGTCTCGTTTGCTGTCTGTGGGTCTTTTCTTTGGTCTCTGGGAAACCTATCCTGCACTGCTCACCCAGCTGGCTGTGTGGTGGAACACTCTCTCACAGGATTGCTGAGAGGATCAAATAAAATAATGCCTGAGAGGGTATCTCACATAGGGTGTGTCACAGAGCTGCTGCTCAAACTATAAGAGTTGAGGCTGGTTCTTCACTTACCACTGACAGTTAGTGTCCTTGTTGACCTCTCCCCAAGTCTGGCCAGGTCCACATAAGCTGAGCCAATCCAGCTGTCTGTCTGGTGGGGCCTCTCCACACTGTCATTGCCAAAAGCCCGCCACACTTGGATCTCTAATCTCTCCTCCCTGAAATACCAAAGCAGTGATGGGCCCCTAGTGACTTCTGCTCTTTTGGATGCCTTGAAAGTAACCATGACCTGCTTTTTGTTTGTAGATTCCTTAGGCTTCTTGAGAGGGGTCCAAAAGCCTTCATGATCATACAACTTGTAGCGGAGGTAGCAGTATGTATTCTTATGAATGTGCTCCTGACCAGCAAAGAGCACACAATGGATGGGCAGCCAGAGCCTTGGGGTAGAGACGGTGACAGTGGCTGGCTCTGTTTCATCCATCTTGACAAGATCCTTCAGGTTATTCTCAAAGCTCCAGCCCAACAGCTCAGCAGCTTCCAAGACCCGCTCTCTGTCTCCAGGATGGGTGAAGGAAACCGAAAGCTCCAGACCACCCACAATCTTCTGCATGAGCTCCAAGCCATGAAGCAGGGGCCCATCTTCTGGTAAAATGATAGGATACCATCCTGTGATCCCTTATGGGAGAAAAAAAAGATTTTCAATTACTGTCTTAAAAGTAAAAGGACTTATCCACTTCTCACCCCAGAGCCCCATCACCTAGGACCAAGACAGAACAGAAAACATACCCACAGTGTACCGGTTTGTTTCATCTGACCACTGAAAGGCAATGGGATCAGGTGGAACAACAAAGGCTACGAATTGAAAAATCTGAGTTCTCTCTCCTGGGTTCAGCCCCAAACTAGTGGTTCAGTCTGGGTAAGCCATGAATTTCTCTCAGCCTTGGTTTCCTTACCTGACAAATGGGAAAATGCTGATTTTGCCTACCAAAGTTGTAATGATCATCAAATGAAATAATGGTTTTGTAAGAGCTTAAAAGAGGTGTTTTAAAAAATATGAAATGCTATTATGGTTCTATGAGTATAGTGGAAAAGACAAGGGACAAAAAGTCAGGAGATCTGAGGTCTAGCCCCGCATCTGCCACCAAAGGAACTGCCACTTAGTGAACACACCAAAGACTAAGGACTAGATTTCAAAATAATAATAGCTACTCATTATTGAATATCGACTATGTGTCAGAAATTCCCCTAGAGCTTTATATATATTACTTCATTTAATTCTCCTGATAACCCTGTGAAATTCTGAGGATTAAATGGGATAATAATCCTTTTTAACAGATGAGAAAATGAAAGTTCAGAGACCTGCCCAAGTTACTATAGTTGCCAAATGGTAGAGTTAGGATTTGAACTCAGGTCTAGCTGGCTCCAAAGTCTATACTCCACCCACCACAGGTTCACAATATCTCATCTGAAACCCTCAGCGTCAGATCTGTTTCTGAATTCAGAATTCTTCAGATTTCAGAAAGGTAATACTGTACATAAACTGAATATTATGTAACAGTCAGTGGTCCTATAAGTCAGGGGTTGGTAAACTTATTCTGTAAAAGGCTGGATAGTAAAAATTTCAGGCTTTTGGGCCATACAGTCTCTGTTCCAACTATTCAACCATGCTGCTGTAGTGAGAAAGTGGCTACAGACAATACGTAAATGAGTAGGCATGATGTGTTCCAAGAAAACCTTATATAATCAGGCAGTGGCCTCAGTCAGAAAATGAAGATTAGGGGCCAGCCGGCAGCGCAGTGGTTAAGTGTGCATGTTCCGCTTTGGCGGCCCGGGATTTGCCAGTTAGGATCCTGGGTGCAGACATGGCACCACTTGGCACGCCATGCTGTGGTAGACGTCCTACATATAAAGTGGAGGAAGATGGGCATGGATGTTAGCTCAGAGCCAGTCTTCCTCAGCAAAAAGAGGAGGATTGGCAGCAGTTAGCTCAGGGCTAATCTTCCTCAAAAAAAAAAAAAAGAAAATGAAGATTAAATAGTCTCCTGTCAGCTGAGTCAGATTTGGCTGCTTAAGTTAATAAAAAACTTGATTTTCTGAGCTTTGTGGATGTCACAATTATGAAACAGATTGTGGACTGGTATAATAATATTCACTGCAATTTTCTGGGGAAGGTTTTATTAATTATACTTCATAGATGAGAAGATTTGGACTTATTGAGATTAACATGCCAAAGGTCACGTAAGGTTTTATGACTTATGAAAAAGGCATTTAATTTTTCTGGGCCTTCTCAGTTTTTGTCTGCAAAATGAGGAGGCTGCACTCGTTGGTCTCTAAGACTCCTTTGCTTGGTCAGTCTAAGAACCTGTGGCCTTGGCTTTAGTAATTTCTCATCTCTGGGTACTGATTTCCCCACAACCTAGTGGTTCTTAACATTTTTTGGTCACAGACTCCTTTAGCTCTAATGAAATTTATCCCCAGAAAAACGCACAAACACAAAATTTCACACCATTTCAGCACTTCAGAACTGCTGGATTAGATGGTTCTTTTTGCTCTGTGATTCTATAATTGGGATTATTAGCTGGAGAAAACAAAACAGAATAACACTGAATACAAAGACAAACGACATATCCCATACTGTCTAAGAGGTTTATTTCTAAGGGGTTAAATTTAATTTGTAGAGATAGGATTTCCTGGATGGTGCCTGTTCCCTGACAAACTCTGTAGTAAGGTTCAGAAGGAAGGAAACTGAGGTGTCCCACGTGTGCCCAGCCCCATACCAAGATCTTTCAGATGTATAATTTCATTGAATGCTTCAATAATCTTGCAAAGGAGATCTTACTATTTCCATTTTTATCGATGAGGAAACTATGGATCTGAGAGATGAAGTGACTTGTTCTAGATCACAACCAGTGACAGAAGTGAGCTCTGAACCCTATATTAAGTTGTACAGACTTCTCTCTGGCAGGCATACAGTATCTGTTTATTCGAGTACTGCTCAAATTTCAATTCACATTGAAACTTGGGAGATGTGTGATAGAATTCTGGAAACTAGATTACACAATCCTAAGGAGGAAGATGGGCAAGAGAAGGAAAGCTAACATTTACTGAGTACCTACTATGTATCAGGTACTTTATATATGCCATTTCACCAATTCCTAGCTTGTAGACTTGTCAGTAATAACCGTTTCCATCCACGAGCTAAGAAAACTGGTGCTCAGAGAGGTCAAAGTCACTTTGTCAATAGTAATAAGTAGCTAGTAGTAAGCAGGATGGGATCAATATTTCCAGACTGCCTTGGTGGTTGTGCCTTTTTTTGGGGTCTTTACTCCATACCCTTATTCCTTCTTCAGTGAGAGAAAAGAGTATAGTGAAAAAGAAGGGCTGAATCTGGATTTGATTTCCAGTCCAGTCATGCACCACATAACGACTTTTCGGTCAACAACAGGCTGCATATACAACAGTGGTCTCATTAGGTTAGTACCAGATAGCCGAGGTGTATAGTAGGCCATATCATCTAGATGAGTGTAACTATACTCTATGATGTTCACAAAATGATGAAATTGCCTAACGATGTATTTCTCAGAATGCATCCCCGTTGTTAAGTAAGGCATGACTGAACTGCACTCACTAGCTGTGTGGTTTTAGCAAATCACTTAACCTCTGTGAGCCTCAGTTTTCTCATCTGTCAAATGAAAACAAGATCCTGTATCCCCGCCAAGTAGGGTTATCATGAGTCTCAAATAAGATCTAATAAAACATTTTACAAAGCGCTACATAATGTAACAGGTATCATCATATTTATTATTAGTAGTATCCTCATCATCTTTCCTGGAGTAAGATGACAGTACAATGTTTTGAGCTTCTCTGCTTTATTAGAAGGCCTCTAAAATGATTAGGAGAGGACCTAAAATGCTTTTGAGAAAACTTTGGAGGTAGCTGGGAGAAGCCAGAGCATGTGACAAGGTGTCATATTTTCTTTTGCATATCTTGCAAGGGAGCCAGACAAGATGATCTTCTGAAGAGAAATGAATGAAAAGAGTAGGATTAGAAAGTGACGATCCAGGATCCTTACCAGATCTCTTGACCAGCAGCTCTTTCATTGGAACCTTTACTACTCCAAGCAGATACTCTTTCAATGAGTGGATACTGGCTATACTACTAGCTGTTAAATCAAACAAAAAAGAGAAATTATTTGGTAGTCTACTGACCAAAGGGCTTGTGTTTACAGCATATCCACATAACCCTCCATTTACACTCACTAAATCTCACTAAATCACCACTGTTGGAAGATACATTAGAGATAATTTTACTCCAGTCAAAGCTTCAATGCTTTCTAAATAATTTTTAATTAGATCATTAATCATTTATATGTATATATAGAGAGAGATATTTAAATCACTTTATTTTGAAAAAAGTTACAGAAAAGTTACAAGAATATTACAATGAACTCCTATATACCCTTCACTTGGATTCATGCACTAACATCTTGACACATTTGCTTTCTCTCTCTCTCCATTCTCTCACACACACATACTCACATGCACTCAATACACATTCTACTTATTTTGCTTCAGAAGTAAGTTGCAGAGAATATGACCCCTCACCCCTCAACACTTCAGCATGTATCTCCTAGGGAGGGCTATACCATTCAAAACAGAGACCCTTTTAATTTTGATTGTGATGAGTCATTTGGTGCTTACCTGACTTAGTATCTTCATGATAAATAGCAAAAGTGACCTCTGCAAACTCCAACAGCTCTGCCAGGAAACAGGCCTCTCCACTGCAGCGCTGAGTCACCAAGTTGCATGAGAACTCAATGTGATGGGAGAACTCAGGGCAGAAGGAACAGGCCACAGGGCGGGTGCGGCGCTGTTCTCCCTTGGGCAGGAAGGAGAGATGAGTGGTAACAAAGGCATTGACCCCGACCGTAGCGCTAAACTGTAGAGCTGGTTCCTGCTCAGCCAAAGCCCTGCAGGGAAGAAGCATGGGAACAAAAAGAAGGTAATATCAGAAATCAGCTTGACTGCCTAGAAAAACCTCTCCACTATACTATGAGGCCATCAAGAACATTAGCTGACCAGTTTCCTATCTGGGCTTTTGGCAGTGCCACAATGTACTTTCTTGGTAATCTAGATATCACAGTGTATGTGTATGAGGATGGGTGGAGACAACATTCATCTGCCTAGCAGAGTGACACTCCAAGGACGCTCCATTGTATTGTCAACGTTCCTCAGCCAAAGACCACCAGAAACCAACTGTAGTAGAACAAGTGGGGTTTGCTGTTCATCATAATGAGGTAGAACACACACCGTGGAGAATCATGGGGCACTTTAGTAAGAAGGTAACAGAAATGACTGATAGCACTGGGCTCAGGTTAGCTGATTTGGAGGCATGTTCAAGGAAGCAGGGCTTTGCTCTGGATTGGTAATCTTAAGTAGGAGGAGGAAAGACTAGAAAAAGGCTAAAGCTGTAACTGGGAAAGCAGCAGCCGCCACTCATTTTAGCTAGGATGAGGGGATGCTGGGTATATTTGTGGTTTTCATAATCACCTTGTTTTGGTTTGTACTTAGACAAGATTACGGAGTAGTCTTATTTTTGTCTCATTTGTAATGGTCACAGAGCAATCCTGTCTGATGCTGGTGTTCTGTGAGATTATTTACTCTCAACAGGAAAACACCAAAGCCTAGCTATGAGTGTCAGATCAGTTCCCATATGTCAGGGGCTGCTTTTCTCTTTCTCAGCACAGATGTTCCAAGATGTAGAGAGACAATCTGTACATTCTGCACATTTATAAAGAGTAGTCAAATCTTTCGTGTGTGGGTATAGTGTGAGACAAATTCCTTTATCCCAAATTCCCCAAGGGTATAAAATTGCATTTAGGCAAAGAGGTCACCTCTTTTTAAAGCTTTACCTGATAGCCCCAAAGTAGACTTAGGGGTTGCTTCCCCTAAGTTCCTTACTGCACTTAATAATTTGGAGTTATACAGATCTGAGTTTAAATCCTGGTTCCACCATTTACTTAAATGTGTGACCTTGGACAAGTTATTCAACCTCTTCCAAGTTTCAGTTTCCTCTTCACTAAAATGAGCACAGCATAAGGATACAACAGATACTAAAGATGTATGTGTATTTGGAAGCTTATTGCAATTTTATTTCTAATGAAATTAATTAACCCAAAATGATCAATAGTAGATTGGTGTACATCCATACAACAGCATACTATGAAGTGTATATTATGCCTAGGAAAAATGAGATGGAAATAAATCAAATGTTAGCAGTGGCTAAAAAATGATAAAATACTCAAAATGTTGTAAAAATTACACTAGATAACATATACAAAGCAGAGAACCTGCCTATGGGCAGTGAAAGGACTCTTAATAGTAAAATCTCAGAGATGGCAGTGAAATGACAAAAGAGTCTAGGCCCCAAGCTGGTGTGTATTCATTCATTCAATAATTATTTTTATTTATTTATTTTTTGAGGAAGATTAGCCCTGAGCTAACGTCTGCTGCCAATCCTCCTCTTTTTGCTGAGGAAGACTGGCCCTGAGCTAACATCCATGCCCATCTTCCTCTGCTTTATACGTGGAACTCCTACCACAGCATGGCGTGCCAGGCAGTGCCATGTCCGCACCCGGGATCTGAACTGGCAAACCCTGGGCCACCAAAGCAGAATGTGCAAACTTAACCACTGCGCTGCTGGGCCGGCCCCATTCAATAATTATTTGCTGAGCATCTGCTCTGTAAATCATGCACTGGGTTCAGCACTAGATATAAAGCAGTAAAATAGCTACAATTTCCTACCCTCGCTGAACTTAAAAACTACTAGCTATGTCCAAGGAAGCTTCTACTCATTCTCAGTTAAAGATCAGGTGAGTTAGAAGACTCAAGTGAGAAAGAAAGAAGTGACTTCTTTACACAGACAGTGACAGTGTACTTTCAGGAAGACCACTGGCACACAAAATGAGGGCTGGTGTTTCTTGATGACAGAAGGCTAACTTCAGAGCACCTGCTATTTGGATACCAGAGTGAAGATTCAAAGGAGGGGTAAGTTTATAACACCAAGAATTCCTCTCTTCAATAAGAGGTAATGTAAAATTTATTTCTGATTTTACTATATTCTACTGACTAATAAAGGTAACATTAATTATCTATATAAGTGGAAGTAATCATAAAAATCTGTACATTTGGATAGCAGTTGGTAATCTATTAAGTGACTTCATATTTGTTCATTTTTACTCTGATTCTTATAAAATCAGGGGAGGTGTTCACAACTTCCATTTTCCCAGGAGGAAGAAATTGACACCCAGAGAAGGTAAAGAAACTAGCCCAAGATCATGCACAGCTACTGGGAGAAGGAGGTGGGACTAGAAGCCAATGCGTCTGATTTCTAGCGCAGTTCTGTTTCCATTATACCATCCTTTGCCTTATATCCTGTGGAACTCCCTCAGCCTACCAGAAGAATGCCGTGTTAGAACTGGCCTGGCTTCTTGCCCTTCCTTCTTGAAACTGAAACACTGACCAAATGCAGAACTTCCAACAAACTGCTTGCCATCCAATCTGACTTTGCCCATGAGTCCCCAGAGAGAGGAACTACTGAGTTTCTCATCTATTCAGTCTTTCTGAGATCTACTGAGTATCTAAATTCCAAGTCCTTCTCTGCCAATTAAATAGTAGTTAATTTAACACCATATTTAAGAATGGTTGCCTCTTACACAAAACAGGTACTCCATATACATAAGTTTCATGCCTTCATGCCTTTGCACATGTTCTTCTCTTTAACCAGAATAATTTCCAGCTCTCTTGGGCATTTCGATAACTCCTACTCGTCTTTCAAGATTCACATTAAGATATTTTGAAGGGTCTTGAATGTCAAGTTGAGCAGGTTGGACCTTATCCTGTGGCCCAGTAGTCCCTCAAAGTAGATTGTGTACAACCTGGAGGGCTCACAGAGTAAACTATTTGGGCATAGGAAGAAAATATTAAAATTTCTCTATTTTTTTTTTTTTTAAGATTTTATTATTTTCTTTTTCTCCCCAAAGCCCCCCGGTACATAGTTGTATATTCTTCGTTGTGGGTTCTTCTAGTTGTGGCATGTGGGACGCTGCCTCAGCGTGGTCTGATGAGCAGCGCCATGTCCGCGCCCAGGATTCGAACCAACGAAACACTGGGCCGCCTGCAGCGGAGCGCGCGAACTTAACCACTCGGCCACGGGGCCAGCCCCTAAAATTTCTCTATTTTTTCTCTTATATATTAAAGTTGTACAACTCTAGGATATACTTTATAATGTATTTAATATATTAGTATAGCAGTACGTGAAGATGATTTATACACGAATAAGTATAGACATATTTGGAGGGTATGCTAAATTTTAATTTTTCTATTAATAGGAATGCACAATTAAAATTACAAGATCAAGGGCTGGCCCGGTGATGCAGTGTTTAAGTGTGCACATTCCGCTTTGGTGGCCTGGGGTTCGCTGGTTCAGATCCTGGGTGCAGACATGGCACCACTTGGCAAGCCATGCTGTGGTAGGCGTCTCACATATAAAGTAGAGGAAGATGGGCACGGATGTTAGCTCAGGGCCAGTCTTCCTCAGCAAAAAGAAGAGGATTGGCAGCAGTTAGGTCAGGGCTAATCTCCCCCCAAAAGAAAAAAAATAATTACGAGACCACTGCTACTGACAATGGGAAAACATGAAAAGTTTTAATACGAGGGAGTGACATGATTAAAAAACTACCCTGGTATCACTTACACTAACACTAAAATGTTCTCGGGCAATTACTGAAAATGTCTATTTGGAGAATTTAATGAAGAAAAACATTAACTAGTCTGAACATTTTACCAGCTGTTTCAGCGTCAAATCTCACATGGGCAGTTATTCAATTAGTCATTTAGAAACCATGAAGTTAAAGGCAAACAATCCCACTCTGAGTTACAACAAGGGAAAAGGTTAAGGAGCACTTGCTTCTTCTTTCTTAAACTTGTGTCTGGGGCCGGCCCTGTGGCCAAGTGGTTAAGTTCGCGTGCTCCGCTTTGGCGGCCCAGGGTTTCACTGGTTCAGATCCTGGGCGCAGACATGGCACCAGTCATCAGGCCATGCTGAGGTGGTGCCCCACATGCCACAACTATAAAAAAATATACAACTATGTACTAGGGGAATTTGAGGAGAAAAATCAGAAAAAAAAAGAAAAAAGAAGATTGGCAACAGTTGTTAGCTCAGGTGCCAATCCTTAAAAAAACAAACGTGTCTGAAGTGAACTAGTCTACAGCAGGAGCATGACCTAGTCCTCTTTCTCACTGGGCATGTGTTATGCGCCAGAACTATGCTATGTGTTTGGGGGGCAGACAGAAGTTCAGGCAGTGCTTGTGACCAGAGGAACTCACAGCCTAGTGGAGGGAACCTCGTGTATGCAAATAATTGAAACTGAGTGATGTGTGCTGCAACCAAGATGCTAACAGACAAAGGACAAAGCACCAATTCTGTCTGCATATAGGGAGAGATTAAGGAAGGCTGCAAAGAAGCTGCAAACTCTTGAAAGAAAATAGGCATTTGTTTAGCAGACAAAAAGAAGAACATTCAAGGTAGAGAGAAGTATGAGCAAAGATACTGAAGGAGGTAAAGGAAGGGCACGTTGTTTATATACAGAAACAGTGTTTCAGACAGAGAAAAAAGTAAGACAAAGGCCCTGAGGGGGACATGAGCTTGGTGTGTTCAGAAGCAATAAAATGCCAGTGCCCTGAAGGGAGCAGCAGAGGGGAGACTAGCAGGAGGAGATGAGGTCAGAAAGATATCAGGGTCAGATCACGTGGGTTCTTATAGCCATTTTAAGGGGTCTAGCTTTTACTTTATTTTTAAAAATTTCTTTTTATTGAGTTAATGATAGGTTACAATCTTGTGAAACTTCAATTGTACATTAATGTTTGTCATTCGTGTTGTAGGTGCACCACTTCACCCTTTGTGCCCACCTCCCACCCCACCTTTCCCCTGGTATCCACTAAACTGTTCTTAGTCCACATTTTTAAATTCCTCATATGAGTGGAGTCATACACAGATAAGCCTTCTCTAGCTGGCTTATTTCACTTAACATAACTCCCTCAAGGTCCATCCATGTTATTGCAAATGGAATGATTTTGTTCTGTTTTGCAGCTGAGTAGTATTCCATTGTATATATGTACCACATCTTCTTTATCCATTCGTCTGTTGATGGGCACTTAGGTTGCTTCCATGTCTTGGCTATTGTAAATAATGCTGCAATGAACATTGGGGTACACAGGACTTTTGGGATTGCTGACTTCAAGCTCTTTGGATAAATACCCAGTAGTGGGATGGCTGGATCGTATGGTAGTTCTATTTTTAATTTTTTGAGGAATCTCCATACTGTTTTCCATAGTGGCTGCACCAGTTTGCATTCCCACCAGCAGCAGTGTATGAGGGTTCCTTTTTCTCCACCTCTCCAACATTTGTTACTATTAGTTTTAGATATTTTTGTCATTCTAATGGGTGTAAGGTGATATCTTAGTGTAGTTTTGATTTGCATTTCCCTGATGATCAGCGATGATGAGCATCTTTGCATGTGCCTATTGGCCATCCGTATATCTTCCTTGGAGAAATGTCTGTTCATGTCTCCTGCCCATTTTTTGATTGGGTTGTTTGATTTTTTGTTGTTGAGTTGTGAGAGTTCTTTATATATTATGGATATTAACCCTTTGTTGGATATATGACTTGCAAATATTTTTTCCCAGTTAGTGGGTTGTTTTTTTGTTTTAATCCTGTTTTCATTTGCCTTGAAGAAGCTCTTTAGTCTGATGAAGTCCCATTTGTTTATTCTTTCTATTGTTTCCCTTCTCTGAGAAGACATGGTGTCTGAAAAGATCCTTTTAATACTGATGTCAAAGAGTGTACTGCCTACGTTTTCTTCTAGAAGCCTTATGGTTTCAGGTCTCACCTTTAGGTCTTTGATCCATTTTGAGTTTATTTTTGTGAATGGTGAAAAAGAACGGTCAATGTTCATTCTTTTACATGTGGCTTTCCAGTTTTCTCAGCACCATTTGTTGAAAAGACTTTCTTTTCTCCATTGTATCCCCTCAGCTCCTTTGTCGAAGATAAGCTGTCCATAGATGTGTGGTTTTATTTCTGGGCTTTCAATTCTGTTCCATTGATCTGTGCACCTGTTTTTGTACCAGTACCATGCTGTTTTGATTACTGTAGCTTTGTAGTATGTTTTGAAGTCAGGGATTGTGATGCCTCCCGTTTTGTTCTTTTTTCTCAGGATTGCTTTAGAAATTCGGGGTCTTTTGTTGCCCCATATGAATTTTAGAATTCTTTGTTCTAATTCTGTAAAGAATGTCATTGGGATTCTGATTGGGATGGCGTTGAATCTGTAGATTGCTTTAGGTAGAACGGACATATTAACTATGTTTATTCTTCCAATCCACGTACGTGGAATGTCTTTCCACCTCCTTATGTCGTCATCCAATTCTCTCAGAAAGGCCTTGTAATTTTCATTATATAGGTCCTTCACTTCCTTAGTTAAATTTACCCCGAGGTATTTTATTCTTTTTGTTGCGATTGTGAATGGTATTGTGTTCTTGAGTTCTTTTTCTGTTAGTTCATTATTAGAGTGTAGAAATGCTACTGATTTATGCAAATTGATTTTGTACCCTGCAACTTTGCTGTAGTTGTTGATTACTTCTGAGAGTTTTCCAATGGATTCTTTGGCGTTTTCTATATATACAGATCATGTCGTCTGCAAACAGCAAGTGTTTCACTTCTTCCCTCACTGTTTGGATTCCTTTTATTCCTTTTTCTTGCCTGATTGCTCTGGCCAGGACCTCCAGCACTATGTTAAATAAGAGTGGTGATAGAGGGCATCCTTGTCTTGTTCCTATTTTCAGGGGGATGGCGTTCAGTTTTTGCCCATTGAGTATGATGTTGGCTATGGGTTTGTCATATATGGCCTTTATTATGTTGAGGTAGTTCCCTTCTATGCCCATTTTGTTCAGAGTTTTTATCATAAATGGCTGTTGGATCTTGTCAAATGCCTTCTCTGCATCTATTGAGATGATCATGTGGTTTTTATTCCTCAGTTTGTTGATGTGGTGTATCACATTGATTGATTTGCGGATGTTGAAGCATCCCTGTGTCCCTGGTATGAATCCCCCATGATCATGATGTATGATCCTTTTGATGTATTGCTGAATTCAGGTTGCCCAGATTTTGTTTAGAATTTTTGCATCTGTGTTCATCAGTGATATTGGCCTGTAGTTCTCTTTTTTCGTGGGGTGCTTGTCAGGTTTTGGTATCAGCATGATGTTGGCCTCATAAAATGTGTTAGGAAGTGTTCCAACTTCCCTAATTTTTTGGAATAGCTTGAAAAGGATAGGTATTAAATCCTCTCTGAAAGTTTGGTAGAATTCCCCAGGAAAGCCATCTGGTCCTGGGGTTTTATTCTTTGGGATGTTTTTGATTGCTGTTTCAATCTCTTTCCTTGTGATTGGTCTGCTCAAATTGTCTGCCTCTTCTTGAGTGAGCTTTGGGAGATTGCAGCAGTCCAAGAATTTATCCATTTCCTCTAGGTTATCCCTTGCATTGGCATAGCGTTTTTCGTAGTATTCTCTCATAATCCGTTGTATTTCTGCAGAGTCTGTTGTTATTTCTCCTCTTTCATTTCTGATTTTGTTTATTTGAGCTTTCTCCCTTTTTTTCTTTGTAAGTCTGGCTAGGGGTTTGTCAATTTTATTTATCTTCTCACAAAACCAGCTCTTTGTTTCATTGATCCTTTCTACTGCCTTTTTCGTTTCAATAGTATTTATTTCTGCTCTGATTTTTATTATTTCTCTCCTTCTGCTGACTTTGGGCTTCATTTGTTCTTTTTTCTCTAGTTCAGTTAGGTGTAGTTTAAGATTGCTTATTTGGGATTTTTCTTGTTTGTTAAGATGTGCCTGTATTGTGATGAATTTTCCTCTTAATACAGCTTTTGCTGTATCCCATATGAGTTGGTATGGCATGCTCTCATTTTCATTTGTTTCCAGGTATTTTTTGATTTCTTCTTTAATTTGTTCAATGATCCATTGCTTGTTCAGTAGTGTGTTGTTTAGTTTCCACATCTTTGTGCCTTTCTCAGCTTTTTTCTTATAATTAATTTCTAGCCTTATAGCACTGTGATCGGAGAAGATGCTTGTTATTATTTCAATTTTTTTAAATTTGTAGAGGCTTACCTTGTTTCCCAACATATGGTCTATCCTTGAGAATGTTCCATGTGCACTTGAGAAGAATGTGTATTCAGCTCTTTCAGGGTGAAGTGATCTATATATGTCTATTAAGTACAATTGTTTTAGTTTTTCATTTAGCTCCACTATTTCCTTGTTGATTTTCTGTCTGGATGATCTGTCCATTGATGTGAGTGGGGTGTTGAGGTCCCCTACTATTATTGTGATGTTTTTAACATCTTCCTTTAGGTCTGTTAATAGTTGCTTTATGAATCTTGGTGCTCCTGTGTTGGGTGCATAGATATTTACAAGCGTTATTTCTTCTTGATGAAGTGTCCCTTTGTCATTATATATTGTCCCTCTGTGTCTCTCTTTACCTGTCTTATTTTGAAATCCACTTAGTCTGATATAAGAATTGCAACACCTGCCTTTTTTTGCTTGCTATTAGCTTGAAGTATTGTCCTCCAGCCCTTCACTCTGAGCCTGTGTTTGTCCTTGGGGCTGAGGTGTGTTTCCTGGAGGCAACAAATTGTTGGATCTTGTTCTTTAATCCATTTTGCCACTCTGTGTCTTTTTATTAGAGAGTTCAATCCGTTTACATTGACAGTGATTACTGATGCATGTGGACTTAATGCTGTCAATCTGTCGCTCATTATCTTGTTTTCCTTTGTTTCTTTTCCTGTGTGCTTTAGCCTACCCATTTAATACTGCAGTTTCTTATGCTGGGTTTCTCAGATTTTTCCTTATTTATGATTTGTGACTCTGTTCTGTATTCTATTTTAGTGTCTACCCTGAAGTTTGTATTTAGAATGTTGTGTATAATATAGTCTATTCTCTGGTGGTCTCTTACTTACTTGGCCAATACTGATTTAGACCCTTTGCTCTTCCCCTCCTAAATAATTATTTTCATTTCTTATTTCAACTCGTGTTATAAATTTGTAGTTAGAGTGATAAGATCGTCCTTGCTTTGGTAGTTTCCTTACCTTTACCCTAATGCTATAGTTGAATATTTGCTATCCTGTTCTGGTTCTATCCATTGGTCTCCCTAGTCTGTGGATTGTGACCCCTTTCTCCCTTTTTTCAGGTATGAAAGCCTTCTTGAGGATTTCTTGTAGTGGAGGGCTTTTAGTTACAAATTCCCTTAACTTTTGTCTGTAAAAGATTTAATTTCTCCCTCATATCTGAAGAAAATTCTTGCTGGATAGAATATTCTTGGCTGAAGATTTTTATCTTTTAAAGCTTTGACTATGTCACTCCATTCTCTCCTAGCTTGTAAGGTTTCTGTAGAGAAATCCGCTGAAAGTCTGATAGGGGCTCCTTTGTAGGTTATTCTCCTTTTTTTTCTTACTTCCCTGAGTAGTCTTTCTTTATCTTTCCTTCTTGCCAATTGTACTACTATGTGCTTTGCAGTAGGTCTTTTTACATTGACAAATCTAGGAGATCTGAAAGCTTCCTCTATACACATTTCTCCGTCAATCCCTAGATTTGGAAAGTTCTCGTCAATAATTTCGTTAAGCACACTTCTGCTCCATTTTCCTTTTCCACGTTCTTGGGAATTCCTATGATCCTTAAGTGGTTACTCCTCATTGAATCCACTATCTCTCGGAGATTTTCCTCGTTTTTTTTTAATTCTTAGTTCTCTTTCTTCCTCTGTCTGGAGCCATTCAGCCTGTCTATTGTCAATTATGTTAATTTGCTCTTCTATGGTGTCTACACAGGCATTCAGGGAATCCGTATTCTGTTTTATCTGGTCCATTGTGTTTTTCATCTCTAGTAATTCTGTTTGATTCTTCTTTATAATTTCAATCTCTTTTGTGAAGTAACTCCAGAACTCATTGGCTTGTTTCTCTATCTTTCTCTCTACCTCATTGAGTTTTTTGATTATAGCTGCTCTGAACTCATTATCACTTAGTTTACCTAATTCCAAGTCCTCAGGATTTAATTCTATGTTTTTATTGTTTTCCTTCTGGTCTGGGGCTTTTATAAATTGCTGGATGGTAGAGGAGCGGTTTTTTTGCATGGTGGTAGAATTCGGTTGCAGTTACAGCCTGTTGCCACTAGATGGGGTTGAGTGCCCCACGTTCTGAGCTCTCCAACTTCGGGCAAGATGGCGGGGGCCCAGTGCACTTTTCCATGAGGGAGGGGCTGCTATTCTCACGTGCGGATCTAGATTCAGATCAGTTCCGTTCTCTGGTCTCCAGAGGCCCTGGGTTTACGGGGTCCCTGTGCATGGAAGCTTTCCCCCGTCAGAGGGTCTCCACTGAACCAGCAGCGGGAGTCCTGGATGATTCCCCCGGTTGTGCAGCCCCTCCCCCGATCCTTCCCAGACAGGGGCAGCAGGGATCACAGACTCTAGGGGAGGGGGGCGATGTTCTCTCCTACCCATTCCAGCGCCTCTGAGGCCGTTAGCAAGGTTTATGTTCTCTGCCTTCTTGGTATTGTAGGTCTCTAATGTGTTGGCATTAGATTTATTCTCTGAAATTCAGTTTTTCCAATCCTTTGCTGTATTTTGGAGGGGAGAGAATCCTGGGTCAGCTCACCCTGCCATTTTGCTCCGCCCTAGCTTTTACTTTAAATGAGATGGATAGTTATTGGTGAGTTTTAAGTGGAAGTGTGTCAAGATCTGACTTGAGTTTTCATAGGATCACTGGTTTCTGTATTCAGAACAGACTGAAAGAGAACAAGCTAAAAAAAATAGGAAGTGGTACTGAGAGACTGAACGCGAGATTTTAGAGGAGTTCTAATAATTGGTCCTGGCGTGGTTTGAGGGTGTAGGGTATGACTTTGGGAATAGGTGGTTAAGTAGGGTAGAAGATAAAATTGTTGGACAAGGTCAAGGAACTAAGTTCCTAATAACATTAAAATAGCAAAGTTTGCATGTGATTTATTCACTTATATTCTTATATGCTTTCTTAAGAGAAAAAGAAAAAAGTAGAGTTGTGGTTAATGAACTGGAAATTGTACACAAGAAAGTTTTGTGTATCTGAGCATCATCTATCATAGGGACTACAGTGGAAAAAACTTGAGAGTTGCTTTTCTAAGGTGGACTTACTTGGCTGCTGCTTGTAGACCACAGGCTCTGATAATCTGGACTGAGATAGAGACAGCTCGGGCAGCAAGAACTCCCTCTGCTGTCCTTGGAGTACGCCTGTACCTAAGGCCCACATCCAATAAACCTGAAGAATGAGGACAAAAGGAAAAAAGATAAAAAGGTTGGTTGGAAGAATCTCTGTCCTACCAAACCCCAAGTCCTGGTCAGGAAGGAAGAAGATAAACACTACAATCCTAATGAAAAATAAGGGGCCTTAGCATTAGAGAACCTGTCCATGATCAAAATCACATTATGTTATTGTACTTTAGGATTAATAAAGGCAGAACAGAAGTTACTATTTTCACTTTACATCTAAGTAATAATGACTCAGAGATTCAATTGCTTGCCAAGATCACACAGTTATTGGAGGTGGAACTTTAATCCCATATTTTCTAAACTCTCAGTTATTTTTATAGAATTGAGATGGATTCTAGCCTTTCTTCTTTGTAAACTTTAAAGGTTTCACGCTTTTATACTTCTATCACCCTCTTACCACCACCACCTGAAACATCCTTCTCATGTCATTTTTTCATAAAAATTCTAACCATCCCACTATCACATTTCAGGGGAAGCTTTAAGGGAAAACAGAACAAGCTGATCAAGGAGGGCAAGGAGGAACAACTTAATCTTCATCATGGCAAGACAAAATCTTTTGTTTCAGCAGATACTCTCCAGCAAGCAGTCACAGTAACTTGATTTAGGAGGCTAATCCTAGTTATCTTATGATGTTCTTGGAGGGTAGGTCATGCTGCTGGAACCACAGGATATAATTCAAAACTCCAAATTCTAATCAATCCCCTCCAACTTTAAATCCTAACCTCCTCCATTACAGTGAATTCCCAGCTCATGCTAAACTATATTCCACCAATCCCACATCTGCTTATGTTGCCATGGAATAATAATTCTCTGAGTACACCTATACAATATTTAGGATTTATGCTCTGAGGGTTTATTAAATACTTGCTGAAGTTAAAGCTGAAATGACACAAGCAACATTTATATAAGACATGCTATGGAACTATGAATTTTCTAAAATTCTATGTGAAATCTGCAGTGCATTTTCCACACCCATTTTTCTAAGAGGTGTCTCATAGTTTTCAGATTTTTAAAAGGGTTAAGTACCACAAAATGTGAAGAATTACTAATTCAGAGAGAAAATGAATATTTATGTATACTGACTGAAAAGGAAAGACAAACTAGTCTTCAATTACCTGATGACTGGTTCCTCAGTTCTTTCCTGTTCTCAAGTCTGGGGGTTAAAGGGAGATTAAAGGTCTGTATTCCCACAGCCTCACGGTGTTGCATGGTTACCATGGCACAGATCCTTGATAATGGTAAGGTTCCTTTGGCGACCATCTGGTCTCTCACATTAGGATAATAGTATCTGTAAGCCACAAAAGCACAAACTGTCAGTTGGAAGAATGAGATGGATCAATAATTCAGTCTGCCCCAGGGACCAGCTTTCAGTATCAAGTTATCTTTGGAGCCTTATTGCTCTGTATTTGTAGTATATAGCTGTGGTTGTGTCTGGCTGGATCTACTGTCCATTATGTGGAGGAGGAAGTCTATAAATTATGCTGTGTTCAGGACAATGGCCAGCTTCCCACAGGCTTTGTTTGAGGTATCTGCATCTGGCCTGGCCATTTGGGAGTAGCTCCTCCTGAAAGCTGCCCTCCTGCAGCAGCACAAGTGGTTCTAAGTGGAGCAGTCCCAATCTTCTACAGCTTCAGGCCCATACCCCTCAAATTTGAAGGGGTAATGAGGATCTCTTAGTACCTACTTTATTTCCTTCCCCTATCAAAACATCCCATTCTTAGATCACGAAGTTGTAAATAAAACCTAATTTCCACCTGACTGTATTTAGGAAGTGTCTGGCAAGTAGATGGTACTCTTCCCTAGTTCTGTTCCTGATGCTGTTTCCTCTCCTTTTATATTTATATTCATTTAGTCATTTTATTTGGTCCTTGGGGGTGGGGATGCAAAGGAGGAGGCTGATCATCTGTATTCATGCTATCTTTCCTGGAAATCTGCCAAAGTCTGTGACATGAGTGGATTTGTATTTTATGAAGTCTACTTTTCTGGTGGTGGGAAGAACAGATTATGAGAAATGAATCTAAAAGTAGAGAGGCCAGTTAGGAGGCTATCACAGTAACTGAGGCATGATATGATGAGGGCCTGAACTAAATAAGGCAGTAAGAGCAGCAGAATAAAGGTGACTGGGGCATAAAATGGATATAACTTCACTTACAAATGTAAGTAGTGGTTAGAAGCATAAGACAGAATAGCTCCCAAGAGCCTAATAAAGTAACAGATTTCAGTAAATTCTGGAGAACAGTCACTATCAAACCCAAATAATATAAAACAAGGCAGAAGGGACTGCTTAGCTTCCTTACACTTCAGTCTACGCTGGTTAAGGGAAGGAGGCTCTATGATGGTGCACTTCCCTCCTAGGCACAGGATTGGGTTCTCCACACTGTACCTGCACCAGATTTCAAATTGGACTCCACCTCCAGGCACAAGCCCCTGTGCAGAGAAGGCACTGAGTAGGAGCCTTTGCAGTGGAACTTCAGTTGGCAACAGGAGAGAATGATGGTGCTCACTATTAAAGATGGGATCTGGAATACAGAGTGTGGTTGCAGATCTGAAAGGCTTCAGAGTGATTCCTTTGGAAAAGAAAAGGAATACAGAATCATCCAACACATCATTTAGTGTTTTGTATGTAGTAAGACAGTATGTTAATATCCAGTATTATTCAGTTTTATCCTCCAAGACTCTTATAAAGAAAACAAAGCAGGTGTTATTACTCCTACTTCACAGATGGGATATGGACACCTTGAGGTTACATGGAGAACTCAAAGGTCTTAGCGCTAGTAGGTCACAGACCTGGAAGCAGAATCTGTATCTTTGGACTTTATTACTCTTACCAATGCCCATATCACTAGTAGCTATGGTCCCCTAAGGTCCCATGATAATGCAGAACAAAGGGATCCCTTTGTTGGTGGACAATGTACGAGGATTCCAATTTCTCCACATCCTTGCCAACATTTGTTTTTTTCTGTTTTCTTAATTACAGCCATCTTAGTGACCATGAAATAGTATCTCATGGTGGTTTTGATTTTCATTCCCCAAATGACTAGTGATGCTGAGTATTTTTTCATGTGCTTATTGACCATTTGTATATCTTTGGAGAAATGCCTATTCAGATCCTTTGCCTATTTTTTAATTGAGTAGTCTTTTTATTATTGATATGTAAGAGTTCTTTACATATTGTGGGTATAAGTCCCTTATCTGAACCCCAAAACCAATACCGGCAGAACTTTTGTGGTTACTTGCTGACATGCTGAGAATGGCAAAAAATTTGAGTCACTCAACTTACTCATCCCCAGCTGAGATCAAAAGAGGCAACACTCTGCCTTCTTGCTTTAGCTCTCAGGGACGACCAGAAGATGGAGATGGGAGGGGGCAGTGCAGCGCAGGGCAGTGCAGTGCAGTGCAAGAAGCTCTGGCTCTGAGGCCAGTTGGATGGGGTTTGAATGCCAACCTTGGCACTTGTTGGGGGTGGCCTCAGTCACTTAACACTTCTGAACCTCTTTTTCTCTTTTGTAAAATAAAATAGAATCTACCAGCATAAGCTGTTTTTAGGATTTAAGATTATGATCTATGTGAGATATGTATATGTACCTATTTCCCCCAGGAGCAATGGTTCAGTATTCTCCAATTTAGTGTTCTTGATAACTTTATAGAATTTAACTACCATGGACAATGAGAATTAACTATATGTTTATATATAATAAGAGTGAGTAGGTATGTAAATGACATAACATGGGACAAAATGTAAATAATTGATGGAGCTAGGTAAAGGGTATACAGAATTCTTTGCACTATTTTTGCAACTTTTCCATAAATTTGAAATCAAATCAAAATAAAATTTATAAAAAACAATTTAAGAAAAAAAAATAAAAACTTAGCCTATCTCTTATACTATGCAGTTAAGACTAGAAACACTGAGCAATGTAAAATTCGCTCAGGAAAAAAAAATCCTAAGTATATCCAATAAAAGAACCATACAATAATGAGAAGACCTAATTCTCCCAAACCTACCATTTTCAGGGAACTCGGGTCCTTTTAGCACACTGGATTGCGAGTCTTGAACTGGAAAGTAGTATTGGACATAACAATCCGCCTCTCCCCAGACTGTTGCCTGAAGAGGGGCGAGCCCTTTAACCTTGTCTACGTGGAGATCGAAGTGGTGCTCCATCAAACCATTTCCTTGGTCCTCTGCCTATTAAACGAAACAGAGACACTGGTGAGCTTTAAAAGGTAATTTGCTTAGAATATTCCTGCTTTTCTATGAAGTCTGAGTATAGATGAGGAAATAAGCTCAGTTAATTAGCTGATACTAAAACAGATACTTAACTTTCATTGTGTATAAATCTCACAATTGCTCACTATAATCAGATCAAGCCGGATTTACTCCAGACTGTGAGACTGGGTCAATATTAGGAAATCCAAAAACGTAATCCAGTGCATTAATGGAATGAAGGAAAAAACATGACTATATCAATGAGGCTAAAAAGGCATCTAATAAAATTTAACATCTGTTCCTGATTCTTAGTACACTAAGAAAAGAAGGCTAGTTCCTTAATAGGATAAAGAATATATATCTGAAGCAAATAGGTATTAATTTACTTACTATTTTTAATGAGATTAGAAATAACACTGAGACTGTTCAATAATGGTAAGGACTACTTGAGGAGGTAGTGGATACACTGTTACCAAAGGTACTTCTACTAATAACAATTAATAATGTATTTATTATTGATTATGAGCTAGGCACTGTACTAAGCCCTTCACCTATATTAGCTAAGTTAATATGCATATATGATAACACTGGAACCAGGGCTTGAACTCAGGTAGTCTGACCTTTCTCCAGAGCCAATGTTCTTTACCTCTATTCTATACAGTCTCAGCAGACACCAGATGACTGATTACTGGGACTATTCAAAGGGGAAATTCAAGATTCAGATAAGGATCAGATTTTATGATTTATATGTTGACATGATTTAACATTCTAATTTGCAATTTGACTCCCCAGAGAAGAAAAATATGGGGGGGGAAAAGTCTCAGAATTACAGCAGCTGTTTAATTTGGCTATATAGTACTGTAATTTAAGAATTCAGTTCTGCAGATGCTGAGCTGGATGAGGGAAATGAATGTAGGAGGAAAAATAATTGTATTTGTAGATATCATACCTTTCAAGGACTTCTTTCGTGCTCACAGTGAGTAATATTTTCTAACTTTTAGTATGGAATTTCCACAAAATCTGAGTCTACACTGCAATATGAGAGCCCCATGACACCTAAATAAGACTTGGGAATATTATAGATGATTTTTTATTTTAATTTTATGTCATTTTTAAATTTAAAAAATCACTATTATCTATTGATAGATACTAATATACTATAGAAACAGTAAAGTGACTTCATAACTAATAAACAATAACCTACTAACAGTTATTTTCCTAATAGTTATTTCTTTGCTAGAGACATTAAATTTGTCATTCAGACTCAGATTAAAAAACATAACGTAGGAGCCGGCCCTGTGGCTGAGTGGTTAAGTTTGTGTGGTCCGCTCCGGAGGCCCAGGGGTTTCGCCAGTTCGAATCCTGGACACAGACAGGGCACCACTCATCAGGCCATGCTGAGGCGGCATCCCATATGCCACAACTAGAAGGACCCACAACTAAGAATATACAACTATGTACTGGGGGGCTTTGGGGAGAAAAAGGAAAAAAAATCTTTAAAAACAAAAAAACAAACCCTTCCCACCCCCCCAAAAACATAATATACTTAAATGGTGTAGAGACGGAGATTTGGCAATACTGGTAAAGACACCAAATGTTAAGATACAGCAGGACATGATATAGTGCAATGATATAGTGGACTTAGAGTCAAAAGACCTGTGTCTGAACCCCAATTCTTCCATTCTTAGCTATGTGACCCTGGAAAAATAACATAACCTCTCTGATTCTCTGTTTCATCACTTATAAAAGAGAATGACAATGATCCACCTCATGTAGTTAGGGGAATAAACATGATAAAGTATGTTAATGTGCGTTCTCAATCGTATAGCACCATACAAACCAAATTACTTTTAAGTTATTAGTAAAAAAGCAAGGAACTGTACTATAACTTTCCAACATGGATTTGGTCAAGACACACAATAAGATTTTGCTGGCTAGAGGAAGATGGGCACGATGTTAGCTCAGGGCTAATTTCCTGAAAAAAAAGAAAAGTTTTGCTCGCTTACATTTGGGATCACTCTCCACCGTGTACCCTCAATTTTCTTCCCCCAGATTATCTTTTTTTTTAATTAAAACTTTTTTTAAAGCAGTTTTAGGTTCACTCCAATTTGTTAATTTTTATTTATTTTTTTTATTTTTATTTTATTTTTTGAGGAAGATGAGCCCTAAGCTAACATCTGCTGCCAATCCTCCTCTTTTTGCTGAGGAAGACTGGCCCTGAGCTAACATCCATGCCCATCTTCCTCTACTTTATATGTGGGATGCCTACCGCAGCATGGCTTGCCAAGCGGTGCCATGTCCGCACCCGGGATCTGAACTGGTGAACCCTGGGCTGCCGAAGCAGAAAGTGTGAACTTAACTGCTGCGCCACCGGGCCGGTCCCTCACTCCAATTTTTTTAAAGGTAAGTAAGATAGTAAATTAGAGAGTTAAGATCTGGTTGTCCAATTAGATTTTCTATATAAATCCAAAGAGCTCAGAGGACACAGATATCCGTTTAAACCATAAAAGAAAAATACCAATGATTCCTTTGATCTATAGCAAGCACTGGAGTGCAATTAAGTTCTTTCTTTGATCCTTTCACTACTAAAATAAAGATGTGGGGCAATGGTTTCACTAAAAGATGCAAGATGAAATGAGATTATGATACTTGAAATTTGCTAAGAGAGTAGATATTAAGTGTTCTCACCATAAAAAAAAGGGTAACTAGGTGAAGTGATATGTTAATTAGCTTGATTGTGGTAATCATTTTACAACATATACATATATCAAAATATCACAATGTACAACTTAAAATGAGATTACAGTTTTTGTAAACAATCAAGTGTTTAGTCATTACCAGAGCAACAGATGCTGTAGATGGCTGGTCCAGGAAATGGGGTGGCCTAGGGCTGAAGGGAGGAAGCGTTCCTTCTTCATTCTTTAATCTTTGTAGTGCTATTATTTGATCTGAAGAACCCATTGCTAAAAAGACCCGAAGACTTCCATTTTGGTGGCCTGAGAACACATCAATCACAGGCATGTAGCTGTCAACAGCAACAACTGGGTACTGAGCATCAAGCAGCAGGTGAGAAATCTTGGGATCTCTAAAGGGAGAGAAATTGTGGATGAGCAAATAACAATCATCAATTGTGTCATACAGTTGCTTCATTTCTTACTTGGCTCATTTTCTTAGTTTGTTAAAAATGCATCAATAACTAGAAAAGTAATGGTGGTTTGAAAAAACATATGATTCTATCCATAATCCATTGAATTAACATTACCAGGCAGATAAGTGCCAAACATAGCAATCTGAGGGCAGAGAATGTGTCTGATTATCTGTACCATCATGGCCCCAAGCGCAGTGTCTGGGATTTAGCACTATCTCAGTAGAGGCTTGCTGAATTGCATTATTTTACAGGTAGACAGTGTGTCAACTAGAAAAAAGTATGGCCTTTGGAATCTGGCAGATAAGATTTGGATCATATCATTAATAATATCTGCCATCGATTGAGCGCTTACTATGTAATAAGCACTTTACAGAGTTTCTATAATCTTTCTAACACTGCAAAGATTGATATTATCCACTATTAACAGATGAGAAAAAGTCCAAATGCTCTTCATCACACATGCTGAATAATTAGCTCAGCCATTTACTTGCTGTATGACTCTAAATAATCAATTTAGCCTTTCTAAGTCTGTTTCCTTATCTGTAAAATGGAACTAATAAAACTTCCATCAAAGGGCTCTTGTTAGGACTAAAGTGAGATGATAAATATAAAATACCGTTAAGTGCTCAGTAACTGGTAGCTACTATTGTTTTATGCTCTCTCAGCAAAGAATGTGATTTAATGAAATGAGAAGGGGGGGAACTACCAGACCAGACTAATATTATTACTAAAAAAAGGGGAAAAAGCCAAAAGCCTATGTTGATGGCGACATCCATGATTCCAGCAGTACCCCTTAGCCTGACGCTGCTTTCCAAGGTTGCCATCATAAGTATTTAACTGTTCACAGAAAGCTTACCCATTTATTTTCTCACTGGATCCTCACAACTGCTTCAAGGCGGAGATAGGGATTTATTAGCACCCTCATTTTACAGACGACAAAAAGAAAACCAGAGAGGTGACCTCTCCAAGTCAAAGGACAAGTTTCGTCATTTGTAAAATGGGGATAATGATAATACCTCTTGGGGTTATAGAAAGGCTCACATTAGATAGCGCCCACAAAAGTGCTCTTTGCAAAATGTAAAACATAGCATTTAAAACACAGAACCATGAGAAGGCTGTTAGGAAAGAAGTCAGGGCTAAAATAATTAAAAATCAGCACCTTGAATCAAAATGAAAAATGAACAGTCTGTCCTGAGGGTAGAACTAACCTTCAGGTAAATCAATACCCCATCTAGGTGTTGGGTAGTGATAAGGGAGGTACAGGAATCAAATCTGAAGGCCTAAAAGATAACACTCAGTACAGAAATCTTGCAAATAGTTGATGTGAACAACACTAATGCTTTGGGACAAAGAGGTAAACCATTAGTTTTATGAGGTGACAACCTTTGGCAGTAGAGCTTCTTGATGAGGAGAGTGGACCCTAGAGCCAGGCTCCCTGGGTTCTAACTCTGATTCTACTAGTTACGATAGATATGACAAGTTATTTAACTTCTCTGTGCCTCTGTTGGCTCATCTGTGAAACAGGGAAGTAAAAGTTACCTGCCTCAGAGGACTGTTGTGAGGATTAAATGACTTGATATATGTAAGGTTCTTAGCATAAGGCCTGAACCATGGTAACCAGTGTCTGTAAGATCGCTTTAACATAAGAGGAAGAGGAGCCACTGTGGTGAAATTGAGAAAAGTCCTCCAAGAAAGTTTGGGGCTAGTCATGTTTGCAAACCAAAAGAATTCCTTTTCAGTCCATACAAAGTTAAAGATATAAAATAAAGAATACTCCAAAAGATCCTATTTACTTGAATGACATGTAAAACTGATGGAGGGGGAGTTTCACCAGCCCGAGCAGCTTGTCCTGTCCTGGGCTCCGCACCTTGTTCCAAGTTTCAATTACCATCACGTTGTTCTTAAGCCTTTCCAGGTATTTGGAAGACAGAGAGACAGGAATCACCTGGGGAGAGGAACAACCAAACAAAAGAAAACAAAAACCCACACCTGAGATAAATTAATTTACACTTTTATTCAACAACTGTTTCCTGAAAGCCCACTTACTGTGTGCCACACACAGGGCTAGGAGCTGAAGGCATTAAAATAAAACCCACTCTGTATCCTCAGTCTGAAGCCACAGTCTGGTGTTAGAGACCAACATACAAAGGCCAAAGACAAAATGGTATGAGTTCTCTGATGACAAAGCTTATATAAGACGGGGCTTTGAGGACACAGAGAAGGTTGTAAGACATGTCAAATATGGTACCTGCCAAGCTCATCTAACCCTTTCTAAGGCAAACTGACCCATTTGTAAACCCCTGCTGAGAAATAGATGTTTTTGAAACAAAGATGGCTACTGAATAAACAAGGATTGAGCACCTAATCACAGGGCAGCCAATCCACTGGTTGGGTAATATGGCCTAATGCAAAAATCACTGCCCAACACGTGTCTTGATAAATAGTAAGGCCAATTGTTTATCTGGATTTTCAGTGTAAAATTAGTCTAGAATTGGTCAGCCAGCTGGTAGTTGAAAGAGAAAAGAGAACTCACAAAGAAAACCAGAGTCAGTTAAATTAATGGCAGAGTCGAGGCCCACCAACTTGAAGGAACTTTGGCTGTAATACAACAGGAGAGGAGAGATATGCCCCAATAGAAAAAACGAGAGGCAAAAAGGGTGAAACCAGAAATGATGCAGGCATGACAAGAGGAAGACACCAGAAGCGCAGAGAACCGGAGCACAGCTACTTTTGTATTCATCTAAGAAACTCCAATTGCATAAAGCACCTTGAGCACACTTCTGTTCCCTGAAACCAAAAAAAAAGTAAAACACAGCAACCTGACCTACAAATAGGGAGATTCAGAGAAAGCTTCCAGGAGAAAGTAACCCTAAATCTTAAGCTCTGCCTGATAGGAGTCATGAAGGCTAAGAGGAAATTCAAGGCAGAAAGAATAGCACATGTAAAGACACAGAGGTAGGAAAAGGGAATATTCAGGAAGCTGCAAGTAGCCGACTACAGCTGGACTATCTAGTGTGAAGGGAAGAGTGGCAGGAGTCGAGACTGGAGAAGTATGGACAGTTACTAAAGGGTCTTGTAGTCCAAACTAAGGATTTAGACTTTGTCCTAAAGGCTATGGGAAATCACTGAAAGGTTTTAAGCAGGGGAGTAAAATATTTAAGCTGGCGTTTTAGAAAGATCATCCCTGTTGGAACACAGAGGAAGGAATGAAGGGAGAGGCCAGAAGCAGGTAGGTCAGTCCGAAGGCTATTTGGAATGAGAGTGAGGGCCTGAATGAAAGCACTGGCAATGGAGTAGCGGTAAGAGGATTTATTCCAGAGACAATTAAGTTTATGGCATTTATTGAACTTGGTGAATAATTATGTAAGAAAGAGTCAAGGACAACTTTTAGGTTATGCTTGGGTTTCTGAGTAAACTATAATATGAATTAGGGCAGAAATGAGGAGGGGGAAACAGGTTTGGAAGGAATAATAAATTCAGATTTGGACACATTTGAAGTCCTTTCATTCACACATCTTTATTGAATACCTAACAATATGCCAGGTGATGTGTTAGGTGCCAAGTGGAAAGTGCTTTTGAGACATCCAGGTGGTGAAGACCAGCAGGTAGTTAGATGTAGAGATCTGAAACTAGAGGGAAATGTCTGGCCTACATAGAAGTGTGGGTTTGGAAGCTATCTTCATACAAACAGTAGCTGAAGTTATGAGGATAGATGTGGTGGCTACCGGGAAAAGAGGGTTGGTTTGGAAGAGTGCCAAAACTATAGAGTACTGAGAAGGAGCACTGATAATTAAAGCTAAGAGAAAGGGAGAAGTGCTGGGGTCACCATTCTTTTCTTAGTTTTCCTACTGGCCCAACGACCGAAAAAGAACAGCTGTTGAGTCAGGAAGAAAATAAGAGAACAGAGTTTAAAAAATCAAGAAAGGAAAGAATTTAAGCAATAGCATCAACTTCTACAGAGAAATCAGGTGAGTATTGAAATAAGTGGAGGAACAAATGAGAGTGAGGAAAAATAAATTAAAAAATAAATGAGAGATTGGAGAAACAGAAAAGAAAGGGGGAAGTTTAACTGATCAAAGTTTCAGAGGAAGCAGAAAGGAACAGAACTCAGAATTCAGGCAAAAGAAATAGCAGTAAACCATATCAACCAAGTTAGAACAGAAAGAAAGAAAGAAAAAAAGTTCTAAAATTTTGGCAATGTCTTTTCCTCTTCCCATCCAATACCGGAATTGGATCTGTACACCAGAAAATTACAAAGGTCCCTCCAGTCTGAACATTATAGATTCTTTTACAATGGGATTATGACTTGGGAAACATTCTTGTTTCCCACGCCTGTACAACCCTAATGGATATGGAATGTTAAGACATGTACAAAGTTACCTGAGAAAAGTTAAAGACTGGTTGTGTTGTGCCCCATGCGATGACAGATCTGGTGACTTCCTCTGTGCTGAAGAGTTTGCAATTTAAATAAACATTGCATGGTGGTTGTTTCTCAGATTCTCCAGTAATGAAATCTTTCCCATCTGGCACCATCAACAGCACATGCAACAGCAAAGCACTCTCTTTTGTGGACCCATTTGTCTGACTCACTAAATTATGAGAGGCTGGCACAGCCATGAAGGTTGAAGGATTTGGCACAACAGAGCTTGGTGACTTTGGGTTGGGGAATACCAAATTCTGTGCTTTCTTTGCGGCTTCTTCATGAACTTGATTTAGGTTCTGTGGGTTTTTGGTACAGGTAACATGTTGGCTAGGTTCTGACAGAGTCTTATCTGGACTTGTAAAAGCACAAAGTGGAGTACGTTGGGTGCTGCTACTTAACTTCGTAGTAACACCAGTGAAATCCTTGTTATCTATAACAAGCTCCACAGTTACCTACAGAACACAAAAGGAAGAGAGTTAGTAGGAATATCTTCTAGAATCAGAATCAGAATTTAGGAGTTTGAAGCAGCACTGGATTGTTAGGAAATAAGTTAACTCAATCTCAAATACCACAACAGTAAGTATGCTAATAGACTGCACATACATTACTTTACCAGGATTAAGGAAAGCTACGCAGATGATTTATTAATAATACAGTTGTGCATTGCTTAACAATGGGGATATGTTCTGAGAGATGCATCATTAATCTAGATGGTATAGCCTACTACACACCTAGGCTATATGGTACCAATCTTATGGGAGCACTGTTGTATATGCAATCCATCATTGACTGAAATATCATTATGCAGCACATGTGTGCACAAGATGAGCCTGGAACATCACCTTGTGCCAGAAAAGAAGGACGTGCTCAGAAAAGGATAGAGACATATTGAAAGGACACAGAATCCAGTTGAAGGGGCTCCCACTGGCCAAATGTGGGGCAATTTTAGCATCAAAATGAATAACAGTAATGGATTATAACCTAGTGAATAATGTAAGAATCCATGAGCCTGTACCAATACAAATAAACATGGGAGAAGGGACAACTCTTCCATATAGTAGAATACCAATTAACAAATGCACAGGGAATGATGGAGTTAATTGTGGAGTTAGAAAATCATCATCTTTCAATCATCATAGTAATAAGTGATTCAGGTAAACCCCAGTGGAGGATATTCTACAAAATAACTAGACATACTTTTCAAAAATATCAAAGTACAAAGAAGGGCTGTAGAACTGTTTCAGACTAAAGGAGATTAGAGAGAGATGACAGTAAAATGTACAGGATGATTCTAGACTGGAAAAAAACTGCTACCAAGGGAAGTATTGTCACAATTGGTGAAATTTGAGTATAGACTATAGTTAGAACGTAGTGTCACTGTTAAATTGATTTTTATAACTGTAAAGTGTTATTTATGTGCGATAATGTCTTTCTTCCTAGGAAATACACACAAGAATTTAGGGGGAAAGAGGCATGATGTCTGTAACATATTCTCAATTAGTTCAGAAAAAAATTCTGTGTGGGGGCGGGCAGGAGAGGGAGCCAGAAGAAAGAGACAGAGAAGAGGTAGACAGACAACTGTAAAACAAATGTGACAAATGTTAATGATTGGTGAGTTTAGGTAAAGGGTGTGGGAGTTCTTTGTAGTATTTTTTCAATTTTTCTCTAAGTTTGAAATTATTTTTAAAATGTTAAAAATGTTAAAAAGTAAAAAAGGATGCAGGATAAATGATGAAGAATCAAAGTGGTCACTATTTTAGACTGAATTATTAGAGAAAAAGGGGACTTGCTGTTCTTTTTATTTAAAACCCACAGCAAAGTTCTTCTTCTCTATTGAATACAGACAGCAAACTATCTAGAACAGTACTTTTCTCAACAGAGCCAGGGTAGAATAATTCCTAGCTCATCGAGTCTATTTATTACTCCCGCACAAGTCTTTTTTAAAACTAAATGGTAGTTATTACTAAGTAGATGATGAAGAGGGCAGAGAGGGCTTGCAAGAAGAGGAAACAGCACGAAAATCAAGAATAAAAGCATGGAGGCATAAACCAGCATGATACCTTAGCGATTCTTTATACAGCTTGACAAGGCTACCAATAGGGAAACTGCAAGGGAGAAGGCTGCGGTGGTGGGCTGGGGTCACACAGTGAGCCCTGTATTTTTATCCTTTGGGTGATGAGGAGCCATGGAAATGTTTTCAGCATGGCTGTGATTTTAAAAGCTCACCAGGACAATACAACAAAGCTATACTGAAGCCACACATTCAAATTCTGCCACTTAAGAAATTGTGATGCTTCTGAACACAAGGAAAGAACCCTCTCTCCAATGAATTACACATCAGAATTCATTCCACTAGGCACAAACTCAGTCACATCTCTCCTTGTTCACTGCCACTATTCAAGTCCAAGTCATCAATCATCTCCTTTCTGGATTAATGCAACAGCCTCCCTATTTTCCCTTTTATCCCTACAATCTCTTCACACAGAAATCTTCTAAAATGTAAATCAGCTGTCACTCCCATGCTTCAATGTTCTTTCTTGGCTCTTAGTGTAATATCTAAACACTTTATTCTGGCCTACATGATACGGCTCCTGTCTGCCTAGCCAATCTTACTTTCTACCACTCTCCCTTTTGGCTCACTATCTTGTGGCAACATTCTGTCCCTTGAAAACACCAAGCCCATTCCCACTTCAGGGCCTTTACATGTGTTATTCCTTTTCCCTGGAATGATCTTCCCTGTGCCTTTTACCTGGCAGCCTCTTCCTCTCATTCTTCAAATCTCTCCTTAAATGTCACCCCCTTAGAGAGACCTTCCCTGACCACTATCTCCTGCTTCCTCCCACGTCTTCACTATTATACCATACCGTTTATTTCCTTCACAGCACTTCTGCTGCCCTATTTTAAGATAAGCTGCAAGAGCAGACACCCTGATCTTCTTGTTCACTGCTGTATTGTCAGGGCCAGCCAGTAACACATGCTCTGTAAATACTTGACTCCTTAAATGTATATCTACATACCTTGAGGGGGCCAAGTGGAGTCTGACCACCTTCCTGTTGCACTGGAAGCTGGTCACTGAAAGAAAGCAGCTCAGACTGAATGACAGCTCTCAAAGGCAGTGATGCAGATCCAATGACTTCTGGCTGAGAGAAGAAGGAAATAAAAAGTTTAGGTTAAATTAAAGAGGAGCCACAGGGGACTTCAACTGAAGTGACAACATACGACAGCTTATAAAGGAACCCATGCTTTATGAAGTAAATAGCTGAATTATTTGACTGAGACAACTCTAAGTGGAAACCCATATTCTGCCATATTTTGGCTTCCAATCTTCTCCCTGGAAGATTACAGAGGGTGTCATAAGTCACAAAGAAGTTGGAAGATTATCTTTTTCTGTGTTTAAAGTTAGTTCCTTACGAAAAATTTTCAACTTCACTCTTAAAAATAAAAAATGAAACTAAGACGATACAAATTTTTGCCATTAAAGCTAGGAAAATTACAAAACAATATACATGATACATCAAGGTTATCGCAAAACAGAGGCTGTCCTATGCCTGAAGTTGGGAATATAAACTGGCAACATACTTTTGGACAAGAAATTTGGCAAAGAATATAAAAAGCTTTAAATATTCATACTCTTTGGCCTAGTAATTTCACTTCTGGAAATTTACACAAAAGAAACAATAAACAACACATAAAATGTATATTGTAAAAGTTAATAAGAAATAACTAGATGTTCAATAATCAGGAATTATTAATTATAGCACATTCCTACAATGGAATAATATGTAGCCACTAAAATGATATTTACTAAAAGTTTGAAATAATATGAACAATATTTGTTAAAATGTTTGGTAAAAATAGAGTATTAAATTATATATATAGTAAACCGTCAAATATTTATAAAAGATTAAATATATATTTTTGAAAAAAACGAATAAAAACCCTCAAGACAATGTTAAGTTTAAAAAAAAGCAGGATAAAAATTTCCTACAAAATTACCCTAATACCGTCAAAGATTTATGTATATAATATATTGTATTCATTTGAAAAAGATAAAGGAGATACATATAAATATTAATAATAGTTACTTCTTGGGGATGGGATTATAGGTAATTTTTGCTTTTTAAAAATATTTTTTAAGTTTTCCATAAAAAATATGTACAATTCTTTTATTATTAGAACAAAAGCCATTAACCAGGTGATTCAATGTAAATATACTGAAATGTTTATAAAGGATGTCTTGAGGTTGCTGAATTATGTGTTTTTCCTCCTCTTCCTAATTTTGCTATATTTTCCAAAAAGAACTTGTATTATTTATATCCTCTGAAAAAACAAACAAGATGCATTCCTCACGCTATCCATACCAAAGAGGAGGTCAAAGATTATAAAAGCTAGTCTTTTACTGAAGGAAGTAAAAACTGCTCAGGACATAATTTATTCATTTCTGTTGTACCAGTTGCAAGTGAATTCTATAAATTTGGAATAAGCTGATCAAAACCGCTACCCACATTATATTTGTTTGGACATGGGCTGGATACCTTATGTATTCTGCCTGAAAAAAGGAAGCAGTCTCAAATTAAGGATAATAGCCTACATCAGTCCAAACAGTCAATTCTCCATAATAGGGACCACAGCAGAGAGGTTAGGAACTCAGAATCTAAAGTCAAAAGACTTGGCATGGAGTCCTGGCTTTGTCTTTTATTGGCTTCGGTGACCTTATACAAGTTACTTCACTGAATCTCAGTTTTTTCATCTGTAAAATGAAGATAATATACTTAATTCACAGAGTTGTTTTAATGATTAAATTTGATAATGTGTTTGTGTAGAGCCTTTAGCATAATATCTGGTCTATAACAAACAGCAAACAGAGATTAAAAATAATAATCATAAACATTATTGTTAAGTCTGGAGAAATTCCTAGTTTTAATTTTTTTAAGTATGCTCCAAATCCCTGGTATAAATGGTAAGACAAGGGTCAAAACTCTCCTGAATTACCTTTTTCTGTGGGGTTTTCTTTGTGTAAATTTGGAAAGCGAGGTTGGAATTCCACCAGTGTTCTATCATTGGGCCACCAAACTGTACTGGAAACACAAATCTCTGCTGGAATTTTACCACTGTAAGGAGAACCAGACGTATAAGCACATGTTATGCCACCCAACTAGAGCCATCATCCATCCATGCCTTGACACCACCCACCTCCCTTTCAAATCTAACTAGAATCTCTCTCAGGAATCTAGTCAATGTAAGTCACAAAAGTGTTAGGGTTGTAGGACTGAAGGAGCAAAGATAAAGAGAAAACCTGGGTATAGTATGGGGAAGATAAGGAGTGCTATGTTGCTGTGCTTTCGTATGAAAATGAACGTCAAGTATATGAGCACAGGATGTGTAAAAAGACATACCATACACATCACTGGGGGTAGGGTAATATGACTTACTGTTTTTAAAAGACAAGTTGGTAGGTAGGTAGTGTAATAAAAGGAGGAGGCTGGGACAATGAAGGATAAATGAAGACAAGAACTGAATGAAAAAACATAATAATGAAAATGAGTTTATCTTCTGGCTGAAGACTAGGGGACTCCTACTGTCACACTCAGACAAGGTTCCAGGCGCTGATGTTAGCAGTCTCAGGCGGGGTAAAGTCTCTCTCTTGGATAGAAAGGAAGAGGTTTCTGCTGTAATAACAAGTGTAAATGGGATAAAGTCATGGTAGTATTTGAGTCTGTGCTCACTGCTATGAAGCTTTAACAAGTAAAAAAAAATGAAGGAATTTGAGACTAGAATCCTTTGATATGAGTAAGTTCTGTTACTTACCAGTGACTACTTCAGCCACAATTTATCACCTGTAAAGTGATCTTCCAGTTGATTTACTTCTAGACCCTTAATACGGATCTGAAGAATGCTCACAAAAGGCCCGGTTAGAGAGAATCCACCATCTCTGGTATTCATTCAAACTACCCATTTTGACCTACTGATCTATTCATCTTTGCCATCTTAATTCGTGACTGTGTTTATTTCTCTCCCTACTCATGGACAGGATGTGGGTCTTGCTATCTAGATCTACACAGGGAACTGTGAACAAAAGGTCTGGACCCAGGACGCCCACACCCACTAGTATATCTGCTTATCCTGCCAAGGGAAGGGATATATGACAACACCTACACCTCATTGGTGTGCGGAGAGGATCAACAGAAGTAACAGATGAAAAAGCACTTTGGACACTATAAAATCCTTTATGTACAAACAGAACTCTATGTCAATCTCGTGCCACTCAGATTTCTCCTCTCCACCTAGGAACATTTTTGAAGTACATTACCATATTTCTCACATAAATCTACTTCTTAAGTTCATTCTTTTTTTTTTTCCCACTCAACACGAGTAAAGGCAAAAATGGAAGAAGAAATTAATGTAAATAAATTGCTAACAATGTTTCAGAGAAGATTTTTTTTAAGAGTTAGAAGGGATTCTGAAAATACCTAGTCCAATCCATATTATTGTTAAAAGAGGCCCACAGTGAAAAGTGATTTTGTCTAAGGTCACGCAATTAGTGTGTGGTATAATCAGAACTACAATTGTCTTCCAATTCCTGGCTTGATGCTTATTCCACACTTTCCATACGATCTTTTTCTCAGAAAACATGAGGAGAACTCAACCACCATTGCAAACAATAATAATAATGCATGAGAAGCAATACAGATTAAGAGCACAGGACTTAATCAAAACAGTTCTAGGTTCAAATTCTAGTTCTATCATAAGCCAGTTGTGTTATCTTAGATAAGCTACTTAACCGATTTATGCCTCAGTCTCCTCTTTCCTCATCTGTATAGGTGGTGTTTTTTAATTTAAGGATTAAGTGATTAATATATGCAAAACACTAAGTAGAGTTCTTGGCACATAATTTAGTGCCCAATAAATGTGAGCTACTATTAGTTACATACTATTTCAGAGTTTTATGCCTTTACATTTATTATCCCATTTGACTGTCCATTAATCCCCGAGTAATAAAGGCAGTCCTTGTTTTGTACTTTGTTAACTGAAACTTGAGCATATCAGAACCGTGTCCTTGCTGTATCTCAATTTTACAATGGGGAAACTGGGACTTAGAGAAGTTTTAAGAAACTCATCAAATGTCACATTGGTAGAAGGGGAAGACCTGACAAAAGAATCCAACGTTTTTCTTTGCATACGGACTTTGAGAAAAACGGTTTAATCACATTAAAGTTCCTCAAACATACTTACTTCAGCCAACAGAATCAATTACACATTCTTGAACGCTCTGAACAAACTTCCAGAGCAGCTTCTGGTGCTACTGATAATTTAACCATACAGCCAGGAAGTAAACATGAAAACTTTTAAACCCCCTAATTCTTCCTTCAGGTGATGGGGAAAGTGAAACAATGTTCTCTAGTAAGAGTACATTAAATTACTTTAGGTGCTGTTTTTAAGGGTAAATAACTATTTATTTTTAATGTTTGTGCTGGATATACTCACATCAAGTGGGAAATGATGTATGTACAAAATTATTCACTGAAGCACTGTTTTAACAGCAAAATACTGAAAATGACTTAACTACTGATCAATATAGGGTTTAAATTATGGCCTATCCATTTGATGGACTATTATGCAGTCATAAAGGACTGACGAAGTTCTTTATGTCCTGATATGAAAAATTCCTAAGATATAACGTTAAAGGAAAGATGTACAACAGTGTATATGGTACATTAATACTTGGATTAAAATGAGGGTAGGGCAAAAAAGAAAATACATATTTGCTTATATGTGCATAAAATATCAGGAAGGATACAACAGAAACTTACAACATTATTTGCCTACAAAGATGGGACTGTGAAATTTTGAACTACATGAATGGATTATATTTGGTTCAAAAACCAAATAAACAAAAGAAAGCAAAATGAAAAATTTAAAACCCAATGTTACTATGCTGCATAAAAGAAAGTTACTTGAACGTATAGGAGAGTTAGGACCTTATCTTTTACTTCTCAAACTACTTCCCAGAGAAAGAAACTCAACAATGATGAACTGTTCATAGATCAAACTGGAAAACTAAGGCAAAAATATTCTCAAAATCTGTTAGAAAAGTAGCTATAATTTTACATGACAGGAACATAAACGTTTATTATACTACCGTTTTGCTTGTTTTGTATTAGAAATATTTAAAACAAGATAGAAAAAAGACAACACCAAAAGCACAAGCAACAAAAGAAAAAATAGATAAACAGGACTACATCAAAATCAAAAACCTTTCTGCTATAAATTATACCATTTAGAAAGTGAAAGGACAAGCCATTCAATGGGAGAAAATATTCGCAAATCACATAACCA
Organism: Equus asinus; assembly: GCF_041296235.1. NCBI lineage: Eukaryota > Metazoa > Chordata > Mammalia > Perissodactyla > Equidae > Equus > Equus asinus. The sequence continues at coordinate 83,937,924 of NC_091809.1, read as the reverse complement.
ATAAGAGTCTTGTATCTAGAATATACAAGGAACTCTCACAACCCAATAATACAAATTTTAAAACAGAAAAAGAATTCAAACAGACATTTGTCCAAAACAGATACACAAATGGACAATAAGCAAAAGATGCTTAATATCATTACTTATTAGGGAAGTGCAAATCAAAACCACAATGAGACACCACTTCATACCTACTAGGACGGCTAGAATAAAAAAATAATGGAAAATAACAAGTGTTGGTGAGGAGGTGGAGAACTGGAGCCCTCATACACTGATGGTAAGAATGTTAAATGGTGGAGCAGCTGTTGAAAACAGTCCAGCAATTTTTAAAGTTAAAACATATAGTCACTATATCACCCAGCTATTCCACTGTTAGATATATACCCAAAGGAAATTAAAACATATGTTAATATAAAAACATGTACACAAAAGTTCATAGTAATATTATCCATAATAGCCAAAAAGTGGAAACATCCCAGATGCCCATCAGCTAATGAGTGGATGAATAAAATGTATGTATAGCCATACAATGGAATATTATACAGCCACAAAAAGGAACGGGTACTGATACATACCATGACATGAATGAAACTTGAAAATATTAGGGTAAGTCAAAGAAGCCAGTCACAAAAATCACATATTGTATGATTCCATTTATATGAAATGTCCAGAGTGGGAAAATTGATAGAGACAGAAAGTAGATTAAGAGTTGCTGAGTACTAAGGGATGAAAGGGAATTGAGGAGTGAATGCTTATAAGTATGGGATTTCTTTTAGGAGGGATAAAAACGCTCTAAAATTAGATTGTGGTGATGGTTGTACAACCCTATAATATATTAAAAAACATTGAATTGTACATTTCAGATATTAAATTGTATGGTATGTGAATTATATCTTGACAAAGCTGTTTTTAAAAAGCGAAGAAAAGAAAAATGGCAATAGTGGAAAGAACATGATCTAAGCATCAAGAGTTTTAAGTTGTAGTCTTTGCTACGTTACTGACTTGCTGTCTTGCATCAGGATAGTCACAGGACCTCTGGGCCAGTTTCCTCGCTTATAAAATAAAGGAATTAAAATAGATTCACGTCAAAATTCTTTCTGCCTCTAAGATTCTATGATACTATAAAAGTCAGATGAGTAATTAGAGATTCGAAACTTCATCGAAAGCCAAAATGGCTAAGGAGTAGAAAACCAGTTTCTCTCTTACCTCCTTCTGTAATTTTACTGGAGGCAAGTCGAACAACCTCAGTGATCAAAGCTGTCTTTCCCAATCCACTTTTGGAAAAGCCCACAGGAAGGTGATATTCCACAAAGAAGGTGCTAAGGATCAAAACAAAAAAGTGGTTAAAAAACGAACCAAATAATAGGGGGCTGGCCCCGTGGCCGAGTGGTTAAGTCAGCGCGCTCCGCTGCAGGCGGCCCAGTGTTTCGTTGGTTCGAATCCTGGGTGCGGACATGGCACTGCTCATCAAACCACACTGAGGCAGTATCCCACATGCCACAACTAGAAGGACCCACAACGAAGAATATACAACTATGTACTGGGGGGCTTTGGGGAGAAAAAGGAAAAAAATAAAAAATCTTTAAAAAAAAAAAAAACGAACCAAATAATAAACCTATGTTCTGTCTGATAAATCTTACATATCTTTCAAGGTCCTATTTTCAGGACCTCAGGATCTCAGAGGACCTACCTCCTCTCTTCAAAGCTTTTACCAATCCTGTCAGGCAGAATTAAAGGCTCCCTTTCTTGTGCTCTCACAGCACTTTTAATATTAAACATCTATTTTGGCCCCTAAAGCCTATATTACAGGTCACCATTTAAACGTTTCTCTCTCATGCTGACTCTAAGGTATGCAAGAACAGAGTCTGTGGCTTAATTTTCTCTATTCTCACACTTACCTAGCATAGCGCTTGGGACCTTGTGAAGAAGTCAATACTATTTTTCTTTTTTTTTTGATGAGGAAGATTCGCCCTGAGCTAATATCTGTTGCTAATCTTCCTCTCCTTTTTTTTTGTTTGAGGAAGATTAGCTCTGAGCTAACATCTGTGCCAATCTTCCTCTATTTTTTGTATGTGGGATGTCTCCATGGGATGGCTGATGAGTGGAGTAGGTACATGCCCAGGATCCAATTCCGTGAACCTGGGCAGCCAAAGCAGAGCACACAGAACTTCAACCACTCGGCCATGGGGCCAGCCCCTCAATACATTTTTGTTGATTGAATGATGCATATGAAAGCACTTTACAAATCATAAAGAATTATAGAATCATTTATTTATTATCATCAGACACACTTTTCAGAAATGTCAGATTCAGCTTTTCCATGTCAGACACATACCGCTTTTTTGCTGTTGTCAGCTTAGGTGGTCTCCCAGGACAGCTTTTTTTGCCAGGGGTCATCTGTGGACTATCTGGAGGAACTCCCATTGTTTCCACGATGATTCTGACTGAATGTGTTCTACCCAGAAGGGCCAGTCTATCCACACTTAGTGCCATCACTTGGGCATCTTCTGGAGTTTCTGACAGCATCTGTTGTTCAACCAAATTTCTGAAAGAAGTTCATAAAGAGCAGTGAGGCACACAGTCAGAGGCCCGGCAGGAAACAATCTAGTTTGCACACACGAGGAGGAAAGAGGAAGGGCAGCAAGCATCTTAATTCACAAGTTATCAAGAATTGAGAAACAGTTTTAATCATCAGAATTCTGGCCTTAATCCACAGTGAAAGAAATCTAAAAAAATGTAAAGACATTCTTATAATCTAAAGGTTTATCTCCACACAAATCTAGAAACAGATGTTACAGAATCAGGTTTTCTACGAGAGATACAGACTTTACTTCAGTTACACACTACTCTAACACAACTACTATTGTCACTTTTGTATATTCCTCTTCATTTGCTTTCTTTATGCAAATTTTCTATACAAGTGTAATACAGCACACATACAGCCTGGAATTCTGCTTTCTCCCTTAACAATTTTATTGTATCCATCTTTTCATGTTATTACATTTTTAAGGATTACAATACTTAATGAGTTACTGTAACTCACTTCATCAGTCTGATAGTATTGGGCAAACACAGGTCATTTCACTTTAGGAGATCTTGTGGAAATAATCTTCCTCTGCTTTTGCCTGTAAACAAGCATTCACAGAGAGGCTCACCTATTTTTCTTGCCCACTGCCCTCTTCTTCGATTTATGATCATTTGACTCTGGAACCTTAGGAGATCTGACAAGGGCCTTAGATTGGCTCATTTTTTTAGAAGGGACAGTATCATCATCTTCACTGAAGAAATCACTGATGCTGGTATCAGATTTCTATGGGAGGAAGAAACAAATGAGAGGCACTAAAAGATGACTGCTTTAGGGATGGTGGTAATGCAAACATTTCTCTAAAAGTAATCAAATTCTTCTCTGCACATATATCATTCTCTTACAGAGATAACTGACACCAGGGAAATAATCCCATGTGTCTCTTGGTTAAACAAAAATAATCTGAAGTTCACAAAAATAACCTACAAGTGCAATTCAAAGAGAATAGATTCTCCTTTCACATTCCCAACAATAACAACCGCTATTTATTGACTGCCTACTCTCTATCTAGTACTATGCTAAATGTTGTGTGTGTATTTCTAATACTTACCACATTCCTATAAGGTGTCCTTACCTCAATCTTTACAAGTGAGAAAAGGAAAGCTGAGAGAAATTAGGCAGCTTGTTTATAATTCACAGTCTTAAGCAGTAAAGGCAGATCTTCCTCTCCATGGGTTCCAAAGCCTGTATTTCTACCACAGTTTAAGGCAAAATAACTGGTACAATGTCACCTAACTATATGGATGCAAGCACTTGGCTTTTTTCACCACTCCATACTACTACTGATTCATTCTGCTTTTAATCTTGCTAAGATGAACTGTTTATTATATGTCACAAATTTTCTTAAAGAGGGAACCAGCGGCTAAACCCCTTGTAATTTTTGAGAAAAGGCAGCTACCACAATTGACTGATCAGCCCTTTCTATCACAAAATGCAAAATAAAGAGACAACACAGTGTTACAGATATTGGCTCCAAATTTTTAAAAAAGAGACCTATCCAAAGTCATTTTAAGTTTATCACCTCTAACTCCATTGTTTCAGTGTGTCAGGGTATACAATGTGTTGACAAAGGATACCAAACAGTTAAATAAGCAAGATCAGAATGTCCTTCTAGGAAGCAATATCACTTTTTCAAGGTGAAATTACAAAGCTTTTTGCACCAGAATGGTTACTGACGAGGTGACGTCAGTATCATGGCAGAGTGAGTTCTCCCGGTGATCTCTCCCCTGCACAATACAACAAAAAAGACCTTCACACTCCAACAGAGGACACCCACACAAAACAAAAGATGCCTGAGAGACCCATGCAGCCACACGTTGGAGGGTGGAGAGGCTGGAGCCCCTCTTGGAGGAGGTGGAACGGGGTAAGAGAAAACTTCACTTCCTCCCCAAAAGACTGTGATCCAGGACTGTGCGTGGCCTGCGAGAGGGAAGGAAGAAGGGAGGGGATGCTCATTCACAGGAACATCAAAGATCCCTGAGGTCCCTCGCAGCTTAGGGGGAAGTCCCCTACAGGAGTGAAAGCTATCATTGGGAGTGACCTCATCAAGCCAATTCCCCAGGAGAGCAGTTTGAGAGAGCAGAGCAAGTAAGCCTGTGAGAGCTCACAGGAGAAAGAGCCTAGCCCCCTCACCTGCCCAGCACCAGCTCCAGCACCTGGGAGCCCAGCAGAAGGTGGAGGGCTCAGAATACATGGCTCCTGACCCCCAACTGTGTGACAATAGGTGGTGACTGCAACCAAATAGTACTAGGATGCTAAAGAACAAAACCACGCCCTCTAGCAGTATCAAAAATTATATTAAATCTCCAGATTGGAGAGAAAAATGAGAAGTACCCAGAAATCAGTTCTGAAGACACAGAAATACGTAATCCGAACAACAGAGAATTCAAAACAACTATCATAAAAAAACTCAACAAGTTAAAAGAGAATGCAGAGAAACAATTCAATGAGTTCAGGAGATACTTTACAAAAGAGATTGAAACTATAAAGAAGAATCAATCAAAAATATTGGAAATGAAAGACACAATCAATGAGATAAAACAAAATATGGAATCCCTGAATACTCAAGCAGACATCATAGAGGACAGAATCAGCATAATCAAGGACAGACATATTGAAATGCTCCAGATAGAGGACAAGAGAGAACTAAGACGAAAAAGAAATGAACAAAGTCTCCGAGAAATATCTGACTCAATTAGGAAATGCAACCTAAGAATTATAAGTATTCTAGAGGGAGAAGAGAAGGAGAATGGAGCAGTAAGCTTGTTCAAAGAAATAATAGCAGAGAACTTCCCAAACTTGGGGTAGGAGATGGAAATCCATGTGGAAGAGTCTACCAGGTCTCCTAAATGTGTTACTGTAAAAAGACCTACTGCAAGGCACAGAGTAGTGAAACTGGCAAAAGTGAATGACCAAGAAAAAATACTAAGGGTAGCAAGGCAGAAGAAAATAACCTACAAAAAGGAACCCATATTAGGCTTTCAGCTGGTTTCTCTGCAGAAACCTTACAGGCCATGAGAGACTGGAATGACATACTCAAATCTTTGAAGGACAAAAACTTTCAGCCAAGAATACTCTATCCAGCAAAAATTTCCTTCGGATATGATGGAGAAATAAAAACTTTCCCAGATAAACAAAAGCTAACTGAGTTCGTAGCCTCGAGACACCCCCCTACAAAAAATCCTCAAGAAGGCCCTTACATCTGAAAAAAAAAAAAAAAATGGGAGAAAGGGGTTACAAAGCACAGAGTAAGGAGATAAATAGGTAGACAAAATCAGAAAATTGTAGCTATACACCAGAACAGGTTAGCAAATACTCAAGTATAATATTAAAGATAAAGGGAAGGAAAACACCAAAAACAAAGACAATCTTGTCATTTTAACCACAAACTCACAACACAAGATGGAATAAGATGTGAGAAAAACTTAGGAGGGGAAGAGGAAAGGGACTGAATCGGTCTAATCTAAGGAAATAAGAGGCCATCAGAAAATGGACTATCTTATCTATGAGATTTTGAATACAAATCTCATGGTAACCACTAAACAAAAAAGCAGAACAGAGATACAAATAATAAATAAGGAGAAAACAAACACAACATAAAAAACCACATAACTCAATTGGTAGACCGAAACACATGGGATGAAAAACAAAGGAAATGAAGGAGAACCAGAAAACGAGTGATAAATGACAGCATTAAGCCCTCATATATTGATAATCACACTAAATGTAAATGGACTGAATTCTCCAAGAAAAAGACACAGAGTGATGAGATGGATTAAAGGACAAGACTCAACAATATGCTGCCTCTAGTAAAAAACTCTCAGCTCCAACAGGCTCAGAGTGAAGGAATGCAAGACGATACTCCCAGCTAATGGCAAACAAAAGAAAGTAGGTATTGCAATAGTTATATCAGACAAAGTAGACTTCAAGATAAGACACGTAAAGAGAGACAAAGAGGGGCAGTATATAATGATCAAAGGGACACTCTACCAAGAAGACATAACACTTATAAATGTCTATGCACCCAACACAGGAGCACCAAAGTGCATAAAGTAACTATTAACAAACCTAAAAGGAGATATTGATAATCACACAATAATAGTAGGAGACCTCAAAACTCCACTCACATCAATGGATAGATCATCCAGACAGAAAATCAACAAGGAAAAAGTGGAATTAAATGAAAAGCTAGACCAGTTGGACTTAACAGACATGTACAGAACACTCTATCCAAAAACAGCAGAACACACAATCTTCTCAAGTGCGCATGGAACATTCTCAAGGATAGACCATATGTTGGGAAACAAGGCAAGCCTCAATAAATTTAAGAAGATTTAAATAATAACAAGCATCTTTTCCAATCACAATGCTATGAAGCTAGAAATTAATTGCAAGAAAAAAGCTGAGAAAGGGACAAAGATGTGGAGACTAAACAACATGCTATTGAATAACCAATGGATCACTGAAGAAATTAAAAGAGAAATCAAAAAATATCTGAAGACAAATGAAACATAACATACCAACTCATTTGGGATGCAGCAAAAGCAGTGCTAAGAGGAAAATTCATTGCAATACAGGCTCATCCTAACAAACAAGAAAAATCCCAAATAAGCAATCTCAAACACCACCTGACTGAATCAGAAAAAGAAGAACAATGCCCAAAGTTAGCAGAAGGAGAGAAATAATAAAAATCAGAGCAGAAATAAATGCTATTGAAACAAAAAAAACACAGTAGAAAGCATCAACGAGGGGCCAGCCTGGTGGCACAGCGATTAAGTTCACACATTCCGCTTCTCAGGTGGCCCGGGGTTCGCTGGTTCAGATCCCAGGTGCAGACATGGTACCGTTTGGCAAAAGCCATGCTGTGGCAGGCGTCCCACGTATAAAGCAGAGGAAGATGGGCATGGATGTTAGCTCAGGGCCAGTCTTCCTCAGCAAAAAGAAGAAGATTGGCAGTAGTTAGCTCAGGGCTGATCTTCCTCAAAAAACAAGAACAACAACAACAAAAAAAAAAAAAAAAGAAAAAAAAGCATCAACCAAACAAAGAGCTGGGTCTTTGAGAAGATAAATAAAATTGACAAACCCCTCACCAAACTTACAAAGAAAAAAAGAGAGAAAGCTCAGATAAACAAAATTAGAAATGAAAGAGGAGAAATAACAATGGATACCACAGAAATACAACAGATTATAAGAGAATACTATGAAAAACTATCTGCCAACAAAATGGATAATCTAGAGAAAATGGATAAATTCTTAGACTCTTACAACCTCCCAAAGCTGTATCAAGAACAAACAGATAATCTGAATAGACCAATCACAAGGAAAGAGATTGAAACAGTAACCAAAAGCATCCCAAAGAATAAAAGCCCAGGACCAGATGGCTTCCCTGGGGAATTCTCCCAAACTTTCAGAGAGGATTTAATACCTATTCTTCTCAAGCTATTCCAAAAAATTAGGGAAGATGGAACACTTCCTTAACACATTTTATGAGGCCAACATCACTCTGATAATACCAAAGCCTGACAAGGATAACACAAAAAAGGAAAACTACAGGCCAGTATCGCTGATGAACATAAATCCAAAAATCCTCAACAAAATATTGGCAACTCAAATACAGCAATACATCGAAAGGATCATACATCATGATCAAGTGGGATTTATACCAGGGCCACAGGGATGGTTCAACATGCACAAATCAATCAATGTGATACACCACATTAACAAAATGAGGAATAAAAACCACATGATCATCTCAATAGATGCAGAGAAAGCATTTGACAAGATCCAAAACCCTTTATGATAAAAACTCTTAAGAAAATGGGGATAAAAGGAAATTATCTCAACATAATAAAGGCCATATATGACAAACCCACAGCCATCATCATACTCAATGAGGAAAAACTGAACGCCATCCTTCTGAGAATAGGAACAAGACAAGGATGTCCACTATCACCACTCTTTTTCAACATAGCACTGGAGGTTTTGGCTAGAGCAATTAGGCAAGAGAAAGGAATAAAAGGAATCCAAATAGGGAGTGAGGAAGTGAAACTCTCATTGTTTGCAGATGATATGATCTTATATACAGAAAACCTTGAAGAATCCATCAGAAAACTATTAGAAATAACTAACAACTACAGTTAAGTGGTAGGGCACAAAAGCAACTTACAAAAATCAGTTGCATTTCTGTACTCTAATAATGAACTTCCAGAAACAGAACTCAAGAATACAATTCCATTTACAATCACAACAAAAAGAATAAAGGACTTAGGAATAAATTTAACTAAGGAGGTGAAGGACTTATATAATGAAAACTATAAGACATTATTGAAAGAAATAGATGATGACATAAACAGATGGAAAGAGATTCCATGCACATGGACTGGAAGAATAAACACAGTTAAAATGTCCATACTACCCAAAGCAATCTACAGATTCAATGCAATCTCAATCAGAATCCCAAGGACATTCTTCACGGAAATAGAGCAAAGAATCCTAAAATTCATATGGGGCAACAAAAGACCCCAAATTGCTAAAGTAATATAGAAAAAAAAGAACAAAGCTGGAGGCATCACAATCCCTGACTTCAAAATGTACTACAAAGCCACAGTGATCAAAACAGCATGGTACTGGTACAAAAACAGACACACAGATCAATGGGACAGAACTGAAAACCCAGAAATAAAACCGCACATATACAGATAGCTAATCTTCGCCAAAGGTGCCAAGAACATACAATGGAGAAAAGACAGTCTCTTCAACAAATGGTGCTGGGAAAACTGGACAGCCACATGCAAAAGAATGAAAGTAGACCATTATCTCATGCCATACACAAATATAAACTCAAAATGGGTCAAAGACTTGAAGATAAATCCTGAAACCATAAAACTCTTGTAAGATAATACAGGTAGTACACTCTTTGACATCGAACTTAAAAGGATCTCTTCGAATACCATGTCTTCTCAGACAAGAGAAACAAAAGAAAAAATAAACAAGTGGAACTTCACCAGACTAATGAGCTTCTGCAAGGCAAAAGAAACTAGGATCAAAACCAAAAGACAACCCACCAATTGGGAGAAAATTTTTGCAAATCATATATCTGATAAGGGGCTAATTTCCATAATATATAAGGAACTCACGCAACTGAACAACAACAAAAAAACAGCCTGATCAAAAAATGAGCAGAGGATATTAACAGATGTTTTTCCAAAGAAGATATACAGATGGCCAATAAACACAAGAAAAGATATTCCACGTCACTAATCATGAGGGAATTACAAATCAAAACTACACTAAGATACCACTTACGCCTGTTAAAATGGCCATAATCACTAAGACTAAAAATAACAAATGTTGGAGAGGGTGTGGAGAGAAGGGAACCCTCATACACTGCTGGTGGGAATGCAAACTGGAGCAGCCACTATGGAAAACAGTATGGAGATTCCTCAAAAAATTAAAAATAGAAGTACCATATGACCCAGCTATCCCACTACTGCGTATGTACCCAAACAACTTGAAATCAACAATCCAAAGTAACATATGTACCCTTATGTTCACTGCAGTCTATTCACATTAGCCAAGACATGGAAACAATCCAAGTGCCCATCGATCGATGACTGGATAAAGAAGATGTGGTATATATACACAAGGGACTACTACTCAGCCAGAAAAAAGACAAACTCATCCCATTGCAACAACATGGATGGACCTGGAGGGTATTATGCTAAGCAAAATAAGCCAGACTGAGAAAGACAAATACCATATGATTTCACTCATATGAGGAATATAAACAAACACATGGACAAAGAAAACAGTTCAGTGGTTATGAGGGGGTGGGGGGTGGGCACAGGGGGTGAAGGGGAGCACTTATATGTTGACAGACAAGAAATAATGTACAACTCAAATTTCACAGTGACGTAAACTATTATAAACTCAATTAAAAAAAAGTAAAAAAAAAGGTTACTGACAAGGCATTCAAAATCTAGATGGGTCCACAGCCTTAGGGAAATTAGAGTAAACATAAACTAGGTTGTTCAAAAGCTAAGAATTTCAGAAACCAAAAACAAAACGTAAGAATGCTGAATTTCTAAGCTGTGGATGTTATTCAATATTAAGAATGTCAAACATTTACCCTAGGGAAGAACATGAGCATTCTAACTCCTTGGTCTTCCCATTGCCTCATGGTCAATTGGTTCACCTTCTTCCAGTCAGCAAACATTTTCTAAAATTATTTTGTTCAAATAGCATGGGGGATTATGTAGTGCCATTCATACATACATTCATTTATTCACTAAGTATTCACTGAGTACTCAATATCTATCAGGACTTTGTTGTACTGGTAATAAAAAGATAACGAAGATGTTCTTGTTCATGAGGAACTATAACATACAATGTGGTAAGGGCTATAATAGAGGTATGTGCAGGATATTGTAGACATTCAGGCAACAAATTCTGCTTGGGGGAGTCTGGGATAGTTTCCTCATAGAGGTGACAAGTTGATTTTTAAAGAATGAAGAGAAATTTACCAGATACATAAGGACATTTCAACATGCAAAATTGAAGGATCAGTATGAGTGAGAAATATGGAGAGAGAAAAAGAGCTAGAATGTTTGAGGAGTGGGAAGACAGTAGGACTGGAGTCTCCAGACGGTGCAGGGCAAAAGTAGGAGATGAGGTTAGGCAGGTAAGTCAAGATCAGATTCTAATGCCATTCTCAAGTCTTATGAGATGGTGTGGTCTAGTGGGAAAAACACAGGGTTTCTATCAGACAGACTAGGGTAAGAATTGTAGTTCTACCACTTAGTTACTAGTAATTAACGTCTCTAAGCTTTTATTTCATGATATGTAAGAGATAACACTATTTCAACGGGCTAGTAAAAGAATTAAATGAAATAATGAATTTAAAACATGTGGTACAATGCTCAACAAACAATATGCAAACTCCCTGGCACGTGGAAAATGTATAATAAACCTAAGTTCCCTTTCCTTTTTATCCTACAGGTAACATAGTACCGGTGATGATTTTTAAGGTAGGAAGTCATGAAATCCTAATAATTCATATCTTTTAAATCCATCTCCTCCTTTCCAACCCCACTGCTGCCACTCTCATTCAGGCTCTCTCTCTCTCTCACATACCTCCAATAATCCAACGGCTTCTCATCTACTTCCAGTAATTCTCCCCTCAGTTGGCCCCTACATCACTGCCAGATTAACATTCCTAAAACACTATTTTGATCATGTCCTTTCCTCCCCAGCTGACATTCAAAGGCTTTCATAGACTGGTTGCAATGTGCTAGCCTGCCTTATCGACGACTTCTTTTCCACACGAATTCTCATCTAGTCAAATTAGATCCCTTGCAGTGCACAAACTGCTTCTCTAGACAGGTCATTCCTTCTATTCCCATTTCATTTCCTTTCTCTCTCTAAACACTACCTTTCAAGTCTCAGTTAAGATCCCTTATTCCTCATGATGCTCTTTCCTGACAATCTCATGTAAACCTTCTCACCGATTCCTCTGAACCCTGGTAGCTCTCACTGTCTCATCACTGAGCTGGTATAAACCACCTTGTATTTCAGTTATCTTTTCTGACCTGGAGAAAAGGAAAATGAGAAGTATGACAGCGATCTTTACAAATATAAACAATTACTTGTAGAACAGGGATTGAACTTATGTATAGACTCTAAAAGATGCTAAACCAATGAATAGAACATATGGCTTCATACAAGAACTTTGAAAATGCTAGAACTGACTGAAAAGAGAATGCCCTATCTTAAGGATCAGTAAAGATATTTGTCACCTGTGAGTAGAGGTGTTTCTGGAGTATTTTGAAAAGATACCAATCAAGGGTGCTTCTCAGGGTATACTTGGATTAGCTCTTCCTTAGAAGATCTTGAAGGAAGCCATTTAACGTATTAATTAAGACCACAGGCTTTGGACTCAGGTAAGCTTGAATCTGAACCCTGGCTCTAACACTTACTTGCTATGGATCCTTGGACAAAATACTTAATCTTACTAGGCCTGTCTCTTCATCTGTAAAATGAGGATAATGCTTTCCTCTTCAGGTTATCATTATAATTAAATAAGATAAAGTATATAAAATGGATAGCTTTCTGTCTGGCAAGTGGTAACATGCCTGCATCTACTAACATGATTAATACTCTTGTTCTCCAATTCCTAAAGCTTCAGATTCAATGACTTACAGGTGCTGTGTAAAATAAGTTCTCCAGGAGACTCTGGTCATATTGAGGGTCATTTGGCTCACTGCTGCAATACACATCACTTCCAGGAGATGGGGAGTCTGGAGGAGAGCCTAGCCCATTCCAGTAATGACCTTGGGATAATTCAGCACTGCAGACATAAGAAAAACAAAGCAGACGGAGTTTAAAAGAAGTTTCACCTGAGTTATTCTTTTTTTAGTGAAAACTTTCTAAAATTATAAACATGGAAGAATATATGTTAAACAGAAGACTCACATTAAACAGAAGACTACCTGATAAACATTTTCATGTTATATTCCCCTTCTACTGGGATGCCAATGGCTAGTATTAAAAAAATACACTACAGACACTGATTATGATCTCATTCATTTACATAACAACCATTTTATTTATTTATTTATTTTTGAGGAAGATTAGCCCTGAGCTAACTACTGCCAGTCCTCCTCTTTGTTGCTGAAGAAGCCTGGCCCTGAGCTAACATCCGTGCCCATCCTCCTCCACTTTGTATGTGGACGCCCACCACAGCATGGTGTGCTAAGCAGTGCCATGTCTGCACCCGGGATCTGAACCAGTAAACCCTGGGCTGCCGAGAAGCGGAACGTGCGAACTTAACCACTGCGCCACTGGGCCGGCCCCTATAATACCCATTTTAATGGGCACCTCTTATGTGCCATGCATAGTGTTAGGTCCTGAATGATACAGAGATGGTTAAGCTAACTTGCTCTATTCTTGTGCTGCTTATGGCCTAGTGAAGAGGGAAAAAAGAGGTAAGGAATTAACTGTAATTCAATGAGTTAAATGTTATATGTTGTTTTTGTGAAGAACGGCTAATTCATAAATATCCTTTCTTCCATTAAGCAAAAATATGTGTATTTAGGGTTAATTATGGTAAGATTAGTTTTATGTGGGATATAGAAATGAATAAAACAGACACCCTACTTACAGAGTTTGTGAATTGATAAGGAAGACAAGCATACAAGAACGTGTACATTTCATTCATTTTTGTTTCTCCTATAGTAACTAGCACTTAACGAACATCTGTTAATGAACTTATTTCTTAACAAACTTGTTATTAATAAAAGCAACATTTATTAAATACTTAATATGTGAAAGGCACTGTGCTAAGCATTTCAATTTTAATTCTTTCAACTTTGCTTCCCTTTCAAGCTAGCTACTACACTTTGTTTTCCTTTCTTTAATTACTTAATAGTACATAATCACTACCTTCAAATTAGATCATGTCCTACATTTCTTGGAATAAATAGATGCTCAATAAATGTTCCTTTCCTTAATCTATAGCAGGGTTTCTCAGCTTTAGCACTACTGACATCTCGGGTCAGATAATTCTTTGTCATTGGGAGCTATCTTATGCATTTTGGATCCCTGGACTCTACTCACCAGATGCTAGTAGCACTCCTCCAATTTTGACAAGCCAAAATGTCTCCGGACATTACCAAATGTCCCACGGGATGGAAGGTAGGGGAGAACTGCCCCCTAGTTGAGAATCACTAATCTATAGTAATCTCTCTGTCAAAGGTCAGGACAACTTCCTAACTGCCAAAACCCAACTAACAACTTCCCAATCCAATGCCTTCTCTGCAGCTTCTGAGCACTGCTCCATTTTGAAGCTCTATTTCTTGGTATTCTACGTACCTCTCATTTGCCACTTATGGCTCCCCCGTACTCAGTTTCTTGCTTACTTTTCCCCCTTGCAAACCCTTAAAGTTGCGAAGATCTCCTCTGTTGAGTAAAGAACCCTCCACTTTTTACTTCTTTTTTTCAAATTAACATTTCCTTGAATTTATTCTATCTATGACACATTAAAAGGGAATGCCATTTCCCTCTTTGCAATATTTTGGACATACTGATACCAAAAACCGAGAGTGGTCACAGCTGCTCTGCACAGGCCAGAGACCTGAGGTTCCTGTGCAGCCAGAAGGGCAGGAGATATGAGAGTGAAAAAAAAGCAGGGCTGGAATTTGCCCACATTCTTTGGCTACAAGATAAGACCACTCTCAGCACTTTCTTCTTAGACATTTTTTAATCAAAGAATGTATGTACCTATTTTAAAAGTCAAATAGGATTACAAGACATAATAAAAAACAGTAGTTGCCTGCCTTCTTAGGGGTAATCACTTTTAACTTCCTAAAATGTTTCTTCTGGTATTTACCTTCATATTTCTAAGTAACACAGGTGTACTACTATTTTCTGATTTTTCACTTTTCTAAATAATTTATGAACTTACTATTATGAAAAATGAAGGGTCCACTCCCTTATATCATTACTCTTGGACACAGATTTCCTTCTCACCCACCTTCTCAATTTATATTACAATTTGTTGTTAATTTCAGTGTTAATATTACATCAGAGCCAAGTGTAATGTATTACTTTCTTATACAATTTCTAGTTTTCCTTCTTTTAGTAACTGCCCTAATTTTCATTTACTTAGTTCTTTATATGCCTATTACTATTTCACTATTGAACTCTCTAAGAAAACTGAAAATTCCCTCTCCATTTGGTCAAACACAGGAGAAATGAGTCTCCACCCACTCCCTCCCCTAGAAATATCCCTAATAAGCCCTGCCCTGCTCCCATAGAGTGTTTGCTCTCTAAATATAACACAGACCCTAAACCTCCTTCTCTCTTTCTTCTGTATTATATCCCCTACTTCTTGGACTCCATGCCTTACTCTTTACATTCTTTGTGGTAGAGGACATCTTTGTGTGGTTTCCTAAGGAATAGTGCTGGAGAGTTAAACTTTTGAGACCCTGGATGCATGAAAATGTTTTTACTCTACCCTCACACTTAATTGATAGTTTAATTGGGAATGGAACTTGAAGTTGAAAATTCAGAATTCTAGCCATCGTAGTGGGTATAAAGTGGTATCTCATTGCGGAGCTGATTTGCATTTCCTTGATAACTAATGGCGTGGACATCTTTTCATGTGCATATTAGCTACTTGACCATCTTCTTCGGAGAAATATCTATTTAGATCCTCTGCCTACATTTTTAATTGAATTATTTGTCTCTCAATTATTAAGCTGTACGAATTCCTTATATATTCTAGATATAAGTCCTTTATCAGATATAAGACTTGCAAATATTTTCTCCCATTCTGTGGTCATCTTTTCACTTTCTTAAAAGTGTCCTTTGAGGCACAAACATTTTTGTTTTGTTTTGTTTTGTTTTTTTTTTTTGGAGGAAGATTAGCCCTCAGCTAACTACTGCCAGTCCTCCTCTTTTTGCTGAGGAAGCCTGGCTCTGAGCTAACATCCGTACCCATCTTCCTCTAGTTTTATACGTGGGACGCCTACCACAGCATGGCTGCCAAGCAGTGCCATGTCTGCACCCGGGATCCGAACCAGCGAACCCCGGGCCGCCGAGAAGCGGAACGTGCAAACTTAACCGCTGCGCCACCGGGCCGGCCCCGAGGCACAAACATTTTTAACTTTAATTAAGTCTAACTTACCAATTCTTTTTGTTGCTTTTGGTGTCATATCTAAGAATCTCTTCTCAAATCCAAGATCATAAAGATTTATCTCTATGTTTTCTTCTAAGAGTTTTATAGTTTTAGCTCTTCCATTCAGCTATTTAATCCATTTTGAGTTAATTTTTGTATATAGGTTGAGGTAAGGGTCCAACTTCATTTCTTTTGCATGTAGCTAGCCAGTTGTCCCCGCATCATTTGTTGAAAAGATTCTTCTTTCCCCATTGAATGGTCTTGACTCCCTTGTTGAATATCAGTTGACCACAGACACATAGGTTTATTTCTAGACTATCAATTCTATTCCATTGATTTATATGTCTATCTTTATGCCAGGAACAAACTGACTTGATTACTATTGCTTTGTAAGAAGTTTTAAAACAGGGAAGTGTAAATCCTCCTACTTTTTTTTCAAGATTGTTTTGGCTATTCTGGGTCCCTTGCAATTTCATAGGAATTTTAGAACCAGCTTATCAATTTCTACAAAGAAGTCAGCTGCAATACTGATAGGGATTGCAGTGAATCATAAACATGGGATTTGTTTCCATTTATTTAGATCTCCTTTAGTTTCTTTGAACAACATTTTGCAGCTTTCAGGGTTTATGTTTTGTACTTCTTTTGTTAAATTTATTCCTAAGTATTTTATTATTATCAACTCTATCGTAAATGGAATTATTTTCTTAATTTCATTTTTGGATTGTTCATTGTAAGTAAACAGACATATAAATGATTTTTGTATATTGATCTTGTATCCTGCAATCTTCCTGAATTTGTTTATTAATTCTTATAGTTTTTTAGTGGATTCTTTAGGATTTTCTACATACAGATCATGCAATCTGTGAACACAGTTTTACTTCTTATGCAATTTGGATTCCTTTTATTTATTTTTTTCCTGCCTAACTGAGCAGGTCACATAGGTAATAAGAGATAGACCCTGAATTTCAACTCATGTCTGTTTAAAAATCCATGCTCTTTTCATTATACCCTGCTAATGCTGCTGTTGGGGATAGAGCTCGGAGATAAGAATGGAAAGGTTTATTGGAAACCATTCTGTAAGTGAAGCCACAAATAAAAGGCTAAAGATTGGATTTTTATTTAAGAGACAATGGATAATGATTTTTTATTTAGTATACAATGAATAACCAAGGGAATGACTTGGTTATTCTAAGGAAGTACTGCTTTAGGAAGATAAATCTGTTAACAATGTATACAACGAATTGGAGGAAGAATTTAAAAGGAAGAAAGCTAGTTAAGAGCTCTTACCTGCCCAACAGCAGCTGTATGGTTCTGGTATCAGCTTTTGTATCGTGCTTCCCAAATGTATTCTCAGTTGGGGGGTGGAGGTAATCTTCAAGGTGGTCTTTAAATTGATTCCTAGAGAAGGCTTTGACTCTAAGGTGTGGAAAAATATTTTCTGAGTGGCTAACATATGGGGAAAATCTAAATCAGAATTAATTGAGTTAAAAGATAGTACATAGAGATAGTTCAACAAGGAAAATTTAACATACTTTAGACTTAACTACCTCAAAGATATATAAAACTTCACAATTTACAAAACCCTTTCCTACATTAGAATCTCATTTCATTTCTGTAATAGAGGGAGGAGAGAATATCCCCATTTTATATATAAGCTGGTTCAGAGAGAGCAAAGAACTTAGCCATTTACATATTTAGCAAGCGCCAGTGCTAGGTCTGGATTTTGAGTATCTTAATTCCTAGTTCAGGCTTCTTTTCCACCACATTAAGGATTATTTGTCAAACATTTATAAGATTACTTAGTCCATATCTTGACAAAAAACACATGCTAACAACTACTAAGAAATGAACTGTTGGGATTCATGTATATCCTGTAACTTACTGTGTTGATGCACTAAGAAAATCTTCCTTCATAGAAGGATGAACTTCGTCCAACAACATGCTAGTATCTGGGCTTGATTTCATTGCAGAAATCACCATAGCATTACGCAGTTTATTGCCTTGTTCTAACAGAGCTGAAGAGGGCAAAAGCAGAACATGGAAAATCTAAAATTCAACAGAAATACTTACAATATTTAGCACCTTTCCTATCATAGGACTTACCATAGTCTACTGTAATGGCTTATGTATCTGCCTTCCCCACTAGCTTGAGAATTCTTTGAGGACGTTAACTTTATAACAAATGCTTACTGAGCTTCTGTTATGTGGACTGTTTTAGATGCTGGCATTAGAGCAGGTAATTAAATCTCTATTCCAGAGAGACTGAACTCCTTGTGGAAGTCATTTTACGCACGCATTGACTCTTCCAAATGGTGTTTGTACATAATAAGGTTAGCAATGTCTATATATTATTTTTGTATCCAGGTACCTTATTGAATTCTCTTATTATCTGTGTAACAGTTTTAATGCCATTACTATCCAAGAAACACCAACAACCTTATCAGCTAAGCTTTTAGGAGCCATAGTGATAATCTATCCTAAATTTATACTTTTATGGATGAAGAAAAGAATGTCAAAAAATTTCCATGACTTGTCAGAGATCACAGGAGGTTAACACAAAAGTCTGGATGAAATCTTCAGACTTTCTGATAGGTAAAATTTACCCCATCCCTAAGTAACAACAACAATAGCAATTACAGCAGATAACATTTATTGAATCCTTACCACGTGGTGGGCACTTCTCTAAGTATATTATATATATGAACTCATTTAATCCTTCCAACAATCCTGAGATAGGTATTACTATTTCCTTCATTTTCCAGATGAAAAAAATTGAGGCACAGAGGATAAGTAACTTGCCCAAGTAATGCATTCAGCAGCTGTATAATCAGGATGACTCCACATCCTATGATTTTAACCACTATACTATATAGAACCCTACTTTAGCTCTTAGATCCCCCTTTAAAAGCTTAAGACCAGTGGTATTATTCCAAGGAACACTGGAAAGTATTATTTTCTTGAGGTTCCACGGTTGCTTAAGAGATGAGACTAGATACCAAGTGCGTCTCTTAGTCTAGAGTTTTATAGCTTCTAAAAATAAAGAAGACATGGTGGTCAGGCCAAGAAAAAAAAAAAACAAGCCAAATAGCTCCATAAACATCTAGCATTTGTTAGTATAAAGAGTATCAAATATAGCTTAAAAACTAAAAAAAAAATCACCACGACCAAGAAAACTGAAATATCATCTGTTCAGTGTATGATGTGAAAAATACAACTAAACTAAAAGAAAATAAAGATCATCTATTATGGTTGGCAGAATTCTAAGATAGCTCCTCCAAGATTCCCAGCCCCTAGTGTACACATACTTTCTCCCAGTGATTCAAATACTCATCTAAGTATTGATGTGAAAGGATTTTGCAGATGTAATTACAGTTCCAAATCAGTCAAGCTTAAGAAAGATTATCTTAGTGGGCCCAAGCTTTTTAAAAGGGGAGTTGGCAGGATTTGAAGTCAGAGATTTTGAAGCATGAGAAAGATTTAACGTTATCATTGCTGTCTTGAAGACGGAGGGGGCCATGTGACAAGAAATGCAGGCAGCCTCTAGGAGGTGAGAGTGCCCTGGCTGACAGCCAGCAAGGAAATGTGACTTCAGTCCTCCAACTGCAAGGAACTGAATCTGTCAACAAGAAAGAACTTGAAAGCGAATTTCTCCCCAGAGCTTCCAGATGAGAATTTAGTTTGGCTGACACCTTGATTTTAGCCTGTGATACCCTAAGCAGAAAACTTAACCATAACTTGCTGGACTTCCAATCGACAGAACTGTGAACTAATAAACAGATGTTGTAGTTTAAGCCATTAAGTTTGTGGGAATTTGTTATGCAGCAATAGAAAACAAATATACCCACTCATGGCACTAGCCAGGAATACTGATTGTTAACATTTTGATATATTCCTTATAACTTTTTATCTATGCATACATACACTGGTATTTTACAGAATTTTTTTCTTTTGCAAAAATGGTATATTATGTATACGGTTTTGTAACTGCTTTTTCATTTAACAATATGCATTAACTTTTTTCTACGTAAATAATGGCAGCACAATATTCTATTCAGAATTCATTGTACGTATTTTTGTTTTTATTAAAAAAAAAAATCTCTTTAGGATTTAGCCAGAAAATGGCTGTCTTTTTTATTCAGTAAGAAAGGGTGAGGAAAACATGGTCTACTAGTATTGAAAATTTGGTTAAAGAAACTTGCTATGTGACAGGAAACCCTTGTCCTTTTAGTTTCTAGTTGGCACTGGTTTTACTCAACATAGTTTAAAATTCCTTAATGAGGGAGGCACACTCAATAAATGCTTTATGAATAGTGACAAGCAGTGTCAATAATAAACTTCCTTTCATTTCAGGGCCATGTAGAAAAACAATTATTCTACTGATACCCAAAATGCTTCTAGGGAGAGAACAGCCTTGGTACTTGATGATCTAACCATATCTAGCTATTTTCAATTCCTTAAACACAATACTTCCTTTGTGCTCTCAAAGTTCCAGGTATTTAATTCCATAACAGAATTTATCATGCAGTGTTATAATTGTCTATCTCACCCAATCAACTTCAAGACTAGGGACTGGCTCTTGCCGGTCTTTGTATCCTCGGTGCCTGGGCATATGGCCTGGTATATACATCAGGTGTTTGAGAAAATGTTTTAACAAATATTTCCACTGTGGCATATATCACACATAATTGTACTGTATCTGCTTTAGAGTCTGTTTCCATTTCTTAGGGTCAGGGGCTGTATCTTATTTATCATTGTAACCCCAATACTCAAAACAATGACTAGCACAAAAGAGCCACTCGAAAGATACTTGCTAAATTGAAATGAGCTTAAAATTTTCATCCCTGTTAAATAAAAATTACTTTGGGAATGGTAGTATTTTAAGAGTGATTTAATCAATTATTTACATCTGAATGGGAATAGGTACTAAAGATAGTTTCCAAAAGCAGGTTTTAAAAAGGAAATAAACATTGAGAGGAACAAGTAGGACAAATCTGAGCACAGGTGGTCCATTCATTGGTCTCTAAGTGGTTTCGTTGTTGGAAGAGCCATTCTTAGAAAAGGTTTTCTAAACTCTAATGCATGGCAACAAAACCATTTATTTCCCCTTCTCAAGAGGAAGCTGGTACGTACAGTATAAGGCATCTTTCTGTACCTCAACTCAATAATAATTTCCTGAACACAAAGGAAAGGCACTTAGGTGAGTTCAGGACAAATGTTTCCCTTGTTTATTTTCTAGCGGAGGGCACAGCCTCTGCTAAACACAAGGAGGTATACAGCTTCTGGTTTTTGTTCTGACTCCTTGCTATCTATTCTAAACCCCAACTCTTTTGTTTGTTTTTTTGAGGAAGGTTAGCCCTGAGCTAACATCTGCCACCAATCCTCCTCTTTTCGCTGAGGAAGGCTGGCCTTGAGCTAACATCCGTGCCCATCTTCCTCTACTTTATATGTGGGATGCCTGCCACAGCATGGCTTGCCAAGCAGTGCCAAGTCCGCACCTGGGTGAACCCCAGGCTGCTGAAGCGGAATGTGTGCACTTAACCGCTGCGCCACCAGGCTGGCCCCCAAAACCCCAACTCTTACAAGCAGGATGTGTAGTTAGTGTTTCATAAATACTAGCTGGTTCACTAATTCACTTCTGTACCCCCTTTCCTGATATGATGTCAGTACAATGAAGACCAAGAAGATAATTAAGTTTATTATTTGTTATATCCCTCCCATGTCCTCAGCTCTAGAACTATTTACTAAAGTAGCCCACTTAATCCTAGTCTTCCAAAATCTTGTGGTTGGAAGGGAACTTTAAAGATCCTATCTATCTACTTGATGATTTCATCCAATCTGTAAGTCTCATCAGAAGGTTATCCAATTGTGCTTGACCATTCACTGCTTCTGGAAGCTATATTTTCCCATGTTTGCACAGGTCACACTATTAACTCAGACTGAGTCACAATCTGTCTTGTTTTATCTTTAAATCCACTGATCCCAGTAATTCTTATAGAAGAGGGGGCGTATGGGTTGTACCTGGCATATTTTGTTTGGCTTGAACAGTTGGCCAGCATAGTCTTGATTTAAAAATAAAAGCAGGCCTAGGTAAACAATGAATCTATGCAGGATGAAGCAGAGGACTTTGCCTTAGACGCTAAGACAATAACGAACTGGAGCTGAGGAGCAGCTGCCCTCTTTGATAGAGCAGGAGCTCCCTAACTCTGAGCCTGTGTCTTCATTTTAAAACAGGGATAACAGTCCCTACCTCACTTGGTTTTTGTAAGATTATGTGTATAAGGCACTTGACATAGCACTTAGCATATAATGAATACTCAATACATGGCAGCTGTTTTCTCGAGGCTAAATATCTCTTAGTGGTCCCTTCACCAGCCTAGTTACTCTCCTCAGAAGGAACTCATCTTCTTTAGATCTTTACTCTAATGTTACCCCCTTAACGAGGTCTTCCTTTGCCAACCTATGTAAAGCTAACATCCTCTCCTCTCACGTTCCTTGCTTCATTTTTTCCCATTGCCATTATTACCATCTAACACTACATATTTACTTATCTAGTTTATTACTGGTCTTTCCATCTAGAATATAAAATCCATAAGGCAGGAGTTTCTGTCTTTTTAAAAAAGTTTAAACCGCTGTATCCCTGACACCTAGAAGAGTGCCAGACATCTGATAGGTGCTAAATAAATAATTGCTTAATGAGGGAACAAATCTCCTTGTTAAAGTCTGGTGCCCAGGTCTACACAAAATATTCCAAGTGCTGAGTATAGAGGGACAATTTTCTTTCTTGTAAATGTAGCCTAGGGATGCATTAAAGATTAAAATTAATAGATTATAATCAGAGTATATTTTTAAAAATAGGGGATTATAGACATCTCAGTCAAAAAAACATGAACAGATGTCTTTCTTCATTAATAATAATCCTCACCAATTACATACCCAAATAGTTATTTAGAAGACTTTTCTACTAATACTGCAGATAGTCTACTCTGGAAATTTTACTTGTGAGGGTGGATACAAATTCCTGTCATGTTCTTGATCTCACAGAGATGCATGGCTAACCATTACCGTGTAATGTGAGGCACACCTCTATCACTTTTATAATACCACTCCCTAACATGAGGTGATCCAATCCAGCACCTATTTGCTTTTTTATTTCAGTCTAAGTCCTTACAGAGGTTAACTGACTCCTTTTTACTTTTGGTTGGCTGCGAGTCATATTTAATTTCCAGGCTTAAGATCAGAAGTTGCTGTGCACTGAATGTTCCCACTGAGACCAGAAGTTTTCAGAATGTGAAATGGATTTGGTAGTAGCCTCTGCACAGTGGTACAAGTAAATGCTGCTGCTGAGACAAAAACCTTCCTTGCCTTGAATTATTTGGGAAAAAATAAGGACTAATATTTTTCTATGACAAAGGCTTTCTCCCCATATCCAGGTCCATTTTAAATGTTTCCTTCCTTAAACCTACAATTATAAGCACCTAGTAATTATTTGGAGGTAACGCGGTGGTTTAATAGAGCTGCTTTTAACTGGTGAGAGTTTCTGGACGCCAGTAGGATTACTCACTTTTATTTGGCTATTTAGTTCAAACAGAAATCTTGGTTCTCTTTGTAGGCTGGCTAACGAGCAGAGTAATCCCAATAAATATAACTTAGTCTCAGTTCACAAATAAATACAAACCTGAAAGAAGATCCTTGGTAGGGGGGTTGTTTGAAGAAAGAATGCATGAGTCACTCTGACTCTTGGCAACTGTCCTAATTTGAGGCTGGAATTCAGAACTGTTGAGAAGGGACATCTGCTTCTGTGGGGCTTTGCCTTTCACAGTCATAGACTCTAAACTCTGTCCTGATTTAACATGATGTAGTCCAAAGAAAGAGTCCTTTATTGTATCAGAGTTCTCTGCAAAGTACAAGTGGTCCTTTCCCCTGTTTTAAAATAAAGGAGAACTTCAGCAGTATGTTATCCATTATGGTAAAATTCCATTTTGTCAGAGACAGAAAGTGAATCAGTGGTTTATAGCAGTGTAGCCTTAGACTTTGTAAATCTGTTTTCCATCTCTCAAATGAAATAAATAATAGATGCTTTACCTACTGTTGTACAGTTGTAGCTAAAGTGAGACAATGAAAGAGCTCAGTGCTGAGCCTGACACAAAGCAAATGCTTCATAATTATTTAAAATCAAAATCTATTTCTGTTTCAAGACATACTGCCTTTTTCCTCTTTTCCCTCATGGACATCTATCATGGCATCTGTCTATGATTTAGTCATACTTTTCTGTACGTTGGCCTTCCCACTAGATTGTGAGCAGTCTTTAAAACCAGGAATTGTGTCTTATTAATTTCTGTGCCCAGCACCTGGTACTAAATAAGGATCACAGTGAGTACTTATCACTTATTTGCTGAATGAATGACTACCTTTAGTCTTTTATCAACCACAGATGAAAGACAGAAATTACGAATACAGAGGGAGTTAGCTGACAGACTGACTGGTATTATGTGTAGTAATTACCTTGGAGTAGTTGATCTGCTACTGTTGGCTGCTAATTCTTTTCCATCAATTTTGGTGGCAGGTAGCCTATGAGGCCTTGAAGGAATCAGAAACTGGGTATTGCTGGGTTCAGTACATTCTTTGAATCCCTGCTCAGATGAAAGCACATTTTCTGTCATGTCAGTGGTAGGAAGAGGATTGTAGCTGTCATAAGTTTCTGACAGAGGCTCCAGGGCAAGTGAGACCTGAAATAGACATGTACTATATCAGAAATTTTCTTTAGCACTGATTAATTTTAAGGCTCCCTGCTTAATATAAATTAATGGCCCCTATTCCTTACAGGATCAAGTTCAAATTCCTGCCTACCTCATAAGACTCATCTCTCACTGTGCTTCCCTCCTCCATCTCTCTCTCCTACATAAATCAATTACTTAGGGTTCTGCAAATGTACTTTATATTTCATTCCCTTAATGCTTTTGTATATGCGATTTCTTCCAGTATTACTTCCTCTGTGAAAACTTTTTGTGTCCAGGTAAAGATGTCATGTCCACTCCTGTCTTCATGCTTCTACTTACTATCTATCTATCAATTTAACTTCCATTTATTGAACACTTTACTACAGACCAGAAGCTGTGCTAAGTTCCCCACACAGAAGTTCATGTAATGATTTAACTCTGTCAGAAGAGTATATTACCCTAATTTGAAGATTAAAAAAAAAAAGCAGAGGCTTATAGGAGGTATTTTTAACTTTTAGTTTATCATCCAGATTAGATTATGAATTCCTTCAAGGCATGGACTGTCTTACCCATTTTTCTGTAGACTAATTAGCATAGAACATACTTAGTGTACAAGTCTAGTATGCCTAATAATGCCTAATGGTCTGGTGAATGAAAGAATGACACGGCACCTTCTGCATTCTAATTGCTAGTTATTTGAGAAAAGTAAGGCCCTAGAGTTCTATGCTGGGGATGAGGCAGGGTGAAGATGAGGAATGCTAAGATGAAGGTAATCACTTGAAGTTTCGTTTATCATCTCATTCATGTGAGTTCAGGTTCTCTATTAAAAGGCTCTCCAGTCCTCTGAAAAGCATAATGGAGGAATAAAAAATAAAACAAGAGCCTAAAGCAAAACTTCAGAGAAGAAATCGAAGAATATACTCGAAAAAAGAACAATGGTGTTGAAAGTTCAGTTACAATGACAGAGAAAGCAGAAGGAATTGTTTAAGCAGCCAAAGCGAGTCAAAGAATGATGAATGGCCTAACACAAAAATGAAAGACTGCAGTTAGATGTTTTAAGATGTCTCTGGGAAGGTCAATGGAATAATTTGTGAAGAGAAACTGCCAAGGCACAGACTCAATAAAACACAGTTGGGTCTTGATGAAGAGAATTTTGTTCTTGAATCAGGTAACATAAAGTCTTTTAAATCTATTCATCGTCAAGATTTTCTACAAAGACAAACAACAGGAATGCAGTGGGATAAATACCTTGTGCAGTGATCACTGCAATAGCATCACATAAAATCCTGGCTGCGCAAATGTAAATGTCAGAAAGTGTTCCCTTGCCATTTATCACTTGCCAGAAAGACTGCCACCGTATTCTGGAAACAAAAGAGACACAAAGAACAAAGGCTATGTCCCTGGCCTTAACAGTGACCTGCTGGCTGGCCACTGAATTTTGCTTTATCCCTAAGCAGATCCGAACCAGTCACAAAATAACTCATAGGCCTACACTACCAGCAGCCCTTGAAGAAAGAAAAAGTCCAGGTCCCTGCCACACCCATCTTACAATCAAAACACAGGTGCTGGCCTAACTCCTCTATTCATTTAACAAATATTCGTTGATACTAGCTAGGTGTCAGGCTCTGTGCTTCCAGCCTGATGCAAAGAGATGAGTAAAACATGGAACCTGACCCAGAGGATCACAGTATCTTATAGGAGAACTTTAAAAGAAGTAATTTTAATATAAAATGCTGAGTTCTGAGATAAGGATGTGTACTAGGTGTTATGGGAATACTAAAGAGGAGTCTGAACTTGGGGAACAGGTGAGGAAGAAGTGCCAGGGATGGTTTCTAGGAGTGAAATATACACATCTGAGATTAGAATCTTAAATATGAATGAAGAAAGATAAGTCTGAGGGAGGTTAAGCTAACATTCCAGGCAGAAGGAAGAGCATGAATCAAACTTTGGAGGTATAAAATAGAACACTGTTCCAGCAATTCCTACCAGTCCAAGGGATTTCCACTCCTAACTCCTCTGCTTCCATAGAATGTACCAAATATACACCTGCATTCACCTCCCAGATTGTCATTCCTATCCACCTCTATCACGCTCCTCCCCAATCATGGTTCACTCTTGTGCTCACTTCTCTGCCGACCCCTTCACTGAACCCTGTAGAACTCCTATTTTACACAAATTACCTTACTACGTTAACTGAACATCTTTCTTAAAATGTCCCCATTTCCCCAAGTCTTCTCCAATGGAAACGACTTCTTTCACTAGCCAGGAAAAAGGAAGTTGACTTACTTCTTTCTGGTGCCATCTCCAGACCATCATTCTATGCCCTAAATACATCACATCTCTTCTGAAGCCCGTGCCATCCCACAAATACCATGAATATACCATATAATTCTCAAATTCATAATAGAACAACCTTACAACCTTATCAGGACTCTTATCAGTCTTCTCTCAATGACTCAAGGATCTCCTTAGCACTAAGCTGCCCAAAATGATCTACTATATCTATAATATCTATCAGTATCAGAGAGAGCATATTAGTATGTCTATTTTTCAGACTTATGCCGGTCAACACAGAATTTAAAAAATTTTTAAATTATTTAACAATGTTTTAAAAAATCAGATTTTATGTAAAATTTTGGATTTCTGGCTTCTCTTGAAAAATCAGAAGATCCAGCAATGCTGGGTCCTATGCCAATGTGGCAAAAATTAGCTGGAGTAGACTAGAGGCTTTAGTCAGGGCATGTGTTCTAGTTTGCAAAGTCCCCAGCCATGTCCCAACATGAAGCAAGTGACAAATACTATTTATCATTACACTTGATCTGCTACTTTTTGAAATTTTTATTTTCTTACAGTAAAATGGACATTTTTGTATGTGTACATGTCTATGAATTTTAACCTACGTATAGATGCAAGTAACCACCACCATAATCAAGATATAAAACACTTCCATCACCCCAAAAAACTCACTGGTGCTTTCCCTTTGTAATCACATCCTCTCCTCACCGCTAACCCCTAGCAACAGCTATTCTCTATCATTATAGTTTTGGCTTTTCAAGAATGTCATATAGACGGAATCAGAGAGTATGTAATCTTTTGAGACAGGCTTCTTGCACTCAGCATAATGCCTCTAAGATTCATCCATGTGATGCATCTATCAATAGTTCATGCCTTTTTTTTAAAGATTGGCACCTGGGCTAACAACTGCTGCCAATCTTTTTTTTTTTTTTTTCCGGCTTTATTTCCCCCAACCCCCCCGTACACAGTTGTATATCTTAGTTGTAGGTCCTTCTAGTAGTGGGATGTGGGACACCACCTCAACATGGCCTGATGAGTGGTGCCATGTCCGCGCCCAGGATCCGAACCCTGGGCCGCTGCAGCGGAGCGCACGAACTGAACCACTCAGCCACGGAGGCGGCCCCAGTTCATGCCTTTTTATTGGCTTAGTAGTACCCTATTGTTACTATGGCTTGCCACACTGACTAATTTTCAAGTATTGAAATAGCCCTGCATTACTGGGATAAATCCCACCTGGTCATGGTGTTATTACTCTTTTTATATATTGGTGGACCCAACTTGCTAATATTTTGCTGAGGATTTTTAGGTCTATGTCTTGTACTGTCCTTCTCTAGTTTTGGTAACAAGGTGGTCCAGGCCTCATAAAATAAATTGAGAAGTATTTTCTCCTCTTCTATTTTCTGGAAAAGATGATCTAAAACTGATGCTATTTCTTTTTTAAATGTTTGGAAGAATTCACCTGTGAAA
Organism: Equus asinus; assembly: GCF_041296235.1. NCBI lineage: Eukaryota > Metazoa > Chordata > Mammalia > Perissodactyla > Equidae > Equus > Equus asinus. The sequence continues at coordinate 83,909,186 of NC_091809.1, read as the reverse complement.
TGATCTTGGCCTGGACATTTTTGTTTTTGGAAGGTTTTAACATTTTACACAGATAAAAATAACTCCCTGAGGGGCCGGCCTAGTGGTGCAGGGGTTAAGTTCGCACATTTCACTTCTCAGTGGCCCAGGGTTCGCTGATTCAGATCCTGGGTGGCGGACACAGCACTGCTTGGCAAAAGCCATGCTGTGGTAGGCGTCCCATGTATAAAGTAGAGGAAGATGGGCGTGGATGTTAGCTCAGGGCCAGTCTTCCTCAGCAAAAAGAGGAAGATTGGCAGTAGTTAGCTCAGAGCTAATCTTCCTCAAAAACAAAACAAAACAAATCAAAACAAAACAACTCCCTGATAGTTGTATTTATGTAAAGTACCGATGAAATTTTGATGTGTGTGAAAAGCTTTTGGACAAGATGCTCATGACAAACAAATCATCAAGGAAATGGTATTTCTTTGAACTGAGAAAAGGCTTGAAAAGTTTACTAAAGACTAATGACAATGGATGATGCTCCTGCAACAGGCTTTGTTGACAATGGACTTGTTTCAAAAGTTAAATCCAAAGTGGCAACATTTTGCTAAGACACAGAACCATAAGCCTATTCAGTCTTGTTTACTTTGTCTAAAAAGCTGGAAGTCAAACAACACATGTATATAATTAACATATGATTTTAATAAACTCCTGTAGTCAATGTTTTGATTGATGAACTGGATAAGCAGTACGGCAGCCTGTTATTACTACACGAATATTAGGTGGCTTAGTGCTGAGTGTGGTGTTAAATAAACGTTTTCAGCTTGAGTTAAAAGAAGTCTCTCAGTTTATGTTTTCCAAGGAGAAATCCCAGCCTCAGATCACCAGCAGACACTGACCAAATATAGGGCCATTTTAAGTGACATGACAGGCTACATAAACAATTCAATTACTTATATTTAAGTGCATTCACAAGGAACCACACGATATGTGATTCAATTTATTCGTTCCTTCATGATTGTTTCTTTGGGAAATTTATTTGGCAAAGAACGACCTGTCCTACTTTTCTCTATTTTTCTATGCTGAAATAGGATTTCCAGAAATAAAAGTGATGGCATGAAATACATTATTAAAATTGTAGAGCTAACGACCAATATTCCAAAAAGATTTTTTGATTTCAAACTTTATGGGAACCAACACAGTTCAATCTACCTTTCTCAATTTATACTGAAAGTGTAACACGTGGAGGTTAATGCAGTGCACTACAATACTTAGGATTAAATATGTTTGAAAATCTTAAATTTTACAAATATTTTAGGAGTAATACCATAACTGTCAAAAACTATTGTGCCAAGATTCTACCTCTGGAAATACTCATGTTTGTGAATGGTTATCTTCTCTTATGAAACTGAGTAAAAACTAAATCTTACTCTTAATTAAATGGTTTCAAAATGAATGCTGTAATGCCCATCAAATATAAAATATCTGGTACTGACAACTTGGTACAGAATAAAATTACCAAGTTTCCAGCCAAATCAAAGGAATGGATTTTAAAAGAAATGAATATACAATTAAGCATTCTTGTTTTCGAATTTCAATGTAAAAATAATCATATATATGTATATATTATGTTATATGCTTATATAATAGATAAGTTTGGTATTTTTAAAAAGTCTATTATATTTTTGGCAGTTGATTTTTCTTACAGCCAGCCTGCTTGACTCATTCGTTATTTTTAACATCTGATCTATACCAGTAATGGAATACAAAAAAGTTTCCTCTCTCAGCTTGCTTCTAATGATCTTTACTGTCAATTTACTCTGAGCACCCTCCAGCCACCTTGGCCCTTATTATCATTTAAAACTGTTCAAACTCCATAATCTCAGTTTCCCTTTAGTAACTGTGTATCTGTCTTCTTTGAGGTCTGACTAAACCTAAACCTGATCTTCTCCCTCACAGCAACACCCTAAAGCCACGTCTATTCCTTCATCTTCCAGTCTTCCAGCTCCCCATTGGCTTTACTGACCACCGGTCAGGAAGGATTCCATACATAGTCAATTCAGTGCTGTTCCTGGGGACAGCAAAGCAGTGGTATGACAAGAGCTCCATCACTCACTGCATGTTATCTTTTTTTTTTTTTTTTTAAAGATTTTATTTTTTCCTTTTTCTCCCCAAAGCCCCCCAGTACATAGTTGTATATTCTTCGTTGTGGGTTCTTCTAGTTGTGGCATGTGGGACGCTGCCTCAGCGTGGTCTGATGAGCAGTGCCATGTCCGCGCCCAGGATTCGAACTGACGAAACACTGGGCCGCCTGCAGCGGAGCGCACGAACTTAACCACTCGGCCACGGGGCCAGCCCCTGCATGTTATCTTTTTTTAAAGTTACTGTATTTTAAAATTACTATTATACACTCACGCACTTTAAAGAGTCAAATAGTTCTACAAGTTTGTTACAAAAAACAGGTCCTTCACATAGACCATATTTCTCTTTCCCTAGAGGCAACCACTTTCAATTCTTATATCTGATTCCTGTGGTATTTTACCTCTACAGTTCCAAATAATGTGCTTATATCTATGTCTATACCTTGATCCCCCCACTTCCCAGTTTTTAGGCATTATCTTTAGATTTTCTAATATGGAAGATAAAAATTTAGCTCCATCTCACATCCTTCTACCTCCCTATCCTCCCAACTTGCCAAAGTAGTTACACTGTAAACACTGATTATTGATCAAATTAAAATTGCTGTGTGAACATATATTCTATTTAAAGCTGAACCATGAGATATATACTGATTACTTTTTCTTTTCTGTACAATTTTTACCCAAAATGGCGATAGCCTTATTTCCTTCGTTTTTTTTTGTTTTTATTAATAATTCAATTCTAAATTCTTTGCTAGTTGTCCAAATCTCCTTTTAAGATTTTCAGACGTAACAGGTATTTTACAACACTTTTTTTGTTCCTTTAAAAATCTCTCCCAGAGCTTTAGGACATATTCCAAGTTGGACTAGCTGCCATATGCTCCTGGTATAGAGCTGCCATCCTGGGATCTCTCTTCGCCTTAAATCAAGGGATTCCCTTCATCTCTCTTCTATGATGGATCTCTTGTTTCCAATATCCCATCTCATCTTCTTTCTTAATTTATTTTCTCATTTTGGTGGAAAGTCCTTCAGCTGCTTTGTCAGAAAGCTTGTGAGAGAGGTACAAAGTTCTGATACCTGTACATACAAAAGCATCTTTATTCTAGCCTTATACTAGACAGACAGTTTGCTTGAGATAGGATTCTAGGCCATTTTCATTCAGTATTCTGAAGGCATTATTGAATCATCTTCTGGCTCCTAATGTTTCTGTTGGGAAGCCTGAAACCACACTACTTCCTAATTCTTTGAATGTGACGGTTTCCCCTTTTCTCTGGAAGCTTATAGGATTTTGTCTTTGTTTTCAATGTTCTGAAATGTCACAATGCTACACCCTGGTGTAAGTCAGCTTTCATCCATTGTGTTACACTCAATGAGTCCTTTCCTTTATAAAAAAATTTTAATATTACAAAATATTTTTGAAGGTTTTTATTATGAAAAATTTAAAACACATAAATAAAATTAGAAAAAAATGGTATAATGAACCCAGGTACTCATTATCCAGCTTCAACAATTATCAACTCATGACTAATCACATTTCATTTATACCTTGTCCAACTTCCACTTTGCCACTGGATTATTGTGATGCAAGTCCCAGACATCATACTCTTTCTTCTGAAAATACATTAGTAATAATGTGGGGACTCATTTTTTCCCCAAAACATCAACATAATACCATTAGCACATCTAAAGAATTCATAATAATTTTTTATTATCAAAAATTGAGTCAACATTCCAATTTTGCTGATTGTTTCTAATTTTTTATAATTATTTATATGAATCAGGATCCAAATGAGTTCCTCAGGAAGCTTTTTCATTTTGGAAACTGATATATTTAATACTGGAAGTATGTGAATTGCCTGCCAGAGACCAACACTCTTTAAAGAAAACAAAATCAAGTCCACAGCATATAAAATTCATAATGTCCAGTATGCAATAAAAAATTACTAGAAGCAGGAAGTGCCCCATAACCTAGAGAATGATGAAATCAATAGAAACAGATCCAAAATGACAGAGACAGCAAACTTAGTATACAGGATCTTAAAATAACTACTATACAGATGCTCCTAATGCTCAAGGATGTAAAAGAAAACATGAATGTAAAGACAGAAATAAAATGTACATTTAAGAAATGAAATGTAACTTTTAGAGATGAAAAATACGATATCTGAAATGAAAATGTGACTGATAGGATTAAGAGCAGATTAGACATTGCACAAGAATAGTGAATTTGAATATACAGCAATAGGAACTATGTAAAATGTGTGACTCGTGGAAAAATATCAAGGATCCAATTCACATGTAATGGAGATTCATGAAGTCACATGCTGGCTCTTTGATAAGATTAATAAAATTGTTAAACTTTAATCTAGTCTGATCCAGAAAAAAAAGAGAGAAGACATAAATTCCCAATATCAGGAATGAAAAAGACGAGACCATCACGAATGAGAGTGAAGGAATATTGTAAATAAGTTTGTGCCAATAAATGCAACAATTTAGATGAAATGGACAAATTATTTGAAAACCAAACTAGATTTTTGAAAACCAAAGAAGATTTTATTGCAGTCTTGCACAAATTGTGTACCTTGACTCACCTGGAAATGACTTTAGGTGGTATTTAGACCCAACATTAAATGGCACTGAATCACCCAGTGAGGAAGTCAGTTCCCTTTCAATCATTGCATCAAGGGGAAAGTCTCCATGCGGGACTAGTAAGTCTGCAACACCTCTCTAATATTTGTTGATTCTTTTTTTTTTAACAAAGGTGTTGCTGCACATTCAGGGTCTCAGCAGGTAACAGCGTCTAGGTAGAATTTAATAATGTCATGTAAAAAAGGTGGAAAAACCCAAATGTCCACCAACTGGCAAATGGATTAAAAATTGTGGACTATCCATAGACTGGAACACAATTCTGAAAAGGGAACTACTAATACACAACGTGGATGAATCTCTAATACTGGCTGCTTTCACTTATTCTATTACTATTTCTTAACCTGGGTGAGGAGCCAATAGGTGTTCACTGTATAGTTATTCTTAAATCTTAATACATATAAGATATTCTTTTCCATAATAAAAACCAAGAAAAAGTTAAATGAAATAAAATGAACAGTGCCTAATATGGTAGGTAGGCATACAGTAAATTTTTAAAAATTAATTAATTTATTTGTTTTCCCTCTTCTCCCCAAACTCCCCAGTACATAGTTGTATATTCTAGTTGTAGATGCTTCTGGCTCTGCTATGTGGGATGCTGCCTCAGCATGGCTTGCTGAGCAGTGCTAGGTCTGTGCCCAGGATTTGAACCACTGAAACCCTGGGCCGCTGAAGTAGACCACACAAACTTAACCACTTGGCCATGGGGCTGGCCCCAGTAAATACTGATAAAAAAAGTTATCAGCATGAACTCCTTCACTTTTGTCCATCTCAAAATGTTTGTCTTTCTTTCTGGTTATAATTCTTCCATTCCAGAGGTAACTCTATTAGTTGTGTTCACAACAGAAACTCATTCCCATCTAATTCTCTTCATTACCTCACTTGCTCAATTATCCTTTTTTTTGAGGAAGATTAGTCCTGAGCTAACATCTGCTGCCAATCCTCCTCTTTTTGCTGAGGAAGACTGGCCCTGAGCTAACATCCATGCCCATCTTCCTCTACTTTAAATGTGGGACGCCTGCCACAGCATGGCTTGCGAAGCGGTGCCATGTCCACACCCGGGATCCGAACCGGTGAACCCTGAGCAGCCAAAGTGGAATGTGCAAACTTAACCACTGCGCGACCGGGCTGGCCCCGCTCAATTATCCTCTTTTATTTTCAGTCTCTTTTTTCACTTGCTTTTCTCTTTGGTCTACAAAACAAACCCACTCTAAAAAGGGGGTCACTAAATTTATTCTGTTGTGGCAGACAGTAAACATTTTAGGCTTTATTGCATATTCTTCTTTTTAAAACAACGCTTTTAAAATGCAAAAACCGTTTTTAGTTAAAAGGTCAGATGTGGTCCACTGGGCAGTTTTACCAAGCTTTCTTCTAGTATCAACAAACTTCTCAATTCTGCTACCCAGTATCAATACTATCCTCTCAAATAAAGTAAATTTGGCACATCCCTGTCACGTACCTAAGCACCATATTAAGGTTTCCTTATTTTTTCATCTCATTTAATCCTCGCAACAATGCTATGACACGAAAGTTTTAGTACCTTCGTTTTACAAAATAGGATATTGAAGCTCAGAGAGTATAATGAACACCAGAATTGTTTTTGTAACCAATTTCTCCATGTCCAAGTCTAGGGCTATTTCCGTTAGATCACACTACCTCTCCCTCTCTTCACTGCCATTTACCTGGGAAACAGAAATCTCTAATTGTGATTTCTACTTCTTTACTGTAATTAGTACTTATTTTCTTATTGCATAGTCTTTCAAAATCTGACTTCCACCTTCAATGCTCTATGAAAACAACTTTCCAACAAACCCAATGACACTTAAATAAAAAACATACAAGTATTATTGTATCAACTGACATTTAAATATGGGGAAAAAAATGATACAGCCACTTTAGAAAACAATCTGGCAGTTCCTCAAAGTTAAACAGTTACCATATGATCACTATTCTACTCCTAGGCATATCTCCAAGAGAACTGAAAACATATGTTCACCAAAAACTTGTACACAAATGGTTATAGCAGCATTATTCACAATAGTCAAAAAGTAGAACAATCCAAATGTTCATCAACTGAGGAATGGATAAACAACATGTAGTATATCCATACAATGGAATAATAGTCAGCCATAATGAGGAACGAAGTACTGATTCATGCTACAACATGGATGAAAGAAGCTAGTCACAAAAGGCCGCATAGTATATTATTTCATTTATATGAAATGTCCAGAAAGTAGATTAGTGGTTGCCAAGGGCTGGAGAAGGCTGAAAAGGGGAACGACTGCTAATGAATATAGTGTTTGTTTTTGGGGTGATAAAATGCTCTGAAACTAGATAGTAGTGGCGGTTGTACAAGCTTGGGAATATACTAAAAACCACTGAATTGTATACTTTAAGAGGGTAAATTTTATGGCATGTGAATTATATCTCAATTTTAAAAATAAAAAAATTTACCTAGAATCCTTTACTCCAATTGTTTTCAATTTTCTTTGTCTTTTTATCATATGCATATGTGTGGATATAATTTTAATTCTCTTTTGTCGTCAATCCAAAATCATTTTGCCATGCTGCTACACAATCATAACTACGTAATTTTATATTTTATGGAAACAAAATATTTCACTAATAGACTACAATTTTAGTATCGTTGAATAAATTATTTTTACTTTTTCAATATTAAAAGTGTATTTCCATAACTAGACCTAAGCATAGAGCTTCCCTCTCTTTTTATGGTATTTCCTTAACATAAGTTCCTAAAAATAGAATTACTGAGGTAAACGATATGTGACAATTTTTATGGCTCTTGAAATAAAATGCCAAACTGTCTTGCAGGTCTGATGCAAATTTATACCATCATTAGAAAAGTATGAGCAAACTAGACTCCACCATAAGGTAACCAAGATACGGTGTTCCTATTTTTTAATTTAATATACTGCAAATAGAAATATGATAAATACAATAAAGAAAACGTTAAGTTCTTTCACTTAGTTGGATCTATTTCCGGACTCTATACTGTTCCACTGACATAATTACGTGCTTGTGGTTTTATAATAGGTTCTTACATCTGGTAATATGTTCTTTCCTCATCTTTTTCAAACAATTTTCTGATATACGTGTTTAAATTTCTACACATAGTTTAGAATACACTTGACAAGGCATCAAACTTGTGAAACTTCTCAGGGATCTGAATAGTCAGCATTGTTTAGGAAGCACTCCCAAAGAGCCTCCTTCAGAAAGGGACCCGTCTATGTTCTTTCCCACCATCCTGTACATATCTATAGCATAATTCATATAACCCTGTGTTCTACTTGTTACTCTTTTATATTTCCTCCTATATGACTTTGGAAAACTAAACAAAAAGACCATCTCACATCTCCGTATCTTAAATTAATGGTATATAACAGTGTATCAAAAAAATGCAGGCTGAATGAATGAATGAATACATCAAAGACACCACTTGCATGAGTCAAAACAGCAATTACTGCTTGGCACTATATTAGGAGCTGTGGGAAAAACAAAGAAAGTAGGAAACATTGTCCTGCTTCCTAGGGAATCTAGAAACTAAAAGGGGGGCTGGCCCAGTGGCGCAGCAGTTAAGTTTGCACATTCCGCTTCTCGGTGGCCCAGGGTCCGCTGGTTCGGATCCCGGGTGTGGACATGGCACCACTTGGCAAAAGCCATGCTGTGGTAGGCGTTCCACACATAAAGTAGAGGAAGATGGGCATGGATGTTAGCTCAGGGCCAGTCTTCCTTAGCAAAAAGAGGAAGATTGGCAGTAGTTAGCTGAGGGTTAATCTTCCCAAAAAAAAACTAGAAGGAAGGGAAATTAAAGGCAGACTATTAATACATAACTTTAGAGACTATGTAGGATTATAACTGAACAATGATTATGTAATTAATGTTGTTATGAATTTAATAAAGAGTACAGAGAAGAATGAGTACAGTAGGAGCTGCGAAGGACTCTTGGAACTTGAGATGGGCAGGAAAGTACTAAGAGGATTTGGGATAAGTGGAAAACAGAGGTATGTTATAGTCTGTGGGTAAAAACACGAACAAAGGCATGAGGGGGAATTAGGTATACGGGAGTCATGTGCCTATCCATTCTGCAAACAGACAACTACTTTTGCCCAAAAAGTTTATTTTACGCAGCAAAGAATTAAAATAATTTTACCTGGAGTTCTCCAAGTTTCTTAGATGTTGGTGAAACAATGGTAAAAAATCCATTGATGTGACGGGTTGGAGAAAGCTGGGCTAGTCCACTGATCTGAACTCTACCAATTGGAAGATGATCAAGTTTGGTGATTACTTCCAGCACCAGCACAGCCATATCTAATCAAAAACAATTACAACATAAACAGATATTTTTCATTTACTTTATTTATTTAGGAAATGGGGATGGGACATATGTTAGAAAACTTTATTACTGAAAAAAATTACTTTAGGGGCTGGTATGGTGGTTAAGTTCATGTGCTCTGCTTCAGTGGCCTGGGGTTCATGGTTTCAGGTCCCGGGTGTGGGCCTACATATCGCTGTCAGGCCATGCTGTGGTGGCAGCACATACACAAAAAATAGGGGACGATTGGCACAGATGTTAGCTCAGGGACAATCTTCCTCAAGCAAAAAGAGGAAGATTGGCAAGACATGTTAGCTCAGGGCCAACCTTCCTCACCAAAATAAATAAATAAATAGGAAAAGCTTCTAAATTGGAAAAAATTTTTTTAAATTATTTTATTTTCAAATAGATCACACACTTATCATATCAATCTGGTGGTACAGAAGAGTGAACCCAAGATCAAAAGAACAATAAAGTTTTAAAGAAGAATGAAAATACTTTGCATGGAGGAAAAAAATTACATTGAATAAAAATTTTAAGCATATCAAGCATAAGGAAAATACCTTTAAAAGAGTATTTTTTCAACATTTGGCAAGAGCTCAGGCTTTGGTTTTGAAATATAAAAGCAACAATTCTCAGTTCTTTTATTCTCACCATTTCTAGTTTGGAATTGGACAAAGGGCTTCTCTTATATAGATGCAAGGGTCTATCTGTGCCTCCCAGGAGTATCTAATTGCTTACTCCCAGGTTATATATCTGGAACACTAAAATACTCAGAGCACTTGGAACTAAGAAGAATAGAAATAAACTCCTTAACTGTATTCTTAGAATTAGTTGCTCAGACTTAATACCTTCATGGTCCTAATCTACAGCAGGAGAAATAAAATACATGCATATGGACTCTGAGATTATTTCCGGACAGTATAACTTCTGAATATTTTCTTACCAAAGTTGAGAAAATGGTTCATTTTCACCATTTGTTCAATTCTGTAGTGGAAAGAGTATAGGACTTAGAAGACCTGTGATTGTGTCATGGCTCCAATATTCACAAGCTATGTCTGTGTAAGCCACAGCTGTCTGCAAAACAGGCATCATAATACCCCCATCATGGCTGTGAGAGGAACGGGGGTATTACAAGTAAAACACGTAGCAGTGTCCTCTCACATGATAGTTGCTTAATAGTTGTTATATGACTTTAGGCAAATTACTTAACATACCACAGTCCCTGTCTTACCTACTCACGGAAATTATCTGAAAATCATATGAGCTAAGAGATGAAAGTGCTCTGTAGACTATAAAATGATGTGCGTATGCAGAATAAAGGAAATGTACCAACATTTGTTGGCTATTTACCAACAGCTAGGCTCTTCACGTCTCATTAATTCTCCTAACAACTCCATGACATAGTTGTTTCTGTCTCCATGTAAGGATAACACTGAGGCTCAGGGAGGTAATGTAACACTCCTAAGTTCACCCAGCTTTAAAGTGACAAAACTAGGCTAAGAGTTCCACCCAACTATAAAGAACACAACTCCATGCTGCTTCATTATTTATTACCTCTAGAGAGAAAAAACTTAATTCCTAATGGGCTTCTGACCTCTATCCTTCACTTTTGCTGTGGACTTAGAATCCCCGTTGTCCAGCATTATTCCCACCCCTAATGCCTTTCATGTTCCTACTGACTGAATCCTATCTGATTATAAGAGAGGCAAAAATCAAGTGGCGAGGCTCAGTGAGGAATCCAAATTTTCTTAGATTCTACTCTAACCTTCCCATGCTCCAAACATTTTCATGGCTATTTCCCATAAAGAGATAAAAGGGAAGGGAGGAAAGATGCAAGAGAGTATGAGGGATATATTAGAATCCTATGATCTATTTCCTGAGGCAGTATAGCATAGCAACACCAACCTAAAGTTCAGGTGCCAAGCCTAATGCATTCTGTATTATCCCATAGGATGCTCAAATAAATGTCTGACCTATTGATTATCATACTAGTAGATATCTTCTCTCCTACTGAGGAATTTCTAATAACTCTTCATTTGTTAAATTATATAAATACCACCTAAGGATTTAAGTTTTAGGTGTACAATACCCAGAGCATCTATGGGTGGGTATCGTTTACTAGTGCTTATCACTTTCTACCTACTATTGCAACTAAACTTCTCTGTCGACTCAGCTAGAATTAGATGCCATTCTGGTTAAATTTTTAAATTCATTTTTGTAATCCCCATAGTGCCTAGCACAACGTCTAGCACGTGTAGATCCTGTAGATCCCTGTAGAGGATCCTTCCCTTCTCTACAAACCTGTATTACTTACTCACTAACCACTCATTTGGCATTTAGCATGTATTATCTTGTACTATTAGTAAATTTTATATCTATACCTTCTATCCTCGAGCATAAGGAAAGTAAGACCCAGAACAGAGGCTGCAGTTACTACTTAAAGAAGTATGATGTGGTCAAAAGTGCATGAGTTTTGGTGTCAGACAGAAGTGGGTTCAAATCCTAGTTTTGTCATTTATCAACTATATAACCTTACAGAGTATTCATTTCATCTCTCTGAACCTTAGTTTCATTATCTACAAAACAGAGAAAATGTCTATCTTGCGGAGTTATTAAGGATTAGAAATAACATGTATCAACCGCTAGCACATAGTATACTCTCAATAAATGGCGGCTATTATAAAGCCTCTTTTGATTCCTCAATAATTAACAATGCCACAGATACTATGTACACAATAACACCTATTGCGAACAACATAACCACATGCTTACTAGGCCTGCGGGTGAAATGCTAAGACAAAAATATACCTGTTAGATAGGACGTAAACTGCTTTGGACCACAGCGAATAGCATAACGTGTAGTTGTTCTCACAGCTTTTGGTTCAGTCTGCAGTGTGTCCCTGGGACAAAAGAGGGTTCCATCCGATGTTTCTCCCCACCATCTCACTCGGACAAGAACGGAAGTGGGAGGCTTTGAGATCTTCCATATGACTTTATTAACAGTAAGTTTCAGAAAGCAGCGTAGCTGGCCTTCAACCAGAGGTGGTAAGCTTGTAGATGGAGAAATGTCACTCAAACCTGTGGAGGAATCCAAGAACACTAAGTCAAAATTTAGACTATACATGGAAAACATATAATCTGCTTCTTGAATGAAAACACACAAAAACATTTTAGTCTCTAAAGAGAGAAGGCTATCCCAACCTATTCTAATACATGAGAAATAACTAGGACACCAGACTAAAGAATAACCTACCTGGTCACTTAAGACACCTTGATATCTAATTAGTATTTAGGGTTTGATTCAGGTTCTTGTAAGTAAAGAACATACCAACTTAAGACATGCTAATATCAACTCCTCTTTAATTAAAAGGTACCATTTGAAAAATACAAACATAATGATACAGTAGATAGGTTTTTAAAATCTCAAAAATAGTTGAAATTTTTCTTCTAAGTACTGTTGTTTTGATTATTGCAATGTCCACAGTTATGTCATCTTTACCTAACTCTCTTACTTTAAAACCATCACTAGGGCTGGCCCAGTGGCGCAGCGGTTAAGTGCGCACATTCCACTTCGGCGGCCCAGGGTTCGCAGGTTTGGATCCCGGGTGCAGACATGGCACTGCTTGGCAAGCCATGCTGTGGTAGGCATCCCACATATAAAGTAGAGGAAGATGGGCATGGATGTTAGCTCAGGGCCAGTCTTCCTCAGTGAAAAGAGGAAGATTGGCAGCAGTTAGCCCAGGGCTAATCTTCCTCAAAACAAAAACAAAAACAAAAAAAACCATCACTAAATATAAAACAGCAACAATTTCCTTCACTCAACTCTCAAATGATTCAGTCTATACCGTACAACTCAGCATTTCAATAAAGACCACCTTAAAGTGTGTATGTCTTTTCTTTCCTGCCAACAATATAGTCAACGAGCACAGAGACTATCAACTTCCTATTCTGCCACTATTTTTTAGCAAAGTGCTCGGTTCACAATATTTATTGGCTTTTATAAGATTTATTGGATTTCAGACAGACAAAATCTAAATGAGGCAATTACTCATGACTTTCTATAAAACTTTCCATTAATGACCCTGATTGTCTTCCATTCACAGTATCTTAGAACCAAGACCTGGTAGAGATTTAAGAAACATTCCTATATTACACATACCTTTCTATGCCTCTATCTTTTCCCTTGGGGAGTGGTCATGACACACAAGAAGAAAATATACTGGAGTCTATCAGATCAGGAATGTATATAACTAATTCTTTGGGTTTCTAAAGCGAACATCCTCTCTGCTCTCTACAGTGGAGAAAAGACCCACCATAATCTTTATGGATAACCAGTTTCAACCTAAAATTTATACACAGGTGTGTATATGAACATTATTGCATATGCACATGGTATAGCGAGAAGGATATTCTTACGTTATTTCTATTGCGACTTTCTTCCTATCAACCAAATATGCTTGACTGGTTTAACACAGGGAGCACCCGTATTGAACACTTCCATGCTTCTGTCTCATATCCTCCCATCATTCTGGCAGGAAAGACACTACTTCAAAACTGCCTTACTTATCTTTAAACAGCTTGGAGAAGATTCATTCCCAGACTGTAGCTTCAGTCCTCAACCCAATGGCCTAATGTACTATTACTATTCCTAATACCTCTTTGCCTGTAATGTAAAAAGGCAGAGTCACCCAATTTATTTTGTATTGTTTTTTGAGGAAGCCCTGTAGAGATTCAATTTCCAGTTTCCTGATCTGCCTTGAGTTTCTGGAGTGACTGTTGTCGCTGCAGCTAACATTTTCCTACTCTCTTGATGAGCTTGTTTCTCCTCGAGCTTACTAACCTGATAACATCCTCTTGCTACACACTCTTCCATCACCTCAAATCCTTCAGAGATCTTCACGCCTTCAACCCCACCCCAGCCCTATCACACCCTGTCATGCCCCTCTTTCTTCCTTTCTCATCCACAACTATCTTTCCCAACTCCTGCTTATAGCCTTTCATGCCTCATGATTGTCTCACACTTCGCTCATTCAAATAACATTTACTGAGTCCTGCTTTGTGTTAGTTCTTGGGGTGTCAGTAATGTATAAAACGTCATCTTGGGGGCGGGGCCAGTGGCACAGCGGTTAAGTGCCCACGTTCCACTTCTCAGTGGCCCAGGGTTCACCAGTTCGGATCCCGGGTGCGGACATGGCACCACTTGGCAAAAGCCATGCTGTGGTACACATCCCACATATAAAGTAGAGGAAGATAGGCATGGATGTTAGCTCAGGGCCAGTCTTCCTCAGCAAAAAGAGGAGGATGGGCAGCAGATGTTAGCTCAGGGCTAATCTTCCTCAAAAAAAAAAAAAGTGATCTTTGCCTATTAGGATTACTGACATACTTGCCTCACCAATTTATGTTTCTTCCAGTCCCATGTGGACCTCCAAAGCCATATCCAACCCCTCTACACACATTTAACTGTTATCAAAAACACACCTAAATCATGGCAATGTAATGTACAGCACCATGACTACAGTTAATAACAGTGTATTGTGTATTTGAAAGCTGCTAAAAGACTAGATCTTAAAAGTTTTCATCACAAGAAAAAAAATTTTTTTGTACCCATGTATCAGATGATGGACGCTACCTAGAGTTACTGTGGTGATCATTTCGCAATATATAAAAAACCCAACCATTAGGTTGTACACCTGAAAAGAATATAATGTTATGTCAATTACATCTCAATTTTTTTTTTAAAACCTAGAATTTTTTTGTTCCCTTCCTCTAGAAGCGTCCTACCTGTACCTTTTTAGCCCTCACCTCGCCACATTTATTCGCCCTCTTTGCCCCCCTCTCCAGCCCCTATTTCCATTCCATTCCATTTTGGTGGCCCAACTGCTCTGTCTTTTAACCTTTTGATTCCTGGTTATTCTCTCTTCTCTGTCTTTTTTTTTTTTTCGTAGGCCGGTGTGGGGGTCTCCCTAGAATTCCCTCTGCTCCCCTAACTCCGCCCTATTACGCTTTCCTCGACCTTTAGGCTCTCAGGTTACCTCTCTTCTTACTGCAATGGCCGCCCCCAGGCCCTTGGCCTTTTCGTTGTTTCATGACGAGCCCGAGCTCTTCTTCACCAGCTCAACTCCGACCCCAGCACCCAAGCAGTAGCCTCCCGCCATCCTTTCCCACAGCGCCTGCGTTCCCTGGTAACCGGCGCCGCCGGGCAGCCTGGGAGGCAGGAAGACGCGGCTCTTCCTCTAACAGTCTCTGGGAAGTGGTGAGAAAGAAGGCGCCAAGACTCTTTCCCGCCAATAGACTACAACACCCAGGATGCTTTGCTACACTACCTCTGAGGGGTTGGAGGCTGTCGCCTACACCTGCGCAAGCGCAAAGGGATACGTCTGTTGAGAACTCCATTGCCCAGGGTGCATTGTATTCAGGAGCGTTTCTCTTTCCGGCGAGGATCGTCGAGTTTTCCGCTTGAGGTCTGAGGGGTGGGCTGACTCCGTTACCCAGATTCCTTTGTGGAGGGGTGTTGCGCACTTCCGGTGGAAGTGCTGAGGAGGGGGGGGGTAGCCGGTGGGCGGTGGGCGGTCCTGCCGGTACCTGGGTGCTGTCCAAAGGCGACAGGGCGTCGCTTAGGGGAGCGAGCTGTGACCGGTTGGGCCGCCCTTAGCGTGGGACGAAGCTTCGGCTACTGTTTTAACTATCTGCGGCCTCCCCTTCATGTCGGCCCTCGAGAAGAGCATGCACCTCAGCCGCCTGCCCTCTCGCCCTCCTCTACCCGGCAGCGGGGGCAGTCAGAGCGGAGCCAAGATGCGAATGGGGTACGTGACTCGTACCCCTTCTCCCTGGAGGCCAGGCCCCGGCCATTGGAGGATGGTGTCTCTGGGCGTTGAGAGCGGCACAGCGAAGGAGGCTACGGTTAGGAGAGAATGTTAGCAGCGGCCTGAGACGTTTAGATGGAGTGGAAGGCAGATTTGGGGACTAGGGCAGGCGCCAAGTCTATGGAAACTGGAGGACATAGTATTGAAGTGAGAAGGGAATGAGGCAGAGATTGAGGAAGCTGAGAGGGTGATTTAAGAGAGGTAGGAGGCACCTCCAGCAGAAGGGATGGAAGAGGATGGAGGAAAGGGAGTAGTGCCGAGACAAAGGTGGCGAGGAATCTGCCAGGGAGGGTTGAAGGAAGTGGGGGTGACTGAGAGGAAAGTTGAGGGGACTTAGGGGAGCAACTAGGGAAAGATTTGGGAGGAGTAAGAAGACTGTGAGAACTAGATATGAGAAAAGCTGAGGGAAATAGAGAACACCTGAGGCAGAGTTGGAGAAGGAAAGAGAGCTAGGAGCAGAAGGTTCTAGAGAGAGTTCCTAGAGGTGTAAGAGGCAGATTCAGGGAGATGAGGGGGTGACTAGGAGATTTGGTCTCAAGGGAGAACTGAGAAAGCTTGGGGAACAGGCCTAAGGAAAGATGGAGAGCATAGCCAGGAAGTCTTTTAAGGATAGTAGGAATGTGCTGAGAAGTGAGGGTAGGAAATAAGGGGAGGAGTCATGAGGGAGAGGGCTGAGTTGCTTAGAGAGTGGCCATGGGCTCTAGAAATTGAGAAATGACTAGGAATGGGGTTTAGTGAATCGAAGTGCTGCCGAGAGGTGAGGGCTGGTAAGCTCCGAGAGGAAGATTTGGGCCGTTGGCTTTTGCTGGGCAAATAGGTCTAATGGAAGCTATGTACTGGTTTGATAAGACTCTGAATTAGTGAAGTATTGAGAGTAGCTATTTATGATATCTTGGGGAGAACTGTTTACTGGGAAAGGAGGAGCTGTATTGAAGAGATAGGCTTTTGGAGTTTTAGGTTGTTGAATGGCTTGTGCCAGGTTAGAGTTTACTTAGGTGTAGGAGAGAGAGTATGAAGAGTTGAACAGGGGAGAGGTAATTGCTGGAAAGCAGAGAGAATTGAATTGGCACTTGGTTTTGAGTGGTATTTGTAGTATCAGATAGGATTCTAGTGGCTGTAAAGAGAAAAGAGGAAGAATACTTAGGTATGAAGTAGTCAAGTGTGTGTGTTTGGGATTCTAGACATAGGTTGGTAGGTATTCTTGGAATAAGGACTAGAGAAGAGAAACCTTAGATTCTGAAGAAGTAATGTGTACAAAAACTGATCAAAAAGGAGATGAGGATAGGAGATGCAGTACTGTGAAAGTAGGTCTTAGGAACAAAGAGAAAGGAGAATCCTGTAAATTAAAACAGTGGGGTGGAGGAGTGATGAGAATGATTGGAAAAACCAAGGAAAGAAACTAAGAATTGAGGTGGAGGCCTGACTATGGTACACAGTAGAAAAATCGGAAAACGTGGACAGAAGGAGATAAGTTGATGGATGCATGGTAGAAAGAGGTGGTAGAAGGCTACATACAAGGTAAAATGAAGATTGTTTTGGCTTTGGAAGACAGCAGGGTAGGACTGTAACATGAATAAGGTGGATCTGGAAACTGATCCATAACAGATTATGGGGGAAAATTAACCTAGAATATAAAATTAATGTAGCAGTTATTGTTGACGTGTGTCTTAATTGCTGCATTTCTTAAACTAAAATCTGATCTTTCAGTATACCAGCACTCTTATAAAAATATCTAAAAATATTAGCTTTTAATGACTACACGTGCTTCAGATAAGTTTAATTAGAACTCAGCTTCTCACTTTGTCAAAACAAGTTATCTGAAGATGAAGAACTGGAGAAAAATACTAAGAGAAAATAAAGGGAAAATCTTCTGATTAGAAGATTGCGTAGTTATAATTTATCATCTTTAAGTAGAAGCTTTGGTCTTCGTAATTTAGGTTAACTGCTTATCCTGGTAAATAAAGTTCTTTAGAAGGATGCTTCTTTATAGTATGGTGAAGAGAAAAGCATATGTTGGTGAATTTTGTGTGGTCCTCAAGTGGCTTATTTTCCTCTATTCTTCTTTTCTTCTTTGGTGTTGAAACGTAGGCGGGCTTCATCTAAGTCTAATGTTAGTGATAGTATAGACTCTGTCCCCTGTGGAATCATAAAGCTGGAAGAGAGCTTTGAAATGATCTCATCACGCCACTTCACTGTATAGTTAAGGAAACTAAGACTCAGAGAATTCTGTAAGGTAAACTAGGAGGCAGGGGACGGTATTTCCTCTTAATAAATGAGAAAACTGAAACTCAAGTTTTCCTCATAATAAGGCACCCTCTTAGAAGCTTAGTGGTAGGGCCACTAAGGACTAGGACTTGGCTCTCTGGACTCTAAGACCCATTGTGTTTTTTGGATTCGTAGTTGTTATCCTGGCAATACTTAATTTGTGGATCTTATTCCTTTGCAAATACTATGGGGTTCAGTCTTTTTTCCTCCATCAGTTCTGATTTATGAAGTCTCACTTTCACCAATTTCAAAGCATCCTTCTCTTTCTCCTACACACTTGCGTTTTTTCTTATCTTCCCATCTTTTTCCACTCCCACATCTCTCTCTTACTCAAGCTGGGCCTGTTCCGTTGACAGTCTCTTATATGACTTACTCTTTCAACTATTTTTCATAATCTCTTGCCTTCAATTTCACTAAACCTGACGTAGATGTGTTTGCCTATTTAGGGTGGTTTTGAGTTTGTGATTTTTCTTGAGTTTCCATAATTTAGTTTTCCAAATTGGACTTAGTAGTGCCAGAGTATTGCTGGATAATGTAATAATAGTAGTTACTTTTTTTTTTCTCAGTAAGTGTAGTATGCCATGCATTGTACTAGGAGCTTTATGTGTGTTATTTTATTTAATCTGCCCATAGCTGGGCAAGGTGGATATTTCCTTGAATTTATTATAAGTAAGGAAATTCAGACTTGGAGATTAAAGGTTACCCAACTAGTATGTGGCAGGACCAGGACTCAATCTAGGTTTAGTCTCTAGAATCTATTCCCTTTTCAGGACACCAACACTTTTTCTTGGGTAAGACTTGAAATCCTGGTTTTATTGTTCCAAGATAGATGCCAGTAGATGATGCCAAAAACAGTGGTTTTGAGCTTTTTAATTAAAACTTTTGGAGGTACTCTGATTTGGGATCCCTGCTTGCAACTGGTATCTTAGTTTGTTAGGGGGGCCATAACAAAAATGCCATAGACTGGGTGGCTTATAAACAGCAGAAACTTGTTTCTCACCGTTCTGGAGGCTGGGAAATCCAAGAGCAAATCACCTGCAGATTCCGTATCTGGTGAGGATGCTTCCTGGTTCATAGACAACAGTCTTCTGGAAGTGTCCTTAGAGGGCTCTGTGGGGTCTCTTTTAGGAGAGCACTAATCCCATTCATGAGGGCTACACCCCCATGACCTCATCACCTTCCAAAGGCCCCACCTCCAAATACCATCACATTGGACATTAAGATTTAGCATGAATTTTGAGGGGATACAGATGTTCAGTCTCTAACACCTGGTGTGCTTGAGTATGTTTTGAAAATCACTGCTAGTACATTCCATTACCATTAGAGAGACTATAGATTATTAAAACCGTTCATTTTTCAACATGTTTTTGGTTTATCAATAGTACTACATTTCTATAATTATCTCTTAGATTTCTACGGTGTTTTAGTTGACATGTATATGTTAGTGCCTTTTATTATCTTATGAAGTAAATTAGGGCAAGGGTTAATATTTTCTCTTAATGAGAAAACTCAAGTGTTCATTGACTTGCCTAAGATCGCAGAATCATTAAGTGGCAGAAACAAGATTTAAATCCAGACTTCAGATTTTTAGTTTATCGTCGTTCTTGTTATATTCTGGTGCAAAGGGATTGGTGTTTAAAGTGATATAGATCTGAGTTTGAAGCCCAGCTTGAGTATTTACTCTGGGTTAAGTCATTTAACCTCTCATAATGTTTCCTATGTCTAAAATGGGGATACTTCTGCTTACCTTAGAGTGAGATAATACAAGAAAAGCACCTATGCTTCCTGACACATAAGCTCTTAAGGAATGATAACTAGTAAATTATTTTATATTGAGAACTGTAAGAAAGGCTTATTCTTTATGAAGTAGAAGTTCTCCTTTCAATTTCTTATAAAGTCAGTTTTTTCCCCTCAAGCTGTGTGTTTATTCATATCTAATTAGTCTTTCATTCAACTTGCTAAGTTTATTATGGATATCAGGCCTCTTAGGAAGGCTGTAAGGAGCTGTTCACACAAATGGAGAAATAAAGGGCAAAGTGAAGTGATTTGCTCAAGGTCGCATACTGTATTACTACATGAATTAAGTCCTAGTGTTTCTGTTTTTGTTAGTTATTTTATTTTATTTTATTTTTGAGGAAGATTAGCCCTGAGCTAACATCCATGCCCATCTTCCTCTACTTTATATGTGGGACGCCTACCACAGCATGGCTTGCCAAGTGGTGCCATGTCTGCGCCTGGGATCTGAACTGGCGAACCCCGGGCTGCAGAAGTGGAACATGTGCACTTAACAGCTACACCACCGGGCCATCCCCAGTTATTAATTTTTTTAAAAAAATTGTTATAATTCACATACCATAGAATTCATCCTTTTATAGTGTACAGTTAAGTGGTTTTTAGTATATTTAAGCTTGTACAACCATCACCACTAATTCCAGAACATTTTCGTTGTTCCATAAAGAAACTTACTTACCTGTTAGCAGTCACTCTCCCCTCCCCCAGTCCCTGGCAACTACTAGTCTACTTTCTGTCTGCATATATTTGTCTATTCTGTAGATTTCATATAAATGAAATCATACAATATGTGGCCTTCTGTAACTGGCTTCTTTCACTTAGTGTAATGTTTTCAAGGTTCATCTATGTTGTAGCATGTATCAATACTTCATTCCCTTTTATTGCTGGATGATATTACATTGTATAGATATACTGCATTTTATTTACTCATTTATCAGTTCCTGGACACTTGGGTTGCTTCCGGTTTTTGCTATTATGAATAATGCTGCTATGAACATTCACATGCAAATCTTTGTGTGGAAATATGTTTGAGCTTCTCTTGGGTGAATACCTAGGAATGGAATTGCTGGGTTGTATGGTAAATTATGTTTTGTTTGCTTTTTAAAGATTGAGCTAACATCGTTTGCCAATCTTCTTTTTTTTTTTCATTTCTTTTCTTCTTCTTCTCCCCAAAGCCCCCACTACATAGTTGTATATTCTAGTTGTAGGTCCCTCTGATTGTGCTGTGTGGGACACCACCTCGGCATGGCCTGATGAGTGGTGCCATGTCGGCACCCAGGATCTGAACCGGGGAAGCCCTGAGCTGCTGAAGTTGAGCGTATGAACTTAACCACTCGGCCTCAGTGGCAGCCCCAATTATGTTTAACTTTTTAAAAAACTGCCAAACTGTTTTCCAAAGTGGCTCTTTGAAGCTCTTTGTGTATTAGGAATATCTTCTCTTTGTGTTAAAAATATTTTTCCAACTTGCCATTTTACTTTATGATATTTTTTTGCCTTGTAAAAAGTTTTGTTTTTAAATTTTAGTCTACTCAGATCTGTCAGCATGTATTTCTTCTGGATTTTGAGTCACAGAAAGACATTTCCTTCTCCCAGGTTACAAAGGAATTCATATATGTCTTTTTCTAGGACCTGTATGGTTTATTTTTTACATCCGTTTTAAGTTTATCCTGATGTGCAAAGTGAGGAACAGATCCAATTTTATGTTTCCACGGGCTGTCTAGTTTTTGTAACACCATTGTTAAAAATTCCTTTTCCCGGGGCTGGCCCCATGGCTGAGTGGTTGCGTTCGCACGCTCCACTGCAGGCAGCCCGAGGTTTCGTTGGTTCAAATCCTGGGCGCGGACATGGTACTGCTCATCAAACCACGCTGAGGCAGCGTCCCACATGCCACAACTACAAGGACCCACAACGAAGAATATACAACTATGTACTGGGGGCTTTGGGGAGAAAAAGGAAAAAAATAAAATCTTTAAAAAAAAAGGTATATAAAAAAAAAATCCTTTTCCCATTATATGAATTTCACCTCAATAAAAATTAGCCATTTTTCCCACTGATTAAAATGACATCTTTGTCATATACCACATTTCCACATAGATTGGGGTCTGTTTATGAAGTTTCTTTCCTTTTCCATTGGCTTGTATATTTTTTTATGTGCCACTACTACACTTTTAATTAGAGAGGCATTATTAATATGTTTTAGTAGATGGTAAAGATAGCTTCCCCCTCATTCATTTTTAAGATTTTCCTGGCTCTTCTTACTTGTTTATTCTTACAAGTAAACTTTCTAATCAACTAGACTAATGCCAGAAGAAAATCCACATAGTATTTTTATTGGGATTATATTAAATATGTAAATTAATTTAGAATAAACATTTTTATGATGTTGTCTTCCTAGAAGAAATGTAGTGTCTT
This sequence comes from Equus asinus, assembly GCF_041296235.1. Classification (NCBI taxonomy): domain Eukaryota; kingdom Metazoa; phylum Chordata; class Mammalia; order Perissodactyla; family Equidae; genus Equus; species Equus asinus. The sequence continues at coordinate 83,886,774 of NC_091809.1, read as the reverse complement.
TCAGTTTGTATGAATCCCTTTTGAAGGAAAAATATTGCAGATCCTAAGTATTGACCCAAGTTATATTTAATGTAATGTTACTTAAATATGTACAAAATAAAATTAGGGATAAATTCCTTATGTATAAGAGTAAATTCCTTATTACTCATATAATTATAAAACTCAACAGATTTACTATTTAAATACAATTAAACCTACAAAACTCCCAAAGTTCAGATTAGCAATATCAGACTAATGTGAAATAATCTAATTTACTGTTAATAGCTTACTGTGGTTATACCAAAAGGATATTTATTAATAGGAAGGATATTATTAATAGGAAGTTCCAGAGTTGATTCGGCCATTCAGCTGTATCATTCAGGACCCAGGCTTTTTGTGTCCTTTCTTTTGCCATCCTTAGAAGTGTTGACTTTTCCTTCTCTTGCTTGTCACCTTATAGTTGCAGGATGGCTGCTGCAAGTCCACTTGCATCTTACTTTATTCTGTCTTTCCAATTAAAAAGGAAGGAACAGGGGCAAAGGTGTTTTCCTAGCTAAGCTTGTCTTTTTTTTCCTAGAAAGGGAAACTCCCCAGCAGGTTTTTCCCTTAAGTCTCATTGTCCAGAACTGGTTCACATGTCTATCCTAAGACCAGTCATTGGCAGTAGGGAACAGGATTACTATGACTGGTTTAAACCAACTCTGATTCATTTCCTTAGACTGAAGGAAAGATACCAAGAGATCTCCACCAACTTCTAAAACAATTTGAAATTCTCTTAAGGAATAGAGAGTGATGGGAAGTGGGGAAGGAATGTCTGGAGTAGAGAGTAAACAGCATCTGCCCCAAGTCCCAAAATTAACAAGTACGGGAGACTGATCTTCTGACTTCAAATTCCTAGTGATTTCATTGCAGCACACGTATAGAAAGTGATTCTTTCCTACCCTTCTTTTCTCCCTCTCCTCCTTGTGCCAGGTTTGAGCCCTTTGACCTGAGCACTTCTGAGTAAATGTCCATTTTTCCATTGTTGCTAGGCTTATTGCCAGCAAATCTTTCTTCTTAGTGTCTTCAAAATTGGATAATTAGATTTTGTTTTTGTTTTTTTTTAAAGCTGATAAGCCCTCCTTGTTATTACTTGATGTCAGATTTGAGAAAACACCTCTGGTTGGTTAGGAAAAACTTTTCCTTCATGCTATGAAATAGTTTCTTCTAGAGAAGAAAGTTTTAACTAATAGTCCTATTAAAAGGGTAGTTCACTTATATGCGTCACTTAGTCTTCAATATACAATATTGACAACCAGTCCCAAACACAGTCTACCAATATATTTTGAAGATTGAATAATTGATTATGTTGACATTTCCAGTCATTCCAAACCATAGCAGAAGGCTGAGGTTGTCTACTATCAGTCCTTTTCCACCGTGCCTCTGTGTGTATCCTTTGCCATGGACTTTTTCCAGGTATAAATGGAAATCCTGCCTTTGCTACTAATAAGCCATGAGGCTCTAGTCGAGTTATTTTTCCTCTTTCTGGGCTTGTCGCTCATGATGTAGTAGAAAGAACGCTTTGGCACTAGACAGACTTAAGTTTAACTCCAAGCTCCAGTGCTACTGAAAGTGGCTCTGGGCCACTTATTTTGCGTTTCTGAGCCTGTATTTCCCCATCTTTGAAATGGGGATACTTTTCTTGCAGAATTCAAAACACTGCTTGATACATAATAGACATCTAATTGTACCCTTCCATAAAGTATGATTTGGGTTAGATGATCTGTAATAACCTGATCCAGTAGTTGTTTTTAGAATCTAAGTGTGCTGCTTTGATAACCTGCCGTTATCACTACTAATGAATATTCCAAACTGCCATAACCCCCAAAAAGCCATTTGGTTGCCTTCTTTCCATTCTCTTCAAAGTTTTGCTAATGAGGACTTTTTTTTTCTTTTTCTTAAAGCTTGATTTAAATAGCTGGCTGCAGTTAAACTTAAGTATTTTGTCTCCTCTCCAAGACTCCTAAAGTGGGGAATTTGTGACGGGAGTGACTAGGACTGCTACTGTGCAGCTCGTGACTCATTAATAACTCTTAACAAACTTAAGCAGCACAGTAGATGTTGAAGTGTATTATGTCTGTTTCGATTTGAGACATTCATTTAAAAACATACAACTTATATTTCTTATTTCTTGTTCTCCCTCCCTCCTTTTCTCCCCTCCCCTCCCTTCTTTCCTTAGCAGTTGATTATATAGTTTTGTTGGTTTTGGTCATTATCTCCTAGTAAGCATCATCCCATAGTAGGCGAGCAGCACATCCTCTCTGCCCCATAGTCTTCTGTAGATATAACTTATTGCTCTGATTTGTAATTATTGATCGACTGTCTACTCCTCAAGACCGTGAGCTTCTTAAGGGTCAGAATTGTGTTAATTTCCCTGATCCTAGCACGTTGGCTACTTAAGTACTAACTGAATGAGAAACCCGAATTGTAGACCCTGTTTTACCTCATTCTATAAGAACCACCTTATTTCCTCACCAGTTCCATTAAGATGGCATAACTTAAGCTATACTCCCTTTCTTCTGAAAGCTGTTCCACTTCATAAAATAATAGAATCTACATTGTTTTTCAACAACAGCTTTTAGGTAAAGTGTGTTGTATCTGTTTACAAATACCTTGTCTTAATTTGAAATTTGAAATACTCATATGGTTGAAACTCGTGCTTGAAATTAGTCTTTTATATGTAAAGATTTATGCCTGTTTCTTGGTTTTATTTTATCAAAATTTGGCAATTTATCTCTTCCTCTCTGAATCCCCAAACTTGAAAGCAAGTCCATTACTGTATGAAGAGCAAATGTCACTTAGCAATTATTTTCAGACTAGCTGCATCTTATAGGATTGGGTTTTTCTGCTCTTGCTCAATTTATTTCTTATCCTCTAAGAGTAAAAACTATTTTCCAAGGAGGAGTTCCCTACACATTGGTGACTCTACCAAGTGTAGAGACTAGAGCAAGCAGTCTACTGTTATAAGCTAACGTTAAAAGCTCTCTGTAGTCATGTCCCAGGAAATGTCACTTCCTTGAATGTTTCTGGCACTTACCAATTGCCAAGTTTATTTTGCTTGCAGTGCCTCCCATTTCACTTTTTCAAGTCCTAACCGTCCTTTAAAACCCATGAAGCTCTTTCAGACTATTCCAGCTCATTAACTTCTTCTGTCCCTTCTATTAGCATCTATAACGCTTTTTGTCATTTCCACTCACTTGCCAATTCTTGTACATTACTACTTGTTAATGCATTTTTTAAATTGTTATGTCAAATTTATCTGTGGTAATTTTTGTGGTAATTTAAATTGGTGTTTACCATAATGAATTATCATAATTTATATTTCATGGTAATTTTTTTTTTTTTTTAGTTTCCTCTATAAAATTGGAGGTCCCACTGTGCGGGGGCCTTTGTTTTTGTTTCTTTGAGTCTTCTACAGTAGCATAGTTAAATGTTTTTTATAAGATTTGATTTAATGGACACATGGCACACAACATTTATTTAAAATGAGATCCTGAGGCTTTTCCTGACCGTCCTGCCTGCACTCATCTTTCCATTTTCTATCATTTTGGAGCACCTATCATTTATACCAGGGATTAACAAACTTTTTCTGTAAAAGGCCAGATAGTAAGTATTTTATGCTTTGCAGGCCATATGGTTTCTGTAGCAGCTAATGAACTCTGCTGTTGTAGGGTTAAAGCAGCCATAAATAGTATGTGAATGAATGTGATTGTGTTCCAACAATACTTTTTTTGTGGACACAAATTTGAATTTCATGTAATTTTCTTGTGTCCTTATATATTATTCTCTTGTTTTTTTCTTCCCTCAATGTTTTAAAAATGTAAAGACCATTTGTAGCTCATGAGCTGTGCAAAAACAGGCGGTGGCTGGATTTGCCCACCATAGTTTGCCAACCCCATAGCAATACTGTTAGTTCTGTACTTCTGCTGTCTTATAGTAGAAAGAATATAGGTTTTATATCAACAAACTAGGATTCCCTTCCTGGCTGTACTACATACTACTTAATTGGTGCAAGCTTGACTTTCTTTTCTTAAGATGTGGGTGATACTATCCTCAAAGAGTTGTTTTTGAGGAGAAAGAGAAGATAGATATGTGGAGTCATTATTTAAATTGTAAAGCTATATAGTGGGAACTTACTGTATTTCATAAATTCTAAGATACTTCTTTTCATATTTAAAATGATAGTATCTTAACAGTTGCTATTGGTCAGGTAACGGCCCTAACCTTGATTTTCATTGCCTGTATACATGAGTGAACACCAAAACCAGCATCAAAACTTGCAAAGTAAGTGTTGGCAGCTTGGGAGAAAATCCTGGAGACAAAAGTGGAGCATTCTTTTAATCACTAAGAACTGAATGGTTGTGGGGCTAGCCTGGTGGCGTAGCAGTTAAGTTTGCACACTCCACTTTGATGACCCAGGGTTCACAGGTTTGGATCCCAGGTGCAGACCTACACACTGCTCATCAAGCTTTGCTGTGGCTGCGTCCCACATACAACATAGAGGAAGATTGGCACAGATGTTTGCTCAGGGCCAATCTTCCTCACCAAAAAAAAAAAAAAAAAAAGAACTGAATGGTTGTGAGGAGGGATGGGTGTTCAATCAGATGAGTTAAGCAATATCCTAAAGTGAGAGTTAAAAGTAAAATAACTCTCTACATAATGGCAAAGTCAGCATATGAGCTGGTATTTAGTTTTAAGAGACATTCCATCACCAATGTTCTTGTGAGGACTATATTGTTTGCTGAATTTCATCACAAATAGCATTTTAGCATATTATGGCAAAATGGGCTTGGAGGTGGAGCTACCCAGAGAATCTACCAATATTTCATAATACTGTTAATCAGAGGAAATGTGCTTCAGTTTTCCCAGCAACCTACTTTACAAACTTTCAGAATATAAACCCATTTTTAGGTTGGAGAATCTCTATGCTAACGTTTTTTCACTGGATATTTGGAAATTGTAACCTTTTATTGGTAATCAGAGGATTTGTACTTTTGCTTCTTCCCTATCCAAATCATTGTTTAATTAGGATAGTACTTCAAATTTTTTTTTTTAAAGATTGTATTTTTTTCCTTTTTCTCCCCAAAGCCCCCAGGTACATAGTTGTATATTCTTAGTTGTGGGTCCTTCTGGTTGTGACATGTGGGATGTCGCCTCAGCGTGGCTCAATGAGCGGTGCCATGTCCGTGCCCAGGATTCGAACCAATGAAACCCTGGGCCGCCTGCAGCAGAGCGCACAAACTTAACCACTCAGCCACGCGGCTGGCCCAGTACTTCAAATTTTTGTAGCGTTTGCTTTAACAAAAGCCTCACACTGGACATAATCTTTGTGAATCCTCCCCTGACCTACTTCCATCCCTATAAGTGTCCCAAACAAGATTGGACGTCCCATCTATGAGCTTTCATGGTGTGTTAGGCTTATTTCTGTCGTAGCTGTAGTATACAGTGACTGTTTACTTACCCATTTCCCCACAGGCATGAGGTCTTAGAGAGCAAGGACCAAGTTTTATTCATCAGTGGGAATTTCTGGCCTGCTGATTTCCCTAGTGCCCAGGAAGTGTGTATCAGGGCCTGTCATACAGGGCATACTCAAATGTCTCTTTAATTGAGTTGGAATTAAATAAGCTGCTATGTAAACAAGTTATAACTGGAAAGAGGCTCTAAAATAATTGACCTAAAGATATTTGCTGTTTGCCTATGAAAATATTTCTTTTACTCTAGATCATCATGGCATTCAGGTTAGTCAGGTTGGGGGGTTATATAGCTGTTGGTTCTGAAATGTACTTCACTAGAGTCTTCTATAGGGTCTTCATTGGCTTTTAAACTCTGCCCCCAAACCTGCTTGCTTTCTTCCTGTTGTGATACTGTCTAAGCAGAATAGTAGCTTACACAAGTTCTGATCACTGAGTCCGGCCACACACATTGATTATGAGAGTGAACAGCTCTAGTTAGCCCTTGCAAAACATCAAAAAGCCTTGTATTCTGTCTGCTTTCTTGCTTTCATGATTGATGTCTCAATGGTTATGTTTTCGTTTGAGGCCAGATCATTTTAGTAAAGTTGTTATTATCTCCTTCTTTCTCTTTACTTTTAAGGTTTGGAAAAAGAAGTTACTAATTATGTTTTCTCTTGGGTGAGTGGTGGAAATAAAATTTAGAAGTTTTTCTAATTTAGGTAAAGCAGAATTCTTTATTATCAGAGGTATAAGATTACAGTTCTCCCTCTGCTGCAGCAGTCTGTCTTTATCATTTATTTAAAGCAAAGTATATTTTTGAGTAATCTGACTCAGCAGGTTGGAAGTTCCCATGGGTTAAGTATCTTATCTGAAAGTGGTTTTAAGTGAGGTAAGATTTCATTCATTTGCTTGAAAGCACATATATTGGGCCATAAGAATCCTGTCCCATCTAATGAAGGACACTGTGTGAAATGCTACTATTTCCATTTTTGGATTCCTTAATGTCCAATTAACAATGAGTATTTCTCACCAATAGCCAACATAGAAAAGTAATAGAAATAGGATCAAGGATTTTCAAGCACGTTGTAAATCAGTATTTAGTAAGTTAGAACTCTTTAAAAAGGCCTCCTCTGTTCTCTTGAATGGCATCAGACATACTTGAGAGTTTTCTTTGATTCTTCCTTCTCAGTCCACCCTCCTGCCTCCTCCCATCATTACCATTACAGTTGTAAACCTTGACTTTCTTCTTAGTCTCCATGGTACTCAGGCTTGCTACAAGGGACTACCAATTACTGTTATCCCTGCAGCGGGAACCAATCCTCTTCCATCTCTTCCTGGGAATTTCTGAGTGTTCATTGGTAGCTTTGGTGATTTCAAGAATGGAAAACCTAGTATTATTTTAAGGGTAGTATTGAAAACTGATAAGGAAGTGACCCTGAGAATAAGATTCTAGCTCACTACTTTCTGTGGTCTTGGATGAGATAATTAACCTCCCCTGGCTTTAGTTTTCTTGTTTGCAAAACAGGGGTAATAGTAGCTGCCCCAGAGAGTTGTAGAAATTAATTGGTGTGTTTACCTCCATCCTTTCCCCAAACCCCATTAAATTATAGTAAAGTAATTTAGAAAAAGGAATGAAACCAAAGGACTGAGAAGAGGAGGGTAGATACTAACAAGATTCAGGAATATAGCAAGTTGAAGAATGTTAACTCACTAACAGATAAGAGCAAACTGAAAACTATCCACAGAAGGAGAATGAAAGTACAGACTAATCCGTATCATAGCCCCATAAAGGCTCAGGAATTGTGGGTGCTGGTATCTCTGAAAGGGGGCTAACAACAGGAGGATTGGTTGGAAATCAGTGTAGGGCACCAGACAACTCCCAGATCTTCTCCTTTCCCTCAGTGTGACATGAGACAGATTACCTTCTGGAGGAATTGAACCAGAGTGGCTCTGGACTCAGATATGGTAGGCATATGAGGGCAAAGGTACAGCAACAGGATGAAAACAGGGATTAAGTGAAAGTATACATTCTGTCTTCTGGATACATTCATGGTTTACTCCCTCACCTTCTTCAGGTCTTTGCTTAAAGGTGCCTTCCCTGACCATCTGATTTAAAATTGCTGTTCTTCCAAACCAGAACTCATAGTCCCCCTTCCTGACTTTATTTTTCTCCACAGCACTTATTGCTACCTGAGAAATGTTTACTTATGTCTCTTTTTACTAGAGTGTAAGTGCCACAACAGCAGGGGTTTTGTCTGTTTTGTTCACTGCAGTATTCCCAGTGCCTAAAATAGTATCTCATAGGTGCTCAATGCATATTTGTTGAATGAGTGAACAAATGAGATTATTCAGATCCTTTTCCAGAAGGCTAACACCTAGTCTTATGTCCTCAGGAAATTGGAAGATTTCTTTCTGGAGAAATGATTGGCCTAAGGGAAAAGACATGCAGATATTGATGTTGGGGAGAAAGAGTCCCCCATTTAAAGGTGGGCCCCTTTAACTGTACAGTGATTTTCAATAATCAACAAGCCCTGCTCTCTCATAGAATCACCAGACATCCAGGAAAAGCCTCTAACAAGAAAGACAGAGACCAAAACAAAGCGAGAAAAGGAAACAGTAATGCTTAGAAAGAAAGCAAATCCTATAAAAAACTAATATCTCTTGTTAGAGAGACAAGAGACAATATGGCATCTATGAAACAAGAACAGGATACTCTTAAAAAAAAAAAAGGAACTGTTTCAGAGAACAAGAAATAAGTGTTGGAAGTGAAAACAGGTATAGCAGATATAAATTCAATAGAAGAGAAAGTTTAAGGAATCTCCTGGAAAGTAGATTGTTCTACTTTAAGATTAGAATCTGGAAATACGGGGGATAAAAAGATTCTTTAAAAAAAATTCTCAGCACCAGTACTGTAATTAGAAATGATAAAAAACTGTCTTAAATTTGAGAAAGAATATCTAACCTAAAATTGTTTTACCTAGTATTTGCCTACTACATCTTTATCCATCTTTTTTAGTTTGGAACTTTTTTCTCTTTTAAATAGTATATAGATGAGATTTTTAAAAATCTCATTTGAGGATATTTGTTTCAGACCTAGAGCATTGTAGTCTATCGTTTTGATGTATATGGATTTATTTCCACCATCTTATTTGTACTCTCTAATTGTCTCGTCGGACCTGTGTTTCTTTTTCTCATTCCATTTTTTTCTCTATTAGTATGGTAATGATATAATCTGTCTGTTTTTTGAATGGTTCCCTTAGCATTTTTTGGTAAAATCTTTATTGAGAGAGAATTCACATACCATGCAACTGACCCATTTAGAGTCTACAATCAATGTTTTTTCCCCCTAGCATATTCACAGAGTTCTGCAACCGTTACCACAGTCAATTTTGGAACGTATTCGGCACCAGAAAAAGAAACCCCATATCCGTTAGCAGTCAGCCCTCACTTTCCTCCAAACCTTCCAGCCCTAGGCAACCACTAATCTATTTCTGTCTCTATAGTTACCTAATCTGAACATTTACAATAAATAGAATTATACAGCATGTGTTATCTTTTATATATTGTGACTGGCTTTTTTTGCTTAACGTAGTATTTTCAAAGTTCATCCATGTTGTAGCATGTTGTAATACTTCATTCCTTTTTCTTGCCAAATAATATTCCATTGTATGGATATACCACATTTTATTTATCCATTCAGCAGTTAATGGACATTTGAGTTCTTTCTACTTTTTAACTATTATGAACAATGCTGCTTTGAACATTCATGTAGAAGTTTTTAGGTAAACATATGTTTTCATTTCCTTTGGTATACCTAGAAGTAGAATTGCTAGATCATATGGCGTCTCTCTATGTTTAACTTTTTGAGGGACTGACAAACTGTTTTCCAAAGCAGCTGTGCCATTTTATATCCCCATGAGCAATGTATGTAGGTTCTAATTCTCCACATCCTCAACAACATCCTCTCCTTGTCGTTGTTGGTCTTTTTGTTTATGGCCATTCTAGTGGTGTGAAGTGGTTCTTCATTGTGGTTTTGATTTGGATTTCCCTAGTAACTAACGATGCGGAGTATCTTTTCATTTGCTTATTGGCCATGTGTGTATATATTCTGGAGAAATGTCTATTCAAATCCTTTGCTCGTTTAAAACATTTGGTTGTCTTTGTATTGAGTTATGAGTTCTTTATATGTTCTTGATGTAAGTCCCTTATCAGATCTGTGATTTACAAGTATTTTCTCCTATTCTGTGAGTTGTCTTTTCTTGTTTTTGATAGTGCCCTTCGAAGCACAAATATTTTTAGTTTTCATAAAGTTCAGGTTATCTATTTTTTTCTTGTGCTTTTGGTATCACATCTAGAAGAAACCATTGCCTAACCCAGGATCATGAAGACTCATGCCTAGGTTTTCTTCTTAGAGCTTTATAGTTTTAGCTCTTGCATGTAGGTATATGATCCATTTTAAGTAGTTTTTGTGTATGATATGAGAATGGGTCTAGCTTCATTCTTTTGCATGTGGATATCCACTGTCCTAGCACCATTTATTGAAAGGACTTTTGTTTCCCCATTGAATTATCTTGGCACTCTTGTCAAAAATCAGTTGACCGTAAATGTATGAGGTAATTTCTTAACTCTCAGTTCTATACCATTGATTTATATATTCATCCACATGCTAGTACCACACTGTCTTGATTACTATAGCTTTGTAGTAAGTTTTGAAATCAAAAAGTGAGTCCTCCAACTTTGTCTTTCCTTTCAAAAATTGTTATAACTGTTCAATTTCCATATGAATTTTAGAATCAGCTTGTCAATTTCTGCAAGGAAGCCAGATGTAGTTTTGATAGTTATTGCTTTGAATCTGTAAATCAATTTGGGGAGTATTGCCATTTTAACAATATTAAATCTTCTAAGCCATAAATATGGGATGCCTTTCCATTTATTTATGCCTTTTTAAATTTATTTCAGCAATGTTATATACTTTTCAGTGTGGAAGTCTTATTTCATTGGTTAAATTTATTCCTAAATATTTTATTCTTATCAATGCTATTGTAAATGGAATTGTTTTCTTAATTTTAATTTCTGGATTGTTCATTGCAAGTGTAGAGAAATACAACTGATTTTTTTAATACTGATCTTGTATTCTGCAACCTTACTGAACTTGTTTACTAGTTCTTATAGTTTTTTAATGAATTCCTTAGGATTTTGCCCTAAACATTTTAACATACATACTTAATATATAAAAGTTGAAGTTTAATCAAAATTTCTGTCATTCTTCTGAAATAATACAAAGACCTTAGAAACCTATGGCAGGCAGAATAATGGCACCCCAAAGGTGCTCAGGTTGTGTTCCTGGAACCTGTGAATATATTATTTTACATGGCAGAGGAGAATTAAGGTTACAGATGGAATTAAGGTTGCTAATCAGCTGACTTTAAATAAGGAGATTATCCTGAATTATTTGAGTCGGCCCAATGTAATCACCAGTGTCCTTTAAAAAAAGAGGGAGGCAGAAGAATGGGTCAAAGTCTGAGAGAAATTTGAAGATGCTATGTTGCTTACTAGCTTTGAAAATGGAGAAGGAACCTATGAGCCAAGTAACATAGGCGGCCTGTAGAAGCTGGAAATGGTATTCAAATATCAAATATCTCAGACACTTGAGGAACTCATTGCTACTAGATTGAACAAATTAATGCATCTATCATTTCATATTTTGAGGATGGGAGTTGCTTTTAACATAAGTGTCTTTAATGTTCTGTGATTTAACCACAATATATTAATTCTCTTAAAATCTTGTGATTTGTTGGGCTTCATGGATCTGTAGTTTGAAGTTTCAGTTCTGGAAACTTTAGCTATTACTCTTCAAATATTACCTTTATCCATTCTCTAATTTCCTGTTGGAACTCTGATTTGACACCTTTAAGACTTATTTCTCTCTCCACCGTTTATCTTAACTTCTTTCATATTTTTCTTCTTTTGTTTGTGTTGGATTCTAGATATATCTGAACAAATGTATTAGTTTACCCATCTCCTTAGCTGTCTAATCTGTTAAACTTGACCATTTATTTTTTAATTCTCTTCATTTATTCCTAGAAGTTGTATTTGTTTCAAGTTTCTATTATTTTAAAACATATTAAAATTATTTTACATTCTATTTGATTTTTTTTTTTAAGATTTTATTTTTTCCTTTTTCTCCCCAAAGCCCCCTGGTACATAGTTGTATATTCTTCGTTGTGGGTCCTTCTAGTTGTGGCATGTGGGACGCTGCCTCAGCGTGGTTTGATGAGCAGTGCCATGTCCGCGCCCAGGATTCGAACCAATGAAACACTGGGCCGCCTGCAGCGGAGCGGGCGAACTTAACCACTCGGCCACAGGGCCAGCCCCTCTATTTGATATTTTATATTCAATATGTGAAGTCTTTATATGTCTGTTTTATGCTTTCTGACTATGAGGTGGTCATCTGCTTTGGAACTTTATCTGTGGGAGTCCTTGGTCCTAGAATGAATGTTGGTTCCTTCAAAGAGGATTTGCTGGGGCCGGCCTGGTGGCACAGCGGTTAAGTGCACATGTTCTGCTTTGGTGGCCCAGGGTTCGCTGGTTCGGATCCCAGATGTGGACATGGCACTGCTTGGCAAGCCATGCTGTGGTAGGCATCCCACATATAAAGTAGAGGAAGATGGGCATGGATGTTATCTCAGGGCCAGTCTTCCTCAGGAAAAATAGGGGGATTGGCAGCAGATGTTAGCTCAGGGCTAATCTTCCTCAAAAAACAAAAAGCACAAAGAGGGTTTGCCTTTGTCTCTGTTGGAGTCCTGAGGGCGCTACCAGTCTGGGTCTACTTTAAACTAAATTCTCAGCTGGAAATTTCTTGGAATATGTAAGTGGTGTGAATTTAGCTGAAATCAGTTTGAGAGCTGTCTTGTGGTTATCATTTCACCAGAAAAGGATTTTTTGGATTTTTTTCTCTCTCCTACCTTCTACCCAATGCCAAGTTTCAAGACAGGCATTTTTTTCTTTTAGTCCTGGGATCAGGTAGGGAGCAGAGAGTTAATTCTGCTTTACCCTTTTCTTGATGATATAATCCTTTGAGATCCTCACTTTATGGGAAAAAGATTTCCTGCTGGGCTCCCCACCAAGGCTCTCCATCTTGGGTTTTGTGTCCTGTTGTGTGTGCCCCAGGAAACCCCAAAACCTCAAGTTCAGCTAGTTGGCAAACGCCATCAAGATAAAAGCCAGCTTTAATGGACTGAATGTGTCTCTGAGTTCCCACCTTCACTTAACTTTTGTCCTCAATATTCCATAGTCTTTACTTTCTTGCCAGCTCATCTGTGCATTTAAGAAGAATGAATGACTGTATGGAATTATAATATATGATTATATATAATATGTAAATATATAATTAGTAATATAATTATATATATGTAATCTTATATAATATATACTTTTATATATTCATATATTTTTTATACACACACATAGATAATTTTAGCCAACATTTCCAAAGTTGGATCTTTGAGTTACCTAATTACCATTGATGGAAATAGTTCCTGACATAAAATTTCTTCACCTAGGAAATCTGTCAGTCAAGTGTGAATATGGGGTAACAGCATTTTCTGACATGTACAGTTTCAAAATTAATCTCCCGTTCTCAGAAAGCTAATGGAGGATGTGTTCCATCAAAATAAGAGAATGCATCAAGAAAAATATGCGACATAGAATCAGGGATTCAACACAGGAGAAAGGCAAGAGGAATTCCCAGGATGATGGTGAAATGCCAGCAATTTATCATATCCAGAAAGCAAGCATTTGGAGCAGATGAATGGAAGGTGCCAGGAATGGAAGTTTCTAAAGAAAAACATGGACCTGATATATTATTTAATGTGATTGACCGTATTATGAGAAGTTTCACAGATTTCTCAAAGGTATTTTTTTTTTTTTGAGGATTAGCCCTGAGCTAACTACTGCCAGTTCTCCTCTTTTTGCTGAGGAAGCCTGGCCCTGAGCTAACATCCGTGCCCATCTTCCCCTACTTTATATGTGGGACGCCTACCACAGCATGGCATGCCAAATGGTGCCATGTCCACACCTGGGATCTGGGCCGCCGAAGCCCGGACCGCTGAGAAGCGGAACGTGCGAACTTAACCACTGTGCCACCGGGCCGGCCCCACAAAGGCTCTTTTTCTATTTCAAAATGCTTAATTGTGAAATATACATACAGAAAAATGTCCAAACTATATGTGTACAATTCAAAGGAGAATAAAATAAATTCCCATGTATCCACACGCACATTCTATTATGAAATAGAACATTATTGGCACTTCAGGAGCCCATTTGCCTCTCCCCAAGAGCACCTCCACTTCCCATGGTTTTCACTTGCCTATTTATCATTCCTTTGCTTTTTAAAATAGTTTTGCCACCTATGCATGTATCCATAAAAAAGACATTTATTTTTGCCTGTTTTTGAACTTTATTATTAATGGAATTATACTGCATTTATTCTTCTATGCTTATTTCTTTCTCTAAATATTACATTTTTGAGATTCATCCATGTTATTGCATGTAGTTCCAGCATATCCGTTTTCACTGCTGTGCCTTATTCAGCTATCTGAATATATCACAGTTTATATATTCCACTGGTGATGGATGTTTAGCTTCTTGTTATTCTTTGCTTTTATGGAAATGTTTCTATGAACATCCTTTTTTGTGTATTTTAGTGCCTTTGTGCAGATGTTTTTCTGTAAAGTGAAACTACTAAATTGAAGGACACCTGTTCAATTTTACCAGGTGATGCTTCACTGCTTTCCAAACAGTTTTCCCCATTTACACTCCCACCAGCTGTGGATGACAGATGACGGTTCCACCTGATCCAGATCCTCACCAATGCTTGATAGTGTCTGGCTTCTTATATTTTGTCAACATGATGGGTATGAAATGATACCTTACTCTGATTTAAAGTTTTGTGTCTCTGACTATGTACGAAATTGGGAACCTTTTCATGTGTTTATGGGCTATTTGTGTTTCCTCTTTTGTGAAATGCCTGTTTAATGTCTATTGCCTATAAAAAGGTTTTGGCAAACAGTTAGTGATAGTTTAATAGAAGACTAAGCAAACAAAATACAATTATTAATTCTGGAAAAAGGTAAGAAGTTGTACAAAAAAGACAATGTAGTCAGTGTACCACATGGCTCCGCTGTGAACAATATTTCTGTAGTAACTAACATTTGTGAAGTACTTGCTAAATGCCTGCTTATAATCACTTTTCAAAGTGTACAGTTGAGGAAATTGAGGCATAAATTAACTTGCCTAATGGTCATAAAGCTTATAATTATTGAAAATGAGATTTAAACTAAGGTAATCTGTACATAGCCATAGTATAAAAACTGTGTATATTTTTAATGAAAAGTTTTAATTTTGATGAAGTCCAGCTCCTAAATCTTCTCTTTTGGTGTCATATCTAAGAAATTGTTGCCTAAGCCAAGATCACAAAGATTTATTCCTGTGTTTTCTTCTCTGAGTTTTGTAGTTTTAGCTCTTACATTGGGGTTTATGATCTGCTTTGATTTAATTATGTGTATAGTGTGAGGGAGGTGTCCAGATTCACACTTTTGCATATGGATATCCAGTTGTCCTAACACCATTTGTTGGAAAGACTGTTCTTTCCTCAGTGAATTTCCTTGGCCCCTTTTTTGAAAATCTGTTAACTATAAATGTTAGAGTTTATTTCTAGACTCTCAATTCTGTTCAGTCAATCTGTGTGTCTACTCTCATGCTTCTACCCACAGTCTTGATTAGTGTCACTTTATAATGTCCCATTTCCTTTTACTGGAAACCTTATCAGAATTCAGTAAGGAGGATTCTTTTATTAGCTTCAAAGCCTAATAATAACAATAATCATAATAATAATAAACATTTACTGAGACACCAAGCTAAGCGCTTTATGCACATTAGTTCATTTCATACTGTCAGCAGATAATCATCAGTGTGTCAGGCTCTGAGAGTACATTGGTGAACAAATGGAGAACTTCTTGCTCTCATGGATCTCATTAGTAGCAAATTGACTGAGTGCTTGGAGGATAAAAACAAATACAGGAACAAATTAATTTTAGAAAATGATTAGTTCTATGATAAAAATAGAACAGGCTAATTTTAGAGTCACCAAAGCCTAAGAAGGCTACTTTAATCCTGTTAACAACCTTATAAAACTGGCAGTATAACCCCATCTGACATGAAGAAACTCAGGATTAGAGAAGTTAAGTGACTTGCCCAAGGTCACACAGTTAGTAAAGGCAGAACTGGGTTGTGGAAACAAACTTTTAGTTGGTAGCAAATGGAAGATTAATTTAGGTTTAGGAAGTATTAAGAGTGCAATGTCTCCTCATTCTTTTCTGTCTTTTATTATTTTTCCTCTTTCTGCTGGAAATAGATTGTTAAGGTCAAGCATAGGCCAAGGGTTCGTAATTTGGGATTCACAGATGGGTGCCTTGAAGCCAGTGGAATTGTATGCAAAATATATCTGTGCGTTTTTTTTCTAGAGCAAGGATTCATATAGCACTCATCAGATTCTGAGCGGGGTTCGTGATAATAGCAAAGGGTCCATAAATACATTTGATTCGCATGGTTTAGGTAGACGCCACATATCCTTTGTGTTCTCACAGTACCACTTTGTTCGCTTTCTGCCAGACTCCTTCCTCTCATAGCAGAAGGTAGGAGGAAATTATACATTTATTTTGTTAAGTTTGAAATAAACTTTGTTCTGACATTTAAAATTTGATATACATTTACTTCCCAAAGTAGATTTTTATTTACAAATTGTAGGACTTAATAATTCATCTCTCTGTTAGTTCAAAACTTTAGAATTAACTTTAGTTCTACTGTCAGTCCTCTTCCATATCTTGAACATTGTTGAGGTTTGTTAATTGCCTTTTTTGAAGGGTCTTCCTATGTTTTCCTCCTTTTTAATTCCGTTGCCAGTCTGGACTCCCATCTTCTCCTAACCAGGTTATTGCAACTTATATTTTTCAGACTAAAGTCCATCTTGTATCTTTCACCACATTGATCTTTCTAAAATACTTTAATCTGTACATTTTATTGGCTCCTCATTTTCTACAATGCCATCCAAATTCTATCTGACTTTTGGGACCCTAACATACAAATAACAGAAAAAGAACATATATTCCCCAACCTTATTAGGTCTAATATCATTATTTTTCCACTATCTGCTTTTACTTGTATCAGCTTCTTTTAGTTTTTCAAAACTTGTACTTATTCACACTTTATTGCTGTTAGCTATTTTTAAAAAGTTTTTTATTTTTTATCAGTGTCTCCTATGACAGACACCATACTGGGTCCTTATTCATGCCCTTTTCTCTGCCTGAAATGTCTTCTTTACCCCTCCCTATTTTCATCAGTCCAAATTCTGTCTGTCCTTCAACATCTACCTTAAATTTTATTTTTTCTTTGAAGCCTCTCTTTATTTCCCAAGCTGAAAGTAATATTTCTTCCCTCCTTTTGAACATTCACAGCATGTTAGCTGTACCTCTTAGGGTATTTAACTCTGTACATTATGTTAGATATTTACATATTTGACGTTAACTTCTTGAGAGCAGAGGCATTGTCTCACTAGTTTTTTAATTATCCCAACATCTCCCATCACCCCACCACAGTTCTGGCATAATACGTATAATAAGTTCTTGGTGAACAAATCCTTATTTTTAAAGTATAGCTTAATCTTATTATGCTTCTGAAAGTTATTTTTATTACTTCAAAATTCTTTCATTGTGACTCCATTGAGAAAAATTTCAGTAATTAATTCATTAAGAAAATTATGGCTAAAAGGAGCCTACACAGGCTGTAATGACCATAAAGTAGCTAGACATAAAAGAATAAGAAACAAACTATTTTTAAAAAGAATCAAAACTACATCCTTAAAATGCAGAATATGCTTTCTGACTAGAATATAAAGATTAATATAAGGTCCTTGCTGTCTATTTCATGACTAACAATGGTTGCAAAATTACCTGAAGCCATGGAGTGTATAAACAATTATGTGTGCAAATGAAGATGTTAGGAGTATGCCAGAAAAATCTCTGTCAGCGCAGGAACAACCTTTGGAGGTATAGATTTTTGGCTCTTTAATCAAATGGGAATTACTTGTATGTTGGTATAAGTTGGGTAGTCCCTGGAACCTTTTTTTGTTTAATGAAGAAAATTAGAATTGGAAGATGTTCTCCTAGTAATAATTTCTGTTTTGGGGAAGTAATTTTTCTATAACTGGTTCATGGCTAACTTGGAAAGTGTCTGTGGCCTTGGCAAAGTCAGCCATATTTAGATTCTGAAAAGGAAACCTTTGATAATATGCCCTAAAACCTTACTACTTTTTAGCAGTGTAAATGAGAGAGTGAGAGAGAAAAAAAAAGAATATGAGACTTAATATAGCATTGGGGTTAAGAGCAGAGGCTTTGAAGAGTGATGGAACTGGATTTAAATCTAGTCACTGCCACTTAGTAGTTGTATAACTAACCTTGGGCAAGTTACTTTATATTTCTAAAACTGTTTTTTATCTGTAAAATTGGATAAAAATAACTCTCAAAGTTTTGTGAGGATTAAATGGAATCATGCCTGTAAATTACTTGGCACAGTGACTCACTGTTATGCACAGTGAATGTTAGGTACTATTACTGTGATGATCTTGTAGGTCCAGACATCAAAAATTTATGCATAGATCCTTAAAATTCATTATACCATGTTTGGTATGCCGTGTTGAGTTGTTATACCCAGATTAGCATATACATAGGTGGATTAGTGAGTGACTGATGAGTAAGTAGAATTAAGAGTTCTGCTTTTAGGAGCTAGCCCCGTGGTCGAGTGGTTAAGTTCACGTGCTCTGCTTCGGCGACCGAGGATTTTGCCGGTTCGAGTCCTGGGCGCGACATGGCACTGCTCCTCAAGCCATGCTGAGGCGGCATCCTACATGCCACAGCTGGAAGGACCCACAACTACAAATGCACAACTATGTACTGGGGGGCTTTGGGAGAAAAAGGAAAAATAAAATCTTTAAAAAAAAAAATTCTGCTTTTAGTTTTCCAGTAGGAGTTCAAGGACAACCAGCAAACCAAAAAAATAGGTCTAGGCTTAAGTTGTAGTTTACTTCCACAGAGGCAGTTTTTCTGTCAAAAGATAGGATTACCTTTTACTGAGCAGCTGATGCCTGATACATTAAATTCTTTTAAAAGATATGTTATTTTATTCACCTGCTACAGTCCAAGGCAGAAAGAGTTTAAATTTTAATTTGTCCAAGTCCATGCTGTAAGTGTTAGGTCTGAGGAATTTGTAACACCTCAGACCATTTAAATCAATTTTTAGAGGTGAGACCCAAGCATCAGTATTTTAAAAGCTCCCCAAGTGATTTTATCATTACATGGAATGAGAACTACTGACCTGTCTCAATGCCTAGAAGAGAGTAGATACTCAACAAATGCTTGACTGTTGAAAGAATACATACCTGACTGCCCAGGTACTCCATTGTAATTCTTTCCAGTATTATATTCAACCTAGAGTGCTTTTGTATTAACTTAAGTCCTTTAGAGGGGCTTTGTATCATACTTTGTACGTATTCCCCATTTGGCTTCATGGCATATACAGGAAGTTGTTTGGCAGGAGGTAATGTTTTGCTGCTGATAGAATTCTGAATTTCCTATATTCCTGGGAAAAGAATAGGTGTGGAAATAGGGGAAGACTCAAGGTTTCTTTCTTGTCTCCTATCCAAGTTTAAAGTGATTGGTTGTAAATAGACATTTATTGGTTATTTTTCTTTTGTTTTAAAATAATTTTATGTTTTTAAAGAATGGTTCAAAAATCAAAAAATAGAAAGAGATACAGGTTGAAAATTGTTCCTCTTATCTCCCAGTCATAGTTCCCCTCCCAGGATACCATATGTTATATCAATATTCTTTCAGAGATAGTCTAAACATATATAAGCAATTATATTTATACATACTTCATATTTTTGCCCAAATGGTAGTATGTGCATCGTATTTGTTTGTTTACTTTAGAGTGTATCTTATCCATATGTAACAAATTTTATCAGTATATAATTGCTTCTTGCTTTTTACAACTAAATATTATTTCTCTGTGTACCACAATTTATTTTAGTTATTCACCTGTATATATATTTAGGTTGTTTTCTATTTTTCCCTATTACAAACAATGCTACATTGAATGGATAAGTCATTTCACTTGTGTGTGAACATATCTTCAGATAAATTCCTAGAAGTTCAAGGTATTGATATTTTCCAGTTTGCCTTCTATGATGGTTGTATATTGATTGGTTGGGCAATGACAAAGAAGCATGAAATAATGTAGGGATTAAAGGTATGAAGAAATAATAGTGACCAAAAATGATTGTTGCAGGAATGATGTTAAAATAGATTGAGAGAATAAGAATGAGCCTATAGCCAAGAACAGGGAGAGAGAACTAGCATGTTTTGTGATTTGTATGTACATGGGCTATATTTGTGATTAACATATACTAATGAATTTCCTAAAGTCCTAAAATTTTTACGCTTATATCTGTATTTGAGCTTTTTAAAACACATTTTTATGAGATACTTTGTGTATGAAAATTCTTCGTATCTTTAAGGGAGAATAATCTTCCTATTTTCATTTCAGATTACATTTATTATTTGTTGCTCAAGATTTTACCTTTTCATAAACATACACATAGACAAAGAGACCAGTGCAGTGGTTATGGGGGGAGGGGGCTAGGGAGTGGACACGGCAGGTGAAGGGGAGCACTTACATGGTGATGGACAAGTAATAATGTACGACTGAAATCTTAGAATGTTGTAAACTATTATGAACTCAATAAAAAAAGAAGATTTTTATCTTTTTGTGGATAACTAATTTTTACTTGAAATCTCTCTTTTTTTCCCCTTAGCCCTGGAAGAAAGCGAGACTTTTCCCCTGTTCCTTGGAGTCAGTACTTTGAGTCCATGGAAGATGTAGAAGTAGAGAATGAAACTGGCAAGGATATATCCTTTGCAAAATGGCTTATTCTTTAGTAAGCTTATAATGTTGTCTAAGTTAGAAGACTTGTGTAGTTTCTAAAATGTTCTTTATTCCTGCTGTTTATTTCATTTTTATTCCCCACTGTGTTCTTTGTACAGCATAGAATATTACTTGTAAGTCTTTTCCAATATGTTACTCTGCTATAGTTGTTTAATGCATGGGAAGGGATTAAGAATTAAATTCTTGAAACTGATATATGTCTTAAGGGCCTAGAAGCAGCTTTCATGAGTCAAGTGAGTTGAACCGGTTTAGTGTCTAGAAACCAGGGACTATGTCCTCATTAGGGCAAAGGGAATCATTTTTTTTTTCTATTAAAAAAGTGGTCATACTGGCTCCATGTTTCAAAAACAGATTTGATGTCTCAGAAACTTCTATTTAAGTGTCTCTTAAGTTTGGAAGTCTGCAACTTTGCTTATAGCTTGGTGTTGCCTTACTTTTCTCATCAGTATTATTATGAGGTAAATGATAAAAACTTCAGTGAGCAAAAGCTTAGATATGTTATCTTTAACTATTCATACACTTTTCGAGTTTACAAGAGTGGTTCAGAGGGTCCAGTCCTGCTCCTCCTGCATGGAGGAGGCCATTCTGCCCTTTCCTGGGCTGTGTTCACGGTAAGTAAGTAGTTGATAGTAGAAGTTGATGTTAGCACAATCCTTGTTTACTTCTGGATGAATTTGACTAGTCTAATTCTTCCTTCTGTACTCACTCACATGACTTGATGTAAGATTAGGGATGTGAATTGATTTCCAAATATTTATCGTGGTAGGCCCAAGATCACCTGTTCTTTAACCTAGAGGTTCTTAACTGGGGTGAGCTTTAGGGCATGAATTCTTCAAACAGTTTGTTAAATGGTCTACATATATTACATTAGGATGAGGGGGATGGAATTTGTGCCTTGTCAAAAGTGGTAGTCTGAGGGCTGGCCCCATAGCCTAGTGGTTAAGTTTGGTGTAGTCTGCTTTGGCAGCCTGGGTTTGGTTCCTGGGCATGGATCCACACGACTTGGTGGCCATGCTGTGGCAGTGACCCATGTACAAAATAGAAGAAGAGTGGCACAGATGTTAGCTCAGGGCAAATCTTCCTCAGCAAAAAGAAAAAAAAAAGTAGTGGTCTCTATCTCAGTAAGCTAAGTAATAGATAAGCAGACATATTCTGTTCAGGTGCTTTAGATAGAGATAATGTCTATCCTTTATTTGTCTCCCTCGTAGAGCCTACTGTAGTACTTTACACATGGAGATGTCCCATAAATATTTGGAAAATGTTCCTTCTTTTTTTAAATAATGATTTATATTTTAATAGTACTTGTGAGCTACTAGGGAGTAAACAATATTTAGTTGATGATATCCTGGTTTAGAGTGGAGGATATGTGTCTGTGTGAATACTGCCAATTGTAAATCTTCCTAATATGCTTGACTCTGGAGTGGGGCAGCCCATGTGCAAGGAGAGATACCCTTTTTTTTTTGAGGAAGATTAGCCATGAGCTAACATCTGCTGCCAATCCTCCTCTTTTTGCTAAGGAAGACTGGCGCTGAGCTAACATCCGTGCCCATCTTCCTCTACTTTATATGTGGGACACCTACCACAGCATGGCGTGCCAAGCTGTGCCATGACCACACCTGGGATCTGAACCAATGAAGCCCGGGCCGCGCACTTAACCGCTGTGCCACCGGGCCGCCCAGAGAGATACTCTTAAGGAAGATATTCACAACATTCCTGTCTGAAATGAAATTGTCATCTCTTCTTGTACGTATCAAGAAGATATATATACTTCCTCTGTTTACCACTAGAGGATCTGAAGGACAGTAAATGAGAGCAGGTGGGAATGCAGCACTAGATTCCTGGAGCCAGATGGCCATTGAGTTGAGGAGGGCCCTGAACATATCATTTTGTTCCTGGCTACAGGATTATAAAAGCATCTTCTCCTCTCTTCTATTAGACTATGAATTCCTTGAGAACAAGGATAGTGTCTTCCTCCTTTTTGTTTCCCAAATGCTTGAAACAGTTCTTGACACATAGGCACTTACTCAACTGTTATCAAATGAGTAAATGATTTGGCCCTGTCTTGTTTGCTACTTCCTTTCTCTTACTTTAGGATATAGCGCTATGATTTGCCCATAAATGCCAGGCTCTTTCATGTCTCTAGACCTGTGTTGTCTAATAGAAGTATAATGCAAGCCACAAATGTAATTCTAAATTTCCTAATAGGGACAGTAAATAGGTAAGAAGAAACAGATGAAATTAATTTTAATAATATATATTTTATTTAACCCATTGTACCCAAAATATTATCATTGCAACAGGTAATCAATATAAAAATTACTATTGAGATATTTCACATTATTTTTGTACTGTCTCTGAAATCCAGTGTGTATTTTATATTTATAGCAGATCTCATTTTGGACTAGCCACATTTCAAGTCCTTAGTAGCATAGTTTTAGTCATTTACATTCCTCAACTAGATTGTGAGTTTTTTTGGAGGCAAAGACCGTGGCTTATTTATGCCTGGTGCATATTGTATGATCAAGGAATGTTTTTTGAATGAACAAGTAACAACAACATGTGCCTGTTCCTAATATCTCAGCTATAGTAGTAAATGTACTCTGGTTGCCCTGAGCCAAGGTCAGAGCCACCAGAAATGGCTCATGTACCATGACTTGCCTGGCTCTGCTCTAAGCCAGTACACTGTCACTGGGCAACTGACATGTTGGAGACATGGAAGGAAAGAGAGAGGTGACTGGGGAGAGGCATAGAGGAACATCTTACTGGGGATGTCACATTCACACAACTGAATTGAAACTTCCTAGGGATAGTGACTCCAGGCTCTGCCACATAAGAAATTTGGCAAAAAGTAGCCTGTGGATAGGAAAAACTTTATTGCAGGGATAATACTTAATGGGTCAGAAGATTTTGTAAAATTTTGATGAGAATCAAATATGTAGGCCAGAGGTGGCCTCATTATATTCTTTGAACTTTTGAGTAGCTCCCTAGGACTCTAGTGCATAATCAGAGCTGATGTTACCTATTTGAGCATTCCGAGTCCTTCGAGATAAGGGATCTAGGTAGAGCTAGAAAGGACTTTCCATGAAACGGCTATTGCTTTTGACACTAAGGGAAGAAACAATGAAGTAGGAGTTGGAAGATGTGATTTCTAGTCCCAATTTTACCAGTACTAGTAATATATTCTTGAGGAAATTACTTAAGTTCTTGATCAAGCCAGGTAAGCCTTTATTCTCCAAATACAGTCTCCTTACACTTCAAGCTTTCTTTAAAGATTATATAAAATAATGGATATGAAAACTGTAAATTATAAAGCATTTCACAAATATTATTATAATGACCTTTGACATGTAGTGATCTTAAATATTTTTATCTCACAGATAGGAACAATGAAATAATATGGAAAGTGCCAGGTGACTGATAAATGGCTGTTGACATTGTTATACTTGTTATCATTGTAAAGGATATCTCTAGTTCTTCTTTTAGGAAAATATATTCTACAGATTACAGTTCCATGACAAATTAATGAAATAGATAGGGATTTTGTGATTAAATGAGTTTGGAAAATATTATATATAATATCCTTCTCATCTCTTGGAAATTCAGCCTAAATATCAGTATATTATTAAAGGTTTTAGGATGTTCTTCTAAATAAATCTATTTAATTTCAACTGTGTCTTCCAAATGTATTTGATCATTCAATTCCTTTTTCCTAAAACATCTGTTAGCATACCACACTTCATGAAGCTTTTTTATAGATAGATCATAGTGTCCCAATTGCTTACCTGATTTACTTGTATAACCAAGGGAATTCCCCCTCACTCAGTTAACTTAATAGCTTGGACTTTGGCTGGTTAAATTTACCTGCCATTTTTTGTTGTTGTTATTCCTGACAGTGTACCAGCCCACTGAATTAGTTTATATGTGATGGTGCTTTGAAAATAAAAATGTAAGTTAGTGCCTTAGCAATTGACTCCAGAGGTCATAATTCCTCAAGCACTGGACCATGTCTGTGGATTCAAAGGGCATCTATGGCAAACAACAGGAATAAACCCAAGCACCTTAGCAGAATTTGTCTCAGACCTTCATCCAAAAGATAATTAGTAAAATAGAAGCAAAAAGGCACTAGCATAGCAGGAGGACAAGTATACTGACAGCTAAAGGAAGAGATGAACATCTGAGATTGATATTTATGATGCTAGATCATGAGATCCTTGAAAGCAGGGACTATGCCTTATTTACTCTTATATCTCTAGCACCCAGGGCCTGCCTTGGAGTTGGTGCTCAGTAGTTATTTCGTAAATAAGTTAATGCTGACCCTGAACAATTAAGAAAAGGTTAAATTCTGTTCATTGTTTTCTGTTTAAAAAAGCAGAAAAGTATGTAATTATTCTAAAGGCTTTATCAAATGACAGTAAGTCATTTATATATGGCTGATACATAAAGAACTTGTATGACATGGTTAGAAAAATCCAAAATTCCAGGAGACACAAGTCCAAAGGACATGAAGAGACAATTCATGGAGAATAAACAGACATGACAATGCTCATCCTTACTGGTAATCAGATATGATTCATAGGAGGTATCATTTTTTTACATATCAAATTATTAATATTTTTCAAAACTAATCCTCAGTGTTGGCAAAGGTATTAGAAAACAAATGCCTTCAAACATTGCTGGTGGCATTGTAAATAGATAGAGCAAAGTAATTTAGCACTGCGAATGAATCATCAGAATATTTATACCATTTGACACAGAAATTATACTTTTAGAAATCCGTTCTAAGGAAATAATACCAAATACAGGAAAAGCTATTTGTCTAAAATTAACAACCCCAATGTCCAACAATAAGTACATGGTTAAATAAACTGGATGTACCTATAAGAGAATATTATACAACCTTTTAAAACAGTTCTCCTGGACGCTGTGGAAAAAAGCTGAGTGATTTTTTCCAGTTTTTCTATTTTCTAGCTTTAAGTTGTATGTTTTTAACTACTTTCATAATTTAAAGATTTTTTTTTCTTAAATGGAAACTATTTTCAAAGGAAAAAGTTTGTATTCAGTTCAAAGATTGCATTCAGTTCTGGATCCCACAAGTTAAAGGGAGATTGACAAACTGGAACTTGTCCAGAAAAGAGCAGCCAGGTTTAGAGTACTTGAAACCATGGCATTCAAAGAACAGTTGAAGGAACTGAAAGTGTTTGCCCTGAAAAAAGGAAAGACTTGGGAGATGTAATACTTGCTTTCATTTATAATAATTTTTTAAAAATCAGCCACATCTTTTAAACATTTACTGTGTGCCAGGTACTGTGCTAAGTGCTTACATGCATGATCCCATTTAATCCTTTCTGTATTTCTACGAGGTTAGGAAGATCAGAACATTGAAATTTAGAGAAATCATACAGCCGATAATAGCACCAGAACTCAAAACTATTTCTCTCTGCCTCCAGTGTGCATGTTTCTCTGAAGACCGGTTCTATACTGCTTAAGAGTAGAGACTCAGGGCAGAGACCATAGAGATATATTTTTGACACACATAAGACAGAACTTTTAGTGATTAGGACTATTTCAAAGCAGCCCAGGCCCTCTACAGGGGAAAAGTGAGCATCATCTCAGTATACCAGCACAGTGCATATTGTAGGATTTAATTGTGAATGTATCTTTCCAAGTTCCTTATCTGTCATTCTGTAAAATCCCTGGACCTGAGTAGAACCCCTTTTCCATGTAAGTGTTTTGTAGCTTATTTTTGGTGGGGGGTACCCAGGGATTCACCTGAAGAAGTCCTGTCCTGTTAAGTATGAAGAGAAAGCATTTCTACTTTGGCTTTAGTAACAGAAAAAAATAAATAAGTAAATAAATGTATATATACATACAATCATTTTTGTGGAACTATCAAAGGGTTATAACTAATAAATAACTAATAGAAGGAAATTATGGTGTTTTAAAGGGTAGGCTTTAGATTTTTAGAAAATTTTTCAGAATCCTTTATTCCTTGGTTACTTCCAATATATCAGTTATTAGTGTAGTTGTTGCTGTAGTAATCAAGTTGGTCATATGTAGTGGATAATTCTAAGGCTTCTATGACCCTCTCACATAAGCAAGTACTGGGTATAAAAGACTGGCCTAATTGCTGTGGGAGAATCCAGAACTAAGCAGAAGTTGAAGTTTGGCTGAGAGGGGAGAGGAGCAGTGGGAGCTCATTAGCACATGCAGCCTCAGCAGGGAAGATTTTTGCCAGCCTCCAGTTGTTTTCAGCTTTGGTATCTTTGAGGGACCTGGGACCAACCAAGTGTGAATTGATTGAAGCCAGGAATTGAATCTGAAGTGTCTGCTGATTCCTGTTTCTTCTTACAGTTAAGTCAGTTCCTGTTAGCAAATATTTACTAACTATATTCTATATTCCAGGTTTTGGGCTGGGTTACTAAGGATGAAAAAATGAGAGTTCGCTCTTTAATAAAATCAGCCAATCACTAAATACTTGTTAAACTCCTACTTTGTATCAGACATTATGTTAGGTGCCATGAATACAGTGGAGAGTTAAACATATATCGTATTCTCTTGTTCATATGATCTTTTAAGTTTAATGGGGAAGATAGGAAAAATGGAGATGGCACATGTGTACAAATAATACAGCAAAATTTTAAAAAGCCTTCATCTCAGACTGGAGTTTGAATCTCAAAATAGCTTAATCTAGCAAGCTTTAGTTTCTTAATCTGTAAAATGGATATAATACCACCTAGTAAAGAGAGTGGTTGTGAGAATAAACAAAAGATGTGAGGTTCTTGATGAAATACTTGATGAAGCACTTAGTTTTAGATGAGTTTACAGCATCTATGTACAAGATACAAAGGTGACAGGAGGGAATGATTAACTTTGCTGATGGTTGAGGGGACTATAAGGAAAGTTTCATAAGAGAGGGGACATCTGAAATAGGTTTTAAGGACTGCATAAGAGTTGGATTAGTAAGAAGGTGTTCCAAAGAGAGAGGAACACAAAGGCAGTGAATACAGTAACGGTGAAATATGTTTTGGAAATTATAAGTAGCTTGAGCAAGGATCGGGAGCAGGGAAAGAGATGACTAGAGAGATCACAGGGGCAAAATATGGGAGGGCCTTGTATACCTGGCTAGGGAATTGCACCTTATCCTTTAGTTCAGGGTAATAGCAGAGGGAGCTGTTTTTAAGCACACTTCCCTCATCATCCACATTAAACGTATCTTAGGCATGTCAAAATTAGGGAGGGTGGAAAGCACGTTTTGCTTGAAACAATTGCAAACATATCTAGATCGTAAAGTTCCGGGGAGTTGAGCATTTTGATACACAATGCCTACTTGTAATTGAGTATCACTGTTTTAGGCAATGGGAAGCTATTGAAGAGCTTTAGAATAATCAAGATACTCGTGTAGATGATAACTTGGGCAGGAGACACAAATGCAGGCAGGAAGACTAGCTAAAAGGCTGTTCTGCTATTACCCAATTCTGAATATTTGATGTCTTGTGGAATGTTAATTTTTCCTCAAAAGGAAACAGTTAAATTAAAATTTTTCACCGTGTTCAAACACTGCTTGGAATAGTACTGTGTTAGGCTACCCAATTTATTTATGACACTAGCATCAGTCTAATACCAAAACCAGGCAATAATGCAGGAAAACTATGAACCAATCTCGGTTATAAAATAGATGCAAAATCCTAAGTAAAGTAACAAAAGATTGAATCCTATAGTGTAATTTAATAATACACCTTGACCAATTAGGTTTTATCCCAGGAATGTGAGAATGGTTCAGCATTAGAAAATCTATCAGTGTACTTAATTTTTCACCTCACTTGATGCCGAAAAAAGACTTGATCAACTACAATACCCACTCGTGTTGAAAACTCTTGGCAACCAGGAATAGATGGAAAAACTTCCTTACTTTGTTAAGCTTATGTACCAGAAGATTGCAAAAATATACTTAGTGGTGAAACATTAGACACTTTCCTTTTAAAGTCGGGGACAAGATAACAGCGCTGTTTTCAACATTATACTGGAGGTTCTAGCCAAACAATAAAACAAGAAAGAAAAATAAGTTTTAAAGATATGAAAAGAATGAGAATTATCATTGCTTGTATATTGTATCCCTATGAAATCAAAGAAAACCAACTGACAAACTACTAGTTAAGCCATAGTTTACAAAGTCAATATAAAAAGTTTACTTTTCCTAAATACTAGCACTTACTAAATTTGGAAATATGATAGGAAAAATGATCCTATTTATAAAAGCAATGAAACTATAAAATACCTGGAAATAAGCCTTATTGTTTTTAGAAAAGTTTAAGACATTTGTGGAGATAACAAGAACTTCACAGAAGGATATAAAGGAAAATCTGAATAGAGAAATCATATTCCTGTATGAATCTGACTAACTCGTTAAAATCTCAATGAGGGGCTGGCCCGTTGGCGCAGCAGTTAAGTGCACATCTTCAGCTTTGGTGGCCTGGGGTTCGCCGGTTCGGATCCCGGGTGGGGACGTGGCACCGCTTGGCACCCCATGCTGTGGTAGGCATCCCACATATAAAGTAGAGGAAGATGGGCACAGATGTTAGCTCAGGGCAGTCTTCATCAGCAAAAAGAGGAGGATTGAAAGCAGTTACCTCAGGGCTAATATTCCTTAAGAAAAAAAAAAATCGCAATGGAATTTTTTATGAGACTTGATCAACAAACTCTAAAATTCACAGAGAAGAACAAATAAATGTCTGATGATAACCAAGATAATTTTGAAAAAGAGCAATAGGGGACTTACCCACTCAGATATCAAAACATATTTTAAACTCTATTAATAATATGGTATTGGGGGCTGGCCCCGTGGCCAAGTGGTTAAGTTCGCGTGCTCTGCTGCAGGCGGCCCAGTGTTTCATTGGTTCGAATCCTGGGCGCGGACATGGCACTGCTCATCAAACCACACTGAGGCAGCGTCCCACATTGCCACAACTAGAAGGACCCACAACGAAGAATATACAACTATGTACCAGGGGGCTTTGGGGAGAAAAAGGAAAAAAATAAAATCTAAAAAAATAATAATAATATGGTATTGGCAGAAAGAGTTAAGAAATAAGACCATGTATAAAAAGAAATTTAATATATGATAAAAATAATCCAAATGGATTAAACTACTTAATTTGAAAAACAAACATAAGAACATTCATATATGACCTTGGGGCAGGTCTTCTTAAACTTAGCCACAAGAAGTAAAAGCCATAAAAGAAAGGTTGATAAGTTTTACTTTGCCAAAACCAAAACTTCTAGACAAGATACCTTAAAGTTACAACACAAGCTCTGTGCTAGGTAAAAAGTATTGAAGTGTGTGCAATATGAATAACAGGCAAAGGGTTAATATTTTCATTATTAAAAAAATAACTACAAAGTAGTAAGAAAAAGACAATCCATTAGAAAAATGAACAAGAGATATGAAGTGGCGGTTCACAGAAGAGGAAATATAAATAACTGATAAACTTATAAAAATGGGTCTACCTGACTATTAATGAGGGAAATATAAGGTAAGATAAAAGAATACCACTTTTCACTTATCAGATTAGCCAAAATTATGAAGTTTGAGGAGATCACGTGTTTGTGAGGATACGTATTTCTCCACACCTTCACCAGTACTTCATATACCTCTCAGAATTGTTTTGTCAGCTACAGAGGGCTAATATTTTCCCAGCCTACTTCTCAGGGAGATAATTTGGTGAGATAACAAAGTGATAAAGAAAAATGTTATTACTACCTAGATCTTACTTTTAATCTTGTCTCTTATTCTCTAGGCTAAGGCTTGGCTGAACTTTGGCTGTACATTAGAATCACCTGAGAACTCTAAGGCGTTTAGATACCCTGGCCCCCTCCCCAGATCACTTAAATCAGAATTTCTGGTGGGTTAGCACCTGGGTAGTAGTATTTCCTAAAGCTCCTTATGTGGTTCTGTTACGCAGCCAGGGTGAAGAACCACCTGAACCCAGGCGGCTTGGATTTTAATCTTGGCTCCGCCACTTTATTAGCTTTTTCACCTTGAGCAAATTACTTAATCTTGCTGTAAAATGTCCTCACCTGTAACACATGAAAATTATGTCTGGATAAAAGAGTTGTGAGGAGAAAGTTAGATACTTCTTTCGAAGCACTTGGATTGGTGCCTGACACATAGTAAGATTTAATAAATATTAAATGCTGCTGCTATTGTTGCTGTTATTGCTAACACCACAAATTCTGTTGAGAAAATGATTGGATAAGTCTAGTTCTTAAACAGCTGCTTTTCAATGAGCCATTCCAGAAGTGGCAGAGTTGTACTGTTTGAGACAAGATCTGGAGTGGTTACCATAGGTAGGCTCTAACACTTTTTCATTATCTATAAAATGTGTTACTCTCTGAATTTACCTTGCTCATTTATTTTCTAGTCTTCCTCTGCCACACCAAAATATAAACATCGTGAGAGCAGGAACATTGCCTTTTTCAAATTGTAACTCCCAATACTCAATTGGTGCCGTATTTTTAGCAGATGTAGTTTAGAAAGATTTGTTATACAAGTGAATGAAAAGTCTGTTTTTAGTATTATTGTTAGTGTTTTCTGACAGGCACATAAGATGGTAAATTATTGCTTTCAAGTTAAAATTAGAATTGACAATTACTGCCTTCAAATATTTTTTTGCTGTTTTGTGGACCTAGTTTTACTTTTTTTTTTTTTTGATGTACAGCAATCAAGCCAATTTTACACTCTCTTTGCCACTTAATTTTATTTCCAAAATATAGATTTGTTTTTCGCATTGAAGGCCTTACTGCCACCATAATGCATTAAATAACTCTTGTAAATTAGCTTTCAGGAACAAATAGCAAAATACAGTAGAATTTCAGCCCTTTGTTCTCTTTAAAAGTATTCATTAGTTAGGGTAATAGAAGTAGAAACAGATTTTTTTCTAGGTGATTTCAAAAATGTGATTTAATACACAAACAATGAACTATCTGAAAAAGAAATAAAGAGAACAATTCCATTTACAATAGCTTCAAAAAATAAAATACTTAGGAATAAATTTAACCAAGGAGGTGAAAGATCTGTACACTGAAAATTATAAGACCTTGATGAAAGAAATTGAAGAGACACAAACAAATGGAAAGATATCCATGTTCATGGATTGGAAAAATTAATATTGTTAAAATGTCCATACCCCCCAAAGCCATCTACAGATTCAATCCAATCCCTATCAAAAGTCGACATTTTTCACAGAAATAGAAAAAACAATCTTAAAATTCATGTGGAACAACAAAAGATGTCAAATAGAGCAATCCTGAGAAGGAAGAACAAAGCTAGAGGCGTTACAATTCCTGATTTCAAACTTTATTACAAAGCTGTAGTAATCAAAACCATATAGTACTGACATAAAAATAGATACACAGGCCATTGGAACAGAATCAAGACCTCGGGAATAAACCCGTGCTTATATGATCGACTAATATTTGACAAAGAAGCCAAGAAGACTGAATGGGGAAAGGATAGTCTCTTCAATAAATGGTGTTGAGAAACTGGATAACCACATGCAGAAGAGTGAAATTGGATGCGTATCTCATACCACTCACAAAAATTAACTTGCAACAGATTGAAGACTTAAAGACCCAAACCTATAAAATTACTAGAAGAAAACAGGGCAAAAGCCCCTTGACATTGGTCTTGGCAATGATTTTTTTTTGGATGTAACAACAAAAGCGAAAATAAACAAGTGGGACTACATCAAACTAAAAATCTTCTGCACAGCAAAAAGCAAAAATCAGTGAAATAAACATGCAACCTACAGAATGGGAGAAAATATTTGCAAACCATCTATCTGATAAGGAGTTAATATCCAAAATATATAAGGAACTTGCACAATTCAATAGCAAAAAAAAAAAACAACCCAATTAAAAAATGGGTAAAAGACTTGCATAGACATTTTTCCAAAGAAGATGTACAAATAACCAACAGGGGCATGAAAAGATGCTCAACATCACTAATCATCAGGAAAATGCAAATGAAGACCACAGTGAAATATCACCTCACAACTGTTAGAATGGCTATTATCAAAAAGATAAGAGACAAGTGTTGATGAGGCTGTAGAGAAAGGGAACCCTTGTGTACTGTTGGTAGGGATGTAAATTGATACAGTCACTATGAAAAACAGTATGAAGGTTTCTCAAAAAAACTAAAAATAGAACTGCCATATGATCCAACAATCCCACATCTGGATATATATCCAAAGGAAATGAATACACTATTTTGAAGAGATATCTACACCCCCATGTTAATAGTGTTATTTACAATTGCCAAGACATGGAAACAACCTAAGCATCCATCAGCAGATGAATGGATAAACAAAATGTGGTACACATACACTCAGTAGAATATTATTTAGCCATAAAAAGAAGGAAATCCTGCCTTTTGCAGCAACATGGACAACCTTGAGGCATTATGCTAGGTGAAATAACACAGACAGAGGAAGACAAATACTGTAGGTTTTCAGTTATATGCAGAATCTAAAAAAGCCGAACTGAATTCATAGAGATTAGAATGGAAGTTGTCAAGGGCTGGGAGGTGGGGAAAGTGGAGAGATATTGGTCAAAGGGTACCAACTCCCAGCTATAAGATGAATAAGTTCTGGGGATCTAATGTACAGCATGGTGCTTATAATTAATCATACTGTATCGTACACTGGAAAGTTAAGAGACTAGATCTTAACTGTTATCACCACACACAAAAAAAATGGTGATTAAGTGAGGGGATGGAAGTGTTAACTTCCCTTATTGTGATAATCATTTTGGAATGTACATGTGTATCAAATCACTGCATTTTACGTCTTAAGCTTACATATGTTTTATGTCAATAATATCTCAGTAAACCTAGGAGAAAAAAAGGTCACAGGAAATACCCAAAGAGATGATGGGGGCTACATTTGGATGACAAATCAAAGGGGTTTTTTTTCTCCTCTCTTCCTATTAATTTCCTATATTTTCAACATTTTTAGAATGAGAGTATATTCAAGATGATATATTTAATCACTTGAAATGAAGGGAAGATGTGATTTAAGAAATCTGACTTGTTTTGTGTTATACATGGACCATTATATTGGTAACTTACCTTCATTCTGGTTCTGTTTTTACTACTAACTTGTATATGACCCTGAGAAAATAATATCCTTTCTCTTGGCCTCAGTTTCCTCATTCATAAAATGTGATGGTTAGGTTAGATAGTTCTCCTATTTAATTCTTAGGAGTTAAAAAATGTTGATGATGTTTATAACACTAATTGTGTTGTATAATTGTCAAAGAATCTAATTCATTTGAAGAAGAAGATCCCCAATTATTTCAGGTTTGTTTAACCCTTTAAAATTATACTTTTCCATAATATTATGATTTCTTTTTCTATATATTTTTATTTAACTGTGGTACCAGCTTGTGTGTACCATGGCATTTGTCTTAAAGTAAACCTTTGGTAGATTTCATGACTTGTACTGTTTTCAGGGTTATTTCATGATCTGAATGTCACATTTGTGTGATATCCTGAGTCAATATATGAATTGACTCATGGTCCTTATCTAGGGAATTTCTGTTCCAGAGCAGGAAAAAGATAACCAAGGAATATGGATGAAAATCATAGGTAATAGCAGAACTCAGAGGGTCATTGTTTAGAGGTGTTTATTCTGTGTTTCATGAGAAGCTGGGAAAAGTTAGGGTTTAAAGAGAGCTTTAGGTGGAGAAAGCCATATTTTGAAGTTGAGATAGAACCAGAATATGTACAAAAAAAGCAGAGAATCATCATTTTAAAAATTTTGCCTAAAAGTGGAAAGTCGTCTTTTGATTCTCTTGAGATCCTTGAATATTAATGGCAGTTCATTCATCAGAGTTATTGTTGGTGATGGGGAAAGATTTCCTAACCCAGGTGTATCTTACTACTTTTCCTTTTCCTCCTAGGCAGCGATCATTAGTAGGGTTCAGTGTAGGATTGTGGCTTTGGATCTTCGAGGTCATGGTGAGTAAAGTTCTTAATCACTGACTCAATGACATATTTGCCAAGCCCTTTGAATAGTGTTAAATATTACAAATTTCAGTGTAGCCTTAAAATAACTTGGTCTGTTCCATTTGGGCATTCCAAAAGAAATCCTAGCTTTTAGTTTTCATAAATATTTTATAAACACACATATGTATATTTGTTGTTGTTTAGCTAAGAAAATGTCCTTTTATGTAGCCAAATTCTGACGCTGGTGATATATAAGGAATGTGGATAGATCTTTGGTAGGCTACTGTAATTATCTTCCTTAGGATGGCCAGCTATAAAGATGTATCTGTAACATAGAAAATCCTTGCTAAGCGTAATTATAAAGTCCTCATTTCACTGTCTAAAGATGAGATTTTTGAAAGAGAATACTCTTGCTTTTATAATTCCTATCCTTGGGAATTTTATTTTTAAATATTTTCTTTTTAGGGGAAACAAAAGTCAAGAATTCTGAAGACCTATCTGCAGAAACAATGGCAAAGTAAGTAATCTAATATTGTTTATACATCACCTGGCTTCCATTACTATTATAAATAGAAGTATAACTTTATCACTCTCCTGGTAAGATTGTTGGACAATAATTAGCACAGAGAAAATTTTACTTCTGTTCTCTTTCCTCTATCTGCTGTCTCCTTACTATATAATCTTGAAAGAAACCTCCATCTTTCTCGGTATAGTCACTGTGATGGTCATCACATACAGCGCTTGGAAATTTTTCAAGGCACAGTTTAGTTTGTGTTGGCTTTTGAAAAGTTTTCTTCTGTTGACAGAGTTGAATAAAATCTGGTTATCTATTGGGGACCCATGCTTGGAAAAGTAGTGTATGCCAGAAGTGCTGTGAAATGTTCTTAAAGTATCCTGCTCACATTCTTTGTCCAACTGCATAGCAAGACAGGAACAGGGTATTAAAGAATAACTTAATTATACCCTGGACCTCAGAGTAAAAGATGAATGTAGCATATGCAGTGGCTCTCAAACCTTGTCACTCATCAGAATCACCTGAGAAGTGATTAAAATACAAATGATTTGGCTCCACCCCAGACCTACTGAATTAGTGCTTCTACCAATGGGATCTGGGCATTTAAATTTTGATAAAGCTCCATGAGGGAATCTGATGCAGCCAGTCCCATGAATGGTGTTTGGAAACCACTATCCTATATTGTTAACAGGATTCTTCTAACTACCCTG
The DNA here is from genome assembly GCF_041296235.1 of Equus asinus. NCBI lineage: Eukaryota > Metazoa > Chordata > Mammalia > Perissodactyla > Equidae > Equus > Equus asinus. The sequence goes on along the minus strand of NC_091809.1, from coordinate 83,851,020 downwards.
CTTTAATACATGCTCTCTCATGTACTTAATACATGCCCTCTCAAGTATTTGACCAACGTTGGCCAAAAAAATCTTGTCCAACTCATGCGGCCATAGTTTTATCATTATAGTAGGTCCTGTTTGTGTGCTTTCTAATGTGCAAGGCTTTATTAAGTGTAAATTAAGCATTTATTAACAATAAATAAGTTATTGATTTTAATTAATCTATATTATTAACTCTGAAGTGTAGGTATTATTATCACTTTTTTGCCAATGAGGAAACTAGCTCACATAGGTTGAATAGCTGTATGAGGTCACACAGTTAATAGGCCAGAATTGTGTTCATTCACCTATAGTGCTTGGCAGAGAGAAAGAGAAATAACAATGTATGAGTACCATTCCATTCAATGCATATATGCCCGAGAAACTACGAAAAGGGAGCCACAAATGTTTCCTCAGTTGTTCCTAATGCCTTTGTAATGTGAGAACCATGAAGCCTGAAGTAATCAAGTATGTTAGTGATACCTGTAGAAAGATTTGTGAATGATTTTTAAGGCTTTAAAGGGTTTCTTGAGTGTTGACAAAAAAGTGAAATACATCATCTAAGTTGCCAGGCAGCCAGACAAAGGGTGATGATGGCTTGGCTAACATTCTAGAGAAAACTGAAGAATTAATTGAGGACCTTGAGGAAACAGTGCCTAAAAATGTATCAGTCTGGGACAATCAAGAAAGAAATTTGAACAGGGAAAGTTTAATGTAAAGATTTATTAACTGTATCAGGGGATTGGAGTAATGAGGAATTGGCTAGTATGAACTAAAGAGAATGCTAAAGAATAGAGGGTTAATTAACTTGATTGTGGGAATCATTTCACAATGTATACATATATCAAATCATCACATTGTACACTTTAACCATATTACAATTTTATGTACCAATTATATCTCAGTAAAGCTGGAAAAAATTTCAAAGACAGAATACAGGAATAGCAGATGTAAGAAGCAGCCACTTTCCCCTTGGGCTTGAGATAGAACAGTAATGGAAGAGGTTGAGATCTAGACCTTGTTAGAGAGGGCATGACTATGGTTTACTGAAGGCAGGGAAGTCACTTTGATGCAGTGTTGGCAGAACTTGCTAGAAATCTGCCCTCCAGGGTGCAGGGGAAGCTGTTCACACGGACGCATCTCACCAAAGGCACTCTGCAACAAAAATACTGGGCGGGGCTCCAGAGATCTGCTGTACAACATAGTGCCTATAGTTAACAATAAGATATTGTGTGCTTAAAAGTTTGTTAAGACGGTGGATCTCATGTTAAGTGTTCTAACCACACACGTGACAAACACATGCACACATACACAAAAAAGTGACGCAAGGGAAACTTTTGGTGATAAATGTGTTTATTGCCTTGATTGTGGTGATGGTAACATGAGTGTATACCTATATCCAAACTTACCAAATTGTATACATTAATTATATGCCATCTTTTTGTGTACCAATTATACTTCAATAAAGCTAGGGTAAAAAAACCCACTGGGAATGGAGTGTTGGAGAAGCCACCTTGTGCTGCAGGACTTGGGCACTGGGAAAGCTGTGTGTGCTGCAGGAGCTGAGGGCTTCCCATGCTGCAGGACCTGGGTGCTAGAAAAGTACAAGCTAGAGGAGCTTGTGGAGTAAATGCACATGAACCAGGAACAAAAGCCTGTCTTTCTGCATTGTTTCTCCTGTGCCCTCTACAGACATAGCTTAACTTCATGCCAGCTGGCTAAGGAAAAATATTTAAAAGCCTCAGATCCAATTTTGTACAACATGAAATGAAGGGTGAATTGGAGCTGAAAGACAATAAGTTGATTACAGGCACTCCCATACAGGCACAAAAGTTAAAAAGAAAATAAATGATTAAAACTATATACAGTAGATGAAGATGATTATCAAGAATCAGAAGAGCCAACAAGTTGGATTCTTGCTGAAATAGTCAAAGCAATAAAACATTTATATGATTTCCAAATTCAGTCACTCTGTGAAACAAAAATCTCTAAATGGGCATAGTTATGAGTGATTTAGTGGGGTTTTCAGGTAGTCCTGACAGCAAGTTTTTTGCCTTACATATCAACTTTAGAACTTAAACCCTAAAAAATATGCAACTCCACCGAAAGTAGAAGAGCCAAGTTTGAGCTCAGGTTGCTCTGATATTCCTTTTTCTGTTATGTCTGTGATATGCTATACTGCTTCTCAGGAAAGTATGACAGAATCCCCTTAAAAAGCATGTACCAAAGTTATGGTATATCCAGTTACAGAGTAGATTTGTAGGTAATCCCTGCTACTTCATCTGTATTTTATTTCTCTGGAATTTCAGGACATGTCTCAAGTAAGGCGCTAATCTTGGTGACTGAAAACTTTGACTAACTTTAATAAGAATAAATCTCTTTTGATGCTAGATGATCAAGTGATTGATCATAATCGCCTGTTACCTGGATGAAATATACCTTTCCTAAGCTTAGATACAATATTATGCTGGTTTGTTTCAGACCCTATCCACCTTCATGCATAAAGCAGAACCCCTCCAAATCAGTTAGTATTTTAGGGAGACCCGAGACTTAGATAATCTTCCGTAGCATCCTTTTATTTTGCTCATTATATCTGTTAATAACCAAAAGTTTTAGCCTTAAATTTAACTTCAAAGGAATATTGAACTACTATTTGTTTTTGTTTATAAAATTGGGTGGCCTTTTTATCTCCCATTCAGATTGTCTGCAGATGCTCCAGTTAACCTATTCATATCTGTAATTGTTGTAAGATTAATTCCTTCAGAAATAATTAATAACATTTATCTTTGCCATTCTGAATACCGTGGAGATCATATTTGAAAGGCTGTGTCCCCACATCCACACCTGCTATATTTGGCTAACGTTATGTGAGTGCTTGAGATATATAGTGACACTCAGCAAGACAAAACTCTTTTGAAGTTGACTGACTCAGCTACTCCCAAAGGAAGACAGTAGAGCCATTGGTCTCTAGAAACACACCATACCTTACCTATTGCTATAGCAAAGAAGGCCTATATGCAAATAAAAACCAAAGTTCCTACTTCAGTTCTCATTTTCAAAGCTTTACGGTTTGACTTTGTTAAACAGTTCCACTCCTAATTAAAGACTAGCACAGAAGCCAATAAAAATTAGCCCTGAACGTCTTTCTAATTTCTCAGAACACTATACTTACATTTATGTTCATACTTCAAACAACTTTACATGACAAATTGTAAGTAATAAGTAACATTTGTATAGCACTGTACTCTTTTCAAAGTAGTTTCACATTAACTCTCTCAGTTAATCCTCAAAGCAATCCAGTATAGTAAATGATATTCTTATCCTCATTTTATGGATGTTGAAACTATCTGAGAGATTAAATCACTAATCTAAGTCTACATGGTAAAAAATAAATGGAGGCTGCAATTCGTCTTGTGACTCCAAACTTCACTACATTATAGTGCTTAATAAAATTGTTTTCCTGTTTTATAGATGGGGAAACTGAGGTGTACAGCAGTTAAATGATTTGTCCAGACTTTCAAGCTTAGGTTTAAAATAAAGGTATATGTTTATGTAATTATACTAAATTTGTAGAACAGTGAAACTGTTATGTAAAGGAAAATAAGAAAATTTGGGTTCTTAGTTCTCAAACTGCCACTTATCAGAAGGGCTAGATGTGTGGCTACATGTTTAGATACTGTGGGGCATGTCAGGTGGGAGATTTACATAGGTACGTTTGCAAGATGGCTCAACAGACCTTTACAGTCCTAGAATTATTAGTTACAGACCAAAGGAAGAAGTTAGTAAAGAAAACTGTTTTTGCAGTGTTGTCAGAGAGCATTCCCAACTTTTTTCCCCTTCTCTTTGCAGAGATGTTGGCAATGTGGTTGAAGCCATGTATGGGGACCTCCCTCCTCCAATTATGCTCATTGGACATAGCATGGGTGGTGCAATTGCAGTCCACACGGCATCATCCAACCTCGTGCCAAGCCTCCTGGGTCTGTGCATGATCGATGTTGTGGAAGGTAAGTTTTTTCACTTCTGACCAAATCAAAATCTTTTGACTTATAAGAGACATCTATGGTAGACTATTGTTATCTTGTTTTAATTTACTGTTGATTTCACTCATCTTGAAGTATATCCCTCTGTCTTTTATATCCCTTTTTTTAATGTTATTTTGTGGCAAATGCATTCCAAGTATTTTTTTTCTCAAGATAAAATTGACGTATAACTTTGTTTTAGTTTGAGGTATGCAACATAACGATTCAATATATGTATATATTGCAAAATGATCACCACAATATGGCTGGTTAAGATCCATCACCATCCCTAGTTACAAATTTTTTCTTGTGATGAGAACTTTTAAGATCTACTCTCTTAACAACTTTCAAATATACAGTACTGTATTAACTATAGTCACCATGCTGTATAGTCACAGTGTTTGTACCTTTTGACAGCTTCACCCATTTTGCCCACACCCCACATTATATAATCATTTTCTGTGTCATCAGAAACTCTTCATAAATATCTTTTATGGCTGCATAATATTTCAATCGTATGTATGTCCCATCATTTTATTTAACATTTAAAAAGAAGCTGCCATGTCTTTTATGACCCAGCCTCAGAAGTCACACTATTGCTTATATAATATAAGTCAGCCCTATTCACTGTGGGGGTACTACACAAGGGAGGGAATACCAGGGGGCAAAAATCATTGGAGACCATCTTGGAAGCTGGTTATCATATCAGTCTTCTGAATTTTCTTAAACAACATCTTTTTTCCCCCGAGCATCACTGAATTCTGCTGTCATTGAGGGCAGATGTATACAGTTGACCCAGTAAGTGTAAATGCTGAATATGTTAAGTACTATTGTTAAAATTTTTGTTTAATATCTAGGTACAGCCATGGATGCACTTAATAGCATGCAGAATTTCTTACGTGGTCGTCCTAAAACCTTCAAGTCTCTGGAGAATGCCATTGAATGGAGGTAACCCACAAATCTATATTGTCTATATTTTAAATGTTAGATTGTAGCTTTCCTTTTTCATCAGCTCAAGCACTAAGTTCAAAGGAATCGTTCAGTTTCCAAGCCTTAGCCTTATTGAAATATCATGTATGGAAACATTTATGTAAGGAGCAGAATTTTTAAAAAAATGTTTTAAATGTTTCACACTTGGCTCAGTTTTCTAAAACCCATCCTTTTTCCAGTACACTGTAGTACCTTCTAGAATCTTAATAATTATGGATCATCTGCTTTCTAGCTGTTCCCATCTCTAAGGTGAGAGTTTGGACTAAATGAGACTCTAAGGCCTCTTCCATCTCTGATGTCCCATGGTTCTAGATTCACTTTCTTTGTTCCAGAGAAAATGATGGAGAAACAGAGGATGGGTATAGGTTCCTTTCTCAGTTTTTATTTGGGTTTTGGGTAAATAAAAACCTTTTGGGTAAATAATTTTCATAAAAATCACTGATAGAATTGGCTATGGCTTCACTTAAGTAAAGGCTGTTCAGTCATTAATTTATTCATTAATTCAACCAATTATTTGATTAAACGTTTATTGAATGCTTACTTTGTGCTAAAGGGTGAAGATTCAGAGAGGAGTGAAACAATGTCCCGCCCCCAAGGATATCAGTCTTGGGATAAAATATCTTGTATCTTGTCTTCTTACCTATTTTTCAAAATCCGTCTCCATTCCCTTCTCCAGAATCCTTTCTCTGACTTCTCCAAACCACCCAGATCACTCCCTCCATAAAATTGCTAGAGACGTTTGTCTATATTATATTATACTATTTACCTCTTAAGTCTTCTAATCCTCCCTTAAGGAATATGCTTATATTGTTAATTTTCATACGTCAAAGGGCAGAAGCTGTTCTCTCCTTTGTACTTTCATACAGCATGTAGCATACTGCTGGCTGCACTAGAAGGCAGAACATATTTATTAACTGACTCAGAGATATCAAGTGAAAATTAAGGATCTGGTAAATATATCCTAGGAAATTTTCCTAGGACAGAAGTTCTCATGCCAAATACGGCTTGCCAGAATGACGTTTGTGTTTGGTGAAGTCACGTCTACCTCCCCTTGTTCACACTGCCATGATGCAGGATTCCTGTTCTCTCAGAAGCACCAAAGATCTCTCCATCTTGGGCAGCCACAACAGTGAGAATGCAGCTGCTGCCAGCTCAGCATGTACCTCGGGCACCCTGCCTGCTTCCCCAGTAACAACCAGTGAGAAAATTATTCCAAATAACTTTTAAAATTTATTCAGTAAACATTTCTTAGTACCTAAGATGTGTCAGTACCTGATCTAAGAACTGGGATGAATCAGACTTAGTTCCTATCGTCAAAAACTGGGGATACAAACAAGTAAACATAAACACAACACTGTGAAGGAAGTACAGAAGACAGGTACTCAGTCCAGCCTGGGGGGTCAGGGTACACCTTCTCTTAACGGAGGTAGAGTCTTAATTCTATTGCCAGATGCAGGATAAAATAACGGTTCTGTTGTGGAATGTTAAAACATTCTGGATTTTGTGAGAGCTACTAATTTTTAGAACCTACTTTCAGAGCCTGAGAATTGGAAAGAATACTATGAAATAGTTGGTAATACTGTTTTATACTCTGCTGGATATTTGAATTGAGTTTATGACTCATAGCCATTTTGGCTATTCCAACTTGAAAAAAATGTTGAAATACAAGGCCAACCTATTTAATTCAGTAATAATTTAAAGTGAAGTGAACCTGCCTTTGCTCTCTTGGTCATCCTAATGAGAGGCAGTAAGGTATAGTCGTTAAGAGCCTGGGCTTTGAAGTTGGACAGGTATGGATTTGCATCTTGGTTCCACCACTCTGGCTGCTCTGAGGAAAACAGAATAGGGGAAGGAGTAGAGGCAGGGTGGTAACAGAAGTGGGAAATTGGTTAGGAGACAGTTGTGGTAGTATAGGAGAGTAATGAAGGTAAACACCGACTAGGGTGGCAATGGAGGAAGTAATGTGGTCATACTTGGAATGTATTTTGAAGGTAGAACTGACAGGACTGCCTAATGGATTGGATATTGGGAGAGAGACTGAGGCACAGCACTTAAGGATGACTTCTAGGTTTTTAGCCCAAGCAATTGGGTGAATAGTAGAGATAAAGAGAAGAGATTTTGGAGTGGGTAAGGGGCAGGGAGTAAGGAATTTTGTTTGGGTAAGCAGAAATGCTTAATTTACATCTAAGTGGAAATGTTAAGTAGGCACTTAGATATACTATTTAGAAGAAGTTGAGCTAGAGATAAATTAGAGAATCATCATCCCATAGATAATATTTAAAGCCAAAAGATTGGATGCAATCACCTAGGGATTTGATGTTGACAGAAAAAGGATCGAAGAACTGAGCTTTGAGATACTCCACAATATTTCGAGCTTGGGAAGAAGAGAAAGATCCAACAAACTGAAAAGGCACAGTTGATGAGATAGAAGGAAAACCAAGAGAATACAGCAAGGTTTATAGAAGGAAAGAGAGAGCATCTTCATCAAATGCTGCTGGGAGATCAACTAAGGGGAGGACTAAGATGACCTTTAGAATTGGCATGATGGAGGTGACCTTGACAAAGGAAATCTCAGAAAATAAGTGGGAGAAAGAAACCTGATATAAGTTGGGAATATTAGTTGGGAAAGGATGGGAGGTAAAGTAGAGAAGGCAAGTACGATTAACTCTTTTGAGAAATTTTCTTGTGGAAATGGGGTAGTATCTAGTAGTGAATGTGGGGTTGAGAATGTTTTTAAAGGCTAGAGAATTTTGTTTTTCGGGGGTTTTTTTTTGAGGAAAATTAGCCCTGAATTAGTATCTGCTGCCAATCCTCCTCTTTTTGCTGAGGAAGACTGGCCCTGAGCTAACATTTGTGCTGTCTTCCTCATTTTATGTGTGGGATGCCCGCCACAGCATGGCTTGATAAGTGGTGCGTAGGTCTGCACCTGGGATCTGAACCAGTGAACCCCGGGCCGCTGAAGCGGAACGTGCAAACTTAATCACTGCACCACCAGGCTGGCCCCCTAGAGAATGTTTTTAAAGGATGTTTTGTAATATCCAGTAAAGAAAAAAAAAGTGGTGACATAGGAGAGAGACAGAATAACTAGAGGAGACAAGGTCTTCATAAGCAAGAGGGGATGGGAACCAGTGCCCAAGGTTGGCCTTGAATAGGAACAGAGATATTTCATATATTAAACAATCATCAAGGCAGAGTGTATGATTACAAACACTGGTAGGTTGATGGATTCTGTAGATTGACTTGGTGGTAGAAAAATGAAGTAGCAGTTCTAATTGCTTCTGTTTATCATTAAAATAAGAAACAAAGTCATTATCTAAGCGGGGGTGCACTTTAAAATTTTACAAGAATTTTTAGGCTAAAAAATGAAATTTAAAGAAATTGTTCTGGTGACCTGCTTCAAGTAGTATTTCCTGGGACATGCAGTCATTTTGCTTGGCTCTTAGGCATACTTAAGTAGACACCTCTGAGAAGACTATTCTGTTAAGATGGAGTCTCAGCTCATAAGTCTATATATCATGCATTGCAAGGCCCTCTAGGAGCTAGCCCCTGCCTGTCTATCCTATTCTGTCACACTCCGTCTTTGCTCTCCCCTGTTCTCCTTGCACTTCGTCGTCTAAACTCATCATCCTGGTGACTTTTTTACATCACAGTGCCTCCTTTCACAATGTGCCCTCTGCCTATAATGCTCTGATCATCCTCTTTTATCTTCCCTTTAACTTCGTATTTTCAGTCTTCAGTTGCAGGACATTTGGGAAGCTTTCTTTAACCTCCTCATTCAGAATAAAGTGATTCCTTTGAACCTTGCCTTATGTTAAAATTACCTGTTTATGTTTCTTTCTCGCCACTAAATTGTGTACTTCTTGAGCACAGCCTCACACATAGTATCCTCTTGGTAAATATTTGCAGAACTGAATACTTACTTTTTACTACTTGGCTTGTAGCCATAAAAACCAACTGGGAAGTGATGGTAATCTCTATAGTAAGCTACATTGGTAGCTACAGCTTCCTAGTAGGTCCAACAGAATCTGCACAATTATTCCTTTGACCCTAGTGACATGATAAGATGGATGCTGAATAACCTCCTCTTTCCCTTCCCACTTTTCTCTTATAGTGTGAAGAGTGGCCAGATTCGAAATCTGGAGTCTGCCCGTGTCTCGATGGTTGGCCAAGTAAAACAGTAGGTCTTATTTTTCCCCCTTGGACAGATTAGAGACTGAAACATGGTGAGGGAATTACAGATTGCTTACTTGTCATACACCTGTTCTACCATTCTGGTGAATGCCTTCATTAATTTAGGTAATTTTTACAGATGAGCTCAGCTGGGCCAGCTGTATAGATTTTCTTTTCTTTTTTCTTTCTTTTTTTTTTTTTAAGATTGGCACCTGAGCTAACATATGGTGCCAATCTTTTGTTTTTCTTCTTCTCCTCCCCAGAGCCCCCCAGTACATAGTTGTATATTCTAGTTGTAAGTCCTTCTGGTTGTGCCATGTGGGACACCGCCTCAGCATCGCCTGATGAGCGGTGCCATGTCCTCGCCCAGGATCCGAACCGGTGAAATCCCGGGCCACCAAAGCAAAGCGCGTAAACTTAACCGCTTGGCCACGGGGCCGGCCCCTCTCCTTTTTCTGAAGAAATCCCGAAGCCAAATGGCGTCTTCTGTATAATACTGGATTACGTTATTAACACAACTCTAGGTGTTAAAAGGTGAAGAATCCCTGAGAATGGACATTAAAAATTGTGTCCACTCTAGTGCTGGCAGCTATGGTTTCATTCTGGTTACAGTCTCCTTCTGGTTGTGAGAAAATTATAGAACAAAAGCTATCATAACCTGAGTGAAAGCCACATTTTAAGGGTGAGCTAAGATTATTTAGCTCAATTGATCTTCCTGGATAGAGTTACATGAGTCCTGTATATTGCTATGTAGTCACAAAACCAATAGAACAGACAGGGGTCGTGAGAGTTGATGAAAATGATAATGGCATTATTGAATGCCTGCTATTTGCCAGCCACTCTGCGAGGTATTTTACATACACTGTCTCATTTTTAAAACTTTGTCTTATGGAAAATTTTCAGATGTATGAAAATAGAATAATACAGTGAATCTTGGCATTCTCATTGCCCATTTTCAACAGTATTAACTCATTGCCAGTCTTCTTTCATCTGTGCCCCTATTTACTTCTCCTAAGCACAAAATATTTTGAAGCAAATTCCAGACAAACACATAATTTCCTCTGTAAGATTTCAGTATGCTGTAAAAGGTAAGGCCACTTTAAACACAATCACAGTACTATTATCACACCTAAAAAAATCAACAATTCCTTCATATCATCAAATGTCTATTCAGTATTCACATTTCTGACTGTCTCATAAATAATTTTTTTATAGTTCCAATCAGATTTAAAAGAAGTAGTTACATAGCAATTGATGGATATATCTCTTAAGTATCTTTTAATCTATAGGTTCCACTTCTATCTCTTTCATTTTTTTTTCCTTGCAATTTAATTTGTTGAGGAAACTTGGTTGTTTGCCTTGTAGAATTTTCCACGTCCTGAATTTGCTGATTGATTCCTCAAGGTGTAATTTAATATGTTCTTTTGTTCCCCATATTGGTAAATTGTTAGATCCAGAGATTTGATCAGGTTCAGATTTGGTTTTTTTTGTTGTTATTTTGGTTTTTTATTTGTTTGCAAGAATAGTTGATATTGTATACTGCCATCAGGAAGCAAATAATGTCTGGTTGTGTCTTGTTTTGAATCTTAGTAGACATGGATGATCATTACCTGAATTCGTTAATTCATTTTCACTATCTCATTTAATCCTTACAATACCTCTTTAAGGTAAGTGTTGTTTTATAGATGAGGAAATGGAAGTTCGGAAATGTAAAGTGACTTTCTGAGAGTCGCACAGCTAGTGAATGACAGAGCTCAGTTCCAAACTCCTGTGTATTTGACTATATTATGGATTTTATGCCTGAAAGGGCAATTTGAGTAGTAATATCTGGCAGACACAATGCAGAGGCTTTGAGTAAGCTGTGAGACTGCCCACTTTTCAATGGCTAAATATTTTGAGATCTGATTTGTCTAAGGAGTGATACAGCATTTTGTCAGGAAGTTACATGGCAGGTAGTTCAGTGATTTTAAAAGTTTACTTACTACGTAAATTTAAGTGGTGTTTTCTCTTAATATGTAAATCTGTGTATGTAAGAGTATGTGTGTTTTCATTGTCACATAGATATCAGCTGGAACCTTCCTGCCCTTCTTGCCTAAACGAAATTCTCTTGAAACTGCCAATCCATAGCTATGAAAATCCAGAGCACATGTTTTTTCTCTTTGTTATACTACTTTGACCCAGATGTGAAACCTAACACCTCAAGTCCCATAGAAAACCCCCACTTAAAATATCTACAAACATACACTTCACTGAAGGTTTGGTAGAGGAGACAGAGAAGGAGAGGTTATCATTCTTAAAATCCACCACCAAAGTTTCACTGAGCCTTCAATTTATCCCAGTCTCTTTTTGTCTTGCTTATTCTCTCTCCTCTTCTCCCTTCTCTATCCCTCTCAAGGGCAAAATAACAAATTCTCTGTCATGCAGAGCAGACCTTGGTATTAGCTGCTACCTAGGCCCTTGGGATTTTTACCTTTAACACTTGTCAATGTATTTTTTCCAATGAATTCTCTCCAAAAGGAATTATGGTACCAGCTGTTCATGTAATAATAATTTTTCTACCTAATTACATAATAAAGAGATATATTTTTAGAGAAAAACAACAGTAATTGATTGGATCAGATGTTCTAATCTCCAAGGTTCAGCTGACCATGTTTATTGTAATTGCCCGTTTCTATCGGCTAATTAAAAAGTGGAGGCCTTTTACCTTTCTGTCTGAGCCTTGTTCTACTGTCAGCAGGGGGCAGTAGAAAAGCACTATGCTTTAGAGTTAATTGGGCCTAGATTTGCCTCCCAGCCTCATCCACTCATGAGCGAGGTGATCCTGAGCAATTTTTTAAACTCTTCAGGGCTACTTCATAGGATTGTTATGAGGATTCTATAGGATAATGCCAGTAAAACTCTTGTCACCATGTCTCAGGAAATGGTTACTTCCTTCTGTGGGTCAGTATTGGTGTAAGAACTAGAAACCAGCCCTTGGAATATAATCATACATTGGCCATGACCTTCTACATCCCTGATCTACTTTTTGCACATTTTAAAAATGCACATTTTTCACATCCCCCTTCTCCCAGGAGCGCCAAGTTTTAACTAACATTTGATTATAAAAGGCCATAATTAGCAGTATCTCTGAGATAATTTCTGTATAGAAGAGAGGTGTGTGATAGTACTTTTTTTTAAACCTAGGTGCGAAGGAATTACAAGTCCAGAAGGCTCAAAATCTATAGTGGAAGGAATCATAGAGGAAGAAGAAGAAGACGAAGAAGGAAGTGAGTCAGTAAATAAGAGGAAAAAGGAAGATGACATGGAGGTGGGTGAAAGCCTGCATTCTTGGAAGGTGTAGGGAATGGTTCAGGGTGTATGGGATGGGGAAGGGTAGGTGACATTGTTCTTTTTGTCCACCATTAGATATTTTAGGAGGCAAAGACATTATCATAATAGATACTTAGGTTAGCTATAAGATATAAGGCAGGGCCGGCCTGGTCGCGTGGTGGTTAAGTTCACACGTTCTGCTTCTCGGTGGCCCGGGGTTCGCTGGTTCGGATCCCAGGTGTGGACATGGCACCACTTGGCACACCATGCTGTAGTAGGTGTCCCACGTATAAAGTAGAGGAAGATGGGCACGGATGTTGGCTCAGGGCCAGGCTTCCTCAGCAAAAAAAGAGGAGGATTGACAGCAGTTAACTCAGAGCTAATCTTCCTCAAAAAAAAAAAAGAAGATATAAGGCATTTGTTGATAGCTCTGACAAATTTTATCATAAAACTTGCAGTATATACCCTACCCTCAAACAGACTGCTCTCTCATCAGGCTTTTAGGGTTTTTCTCACCTCTGTACCTCTGTTGCTGTCGTTTATCTCATGAGAAAATCCCATTTCCTACCAGTCTACGCTAAGCCCATCCAGATCCTACCCATCTTTCAAGGTATATCTCCTTGGGGAAGCTTTCTGACCTCAGTTTATATCAATCCCTCTCCAGTACAGCCCTGGGAGTCTATATGACACAACTTAGCACTTTCTTTTTTGAAGTTAGGGCTAAGTCATAGAATTGATTTTCATAAGCCACATTCAAAGGTACAGTGGTCTGGTGGTCATCCCTAGAATGCAGATTCAGTGTTCTCTAATTGCACAAGAATTATCTCCCAACAAAAATAACCTGTGTTCTTTTTGAAGGCAGGAACTGATGTTCTGTATGAATTTCCCTCAGCATTTAGCTCAGGTTGTGTGCATAGTAAGTGTTCTGTGTGTGCTTGCTGAGCAATGGATTTGAGAATAGTAGTAGGAGGGAAATGATTAGTGGGCATGAGCAGCAGGCTTTCTGGAATACACTATAAACATCTTACTAATAGCAGGTGGTATACTCTGTGTATACCACATACTCCTTTGCATTTGGAGATGCTACTGTTAGTAAGGAGGAGACTACATTTTTTTTAAACAGTATTTTTAATTTAATGAGGATCTTCTTGTCATCCTAAGATCAATGAATAATACTTTGTACCTCTTTGGAGTTTACAAAAATGTAAATAAGTCATGATCAGTTTGCCCTCCCAGCACTCCGTGAGGTGAGGGGAGATCTTTTCTCCTGTGTTAACACTGTGAAAACAGACAAAAGAGATGAAGGGACTTGCCCAAGGTAATCAAGCAGTATTTAGCAGATCTGAGAGTCTGATACAAACTGTCAGTACTTTTTACTTTTTATGTGCTAGGAACTATACTGAGTGCTTCACAGTTATCACCTTTAGTCTTCATTTTAGCACTGCATTGTAGAAATTATCATTGTTTTACAGCTCAGGTACAGATACTTGTCTTCAGCCACACATAAATGTTAGCACTAAAACAAACCCAGATCCTCTGATTTTTTTAATTCCAAGTTGTTGTTTCTTTGCAGTTTTTCATAAGCCTAATTATATGCAGTTTTATAAACTCTATAAAAACTCTAGCAGTTCTGTTAGGAGGGCACACTGAGGCACATCAAGCAATGAGGAGTATAGCTAAACAGTCTACACTTGAAGAAGGACACAAAGAAACTCCAAACAACAGTCACAACTTCTTGCAGTTAGTAGATAAGTAAGTCCTGGAGATCTAATGCACAGCATAGTAATTATAAGCAACAATACTGTATTATAAACTTCACAGTTGCTAAGAGACTGGATCTTAATTATTCCCACCACAAAAAAGAAATGGTAATTATGTGATGTGATGGAGGTGTTAGCTAATGCTATCTTGGTCATCATATTGCAATGTATAGATGTATCAAATCAACACATTGTATTCCTTAAACCTACACGATGTTGTGTGTCGATTATATCTCAATAAAGAGAAATAAATAAATAAATAAAACAGAGAAAGTGTTGGGAATTCAAATTCAACTTAACAACAACAAGGCAGTTACAACTTCTAAAGTGCGGTAGCCAGGGGCCATTTAGGGCCCATTAGCCCTTACGGGCATCTCTATTATAGTACAATATAAAAGGTAGTGTTTGAAATGACCCTGAGACACACATAAGAGGTCAGCTGCATCCATTCTGCTCTGTAAAATAAGACAAGATATACATTTTATTTGAGGAGGGGGGAGAGAATCTAATACAAAATGGTTAAAATACAGAAAAGAAAGGGAAAACATTTAAGCTTTAAACCTTAAAGAAATAAACTTCAGTTGTCCAGGAGATAGTCGTTTATGCATAAATCTGTCTCTTTTTTTTTAACTGCTTTATCAAGAGATAACTCACCCAAAGTGTACAATTCACTGGTTTTTAGTATAGCCACAGAGTTGTGCAACCATCACAACATCTGATTTTAGAACATTTTCATTACTTTTAAAAGAAATGTCATACTCATTTGCAGTCACTTCCCATTTCTCCTCAACTTTCCCAGCCCTGGGTAACCCACTAGTCTCCTTTTTGCCTCTATAGATTTGCCTAATCTGGACATTTAGTATAAATGGAATTATACAGTATGTGGTCTTTTGTAACTGGCCTCTTTCACCTTAGCATAATGTTTGTTTTCAAGGATTCTCCATGTTGTGACATGTATCAGCACTTCATTCCTATTTATGACTGAATAATATTCCATTGTATGGATAGACTACGGTTTTTATCCATTCATCAGTTAATGGATATTTGGATTGTTTCCACTTTTTGTCTGTTATGAATAATGCTGTTTTGAACATTTGTATACAGATTTTTGTGTGGCTGTCGGCTTTTATTTCTCTTGGGTATACACCTATGAGTGGAATTGCTTGATGGTAACTCTATGTTTAATCGTTTGCGGAACAGCCAGACTGTTTTTCAAAGTGCCTGTACCATTTTACATTCCCACCTGCAGTGTATGAGGGTTCTAGTTTTTCTACATCCTTGCCAGCACTTATTATCTTTCTTTCTTTTTTTTTTAAAGGTTGGCACCTGAGCTAATTGTTGCCAATCTTCTTTTTTTTTTTCATGCTTTTTCTTCCCAAATCCCCCCAGTACATAGTTGTATGTTTTAGTTATGGGTCCTTCTAGTTGTAGCATGCAGGACACTACCTCACCGTGGCCTGATGAGCGGTGCTATGTCCGCGCCCAGGATCCAAACCCGTGAAACCCTGGGCCACCAAAGCGGAGCGCACGAACTTAACCACTCAGGCATGGGGCCAGCCCCTGTCTTTCTTTTTTATTATAGCCATCCTAGTGGGTATTAAGTAGTATCTCATTGTGGTTTTAATTTACATTTTCCTAATGACTATTGATGTTGAGCATCTTTTCATGTACTTATTGGCCATTTGTATATCTTCCCTGCAGAAATGTCTATTCAGATCCTGCCCCCAATTTTAAATAGGGTTGTCTTTTTATTCTTGAGTTGTAAGAGTTCTTTATATTTTCTAGGTACAAGTGCCTGATTTGCAAATATTTTCTCCCTTTCTATGGGTTGTCTTTTTCACATTCCTGATGGTGTTCTTGGAAGTGCAAAAGTTTGATTTTGATGAAATTCCATTTTCCTAGTTTTTGTTTTGTTGCTTATGCCTTTGGTGTCATATCTAAGAAGGCTTTGCCTAGCCCAAGGTCACAAAGATTTATGCCTATGTTTTCTTATAAGAATCTTCTACTTTTAGCTCTTACATTTAGGTCTATGATCCATTTCGAGTTACTTTTTATGTATGGTATGAGGTGGAGGGTGTAACTTCGTTCTTTTGCATGTGCATATCCAGTTGTCCCAGCACCATGTGCTGGAAAGACTTCTCTTTCTCATTTAATTGTCTTGCTTCCCTTGTTGAAAATCAATTGACCATAAATGTCAGAATTTATTTCTGGACTCCCAGTTCTGTTCCATTGATCTATATGTCTATCCTTATGCAAGTACTACACTATCTTCATTATTGTAGCTTTGTAGTAAGTTTTGAAATCAGGAAGTTTGTCTTCCAACTTTGTTCTTCTTTTTCAAGCTTATTGCAGTCTCATATTCTTAAAATTTTTTTTGATTACTTGTTATATGCCAGACCATGTTCCTGTTGCTTTACATACATGAGTGTCTCTAGTTCATCCTTAGAACAATCCTTTGAGATCTTGTATTGCCCATTTTACAGCTAAGAAAATAGGCTCAAAGTTAAGTAACTTTCTCAAGGAGCCCACAGTTAGTAGTTAATGATAGATCTGGGATTTGCATTCATTCAGGTCTGACTGACACAAAGCCTATGTTTTTAAAAATTTTTCAAGTGAGGCATTGAGAAATAATACAAGGCCCATGGTAGATGCCTTTGTGTGGAGAATTGCATCCTGCCCAGGTGAACATTCCAGGAAAATTGGTAACTGGCTTTCTGTTTCTCCTAACCAACAACTAGGATCTCATGACATCAATCTATTGTATTACTGCTTGTTGAAGGAAGGCATCTAAACTAACTTTATGACCCATCTCTCTAGAGAAAGTATTTATTGTCATTACCCTAATTACAGGAGTAACTCTAATTCTATCCAGAATTTTTCCTTTGTTTTTACGATTTTTAGGACTTGAACTCCTTTTTTAAAAAAAAAATTTAATAATATTACTATCCTTGGAAGTTCCCTTACCTTAAATTTGTCATTTTCATATGAAGTCCTCTGTGCATTTGGGAGGGGCTTGTGAGATTATGGTGTCTCTAACTGTGGAGCAGATCTCTTAGAAATGGCTCATAAGTGGGAAGTATTGCATATAATAGGACAGGCTGAGATTCCAAACTGAAATAACAATTAGCATTCACTTCAAAGTGTCCTATGCCTGGAAAATATTAATAGAAGAGAATGGAATGAGTTGTTTAGTGAGAACTAGAAGACCCAAATTTCCTGACTCCCATCCAGTGATCTTTTTCTTTCTTTTTTTTTAACTGTGGTAAAAAACACATAACATAAAATTTGCCATCTTAACCATTTTTAAGTGTAGAGTTCAGTAGTGTTAAGTATATTTATGTTGTTGTGTAATAGATTTCCAGAACTTTTTGATCTTGCAAATTTGAAACACTATACCCATTAAACAACTCCCTTGTTCCCCTCCCCTCAGCCCCTGATAAACCACCATTCTACTTTCTGTTTCTATGAATTTCACTACTTTAGATACCTCATATAAGTGGAATCATACAGTATTTGTCTTTTTGTGACTGGCTTATTTCACTTAATATAATGTTCTCAAGGTTCGTCCATGTTGTAGCATGTGACAGGATTTCCTTCTGTAAGGCTGAATAATATGTATATAACACATTTTGTTTATCCATTCATCTGTTGATAGACATTTGTATTGCTTACACCTCTTGACTGTTATGAATAATGCTGCTATGAACATGAATGTGCAAATATGAATTCAAGACTGTGCTTTCACTTCTTTTGGCTATGTGTGTGTGTGTGTGTGTTTGTGTGTGTATGTGTGTGTATATGTATATACCCAGAACTGAGATTGCTGGATCATATGGTAGTTCTATTTTTAATTTTTTAACTGCCATACTGTTTTCCAAAGTAGTGGTACCATTTTTATAAGTCCACCAACAGTGCATAAGGGTTCCAATTTCTCCACATCCTTGCCTACACTTGTTATTTTGTCTTTTTTTGACAGCAGCCATCCTAATGGGTACAAAGTGATATCTCATTGTGGTTTTGATTTGCATTTCCCTGATGATTAATGATGTGCATCTTTTCATGTACTTATTGGACATTTGTATGTCTTCTTTGGATAAATGTCTATTCAAGTCCTTTGCCCATTTTTTAATCAGGTTATTTGACTTTCTGTTGTTGAGTTGTAGGTGTTCTTTATATATTCTAGATATTAACCCCTTATCAGATAGATAATTTGCAAATATTTTCTCCCATTCTGTAGGATGCCTTTTCACTCTGTTGATTGTGTTCTTTGATGCATGAAAGTTTTAAGTTTGATGTAGTCCGTTTGTCTATTTTTGCTTTTGTTGCCTCTGCTTTTGGTGTCATAACCAAGAAATCATTGCCAAGTCCAATGTCATGAAAAGTTTCATGAAGCTTTCCCCTATGTTTTTGTCTAGAAGTTTTATAGTTTTAGGTCTTACATTTATGTCTTTAATCCATTCAAGTTAATTTTGTTGTATGCTCCAACTTCATTCTTTGCATCTGGATATCCAGTTTTCCCAACACCATTTGTTGAAAAGATGTCCTTTCTTCATTGAATGGTCTTGGCACCTTTGTCAGAGATCGTTTGGCCATGTGTGTGAAGGTTTATTTCTGGGCTCTCTAGTTTCTTCTATTGGTCTATTTGTCTGTCTTTATACCAGTACTATGTTGTTTTGCTTACTATAGCTTGTTTTGAAATCAGAGAGCGTGAGTCTTCCAATTTTGTTCTTCTTTTCCAAAATTGTTTTGGCTGTTTGGGGTCCCTTGAGATTCTAAATGAATTTTAGGGTGAATTTTTCTATTTTTGCAAAAAATGCCGTTGGAATACTATTCAGCTATATAAAAAAAAGGACAAAATCGTCCCATTTGCAACAACATGCATGGATCTTGAGGATATTATGCTAAGCGAAATAAGCCAGACAGAGAAAGACAAACACCATATGATTTCACTCACATGTGGGAGATAAACTAACACCTGGACAAACAGAATAATTTAGTGGGGAAGTGGGTTGCGGGGTGAGCACAAGGGGTGAAGGGGCACGTTTGTATGGTGACTAACAAATAATAATGTACAACTGAAATTTCACAATGTTGTAAACTATTATGACCTCAACAAGGGGTGAAGGGGCACATTTGTATGGTGACTGACAAATAATAATGTACAACTGAAATTTCACAATGTTGTAAACTATTATGACCTCAATTAAAAAAAAAACTGCCATTGGGATTTTGATAGGGATTGTGTTGAATCTGCAGAACGCTTTGGGTAGTGTGGACATCTTAACCATCCAGTGGTCTTTAATACACTATGTTGCTATCTGATGTTTACGTCTAGATTTTCATACGGTGGGTGATATGGTATCCCATTTATTTATTCCAGTTATTATACTTCAAATTTTCAATGATGCAGAAAAGTATAGAGAATCATTTATTTGTTCAGCTTGTGTGAGATGAGTGCATACTCTGTGCCTAACTACTTTATATCGAGATTTAACAGATATTGACATTTTGTCATATTTGTGTTAAATTTCCTTTTTTAAATTACTATTGCAGGAATACTATATCATTATCATGAATCAAAATATATGAAAAAATGCTCTGTCAGCATATCAACATATTTTCAGTTTTCCCTTCGAATTCTTTCCCAAAGTATACCGCGTTTTTCAGTAGTAATCCTAGCTCAGATAACACGTTGTACTCTACATCTTTCACTTAATATTATATCGTAAGCATTTTTCTCATACTGCAATGTATTTTTTGTTAATTATCCTTTTGGTGATATGTTCTTTTTGCCAAATGGGTATAAGAGAAGCTCATTCTTGGCTCTACTATTTACTAGCTTCATGATCATAGCAAAGTTTCCTAAGTTCATTGAAACTAATAGAAGTAAAAAGTAGTAGTCAACACAGAAATTGAAATATAATGAATGTACACCTGAAATTCATATAATGTTATAAACTAATATACCTCAATTAAAAAAAAATAGGAAAAAAGAAGAAGTAAACTTCTGGGGCCGGCCCTATGGCCGAGTAGTCAAGTTCCCACGCTCTGCTTCGGTGGCCCAGGGTTTCACCAGTTGGGATCCTGAGTGTGGACATGGCGCCGCTCATCAAGCCATTCTGAGGCGGTGTCCCACAGAGCACAACCAGAGACACTCACAGCTAGAATATGCAACTGTTACTGGGGATTTAGGAAAACAAAAAAGTAAACTTCTGATTTTCTAAACATGGTATTTACAACTATCACCTATACCACAAGGCTGTTATAAGGATTACATGTATATTAAAATGTCTGGGACATACTAGGCCTTTAACAAGTGCTAGTTTCCTTCCCTTTCTTTTTCCCAGAGACCTAGTTTTTATCCTGTTCCTCCAGGGGTTGCCCTCTGAGACTCAGAACTTGCTCTTATTTCTCCAGACCAAGAAAGACCATCCGTACACTTGGAGAATTGAACTGGCAAAAACAGAAAAATACTGGGATGGCTGGTTCCGAGGCTTATCCAATCTCTTTCTTAGTTGTCCTATTCCTAAATTGCTGCTCTTGGCTGGTAAGTGTATATGTATGTATTAGCTCGGGCTGCCATAATACAATACCATAGACTGGGTGGCTTAAACAACAAATTTATTTTCTCACAGTTCTGGAGGCTGGATGTCTGAGATCAGGGTACCAGCATGGTCGAGTTCTGGTGAGAGCTTTCTTACTGGCTTGCAGACAACCTCCTTCTCACTGTGTCCTTACATGGCAGAGAGAGCGAGGACAAGCTCTCTGGTGTTTATTCTTATAAGGACACTAATCCTGTCATATGAAGGCCCTATCCTTATGACCCCATTTAACCTTAATTATTTCTTCATTTAACCTTAATTACTTCCATATCTCCAAATATGGTCACATTGTAGATCATATGAATTTGGGGGGGACGCAGTTCAGTCTGTAGCAGTGCAGGAATATTGTCATTCTGAATATGTCCTTGTTAAAACCACTCACCAAATGGATAGTGACTTCCAAAGTGAAAGTGAAGTACCATCCTCACTCATCTGTGCCCTTTCTCCTCTCCCCGCCAAAGCCCTACACCTAACTAAGCACAAAGCATCCACCTGGGATGGCCTAATTTGGCCTGGCCCCTGTCAAGCCCAAGTCTTTCTAGAGTGGTGTAAGAATATTTGAGTATAATGGAAATTTGAAAAGCAAAATCCTGTTTTCAGAAACCAGTTTAAAGAAGCAAAATGATTACAGGGGAACCTCAGTCTGAGCTTTGTATGGTGAGAATGTACCCTCAGATAATTAAGATTAGCATTAACATGAATTGAGAATATCATCATGTTTACAACTTTGTAACAATTTTTACTTCATACTTGAACAGCAAAACCAATTTCACATGGCCTTTTCTAATAAGCTACTTACGGATTCTCTTATTTTGTTCTAGGTGTTGATAGATTGGATAAAGATCTGACTATTGGCCAAATGCAAGGTAAGTCATCAAGATATTATGTCCCTAGGTCCTTCTCGGAGGGCAGAGAAAGGGCCAGAGTCATGTAGAAATTAACTGTCTCAGATTGTGAGGTGCAAGGAGAGAGCATGTGCTTCAGAGTTAGACCCAAATTTGGTATCCACCTCTGCTCCTGATCTGCTATGTGGTTATGGGCAAGTATTTCCCTTTCTGAGCTTTGATTTTTTTCCCCTATCTAAAAGTGAGAATTATACTACTACCTACGTCTCAGAGTTGTAAGGATTACAATGAGGCAATGTCTTTGAAAAGGGCATTATAAACTATAAAGTATTCTATAGGTATATAACATTGTGAAAGAAGATACTCTGAATACTGATCAGTATTTTTATTATTGTTAGAATTCTTAGGAAAAGGAAAGGTCCAAGATAATCCAGATACAAAAAGGTGTAAACTCTGTTTAGAAGACAGCATAGTGAGGTGGTAAAGGCAAGTTCTCTGAGGTTGGGAGAATTGGTTTTGAGTACTACTTTTTTCCTACTAATTTTTGACCCTGGGCAAGTTTCTTGACCTGCCTTAGCTGTAGTTTTCTCAGCCTCACAGGGATCATGAGGTGTAATGAGTAGGAAAGTGACCTTTTGTGCTCAGGTTCAGGTATGTTGGCCAGATGACAGTGGAACCAGTGGGACCAATGTCCTGGAGGCTCTTGCTTTAGTATGGATGAAAGGCTTGGTGAAGGTGAAGTCAATAGGCATTGGCACCTTTGGAGTTAAGGAAAACTTGAAGGCCGAGGTTTCAGGCTTAAGCAGATTCTTTTCTTGACCTTCCTTCTTTTCTGCTTACTCCCCCTGGACAATCTCATGGCTCTTATTTATACCCTGATAACTCCCAGAGCTGAACATCTGACTCATACCTCTCTCCTGTGCTCCAGACCTGGCTCATGTATCAAACCTGGCAAATCTCTCTACTTGGGTGTTTTATGGGTCCCTCAGACTGTTCTTGTAACTGTCCTCAAGCTCTCCACAGAGAAAGGGGTTGTATTCCCTCACTATAGTTGTTCGGAGACTCCTGAATGATTTATCAAACCTGGCCCCAGACCTTCATATCCTTCCATTTCTCCACCTACACAGTGTCCTGAGGCCTGGAGCAGAACCATGGGTTGGGACTGTGTGATTTTTATGGCACTGATGTTGGTAATTCTGAGCTTAGACACCTTTCCTTAAATTTAATTCAAGCAAACCTGTCCTAAGCACTCCTTCTGTGCAAAACCTATGCTTGATGCTGGCCAGACAGAAGAATCAGACATGGCCCTGATACTGTCTGAAAGCAGTTGATCTGGACTGGAGTAGCGTTTGGAACCAGTGTTGATCACCAGCTTTGGAATCAGACATGCCTGGGTTTGAATCACTGTTACTAGTTTTGTGGCCTGAGTGAATTACTGACTTCTTTAATCCTGAGTTTCTTCATCTATAAATGGAGATAATGATATATCTTAATACAGTTGTGTGAGGTTTAAATAAGAAAATTTGGGTGAAGTAAGAGTTTGACAAATGACGGCTTCATTATGTCCATAAAGCACTCACAATTCCTCATTAGATGTCCTCCTGTTTCCCCAGCAAGGATTATGCCAAGACTATCTTCTCTTTCAAAGCATCACATGAGTATAGAGAATAAATGGCTGAGATGAGGGACATCCCATAAAACAAAGGGAAGTGGCTAAGGCAGCATAGATTCTAAACCACAGCCTTCAGAGCACTGTTTCAAGCAGCTGAATTAGTTATAGAATCCTAGAAACCCACCACTCATTCATGGTACAACTTGTGTGAATAATTTAGGCTCTCTGAACCTAAGGTTCTTCACCTGTAAGATGAGAAGGGAGGGTTTGGAAGTATGCCCACCTCATAGCATGATTGTGAAGATTACCCGTGATCATGTTATTTTATGCGTACAGGCACCGTGTTGTTAGTATGTGTGAGTCCTCCTGACTCCTTATACCCACTCTTCCAAAGAGGAACAAAAAATGCATCCCTAGTCATCAAGCCCAAGGTGGTTGGAGTTGTAAGTTTTATCAGGTCATTTGCTCATTCATTCATTCATCCAAGACTTTTGCTAAGCACTTACTCAATGTCTAGCCCTGTGTTGGGCCCTAGTGGGGACATAGAGCCAGTAATGATACTAGCCCCTGTTCTTATGGAAATGACACACTCCTGGGGAGGCAAGCACCAGGGCCATATAAAATATAAACAAGAAGGGCACAAGCTGCTCTGTGTTTGGATCCAAATGCACTAACAGTAGTATATTAAGAGACACAAGTGAGAGGGGACAGCTGGAGCACCCAGGGGCAGCTTACTGCAAGAGGAAGGGCATAAGCCGGGCCTTAGTGAATGGAATGGTCTTAGTTCCTCTACTAATTAACTAAGTGGCCTTGGACAAATCACTTCACTAATCATGGCCTCAATTTTCATCATCTCAGAAAAGAATTTGAATATTTGTCCTGCTTAATTTTATAGGGTTGATTTGAGAATCAACTTTAAAAAAGGATAGAAGAGTATTTTGAAAAATTTATAAAGCACCGGGTAACTCGGGTAAGAATCATGGTTGTGATGACCAGAAGGACTTCCAGAGCTTACTTCCTTCTTTTGTAAATGGAGACCCTGAGCCTCTGAGAGTCTGCTTTCTCTACCTATGAGAGCTCTGGGTCCCCTGTCCTTTAGTCTGCTTAGGGATCTTGCTTTATCAGTCGTCTCTGTTCACTCTTAACAGCTATTACAATAGTTGTGAGCTTACAGTGTTCCACATGGTAACTTATTATTGTAATAATAAATTCAAAATCCTTAGCATAGCTTACAAAACCCTTAGTGGTATGGTCTTTGCTTACCTCTCCAGCTTCATTGTTAACTCTCATGAGCATCACGCCAGACTTTTTATTTCCAGGAACAAATACAATTTTGTCCTCCTTCCCTTTGTGTAGCCTCTTTTTTCTGTGTAGGAAGCCTTCTTGGATCCCTGTTTGATTACAAAGCTCTCTTTCCTATGTTCTTCCAGTTCCATGCACTCAGTTTTATCATAGGAACTACATGCTGCATTAAAATGTTGGGTTTTGTGTTTTGGTCCCCCACTAGACTTAAATCCCCTGAAAACAGGAACTTTTTCTTCCTATGTGTCTGGCCCAAAGTAAATGCACACTAAATAGTTGCAGAAGGAAAAGGTGAAGGGAAAATGATTTGCCCAAGGTTACAGTTACAAATATTAGCATCCTCCACAAAGGCTTGGTAATTGGGTCCGGAGTATTGGTGCAATGGGTGAGGGGAATGAGGAGGAGGTCCAGGGCTCCTGGAATGACCTATGAGGTGGTAAGGAGAGGGCACTTTTAGTCCCTGAGGTCACCTGGGTTTGTTTCCTCTCCAGGGAAGTTCCAGATGCAGGTCCTACCCCAGTGTGGCCATGCAGTCCATGAGGATGCTCCAGACAAGGTGAGTCTCGTACTTGATGACTGTAAAAGGACAACTGTGAGAATAACCTTGGATCTCACAGAAGATAGAACAAGCCTGAGTCAGCCTGTGTTTCGTGCAGCAGCTGCTGTGGGGCCTACACAGATGCAACTCCACCAGTTCCTAAACCTTTCCCCGGCAGCTGCCTATGGCTTCAGCTTTCCGTGTATGGGCTGAGGAACCACTGGCACCCTGCTATTTCATCCCAGGGCCCTGTGGTTAAGATCTATGGTTAAGATAGAAAAAGGGCTAATTGGGATAGAAACTGCTCCCTGAACTACAGTCGTATTAGGAGTTAATATGCATTTCTCCTGTAGGAAAAAGATGTTTTATAACTCTAAGGGGATAAATAAGCCTTCACATCATTCCTCTTAACTTCACTGGGAACATTCCTGGCAAGGATGGTAGGGAGGAGTCTCCTAGCTCTGCCAGGACCCAGGTCTGTTTGATTTCAAGCACCCCAACCTTATAGGACCCATGAGTCCACTGTAGAGCCTAACCTTCCAACAAAAGCCCACAGGACCTCCAAGGCTGAGCTCCATTGCTAACCTTCATATGGCCTGGAATATCTCTTCCTTTTCCAGGTAGCTGAAGCCGTTGCCACTTTCCTGATCCGACACAGGTTTGCAGAGCCCATCGGTGGATTCCAGTGGTAAGGAAGTACAAAGGTTTAAGGAGCCCAGCAATGCTGGCTAGCTCCAACAAAAAGATATTTGCAAGGTTGTAAATATGTCTGCCTTACCCCTGCCTGGTTTGCGTCACCATGCCTTTCTTCCTCCTCAACAGGCAGCCCAACATGTGTGTTTCTATAAAGCTGTGGTTGCTTGTTCTATGTGCTTTGATCCAGTGGGTTGTTGCTGAGCTGAGAGTAAATTGGGCCTAGTACCCCACCCCCCACTGTGATATGTACTCCTTCTTGAGGTGCCCCTTCTCTGGGGAGGCTGGGGTGGAAATGAGTCTTTTTCCAGGCTCTTAGAGAAGTTCTGTATGCCTTCTCCTGCCCTGCTGCTGGGGAATG
The DNA here is from genome assembly GCF_041296235.1 of Equus asinus. Taxonomy (NCBI): domain Eukaryota; kingdom Metazoa; phylum Chordata; class Mammalia; order Perissodactyla; family Equidae; genus Equus; species Equus asinus. Next base: position 83,824,798 of record NC_091809.1, on the reverse strand, counting down.
CTGGGCAGGCCATAGAGGCTGCGTAGAGATCCAGAGCAGGGTTTCCAACCTCAGCACTATTGACATTTGGGGCAGGTAATCCTTTGTGGTGGGGGATTGTCATGTACATTGTAAGATGTTTAACAACATCCCTGGCCTCTATGCACTAGAAGCCAGTAGCACCCCCCCCCGACGCACACAATTGTGACAAGAAAAAATGTCTCTAGATTTTACCAAATGTCTCAAGGGAGGCAAAATCACTCCCAGTTGAGAAACACTGGTCTAGAGGGAAAAGGATGCCTTTCATCCTAGGAAGCTTTTCATCTGATTAGGGAGACACAGCTGGGCTCTTTGTTGAGGAGGAAGAGAGGCCTAGTGACCCACACGACGCAGTCCTGGCTCTACCTCAGCGAGCTCCTAGTCTTTGCTGCAGAAGGCCCCTGATCTTCAGAGAGCCCAGAAGCTTGATGAAGAGTCTTGCCTCCCAGTTGGAAAGTCTCTTAGCTGATTTTAGTGAGGGTCCAGGAGAACGTGTTCCCTACCCCCAGGCTGTTTGAAGAAGAAGAAATGTTGAAGAAAAAAGACATAGCTTCTGCATTAGAGAACTCTGAATGCCAGGGCCTGAGAGGTGAGGGTGTCAGGGCAGCGTAGGCATTGGAAATGATGACAGGAGCTTGGTACAGTTAGTCACACGAGCGAGTCATACCACCCCTCAAGCAACTGACCATTGGTGGATCCCAGGAATCAATAGTGAGGACCTAATTTTTCTTAATAAGCAAATTTGGGGCCCCTGGATTATTTGGAGGCTTCGTCAAATCAGTAGTACACTGAGAGCAGACCCTGTGTCGAGCCCTGGCTGGGGCTGTGGGGAGGGGGGACAGATTTGTAAGGGCCTCGCTGGTCATTAGGGAAGGCTTCCTAGAGGAGACAGGGTAAGTGGAGGGAAGGCTTGTGATGGTCACATTTGTTTTCCCTTCTCTTTTCATTCTTCACAGTGTGTTTCCTGGCTGTTAGTGACCTGCTATCCATCCCCCCTCAACATTGAGCTCTGTTGTAAATACATCGCACCAGAGGCCACTGTGATGCCGCTGTCTCCTCCTCACCATCCCGCCCGACCATGTGACACCGGCTCCCTGTAGACGGGCATCCCCAGATGTGCAAACCCTTCTGTGTATTCCTGCCAAAAGCACTGTTTTCCAGGGCCTTTGACCAATGTCAGCCTCCCTTGTCCAAGGCTCCTCAGCCCTCACTCCTTCCTTGTTTAGGAGTAGTCCCTGCCTATTCTCCCTGCCTTGCCTAGGGTGAAGCCTCCATCAGAACTGCCACCCTGGGCCCCTATTCCTGGCATTAGGCAATGCACCTGGGTTCCCGTGTCTCCCCAGGCTCAGGGACTTCCATTCCTTGAGATTGTTCTTGGCATGGTCCTGCCCTACCTCACAGGATGGACCATGCATATAGGGTGGTCCTTATTTTTCCCTTTCAAATAAAACACCAGTCAGGTACCTTTTTATCCCAGTCTTACTATTCCAGGCTTGGAAGACCCAGAGAGGCCAGGATCCCACCCTTAGGTACAGGGAGGGGTGGTGATAGCATCACAAGAAACCAGCCTGAGAATCAGGCCTAGCCAGTCCAAGCACATGGCCTCCCATCTGGGGAGAGCCCACTGTCCCACTCCCACATGTCTGGGCACCTGCCCTGGGCTGAGGCCAGGCTGCTCCAGGGGCCTGTTGAGCCCTCACCTGCCACAGAGCAACCCAGGTTAAATACAGCCCATGCACAAAGCCACAGGCTGAAGCCTGTGGAGTTGTTTTTAAGAATCAGATTTAACCATTTTCATAAGTGGTCCCTGGAGGTGTGCAGAGGGCCTGCTTGCCTCTTCTAGACCCACAGCTTATCTTCACCATTTGTGGTTTCCATGTCACTCTTCATAGGAACAGTACAGCCCAACATCCTTACTCTTTGCCCTCTTCCAGCTGCCTCATCACAGCTCTGCGGCCTCCCCCTGCTGCCCAGGCACGCCATTTCCAAGGGCAGGGTGGAGCAGTCTCCTGCAGCCCATCTTTTCTGTGACTGTCTTAGGTGATGCGTAGCCCCCTCTACCTTTCCACCCAACAACTTCCTCTCCCTGTCCTGCTGCATGGTCCGGAGTCTGGGACCTACTTTGTTTCTTTGTTATTTATGACCTTGTTTAAAGAAAATAAATATCTCCCAACCTTTATTGATCTGGTCTTTCTCTATGGAGTTGTCCTTACTTCTGCTGATCTGGGGACAGGGGACAGTTCGTTGGATTTAGTCACCATAGAGCTCCAGAAACCCCTTTCCTGCAGCCCATCAGCATCTTATGCTCTATCTGCTGCCCAGATCCAGAATGCCCAGTGGAATGGACAGAGCCAGCCTCCACTGCAGCCAAGAGAGACCTGGGTTCCAGTCTCGTCTCTTTCAATTATTTGCAGTGTCGATTTTGGTCCAGAACAAGGCAGTCTGTGCACTGTCCACATGACCTTAGACACTCACGGCTTCACATCTGCCAACACCCAAATGTCCACAAGGCACATCATCTGAGCTCTAGACACTTGAGTCCATCTACTTCCTCATATCTCTTCCAGAAGACCAAGCCACTCATATTGCCCATTCCTAAATCTAAACTCACCTTCCCCCTAAATCTTGTTCTTCTTTCTGCATTTCCTAGCTCAGTAAGCAGAAGGTACCACCATCTCTCCAGTTATCCAAACCAGACAGCCAGAGCTCCCTAGATGGCTCCCTCTCTTACACCCATACCCATATCCAGTCTACCACCAAACCCTGTCCATTCTCTTTTCTGTGTATCCTCTTTTCTAGCCCTTAGCTCCTGCCCTACCTCAGCACTCATCTTGCTAGATCACTTCAGTCCCCTTGCTGGTTCTCTGCCACAGCCCCTCCATTGGTCATCCTCTGTACACTCTTGGAGTCTTCTTCCCAGTAGGCTTTTGAGCCAGGCTGCCTAAATTAGAACCCAAGGCCCACCCCTTACTGGCTGTATGAGATAGCTATGTACTTCCTCTCTTTGTGCTACAGTTTCCTCATCTGAAGATGGAGATCATTAGTACCTACCCCACAGAGTCTTGAGGACTACCTAAGTTAGTATAGGTTTACTGACTCAGTATCTTGCACAGGGTAGGCATTTAATAAATAGTTCCTGTCATATCACTCCCATATTATACTGAAGACATTCTTTACTCAGAGTGGTCCGTGGGCTAGTAGCATCAGTATCATCTGGAAGCTTGTTAAAGATTTTTATCCCCACCCCAGACCTATTAGAACTGATCTGCATTATAACAAGCACATTAATTCTGAGAAGTTCTAGTTTAGATTTTCACTAAATACTTCAGGGTATAGCATGAACTGCCAATGCAGAAAAGAAAAATGCCTTGTGTGTAATCTGATTTCTCCCACCAAGCCCTTTGGGAGTTCCTTTGCTGGGCTGTATGGCCTCTGTCCACAGGGGGGCAGCATGTTCACATGTGTGGTTTTCAGGGACACACATCAGCCACTTTAGTTCACCAGGCAAATCATAATAGTCATCAATTTTTTTTTTCTGAAAAAGATTCACCCTGAGCTAACGTCTGTTGCCAACCTTCCTCTTTTTTTTCTTTTCCTCCCCAAAGCCCCAGTACATAGTTGTATATAGTTGTAAGTCATTCTAGTTCTATGTGAGCTGCCACCACAGCGTTTCTACTGACAGACGAGTGGTGTGGTTCTGCGCTCAGGAACCAAACCAAGGCCACTGAAGTGTAGTGTGCCAAACTTTAACCACTAGGCCATCAGGGCTGGCTCAGTAGTCATCCAATTTTGAGCATCATCTAATTCACTTTACACACATCTCATTTAATCCTCACAGCAACCCTATGAGCTAAGTGATGTTATGTTCCTTTTATAGGTAGGCAGACAGGTTCAAATTCGGATAGGTCAGAAGTGACCATGTCAAGATTCAAACCTAGCTTGTTTCCTCTTCACGCAGCCTCCTGGACGATACAGGGGATCCTGGGCAGAGGTAATTTTGGTCCAGATACTGACTTAAAAGAGCAAGAGGATGATGACCAGGAAAATGAGGCTTTTTCAGACCTGATGGATGGAGACAGAGTGAATGAAATGTTCGTTGAGCTTTATGTTAGGTCCTGTGCTAGTCACTTCCATCTCGTTTATTCTTTGTATCCTTGTAAAGTTTAGGCATTCTTATTCCCAATTTAAAGGCAAAGTGGGCCAGCCCAGTGGTGTGGTTAAATTGCATGCTCTGCTTCAGTGGCCCAGGGTTCGTGGGTTCGGATCCTGGTTGCAGACCTACACACTGCTCATCAAGCCATGTTGTAGCAGTGTCCCACATACAAAACGGGAAGATTGGCACTGGTGTTAGCTCTGCGACAATCTTCCTCAAGCAAAAAGAGGAAGATTGGCAACAGATGTTAGCTCAGGGCCAATCTTCCTCACAAAAAAATTTTTTAAAAATAAAGGCAAGGAAACAAGTTCAGAGATGTGAGATGACTTGCCCACAGCCATGGCTAAGAGGTGGCAGCGTCTTCACCACTTCCCAGCTGAGAAGGGACCATTCCTGCGTTCACACAGCAGATATCTCATGAGCACCTACTGTGTATTGGTCATGACAGTGTCCTTGTGAAGCCTACAGATCAGCACTCTGAACTCAGGAAGGGAATAAAGGAGACCCCCAGACCCTTCAAGTGAAGGATTGCTGCAGATCCAGAAGGAGCATGTTTAGGTCAAACCAAAGACCATTCTGTCACTCACACACTAAAGAGTATCTAAAGAGAACTTCCTGAAAGAGGAAGGTAGGCAATTTTGGGGGTAGAAACAGATCTAACAGTGGAGGGAGGATCTTGAGATTGAGAGGACTCAGACAAAGGCATGAGGGGAGCTGGGCATCACTTCTTGGTGTTACCTCTTCTAGACCTGCTGTTATGGACATTTAATTACTTATGATTAAGCAAACCCGAGCACCTATTCTGTGCCAAGCTTCCAATGGCCTTTGGAGACAGAGATAAATAAATAATGAGGCCCTTCAAATGAGCTCCTAGTCTAGAAAGCCCGTTACAGAAACAGTGACCACACTGTAAAGGGGAAGGGACAACTAAACCTTTTTGGAAATAGGACAGGGAAGGTTTCGTGAAAGAGGTAGCATTGGAGTTGAGCTTTGTAGCATCATCACAAGGTGGGGGTGGAGAAGGAAGGGAAATACATTGCAGGTAGAGGGGACAGCATGCACAAGCCCAGAAGAGGTGAAAGTCAGTCTCAGAACCGAGAGATTAGTGTGGCTGGAGTAGAGGCTGTGAGAGGAGAGGCAGCTGGAGGCAGGACGTAAAGGTCTTGAGTGGCAAGAATGGGGAGTTGTCAGAGGTTAAGGAACTCTGGTATCCTGTGTAGATGGATTGTAGGCACCAGACTAGAGGCGGGGAGATCAGTAAAGAGGAAGTTGTAGTCCCAGTAAAAGGCAAATGTATACTTACCTAGGACAGTGGCTGCAGGGACGAGAGAAGGGGACAGGTTCAATATTTTGGAGGTAGAATGAACAAGACAGAAACTGATTTGGGCAGTGAGGTGCCAAGGACCCTTAGGTTGGATTCAAGGGCCTATCATCAGAACTGGGGGTAGGGAGTTAAAAGGTCAAGACTTTAACAAGGGGAAAGTGAGAATAAAGCAAAAGGCAGTCACCCTCTTCCCTGCAGGAACAGTGTTTAGCTTAGAATCTTTGAGCCAGCTCTTCTCCTGCCCCAGCTGGCTGCCCCATCAGTGGCCAGAATCAACACATTCTCAGTCTGGGTCCAGGGCTCAGAAAGTTAAGTAAACTCATGAGGCTCCCTTATTCCTAGAGCTGGCTTCCTCTCCCAGCAGTTTGCTAGAAAACTCCAGCCTGTAGCCAGGCGAAACCTGGGAACCTGAGACTAGCCTAGTGACTGGCCTCTTCCAGGTGGATGGAGGGGACAGTTAACTGAGTAGGTAACTGTGTGATGGAGGAGAAAGTTTTTCCCTGATGATCAATGATGATGCCACATATTGATCGCTAATCAAACTTTAGAATAACTGACACAGTACAGTATGTACCATTTATACACATTTATATCTTTTGAGGCCTCACAACTCCTCCGTGGAGTGGGTGGGGCATACAGATTAGCAGCACCATCCTACAGATGAGGAAATGAAAGCTCTGATATGGAAAGCCATTTGTCCAAGGAGACACAGTAGCACAGCCTGGACTAGAGCTCAGGCCACCTGACTCCCAGACCCGTGCATGTCTTATCAGTCCAAAACCACACCAGAAAATGGGCGAGGGGTGAGCCAGCCGTGCGGAAGAAGACTGGGGCCTGCCAACAGGAGACACACTCCAAGCTCAGTTCAGCCACCAGCTGAGTAACCTTTGGCACATCACTTCTTTTGGAACTTCAGGTTCCTCATCCAAAAGATGAATTGATAATCCTTAATTCACAAGACATCATGAGGGTTAAATGAGACAGTAAACATGTGCTTCCTGCAGTAGTCAAGGTGAAAAGCAGTAAATGCTGTGGTGTAAGACAAGGGCTGAATTCATTCTGATTGGGAATCCCAAAGGGAGGAAAAGCTGTTAGATGCAAGGTGTCTTGGCTTCCCCTCCCCAACCAAGTGGGGCTGCTCTCAAGCAGAACAGAGTTAGTTGAACTTGGTGTACATTTGGGGCCTGAGTGCTGCCTAGTACTGCAAACCCTCCTCTGACCTGGGAATGTCTTTCTCCAATTTTTCAACAGCTTTTTGTTTAAACTGTGATAAAATATATATAACGGTATTTATCATTTTAACCATTTGTGAATGATTCAGTGGCATTCATTAAATTCACAATGCTGTCAGTAATACTTTTTTATCATGCCGAACATAAACTTGGTACCCACTAAACAGTAGCTCCCCCTTTCTCCCTCTCTTCAGTCCCTGGGAACCTCTCTTCTGCTTTCTGTCTCTATGAATTGGCCTATTCTAGGAAGCTCATATAAGTGGAATCATACAGCATTTGTCCTTCTGTTTCCAGCCTGTTTCACTTAGCATAAAGTTTTCAAGGTCCATCCATGTTGTAGCATATGCCAAAGTCTCACACCTCTTTATGGCTAAATAGTATTCCATTGCATGTATACGCCACATTTTGTTTATCCATTCATCTGTTGATACACACCTTGGTTGTTTCCATCTTTTAGCTGTTGTAAGTAATGCTGCTATGAACATTGGTGTACAAATATCTATTTGAGTCTCTGCTTTCAGTTCTTTTGTATATATATCTAGGAGAGGAATTACTGGGTCACATGGTGGTTCTGTGTTTAACTTTTTGAGGAACCATCAAACTGTTTTCGACAGAGGCTGCACCATTTTACATTCCCACCAGCAATGCATGAGGGTTCCAATTTCTCCACATCTTCTCCAACACTTGTTATAGTCCTTTTTTTTTTTTATTATTATAGCCATCCTAGTAAGTGTGAAGTGGTACCTCATTGTGTTCCTCTAATTTTTGCTTTCCAAGATAACCAGATGTGGAGGGAGAAAGTGAGTGGGGGCACCCTGGGCAGAGCCCCCACAGAGGGCTTTGGAGTCAGGCATATGAGCTGATGCTGGCTGGCTGGCCCTGCCTGTCCGCACACCTGTAAGAGCCGGAGAGACTCAGAGAGCTGCAAGGGAGGAAGGCTGTCTCTAACCCAAGGCACTGGGTGGCTCGCAAGCCTCAGCAGCTCCCATAGAAAGGATTGACTGAGCTGAGGCAGCAAGATAGACACCCTTGCTCCTCCAGGGTGAGCCTGCTGACAATTCTTGCTTGCTTTTTTATTGCAAGAGAGTCAAAAATAGAGATTCCAGAACCCTAGAACCTGGAGCGCACTGTGGGAGTTTCTAGTGTGGTGGCACCCCCTAGGGGACCATTGTAATTTTTAAAAGAAAATTTAGTATAATTTTTGATTTGGTAAAGGAAAAAAAATCTGTTTTCTGAAACAAATTACAGAACATAAAGTTAGACAAAATCTTCTCTCCTGGGTGATGTATCTGAATTTCCAAGACTGAAGAAGTTTTTATCAAAAGAAAAGGGTATGGGTTTTTTGAGTTTGAGAAATTTAATCTAAGGACTCAGATGCCTATGAGTTAGGGAGATAAGATCCCACATCTCCGTAACACACTCACACATGAACCTCCTTATCCTGCAAGGACCAAATCGAATGTCAGATGAGTCCGTCACACCAGAGCTGTGGTGATGCCCCTTCCAGACTTCTGTAACACGTCAGATGTCCCCTTCCCACTAGTACTGTCATCGTGTGGGTTTTCTTCTCTGGGAGCTCTTGAAGGACACAAACTCAGTCAGAGTCCGTCCGTCGTCCCTGTCCCTCCCACCCGCCCCCCCACCTCCAGCCCCAGCAAAGGGCCTGGCACAGAGATGACATCAGTAATGCTTAGTTGAATGAAAGAGTGACAGACCACACATGAAATCTGTGCCCAGGAAAACACCATCGAGGGTTGGTCCCATCACTTGCCCACTGTGCTCCCATTCCAAGAACCACCTGTGGAGCTTTGGAAGGGCATGGGTCTCTGAGCCAGGAAATCTGCCTTCTAATCTTGGCTCTGACATTGACACACTGTCACTTCACCTTTCTGAGCCAGGGAAAATAACCGCTGCCCTCGGGCCCCATAAGGTGAGAGGCAGATGAACAGGAGGCATAATGGTCATTATTTTAGTTATGCTCCATCTGAAAATGTGGTGAACTTTAAAGAAGATAGAGTGGTTGTCTATGGGGATTCATCTGAGCCATGCCCTTAAACCCTTAGCCAAAAAGACTGTCACCTTAGCACCCCATTTCTTTGAGATTATCTTTGATCTCAGCAGGGGCTATCATTTCAAATGCAAATATGCCCATGGCTAGGACAGAGGGACCCTCTGTCACTCAGACCTTAGGGGAAACAGGCCTATCAAGCACTTGATGGGAAGGGTCATGTGGCCAGAAAAGGGAATAAAAGAGGGATGGGGCAGAGAGGACGAAGGGAAAGAGGCAGGCTCTCCTTCCTAATGGGCAGAAGATTGTGGGGCTCCCAAGGTGAGGAAGAGAGGAAAGTTGAGAGAGAAAGAGAGGGTGGAAGCAGCTGGTGGGGGAGACCCAGCTCCAGATGCTACCTCTGCTTCAAGCTGTTGAAACTTAGGGAAGTCTTTTCCTTGAGCCTCCTTTTCTTCCTTTGCCAAACGGGTAATTGCTGCAATTAGATAAGGGAGATAAAATAGCCTTGCTGCAATTAGATAAGGGAGATAAAATAGCCGGCATAGAGCAGGCACAAATATCTGTCTCCTCCCCTGGCGCCTAGCTGTTTTGAGTTTTGCTGACGGTACAGCGGTCTGCAGGCTGATGCTCCCTTTCCTTACCCCACCCCTCTCTTTTGGCTTCTCCCAGCTTGAGCAGCCAAGGCCCCCAAACAGGGGACTCTTTGACTGGTTCCATGAAAGGGCAGTTTGTGCTGGCTGCCCTTGGCATTGCTGGACAAGGGCCCCCCAGAATCAACGCCCTCTCACTTCCTCCTCCCAGACAGCTCTCCCTGCCCCCTTGTGTGTGAAAGGGGGACAAGTGAGATGGCAGCTGTTCCCTGGCCTCCATGAGTACACAATCTTTCCATTGTGTTCCTGGGGCCCCAAAACGGAAGCCCTCTCAGCCTCCTCTAGCCATAGGGGTCTCCCCTTTCCCCAGCTCCCATGATCCTTAGGGTGAGCACCACACAGCTTTCCACTTGGTTGTGTCCAATTCTCTATTCTTGTATTTGGGCATGTTCTAATTTCACCTTGAGGTGGGCGGTGAGTAGGCCTCATTTTCTTAGATTTTCATGGAGCACCTAGCATGGGGCTGGTCACATGATAGGTGTTCACTGTGCGTCTGTGGAATTGAGGTGATTCATGCATATATTCAACAAAAACCTACATCTGAGAGGGCTCTCAGCCAGTAGGCAGGCATTAGAGGCATAAGGGATAAACTTTTTCAACACCTGGGGAAAAGCTGAAGATTCCTCTCAAAAATTGTTGGCTCTAAAAGATATTATTGCCAATGGCAGCAAAGCAACGACAGCAAAATAACGTGCAGTGCAGACAACAGGGGGATAGTTAAGATCTTTGGAGACAGACAGACCTGGCTTTGAATCCTCTCTCTGCCACTTTATAGCTATGTAACCTCAGGCAAGTTACATATTCTCTGCCTCAGTTTCCCCCATTTATAAAATGGGGATAATAGTACTTATCTGACTGTGAGGACTGAAGGAGACAAGTCAACTAAGTTTGAAGCTGGGTGCCTGAGGGTTACTATAGATATCCAGTAAGAGAACATGATTGCCTTTCAACCTTGTTCAATTTGCTGTTGTCTTGTTTAACTTGAGGGGTGACTCAGGGGTTAAGAGGATTTGTGAGCTTCTTTTTGCAGAAGAAAGAGAATGCCTTTGGGGAGGTTGTGATCAGGATGGGCAGCCCCCAGCAGATGTTGACACCCAGAAGTCAGATTGCCCAGGGGCTCAGTAGGAGTGACCCCTTTGTTTCTCCAAAACTCCTCCTACGAAGCCCCTTAGCTCTATAAACCCCCCCTGCTTTCTGCCCTTGTTAAGGCAGATTTGAATAAACCCATGCTCCCACCTTCTCATTTTGGCCAAGTCAGATAAAACTTTCTCCGTCTCCAAGAACTGATGTCTCAGTATTTGGCTTACTGTGCATCGGGCCCACAAATTTGAGATTAAGAAATTCAGTATCAAGTTCTTAGCACAGTAGCTGCCCTGTAGTCAAAAGTCAATATGCAGTTACTAATGATAATGATAATAGGCATTAATGTAAAGAATGTTACCCAGAGTGAGGCTTGTGAGTGACATATAGTGCAACGCCAGGAGCCCAGGCTGGACACGGCTGTTAGGAAAAAGGTTGAAGAACAGTACAAGAAAGAAAGAAAGAAAGAAAATTATAAACAAGCAGTGCCCCAAGCCACCATCAGTCCTATTTAGAATTAGCTAGCTACTGACGAAGCGCCGTTGGGCTCCAAAGCCACACCACATTCTAACACGACTAGTCAGAGTTTCTGAGGGCACGGAGACTGGTACAAATATAAAAGAATAAGGTCTTGTCACTCTCCAGCTGTAGTGCATTGGAGGGACACAGCTTTGAAAACTTTGAAAACCATTGAGTGGAAAGAGCACTGGTGAGGGAGACGGAAGACCAGGCCTCAGGCCAAGCTCACTGTGTCAGCCCAGGCAAGCCACCTCGCTTTCCACAGTGCCCACCTCCTTTCCTCCTGGGTAGGTGAGGTTCAAGAGAAGGAGTGCTAAAGTGTTTTGAAAACTAATATACTGGCCAAAAGTAAGGTAAGGCTCTTTGTAGCTCTAGGGATAGGCCTTCCGCGTTTGCACGGACCTGCCTCCTTCTGAGCCTCTCCAGACCCTCCCCATCTTCAAGACTTGGTCATTTGCTCTTTCCCATGATGCCACTCGGGGGCCTCTCAGTGCTCAGTTCCTGTCTCCACCTGGGGCTACATTGTCCTGTGACGATTTGAGGGTCTGGGCAGGGTCAGCATCTAATTCTCCTCTCCATTCCTGGTGCCCCCAAGGGCCTGGCTCTAAGTTGGCACCTTGGCAATGTGATTTGAATAAACAAATGAGGCTATCCCAACTACCCCAAACCATAATGATTCCTTCAGCTCTTGATTGCAGCATTCAATAATTCATCTCTTATTGCATGCAACATTTTCACATTGTGTTTAACGACCATTTAACTCTGGATGCATTTGTCTCATCACCTACTGGCTGTCAGCTCCCATGGAGCACATCCTGCACCTCTCAGCCTGGGCCCAGGCCTGCCCTTGGGGAATGCTCAGTAAGCAGCTGTTGCTTATTTTGCAGCTAGACAGTACTTGGGTCTCAGTTCTGGGTTTGATTACCACCAACTCTATCTTAGGCATTGTAAACGCAGTGGATAAAAAAAGCACAAGGTTTGGAGCCAGACTGTGAGACCATGGCAAGTTACTTAACTCTCTAACTCTGCCTCTTTCTCTGTAAACGGGGAGAGTAACTGGATCAGCGTCACAGGGCTGGGATGAGCATTAAATCATCGATGCACATGAGCCCTTAGAACTGTGCCCACCACACGGTAAACTCACCGAGTTCACCATTGCTGTTATTAGCTCAGACCGACCCCACAATTCTGAGGCCAGTTCTGATCCCCGCAGCTGTGAAAAAAGAGGAGCAGCGTCGCTCACAAATAGTAGCTTTCCATCCAGGTCCATTCCTGGGAGCTGGAGGAGGCTTGTGAATATGAGACTGAAGGGGAGCAGAACGAGCCGCCCCCAAACATGCCGCTCTTGCATATTGATTACTTTGAGCTGTGGGCACTTGAAAAACAGCAGATGTAGGGAGAGGCTTTCTCTGAACTCCCCTTATCTGCCTAAAGACAGATCCTCCAGAAGGAACTCAACTGTCATCAATCCCCTCCCCGGGAGTGTCACCAACCAGGGAAGCCCGGAGTGGACACCACACCCAAACTTTGTCAAAAACTATCATACCTCCCACCTATTCTCCTAAAGGCCTGTTCATCTCCCCTAAAAGTCTCCCTAAGAGGCCCCCCACTTCCCTATTAAGATGTTTTTAATCCTGAATTCTAAGCCCCTCAGGGAGTTTCTTGTTTTCTCCTGAGGAGCTCCCATGTATACATGAGGTACACGTGTCAGTAAACTTGTTTGTTTTTCTCTTGCTAATCTGTCTTTAATTACAGACCTTCCAGCTAAGAACTCAGAAGGGTAGAGGGAAAATTATTTTTCCTCCCCAACATGACAGTAATTTAGTAAGAGGATTTCTAGAGTCCTCGTGTACGCAGCAGAAATACTGGGGGTGTGACCAGGTGCTCATCAAGGCTCTGACGGAAGCTGGGTACCAGCACATCAGGGCCCTTTCCTCGGGGAGCAGAGCTGTGGGGAGCAGAAATCCCGAGGGTGTGGTGCAGGGATGGGGTGGAGGCAGCACAGCGTCTAACCATCCAGTCCCTGAACTGTGTGGCTTCTTTGTGAGCAAGACACACGCCCTGCAGGGTGTGTTCCTGTTGAGGAACCTGAGCCAAATCGCCTGGAATATTCTCTTTGCATGAGTGTTCAAAGGTAGTACTCACTCATCAGTGCAGCCTTAGCTCAGGCTAGTCCTTCTGCTGGGGAACGCTTCTCCTCATTAGACTCTGCCTATAAAAATTCTCCCTGTCCCCAAAGCATGGCTCAAAGGATGCCTTCTCATTCATTCATCCAAAAATGTCTGCTGAGTGCCTGCGTATTTAAACCAGACCTCTTTCTGGAGACACCAGGAGGAATAAGGAGTACAGCGTACAGGGTCTAGTGCAAACAGCCAGGCAAGTAAACGAATACTGAAATTCAGTGAGGTGGGCCAGAGCAGAGGCATTTACAAAGCAGAGTGGGGTCTTAAAACACTCACCCGGCAGGGAAGGTAACTGACCACATTTCAACAAATGAACAAAGTAATTTCAATTTGAGAAAAGCGATATGAAAAAAATAAAATCGGTTAATGTGAAACAAAGTGGCTGGAAGGTCGGGTGGTCAGAGAAGGCCTCCCTCAAGTGACACTAAGCCAGAAGTGGAATGACGAGAAGAGCTCGGCCATGGGAGGATCTGAGGGGTCAGCAAATGGGAAGGTCTGACTAGTGGAACAATGTTGATGATGACCAGCGTGGCGGTTTTGAGGGACAGAAAGAATGTCATGTGTCTGAGGAAGAGAAAGAACGTCATGCGCCTGGAATGTAGAGAGAGGGGAGTGGTGGGAGGTGAGCCCAGTTGAGTTTATAACATAAAATCTTATACTCTGATTTTTTTCACTCAACATTATAATGTAAGAATATTTTCAGTTGTGAAAAATGATTTGTAAACATTTTTAATGACTGTATTAAAAAATCATACAAAAAAGTTGCTTTCTGCTTAAAAAAAAAAAAGTCATCATATGAGGTACACTCCTGATTCAGAGCCACTACCTGCTCAGTCTTCAGCTGAAGTCAGTGGGTAGAAGGGCAAAAGCCAGAGGAGTCGGGCTAGCCCCCTCCCGCAGCTGTCCTCACTGCCACTTCTGGGCCCCTGAGGTCAAGGTTCAAAGTGGGAAAAGCCCCACTGACCAAACCCCAAAGATTCTCAGCCGAGAATGTCTGAACTCCAGAAACTTCTCTCTCCAGCCTTCTTGCCCCTCCCTTGTATTGTTCATTCTACTGTGACTCTCATGGCTTGAGGAGAAACAACATAAGTTCTCAGGTGTCCCCTGGTAAAGACCAGTTCCTTGTCTCCCATTTGCAACGAACAGGCAATGCTGACAAGGCCCTCTTCCAGAAGGTTGCTCTCCTTTTTTCCTCTCCCACCCTAGCTTTTGGCTTAGGCTTCTCTGCAAAGCCACAGACTCCACCAACTTCTCTCTGCCAACATTTTAGTCTTCAGGGCTTGAGCTGCAGGGTCTGCGGAATTCCTGTCCATACTCGTGTATCCACTTGTTGGCCACTGAGAGAGAATGGGGAGGAAGAAGAGAGCAGGCTCAGCAGGGCGGACAGTAGCAGGGCTCACTCACGGGGTCGTGTGAGGGCCTCCTTGAATTCTGCACCCCGGGCAACTCACTTGCCTTACCCTAGTCCCAGCCCTGCTGTGGACCACAAGCTGTTGCCTCCAACAGAGATAAATAGCAAATCGTCCCCTGGAAAAAGTCCCTGACAGGTCCTGGCTACTACAGACTCATTTTGCAACCTGTGGTACTAAAGTCATCCGCCTTTCCTTCACGTAGTCCCTAAAAGCCCACCTCCCCCATGGTGCCATTCCAGAGTAACGACAGGAAGGGAGTGGCTTCTCCTGCCAATGTCCATCTCAGCACGGAATCCCTCTCCTGCTTCTTTTTCAGTCTTTAGAACTAAGTGCTCTTGGACACATATATGACATAAATACATGTGCTCCTTATTTATCTCTTCCTCGTCTGATCATCTCCTCATGGGGAGGCACTAAATGGTAGAGGTCATCATGGCTTGATGGTTCTCTCCTTGGATGGAGGGCTGGGACTTAGCACCATAGTCCTCCTCAGCTGTGCTTAGGAATCAAGATCCAGCTGGTCAGGTCAATAAACTTTTTCTGGTACCTGCTCTGTGACAGGATCCCTGCCCTTTACGGGCTCCCAATCTGTTGGGAGCAATTAACCCAGAATCTGATGATCTTAATACAATGTGGCACTGTAACAAAGCTTGTAGAATGAAAAGGCTATGCTATTTTCCATCCATCCCCATTTCACTTTACTCTGAACCCTTCACCCCATTCTCGTGCCCAGAAAGAGGCCTTACCCCACTTGTCTCCCACCAGGACAGGACAGCCAGCATGAAGTGTGTCACTATCCCCTTCACCACTCCTATGCAGGTTCCACCAAAACAGTGCTGCATTCTGAAAACAAGAGGGCCCCGCCCCAGAGACGGTCAACCCAGAATCTCAGTCCTTTGGAAGCACATGACTGAGAACAAATGCATGCATGTCATTAAACAAGAAAGCTGTCCATGCAGACTGGGGGCAAGGCATGGGTAAAATGGCACCAAATGGCCTAAGTTGCCATTTACTCATTCATTCATGCATACATCATTTACTGAGGGCCTACTGTGTTCCAGGCCCTGAGGAGGCGGAGACAAATCATGTCCAATTCTGCTTTCAGGGAGCTCAGTCTTGTTTGAGAGACAGATATAAAAACAAACCAGGACAAGACAGTTTGACAAGTGCTGAGAGAACAGTGAGCGCAGGGTGTCGCTGGATCACTGAGGAGAGGCACTCATCCAGAACCACAATGGGGAACAAAACATCCCTCATACAACTAAGAACCTACCCTTCCTTAGACACTGAGTGTAACGCCCCCAGGAAGAAGGCATTATCACAATCCCCACTTTACCAGCAAGGAAGTCGAGGCTTAGGGGCTTTAAATAATGCAACTAAGACAGAGCTAACTCAAACCCAGGTGTTTTGACTCCAAATCCTAAATATGCTTTTTTTCCCCTATACCCAGCTTTTTTCCCTATACATTTCCTATAGACTGACTTTAACCTTGGCCATTAGAAGGAGACAAAGCCCAAGTACTGGAGAGCTTTCCAGGATGCAGTGACAGCCACTGCATTCCCAAGCCTAGGAGAGATGCCAGCCCCGAGTTTTCATAGATACCCAGCATTTACTTCTTGAAATGCTTAGGATGTGCCAGCACTCTGCTAAGTGCTTTATAGTCATGACTTCCTGAGTCAGGTAAGGGCTGTCAGGGAATTTGATTGATCTGAAATCTGAGGGAAATAGTCATTCATTAAACAAACCTCTCACCACACGACCCTCCTCTGTCTCACTTGATTCCATAGCTCTTATTACAATACGTTGTCACTGCCTGTGCCCCATTCTCTGTGAGCTCCTGGGGGACGAGAACTGAGTCTTCCTCAGTACCCTCAGTGTCTCCAGCCCTTGATGTTTACTGAAGGAATGAGTGAAGGGACCAGTTGCCGTAGAGGATCCAAAGGTGAGTAAAATAGAGTTCTTCCCTTTGAGGAGCTCTCTTGTAATAGAGAAGGCAGACATGTAATCATCTACTTGTAATGTAAGTGTAAATAAAATAAAAAATAGAGGCACAAGTAATGGGGTCATCAAGAAGACTGAGGGATTATCTTTGATTTGGGAATCAGGGAAGACCTCTTTTTGCCCCCCTCCCAGGAATAAGCTTGCAGACACAGACAGCAGGAAAACTAGGGTGTTAGTTCTTCACTCTTATAGCCACCATCTGTTGGGACCAGACCCCCACTCACCTTGACAACAGGCACGCTGAAGTTGGCATAGATGAAGGCTGTGGCTCCTCCTGCTTCCACCGAGCTCAGCTAGAACGCCAGAGGGAGAGCCAGGGTTGAAATAGCCCCTGGATGCCCTGCTCTGCCCTACTTGGCCCCTGATGCCATTTCTGTTTAGGTTCCCTCCTGTGCTCCCCTATTTCAACTCTACAAGAAATACTTACTGAAAGACAAACACCCAATTTAGGAATTAAGGAGCCTACTCAACGGCATCAGCGTTTGCCTATGGGGCCACGAAGGATAATATTCAGGAATTCCTCCTTTCTATATCCTTCCAGCTAACAACCTTACTGAGGGCTACAATAAGCGATTCAAACTTTGAGACCCTCAGGAAGAATTATAGTTTATGTCACAACCCAAGACAAACACACACACACACACACACACCTCTCTGAAGTAAAAGTTTCATAAAACATTCTTACTATAAGACATACCCTCTGTTATTTTCCATTTTATGTTATTCTCTTCTAGTTCAGATTTCTTAAATGCAGACCAGATCCACTAAATTTATTTCACAGCCCACTAATGGACGATGACCTGTGGCTTGCAGAATACTGTTTAGACTACAACAATTAGTTTTGAAAGTTGGGCATCATAGGAACTACTGATTGCATCTTTGTGGTGTTTCCCAGATCACTCAGTCCCTCTCTACGTAAGCTCAGTCACAGAGCTTCACCATTGGTATATTCTAGAACGATGGATGTGTTTTATTAATATGAAGATTTTTTTCTGGTTGTCAAAAAAAACCATAAAAATTTTGAAAAATGCAGGAAAATACTGAAAAATAATATTACTCATCATCTTGCCATCCAGAAAAAAAGCTTATTATAGTTTACATACTAATAATTGACATTTATTGAGCACTGACTATACGCTAGGCATTACACTAAGTCCTTACCAATATATTATCCCACTTATTCCTCACAGCAATCCTATAAGTTAGGATGGTTATTGTCATTATTCACATTTTACAGATGAAGAAACCGAGTCTCAGAGAGATCAAGTACTTTACAAAAGGTCACATAACTCTTCGGTGACTGAGCCAGGATTTGCACAGAGCCAATGCTAACTGCAAAGTCCCTGTTCATAGCCTTGATGATGTACTCTTGAACACTCAGGTCATGTCCAAATGTTTCCTATTATAAACAACACTGCACTGAACATCTTAATGAATAAAGTCATTTTTGCATTTTAGATTGTTTTCATAGAAAGAGTCCAAACATTGGTATTATTGGGTGAAAAGTGTATGCACATGCTGAACACTTTTGAGACATAACTGCTGAATTATTTTCTCACCAGCAGCATGACATGAGAGTGCCAGTCTTACGTCCCCCTGGCTAACTGTCCACCAGAACATTCATGGATGCCACCATATTCACCCGAGTTACACAAGGGCTCTAGGAGGTAGGATGTTGGCACTTGTTGGAGGAAACTGAACTGAATTGGGGATTCCGAACCTGGAAATGGCAGTGGTGATTTTTATAACATTTCTTGGCTTCCCTTGTATCCCTTTGGGAAGGGCAACGAGAGCAACAATTTGCTCCTTGTGTTTAAGTAGCTAACAAACTGGATGATTCTGTTCTAACCCCCACTGTCAGCCACTGTGGGTGTAAGCAAGATACAACTGGAGGAACCTGGACTTTCCTGCATTCCTTTACCTGTGGTCTCACAGTGTATGGGGAAGGAAAGACTCGTCCAACAGCTTAAAAAGAGAACCTGACCTGCGTGCTATGAAGCTGGTGAGCAGGACTATGAGATCTGTGGGGAGGAGAGGGAAATCTTCCCTCTGTGAACCTGCCACTGTTTTCTACCGGGACTGATCTTCTACCAGTCTGAGCAGAAAATCACTAACTCGATTATAACTCAATCCTCTGCGAATCTTAAAGATTATTTTCTCCCTACAATATTACTCTCATGTTCTCCACAAACCTTAATACTTGTCTTTAGAAATGTTTACGATGGTCTTTACCCCGACCTGAAGATGAAAGAATTGGGCACAACCTAGCACGTCCTAGGTCCCACGACGCAGGCGCCCCTTTACGGGGTCCCATACTTGCTTTGTGGGATACAATGACAGAGGCATATTGTATGAAACTTTACAGAGTGAAATCCCCTTAGATTATCTCATCAGATCCTCATGACAACCCTGTGAGGGGTGCAGGGCAAGAAAAAGAGCTCAAAGAATTGATGTGATTGGTGCTGAGGCCACATATTAAGTGGCAGAACCAGAATAGGCGAAGTGACTCCAAACCCAAAGCACATTCCCTTCCACTCTGTCTCAGATGCTTAAAACCAAATACACATGCATGTGCGCATGCGTACACACACACACACACACACACACACACACACACGCATCCGCCATAAAATTGCTGGGCTCTTGCATCCACGCTACCCTTACCATAGTAACTGGGCCTTTGTAACCAGAGAACCAGCTGTAGGAGATATTACGGAGGCAAAGAACAGAGAGAAACTGGCCCCTAGATGTCCTAGTCTTTGATTGATATCAATATTCGTCACTGCCTGTGACCTCCCATGCCAGCTTGAGTCATCAACCAGAGATGCAACCAGCTGTTGATCCAAGACGTGCCCTCTGCCTGGAGAGCTGACGTCAGCTATCCCTCTGTGCCTATTGGAACACTCAGAATGACCACCAGAGGCCAGACACCATTAGAAGCGGTGTTCTGCAGGAAGTATAAAACTGAGCCACATGAAAAAACATGCTGGAATTGCCAGCACTAAAGACCATGGAGTGCCAGCCTCTGATCGCCCTTTCTTGGCTGCGCTGTGGAGACGAGACACAGCACTAAGAAAAGAGGGGATGCCGGGGAGGGGTGTCTGCTAGTGTGCTGAGCCTGAAACCAGGACTTCATCGTTGAGTGTTATATAGAGCCCTTCTAGTTAGCATGTTTATCCCTTCAGTTGACAGTAACACACCTCTCATAATGACAGATGACTGAAATTATGACTTGTCCATAGAGAAGGAGGTAAACCCATATGATCTGAAGGGAAGGGTTTAGGTGAGACGATAAAGACTGGGTCCGAATCCTGTAGGATCAGGTCAGAAATTAGGAGAGGACGCCAATTTATTTTTTAAAGGGCTGTAATGAAGATTTTGCTGAAGATTTTATGGAGAGATAAGGAAGAGAATTTTCACTACATGTGAGAGGGCAACATTTACTGAATTTCTCTGTAGGCATCTCTGTTCTTCCCTCTTGTGATCTTAGCTGCCTCGTTTCTCTTCTCTCTTTCCCCTCGCAGCTCCACAACCTCATCTATAGGTCCATGCTTTTCAACACCAACTAGTCCATGGGACCTCAAAGAGAGAGATTCTCACGTCCTCTTCCTGTGTCGGTGAGGTCCCAGGGTCTCTTGGCTTCCAATGTGACCCCACTTCCCATCCTAATCATTGCCTGCAACAAGGTCACATTCAGGTCTACACACTGTAAGCTCTTTGAGAGCAGGAACTTGGACTTAAATTTCTTTATATCTCCTACAGTGCTAACAAAAATGCTATCTGAAATTCACAGAAGTCCTGGAGATTTTTGTGCTGTATCAGATAAAATCAAAATCTGATATTGCTTTGAAAACCATAAAAGAAAAGTGATATAAATAGTCATTAAGTAAGAAGCCCTGGTCCCTCCAAAGCAAGACTCACATAGATCATAAATGTTGCAACTCGGTTCCCAGACTTCATTCTGTACAGTGGGCTGGTTGGTGACTGAGACAAAAACAGAACGTATCATTATTTCATGCAGATGGCATCAGAGTAACAGCCATGATTCCGCCATAAAACAGGGAAGAGAAAAACGGGAGTGTCACAGATGGGATACGGCATTGAGCCACACCTAGTAGAGTGTGTGCCCATCTCTGCTGGCACATACTCAATATACTTTTTTTCTTTTACTAATTTATTAGATACTCATACTAAGTGAATTGTATACTAATCAAACAGAATTGCTTGTCAGTAGTGAAAGTACTCTATGAAGGGTTAATTGTACCTTCAGGTTCTCAACGAAATAAAGAAATTAATATATAACCTATTATAGATAATTATTCTGTAGGAACACCAAGTCATAAGACTAGAGTTCCCCATTATTTGCTGAAGACATACATTTTGTCATAAAACAGTTTAATTGAGATATAATTTACACAGCATAAAGTTCACCCATTGTAAGAGTACTTCTCAATGAGTTTTAGTAAATTTTAACAGTTGTGCAACCATTCCCACAACCCAATTTTAGAACACTTGAGTCAGCTGAAAAAGTTCCCTGACGTCAGTTTGCAGTGAATTCCTACTCCCATCCCCCACACCGGCCAAACACTGATGTGCTTTCTGTCTCTATAGTTTTGGGTTTTCTAGAAATTTCACATAAATAGAATCATAAAACATGTAGTCTTTTGTGTTGGGCTTCTTTCACTTAGCACAGTGTTTTGTTTTGTTTTGTTTTGTTTTTTTTACTCTTCTCCCCAAAGTCCCCCAGTACATAGTTGTATATTCCAGCTGTGAGTGCCTCTGGCCGTGGCATGTGGGATGCCGCCTCAGCATGGCCTGACGAGTGGTGCCATGTCCGTGCCTAGAAACCGAACTGGCGAAACCGTAGGCCGTCAAAGCAGAGTGCGCAAACTCACTCAGCCATGAGGCCGGCCCTGTTTAACTTTTTAAGAAACTGCCAAACTATTTTCCAAAGTGTCTGTACCACTTTACATTCCCATCAGCATCATATGGGGGTTCCAGTTCTTCCACATCCTTTTCAACACTTGATATGATCCTTTTTATTTTAGCCATTCTAATAGGAGTGCAGTGCTATCTCATGTGGTTTTGATTTTCATTTCCCTAATGATGTTCAGCAGTTTTTCATGCGCTTATTAGCCATTCATTTATATTCTTTGGTGAAGTGCCCATTCAAATAATCTATTTGATTATTAACCTATTCAAAGTATTAATTCAAAGAAGCCCATTTTAAAAAATTGAGTTGTCTTATTATTGACTTATAAGAGTTCTTTGTATTTTTGGATATGAGTCCTTTATCAAATACATGATTTGCAAATGTTTTCCCCTAGTTAGTGGCTTGTCTTTTCATTTTCTAATGGTGTTTTGAAAATCAAATGATTTTAATTTTGATGAGGTCCAATTTATCACTTTTATTTTTCTTTTATGGATCATGTTTTAGCTATCCTATCTAAGAAATCTGTGCCTAACTCATGGTCACAAAGATTTTTTTCTATGTTTTCTCCTAAAAGTTTTATAGTTTTGCATTATACATTTAGGTCTATGATCTATTTTGAGATAATTTTTGTATATGGTGTGAGGAAAGGCTCTAAAATTGTTGTTACTATTATTATTATTTCACAGATAGATTCAATTGTTCCAGTACCATTTGTTGGAAAGACTATCTTTTGCTCATTGAAGTTCCTCGGCACTTTTGTCAGAAATCAATTGACCATAAACGTCCTGGACTTTGTTCTGTTCCACTGGCCTATGCGTCTACTCTTACACCAATACCACACTGCCTTGATTACTGGAGCTCTATATTATGTTTTGAAATCAGGGAGTATACGTCCTCCAACTTTGTTCTTTTTCAAAATTGTTTTGGCTAATTTAGGTCTTTTGCATTTCCATACGCATTTTAGGATCAGCTTGTTGATTTTTATAAAAATAAGCCTTTTGTGATTTTTATAAAGT
Organism: Equus asinus; assembly: GCF_041296235.1. Taxonomy (NCBI): domain Eukaryota; kingdom Metazoa; phylum Chordata; class Mammalia; order Perissodactyla; family Equidae; genus Equus; species Equus asinus. Next base: position 83,802,269 of record NC_091809.1, on the reverse strand, counting down.
TTGGGTTGAATCTATAGATCAATTTTGGGGATATCTTTTAATCCTCAAAAATTATTTGTTGAGTATCTGTCAGCAAAGACGAGCAGTTGAGATCATAAAGAAAGGAGTGACTGGAGGAAGGACAATCTTCACTGGGAAGTCCCTGAGTGAAGCAGGACAGAAGACTCCAGGACAGGCCACATTCTTCTCCCCACTAGCAAATCTTGGAGAGGAGGATGGTGGCATAAGAAAATGAGTCAGCAGCAATCAGCTTGAAACCAAGGCTTTCAGATCTTCCTGGAACAAGAACTTCTGTTCTAAGATTTCACTTATTCCCTGAGAGCCCTATAAGAGCTCTGCTTCAGGGAAATAAACAATACCCTGGTTCCCTACCCAGGAGATTGGTCACTGACCCCATAGTTACCGTAGCATGGTCAAAGTGAGGCTCATAGTGCCCGCCGATTCCATAGTTCACCACCTGGAGATACTCTGCATAGGGAGGCTGGACATCAAGGCCTGTGAGGGCAGCAATGCGATGGTCAAGGGTCACCAGCATTGGGTCAACGGTGTCCTTCAGCCAGGCACTAAAACACACCACAGATGAGAGCATCAGCGATCTGATGCCAGAAATGACTAAATGTCTGTGAATGAATGAATGAAGGAAAGAAGGAGGGGAGGCAGGTGGGCTGGAGGGAAGGAAGGAAGAAAGCATGGGGAAAGGAAGGGAAGGAGGGAGGGAGGAAGGGAGGACAGGAAGCTAACACAAACGCATAATTACCTACTCATTCATGTTAAGTCTGCCCAGTCGATTTTGTCTCTCTCTCAACATTCACATGTTCATTCATTCAACAAACATTCTCTGAGGCCTGCCGAATGCCAGGCCCTGTGCTAGGCTCTGAGGCTACAGAGTAAAGGTTTACAGCACAAGGCACTGGGATGTAAAGAGGAAGAAGACAAACTTGGCCTTTAAAACTGCTCTGTTTTAGAGACATTTCAACAGAGGGAGCTGAGTGCAATGGAAACAGCTTGGAATTCAGACTAGTAAGACCAGTCCCTGATCCTCTGCGTGACCCCATGTCAGACACTTAACCTTTAACCCCACTAAGGTTCAGTTTGTTCATCTATCAAATGGGATGATAATAATACCTACTTCACAGAGTTGTGAAGATCATGAGAGAAAATGCTTATGAAGATGCTTTGTCAGCTGTATGTTAGTGATTGCTGTAAAACAGAAAAGTCTCTGCTCTTCTGCTCTATTCCAAGACAAATCAGGGTAGTTCAAAGGCCAAAGAGCAAAGTTCAGTCCCTTTTCCTGAATGTCTTGTTGAGGTTCTGACAAAGTGGAGGATTTGGAATGAGAACGTAGGTCCCCGGGAAGAGAGGCAGTGCTCCCCAAGAAAAGGCCGTGAGCTTCCTGGGGAGACGACGAAGGCTCTGAAGGGAGGAGCCTGGGCAGGACACGGGAAGACCACTTCTTTGCTCTATAAATGATGGATTCCTTTGTTCATTCTCTCTTATGGAGCGCGTGTGACGTGCTATGCTATGTGCTCCTAGGGTTACAAAGATATCCAAGACAAGGCTATTGTGTTCAAAGAGCTCACGGGAAAAGACACAAATATAACTGAGTACAAATCAAGGTCGAATGAAAAATGAGAAACAGCCTTTAAAGTAAAGTGCTTGGAACACAGAGGAAGGAGACATTAATTTTGACTGGGGCACTGAGGTAAGATGGTGACGTGTAGGCCAAATTTTGAAGGGCGCGTAAAATTTCAATGGAAGGAAAAGACACAGGGGTACTCCAAGCTGAAAAAAACAGCCTAAGCACAGCCAGGGAGGCGTGACAATACACAGTGTGTACAAATGGGAAAGCATCTGGTCTATGAAAGAAGTAATGGGAGATGAGCCTGGAAAATAGGTTGAGGGCATGTTGCAGAAAGCTGAGGACACCGAGGTAAGAAAACTGGGCTCTGTGGGTAGTGGAGAGCCAGTGAAGGGTCGTGGGCAGAAAAATGATTTGGCCATTAGGAGTTCACTGGTGACCTTTGAGGGACCAGTTCCAGTGAAGTTGTGAGGACAGAACCAAAATTCAAAGGGGTCAGAGGGATGGGAGGGAAGAAAGAGGCAATGAGTGTCTCAGTTTCTTTACCTGAAAAGTAAAAAGAATACCACCTACTCCCCTAAAAGCAGTGACTCTAAATAGAAGGCTGAATTTTCTCTTTGACACTACAATATCAGAAAGTTTAGGAGAGCAATGAAGCTGAGGTTGTATGGACTGTCCAAAGTTTAGAGAATAATTCCTAATGTGAAAGGTCTCTAAATGTACCAGACCAAATAAGTTAAGCCAAATGATTCTGAACCAAAGCTTTCATCACTCGCCTCACTTCCAAGGCAACAAAAACCATCCACTCATCCTGAGGTCTGGCCTCTCCCCAAGGATGCTGTTGTCACTGTCTCCCATGGCTCTGATGGGGTCTCTTCCTCCTACTGTATCACTAGTCCTGTCCTTACACTACAAATCAAGGGCTGCAGAGGGATGGCCAGGGATGGAGGGGAGGGGCTAAAGCTGGGCGCTCCCCGCTGAATCTGCCCTCTAGGGAAGCCATCAGGTTCAGAGATTCTGGCCATCCTTCTTGCCTGGATGTTGGCAAGTCAAGCTTTGACTATGAGTCAAGAGGTGGGAATGGAATCTGGTAAAGTCAAATTCCAAATGGGGACTGGACTGTATTCTTTGGAAAAGCAATCCTGATTGGGAGAACAACTACACATTTATTTTCCGGTTTAGGGCACAGGAGCTTTGTCAAGTCTTTCCCTAACGGCCTCCTAGTTAAGTCCTCAGACCATACAACAATCTGTGGAAGGCCCTTAGGTGAGGGGAGTGGAAAATTCTTCCTCTTAACAAGAACGTACAGATATAAACGTGAACTACAGGTCCTCGAGTGGCATCTCTGATGGCCCCTGAATGGCTGTTGATGACCTTCAATCACCTGTGCCAAGGGCTCAACGGCAGGCAGCAGGTATGACTAGAGTGCCTGCCAAGGAAGGATGTTTCTCACCTTTTGCTGATGCGGTACTCCACTGGTAACTGCTTCTCACCGGATGCCACCACGGATCGCTGTAGCTGGTGTGAAGGATGGAAGAGAAAGTCCAAGTGGTTATGATGCGAAGGGAAGGGCTCTGTCATTTCCACAGACACGCCCCTCTCTTAAACATAAATCTAACAATCGCCACTTCCTCCCTGATTAAAAGATATGTTGCACCTGCTACTACTACTTTAGTGATAGCTATCGATCTTGGAAAAAGAAGTAGTAAGTGGCCTAAAAATCTCAGAGTTGAAAATAACCTTTAGCATCACGTCTGGTAGACACTAAGCACTCAATGAAAGTTGGTTGAACTGAAATAAATTGATATTTGAATCCCTTTTACGTCCACAAGACTGTGAACTCTGTAAGAACAAGAGCTATTTCTCATTCATCTCTGTATTCCAGTGGCATGGGGCCTGGCCGTTTGTCAAATTAAATGAACACCCCCAACAACAGGACACTCTCCACCTTCTGAAGCCTGCTCCTTCTGAGCAATTCTGACAAAAGCCCTTCCTTACAGAAAATCAAAATCTTTTTTGCTGCAACTGCCTTGATTATGGGGGAAAAAAAATCCCAAACAGGTTAGAGGTCACTAATTTAACTGAATGTCTCTATGCTGCTCTGAATGTCTGGATATAAATTTTAAATTATTTTTAAATAAAGTGGTTTCTTATTGCAAAAGCACTGTACCAGGGACAGAAAGAGAAAAACTGTTTACTTATGTAAGGATGTGTCTACTTCTGCATCTGTCATATAATGTCAGCTCCATGAGGGTGAGGACTTGGTCTTTCGTCCATGCTGTATCCCCAGGGTCCAGAGAAGGCCCGGCAGGGAGTGGTTGCTCCATATTGGTGAAATGAACAAACGAAGGAATGAACCAGAGACCATGCTTAAAGACCCAGCCCTGGCACTTCACACGCAGTTAGAGCAAAGCACGGGGCAATGACCTGCACAAGACAGACACCACTTCCCTTTGCAGAGGCTTCCGTCATATTACTGCTCTTGCTGCTAAACCAAGTAGACAAGCTGGGAAAAGCCTCTTCCTTTCCTTGGACCTGTTTCCTTAGCTTTAAATGCAGCATGTGAACAACACATTCTGGGAAGTCGCTCTCAGTCTCTCTACAATATCAGGACACAGGAACTCCGTGGGTGACTGATACTGCCTCTCTCTAGTCCTTTGCCAGTTGTTCCAGCATCCTCCCCCAAGCCAGTCACAGAGGAAAGAGGAGAGATTCCTAAAGGAGGAGGAGAGATTCACAGAGGAGAGATGCTCCCTTCTGTTCTTTCAGGGCAACATCAGTGGTTTAAAAAAAAAAAACCCTAGGGAATCTCCACTCCAACCCTCCCCTCCATTAAGAAGTCACCTTGCACTTAATTCCTTATAACAATTATTTATTGTACACCTACAAGTCATTCATTTTTAGGGACAAATATTTATTGGTTGATCTCCATGCTAAGCACTGTGGTAGGCACCGGAAATACAACATTGGAAGGCAGACACGTCTTGCAATGGGGCCCTACTGGGCAAGTGCAGGGTGCTATAGAAATACAGAGAAGGAGCATCTAGCCCATTCTTATGAGGGACAGAAAGGCATCCCAGGATGCCCAAAAGATGACTGGAATCAGACAACTGAAAAGAGGCCAAGGGAAGAGTGTTTCAGGCAGAGGGAAGAGTGCGTGGCGAGGCTGGTGAGAACACGGCCCGTTCACGGAGATCCAAGTTGTTCAGTGCAGCTGGGGTGCTGGGTGCGAGGGGGATGGGCTGCAGAAAGGGTCGGCAGCAGCCAGGCCAAGGAGCTTTGGAATCATTCAAGAACAAAAGTCACCCCTCAAAGAGTTTGAGGAAGGGCTTGACATGGTCAGATTTGACCTTTTAAAGATTACTCTGGCTGCGATGGGCATAATATGGAGCTAGGCATTTCAAGGACAACGTATGAGCCCTGCCAGTTTATAGTCTACTTGGGGAGACAGGATGCTGACCCACGAAATTGTTAGTGACACCAAACTTCACGTAAATGGCAGAATAAACAAAAGTACCAAACAACTGATGACAAAAGCTTTGAGTTCAGAGGAGGGGTGTTGTAGGTAGCCCCAAAAAGTGCTCTGAAAAAATGTTCCTAGTGAAATAACCAATGAAAATGGGCTAGAATGGTCAGGGCTAGCAGGCCAAGGGAGGCATGGGGTTTCAACTAAGTCTTGAAGGATGGACAGGATGTGGATGGGGGAGAACTGACGAGAGAGCATTCTTTGGGCAAGAGATAGTGAATAGGAAGCAAATAAATTCAACACAAGCCATTGAGGCATCTGTGCTCAGGTCCCACGGAGCAGCCACACCATATAAGCCAGGGCTTGTTCCTGGCAGAGCCAAAGACTAGACAGGGATTAGCAACTCCAGCAAGACGCTTCTGGGGGAAGGGAGTGTGGCAAGATCTGTGCATGCCAAGTAGATGACCTGGCCATGAAAGATTAAATAAATATCTCTGGGTGGGCCGCCTGTCCTGTTACCATGGCAACAGAGTTGGTCCAAGGAAAAAATAGCTGCTGGCCAAACGCTACCGCTGGCTCACTGAGAAACTGAAGCTATTGAAAATACATTGTTCCAATTCACCAGTGGAGCTTAATCATCTCAAAAACCTTCTGTACAAAGATTCTCAACTTCACTGGAGGGGCTTTTGGATAAAATGATTATTGCTACTCTTCTCTCTCCAATCCATGTTTGCTGTCAGAGTCTTCCTTAAAATCCACAGAACTGATCACACCAATCTCCTATTTAAAACTGTCCAGCTGTTCTCCCCCACCTATGAAATAAAGTCCAAACTCCCCTGCACGGTATTTACGGTGCTTCCTAACGGTGTCTCACCGTCTAGGCTCATCTCCATCACCTCTCACTCCAGCCCGGCACACGTCAGCCACCGAGCTTCCCCTCATTCTCTGAACACATTGCATATGAGGCCCCTGCACATATGGTTTTGTCTTCCTGGAATACCCTTTGCCGTCTTGTCACTCTGATGAATTTCACACCCACAGGGAAGCCGTCTCTGTTTCCTCCTCTCCTCCCACCTGCTCTTCAACCAACTGCCCTTCCCTCAGAGGAAGGTCCTCTTTTTATGCTGCCACAGCACAGCTGCCTGCACACACGTCTGTCACAGCACACATCCCAGTGTATGCTCAACGTATGTTTTCCCCTTTTCCTCAGTAAGCTCCTAAAGGGAAAGGACCAATACTCAATCTCTCTGTAAAAGCCCACACTCAGCACAGTGTCTGGTACTCAGCAGGCTCCGTTCTGTTGACAGATGACTGGATGGCTGCCTGGAAGAACAGCACATCATTAAGGGCACAATAACACAAGTAATTCTGAGACAGTCTCAACGTGCCGTTTGCCAAGAGGCAACATGCTTATGGTGGTGAGGTAGACTGTATTATTTCTAAATATTTGCCACTCTTCCTGGAGGAGGATTAAACGTGCCCTTCCCATCGACATCAAGCTCAGCACTGTGACTTGCAGCGCCTTCCCCGGGGAAGACTAGACATGCTCTCCCTGTTGACTGCCGTGGTGGCCGCACACTTGGCCTTAACCGATAAAACACGGACGGAAGTAATGTCTGGCACTTCCAAGCAGAAGCTTTCAGAGCCAGCCGGCAGTTTTCCATCTCTGTCTTTTTCCTCTCTCATGAGACTGGCAATGTCCCAAGCAGAGGCCGCTCTGTCAGGCTGGGTCCCAAAGTGAAGACAGCGTGGGGCAGCCAGCCCAAGACAGACACGTAATGTGAGGGAGAAGCAAACCTTTATTGTTATTGTCCATGAGATGTGGGGCTGCTTGTTACCAAACATAACCTAACCTAAGCTAACTGACACAAGAAGGAAGAATAACAGAGCAACAATCAATGTACCTCTAAGTTCCAGCTCTGGCTCCTGCTTCATGTGTGACCTTAATCAAGTCCCTGCCCCACTCTGTGCCTCAGTTTCCTCTTTAGCAAAATAAAGTTGAACTAGATCATCTTTCCACTCTGTGATTCCATAAATCTGTACTAGGATATCAATCCTTGCCCTTTCATTTCACCCATTTTTTTCTTCTACCAATTACATGGAATGACTGACACCTGGGGGGAGGGTCCTTTTACTTTTTTTTTAGTTAAATTTACATACAATGATACACAAAGATCTCAAATGTACCATTTTCTGAGTTTTAGCAAATGCATACAGCCGAGTACTCCACATCCCTAACAAGATATTGAGAGCACATTTTCAACACCCCAGAAAATCCCCACTTTCCCTTTCCCAGCCAATGCCCTCCCTCCAGAAGCAACCACTACTGTGATTTTTCTCACCATTGATTAGTTTTATGGAATGGTTGGCATTTTGAACTGCACTGATGAAGTGTCTAGTTATTCAGGCTGCCTGTTCTCACATTCCTGAGCTCCAGGCATGTGAAGACACAAAGGGAAGTTCTTGGCAGGCTCTGGGGACACTCACCCATGGTTCTGCAAGCCCTCTAATTTTCTGAGCCTCTGAATCACTGACAAAGTCGTGGTAGAGAACAACATAGGGTTCCAGGTGGATGACCTCCTTCCGGACGGGCTGGAGCAGCAGGAAGGGGCTGGAGTTGGTCTCATAGGAGCAGTAGAGGCTAGGGATCTGGTAGTGTGTGGGCTGGAAGGAAAGACTAGAATCAGCATAAGAGAAGAGTCTGGGGCTGGCCAGGTGGTGTAGTAGCTAAGTTCACGCGCTCTACTCTGGGGGCCCAGGGTTGCCAGTTCAGATCCTGGGCGCAGACCTATGCCCTGCTTATCAAGCTACGCTGTGGCAGGCGTCCTATATATCAAGTAGAGGAAGATGGGCACAGATGTTAGCTCAGGGCCAATTTTCCTCAGCAAAAAGAGGAGTGGCAGTAGATGTTAGCTCAGGGATAATCTTCCTCACCAAAAAAAAAAAAAAACAACAACAAAAAACAAAGAGAAGAAGAGTCTGGGAGCAGAAACCAATTTAGGGGAACTGTGGTATAAAAAACTGAAATGCAAGAGATTCAAAATGTGGTCACTGATGCATCCAGGTGAGCTTCACATTTTTTTAATGCATCAGCCCTTTCCCCTCACACTGTCCCAATTCTACCATCTCCCTCTCTTGCCAAGCCTGTTCCCCCAACTCTTTCCCCGAGGAATCCTACCTGGGAACCCAGGGTCTGACATAATCCCTCGTAGGTGTCTCTGGTCTGCAGGTGGGGTACATTGGGCCTCTGGATGACAGCCTCAGCTACCACCTGGTTGGGGCTCTCTGCCAAGAGCTTTTCATATTTCAAGACATTCCTGGCCATCCTCTTATTATCTGGGCCTGGGAGAAATCACAGCAAGGAATAATACAGATTAACAAACAGTGGTGGCAAGGAGTGCTGCCAAGGCTTCCCACATCATCACTGTTGCACACGACTGACAACTGGACACTCCGAATAACTCCTTGTGTCCATGCACAGGAGGATGTGAGGCCCTCATTGCCAGAAGAGTATCTGGTATTAATGGAGTAATTAATTGAGATTGAGTTGGGGCTGGTAGATCTGAAGGCACACCGGACTTTGGGAGGGTAAGTGGTACTTAAACCAAGGGGTCATCGAGATGGCAGCTCTAGGATGGAGTGATGGTTAAAGTTTTATGTATAGGGAAGAAGCTTCATTCTTCCACTCATTCATTCACTCATTCATTCCGTAAATCTTCAGTGAATAAGTGCCATGTACCAGACACTGCGCTAGAGGCTAACCTCCCAGAGTTTAGAGTCTGAGGGAGAAAAGACACATTAAGTAACTACTCACAACAAAACACAACAAGTAAGGGCTATGAAAGAGAAGTTCAAAGAGCCAAGCCAACAGCAGAGAGACCCAACCTCTTCTTCCCTGGAGAACTGGAAGCTAATTTATTCCCAATTCTACTAGGGCCTTCAAAATTCCTAACTGGCCTAGACACAGAGCAGTGCAGTATGGGACAAAGGGGTTCCAGACTTCGGTTCTAGTCTGGGTTCCCACAGAGGCCTTGTGCCTTGTTTGTGCCCACCTGTTTGTGACCACTTTAGGGGCAAGTGCCCTGTGGGTTGGCAGCTCCCTTGGTCTGCTAGCCTCTGTGCATGTTGTTCAGCGCATTTCAGAAGGAGGGCTGAATTGTTCTAATGCTTCCAAAGCATCTGTCTCTGGGGAGCTCAATGTGCTTCTAACCACCACCACCACCAGCACCTTGGAAAAAGGAGGGGACAGAAATTTCCACCCTTTTTTTAAGAAAAGGAGAAATGAAGTGTGGGAGAATGGAAATGATGAGCCCAAAACACAAATGAAAATACTGCAAAGCCAGAAATGGAACTGGGAATCTCAATTTGCTCTGTCCTATCTATCCACCTATAATAGCGCACAATTTGGGTTCTCTGGGAAAGGCAGAGATTTTTAATAGATCAAGTACAAAGAAATAAAGGGGGGCTGGGTTATTATGTTGCCTGTACTATTAATTGCCCACATGTTTCCAGATCATGCAACTACTTCCTTATCCTTCTGTTTGCCAAAGTATCAGAATCGAATAATGTTACTAGGATTCATTGAAAAGTGATAAGAACATAATTGTAAAGTCCCACATGAAAGACTTTACAAATATTAAAAAATAATAGTGATTATGTATTTATGCTAGTATCTAAATATCTTATTAAAGGCAAACCTAGGAAGCCATCTACCACCAAAATTTTAAGCACCAATAGCCAAGCAGACAGCTAAGCTGGCAAGTCTCTCCCCTGTTTAACTCTGGCGAGGGGCTCCCTGAAGAGGGCTGCAGCTGAACTCTGCGCTGACTGGGCAGGATGCCTGCAGAGCAAAGCAAGCTCTGTTTTAAAGGGAAGAAGTGATATCTCTTTGAAAGCAGCAAAAGGGAATAATCCTGCTGAGTAACTCTCCTGGCAGACACAGCTCTCACTGATTTCATTCATTCTCAGGTCTGCTCCCAAAACCCAGCTCTTTAAATGTCCCTGAAGAAACTGGCTCCCAATTCTGGACTGTTCTTCACTGAAGCAACATTGGTATACAACTGGTAGGGAGTGGAGGAGGAAAGGGACAGGTTGATATTGAAACCAGCTCAAGAAAAGGTTGACACAAGGGAAGCCATATTGCAGAAAAGAGACCATGTTGTAACTTTGAATGACCTCTAACTAACCCGGCTGGATTTGCACCCTCCAGGAGATCCACCTGTTCTGTAGATTTTATGACCCCTGCTAGTGTATATACCTCCCAGCTGCGATAAGACAATAACTTCATTCTTTTGAGTTCCTTAGGAATGTGATGACCCCCCAAACAGACAGTCTATGCTGATAGCCATCATCAATGAAAACTGAAAGATCTGATGTGGCAACTCCCAGTCTGTAACACCAGAGGGTCAACGTTCCTAACTCCCTCCCCTATAACCAGCTGGCCTATATATCTGCTTCAAGATTCTGTGCCCCTCTTAAGATGGTTCTTTTGGACATTAGTCAGCCATCTTCCCTCTTGCTAGCAGGCTGTAATGAAATGCCCTTTCTCTGCCACCATCTTGCCTCTTGATGACTGGCTTTTGTCTCACAGAGAGCAGCAGATTGTGCCCTTTGTGCGGTAACAAAATCTTCTTAGCATTTTCCAGTTAAGTGAAAAATTTCCCCTGATGCGCAATCAGTATGTAAGTAATATTTAATCCAAAATTAGAAATGAGCTTTGGATTATAAAATTAGAAAAATAAAAATAGATAGCTGTATTTCACTTGCAGGGATTAAAGGCCAGGAGCAGAAGGAATTTCCTGGTAAATCAGAGCTGTGGCTTTTTATCAATACGTACTGTAGAGAAGAAACTCTCGGGAGAGGCTGAGGGCGCATGAAACATTTCCTGCCTATTAAAAAAAAAAGAAAGAAAAAAGAAAAGAAAGCGTTAACTGCACTGAGGATATCTCCTCTGACCAAATCATTAAATGGATTTTTTAAAAACTATGAAATACTCTTACCATAGTAGATAGTAAGACTCACTGAAAGCAGCAGGCTAGAATTTCAGAGGTCCTGTCCTAGCTCAGGATTTGCAGCCTTGATGCAAATCAGGTCTCTTCCCTTTCCTCATTTACAAATGATTTATTACCACCCTTACCAGGGAAGGTAGAAAAAGGAATGAAAATAAACTTTCCTGAAGTGCCTTCAAATCTTAAAGCATGTAAACCACGTAACTGCAGGGTGTTATTTTGGGGTATCTTATTATTCACCTTAATATGGAACTATAAAAACCGTAGTAAAAATATACTTTGTTCTCCAGGCTCAGTACTTCCCAGAGTCTACAAAGTTAGTGGGAGGGAAGAAACGGAAGAAGTAAACCGAACCCTTCCCACTGCATAGTAATGAAGGCCACTCAACCTCGGGCGACACTGGTCAGAAGGAAACAGGAGCTTTCCAACAAACCTGGGAAACAGAGCCCGGTGGAGGCGGGCCGTGATCCTGCTCTGGGTGCCATGAACGATGATGAACTGAGAGAAGTGTATTGCCTTCTGATCATTTTATTTTTGCATGCTAAAAATTCATTTTTAATGATAATACCAATAATCACACTACAAAGCCTATGAGAAATAGGAGAAAAAATGCTCCACAGAAACCCACTCTCCAAGCACTTTGGATAATATATAGCGCGTACCTGGTTACAATCCTATGTCTTATACATTTTCATATCCTGATTCTTTTGCTCTATCTTGTTCCCTGGAGTGCTTTTTATATCATTACATAGTCTTCAGAGACAGCATTTTTTACTTATTATTTTTAAATGTGGTAAAAGACACAACATAAATTTACCATCTTAACCATTTCTAAGTGTACAGTTCAGCGCTGTTAACTATATTCACATTGTTATGCAACCAATCTCCAGAATTTTTCACCCTGCAAAAGCGAAACTCTGTACGCATTAAACAACGACTCCCAATTTCCCTCTCCCCTCAGCCCTCGGTAACCACTATTCTACTTTCTGTCTCCTTGAATTTAACTACTCTAGGTACCGCATATAAGTGGAATCATCCAGTATTTGTCTTTTTGTGACTGGCTTGTTTCACTTAGCGTAATGTCCTCAAGCTTCATCTATGTTGTAGCATGTGTCAGAATGCTATTCTTTTTAAAGGCTGAATACTATTCCATTGTATGTGTATAGCACGGTTTGTTTATCCATTCGTCTGTTGATCGACGCATGGGTTGCTTCCACCTCGTAACTGTTGTGAACGGTGCTGCTATAAACACGGGTGTGCAAGACAGTCAGCATTTCTAATGGCTGCATTTTATTCCACCTAGAAGCTACATCACAGACAACCTAACCATTCTGCTACTGTTGGACATACAGATTGTTTCTAATTATTTAATATCATAAATTATTCTGTTCTATGCTTAACAGAGGGATAGTTAAGTAATCTGTTGATATCTAATAATGTCAGATATTAACTCAGGGTTGTAGCTTTTCACACTCTTTTGAATGAAGAGAACTAAAACACAATTTTATATATTTTTAAAACTCAAGGGCTTTATCGTGACATAAAATTATATTTTATCAAGAACAAAGTTAGAGTTACTTTTGATGTGATTTTTAAATTTCTTTGGAAATGTCTGACTAAATCATGTTAAATGAAAAAACAAAACATACTCTTGTAGAGTATAATACAATAACAGCTTACGTTTATTGAGTGCGTATGTGTCATGAATTGTGTTAAGGGCTTTACATGCATTAGCTCATTTAATCCTCATGACAACCCTTTGAGGCGAGCATTGAAGGGGAGAATATGCCACCCCAAAACATGCCTGTTTGGCATAAGGATTATTTTGAGCCAAATATTTTAAGAAATATCAGACACAGGAGAAGTTCTGAAAACCAGAGTAGAAGTTACCCTTCTGTAAGGGAAATGTAAATTTATAAAGGAAATCTCTATTTGTAAGGGTGTCTCCCTCTGTGTACCTGGAAGAGAAAGACGACTCTAAATCACAAGAGAATCTTATTAACGGAGAAGGCATCCACTTAAGTTTGCATAATAACCTTACCCTTGTTTGCTTTTCCTGGTAACCTCCTCTAAGTGGCCTCCCCCAACACCTTTCTTCCTTTTGTCTTTAGCTGAAGACACTATTTAAGGTGGCGGCTTTGGTCACCTCAGAGTTACTCATTTTCCCCAGGTGTCTCCCATGTAGACAGGAAGTACACATGTTAGTAAACTTCTGTTTATTTTTCCTCTTGTTAATCTGTCTTTTATCACAGGAAGTTCTCAGCCAAGAACTCAGAAGGTTAGACAGAAAATTATCCACACCCCCACAGCATCATTATTATTCCCCTCTTAAAAATAAGAAAATTGAGGTCCAAGGAGGTTAAGTAAGTTGCCCAGGTTTTCACAGAATTTGACCCCAGGTCTGTCCAACTTGAGAGCCTATGTTTTAATTACTACATTCTACTGTCTCTCATTATTAGCAGTGAGTGAAATAATTTTTTACCAAAATATATCATTAAAAAGTACTATATAATACACAGTATTATATATAATATGACACTATATAATATTTTTCATGGTATGCATAGATATATAATCATACCTACATATCCACCATACATAATTTAATATGATAATGAAAGGTCCATGGAGGGACATTTATCCCTAATTTGCTGGCAGTAAAAAGGCAACCATAAATTGTCTATAAGACAATACCTATGTGTTCTATTACAATGACATAAAAAAATACTCTGTATGAGCACAAAGAAGGAGAGCCTGGGGAGTTCAAGGAGAATTAAAGAAGACTTCAAAATAAGGAAGACTTCAGAAAAAGGGAACATTGGTAAGATGAATAAAATTTACCAGACAAAGCACGATTGTGCAAAGGGAGAGTCTGCCAGTGAGTAGAGGAGAAATCTAAGTCATCACACAGGAAAAAAAACAAAACTAATAATCAAGCATTGTGCTTAAAACCCTGTCATTCAGGGTAAGCTGCTTTAGTTTATCTTCTCTGAGTCTCCATGTCAATTTTCCATTTTCCTCCTCTCTTAAAATTCAATTACTTCTCGCCCTTTGTTGCATCGCGGTGATTCTATTTCAGTTTTAATATGTAGCAATGGAGCAGGAGAGTTAGGAAGAGAACCCTGCAAAGTTTTACAACAAAGATCCATTTACAAGGAACGTCCATGAGAGGAACAGGACCGCCTGCTGCACTGAGAATGAATCTGTTTTGGCAGCGACACGTGGTTTTGGACCACCCACATCCTCCTCCTCCCTTTTCTCAGAAAAAAGGGGAAAGAAAAAGGAATGTATGGAGCAGAAACAGTTTATTAGCTTTGGAAACTCTAGGGAATTAACTCTGTAGTGATTTTTCCCAGCCTATTCTTGAAGATCTTACAACTCTGGTGGAAAACGGAGTTAGCTATACCAAAAGACGGCAGCTCCCATATTCAGGGAAATGAGCTTCCATATGAGGCACAACAGGTTGTAGATCAACAATGCCAAAGGAAAACAACACCTGGAGGAGGCACTGAGCTGGTGCTACGGACCAATGACAGCCGTTCTGTAGCTGGACGCTAGTCAGGATACAGCTGCACTTGATGGAAGATGAGAGAGGATGAAAATCAAACCTCTTCCTTGGACATTGGCAATATCATGGCATAACATCTGTGAAGAGTTATGAGTTGTTGAGAGTGCAAAAGAGTGATCTACATTGACTGTGTACCCATCAAACATCCGTCGATGCAGCCGCTGCTGCCCAGGTGAGACTGCCTCCTACATGGCAGACGAAGACTGTAAAGCTGTCAACACATTGGAAAGAGTGCCAGACTAAGAGGCAGACAGACTTGGGCTCTAATCCCAGCTCTGTGAACTTTGTGACAAGTTAGGAGTTTTTTGGAGATTCAGTTTACTCACATGTGAAATATGGGAATAATAAAACAACTGCCCTGCTTGACTCACATTTGGTCCTGTTGGGAAGACGAAATAAATGAAGAGACATGAAAATGCTTAGAAAGTTGTAAAGCAGATATAAAGCATCACACTCATTGTGATGAAGGCAGTGACCCTCACTTATTCCCCGACCTGGAAATAGGCAAAGGCCAAGTGATCCAAGGCGTCCTCTAGACTTCCCTCATCCTCTGTCTTCCACTCTCCATAAGATCCTCGGAAAAGACTGACAGCCTCCTCCAGCCACGGGATGGCATGGTAGTAATCCCCCATGTCATAGGCCACCTGTAGGGAACAAAGGTACCACCATTTAAGCCTTAGTCCACAGGTAGAAGAAAGGAAATGACTATGCAAAGAGTGGAGGGCCTTTGGAACCCAAGAGGCAAGTTTTCATCTCAAATTCACTTAAATTCAATTTAGTAAGCATCTATTATACAAAGCATCATACTAGGTGTAGAGAAGACACAAGGGTTCTTGCATTTAAGGAACTTATAATCTGGGAAGGAGAAAGAGATGAACTCAGGTAGCTATAATACAGGACAGAATGGCATGAATGCTTGAAGGAAATATGCATAATATGCCATGGAGGTATAGAGAAAGGAGGAGACTTGGGAATCTCAAAAGGCTTCATGGAATAAGTGCCACTTGAGAAGGGCCTTCCTTGAAGAAGGAAAAGGATTTCAATGAGCAGAGAGTGGAAGGAAGGGTATTTTAAGACTAGGGAATGGTAGAAACAAGCCAAAAGCAAGGATGTGTTCAAGAAGTACATTGTGGCTATAGCCTAAGGTGAAGAGAAGCAGGAAATGAACTTTAAAAGGCAGCATGGGTTAAGCTAATGAGAGTCGTGAATGCCATGTTTTCAGGAAGATATTGCTGTTAGCAATGTGAGAAATGGATTAAATTCTTTCATTTATTTATTCAGTATTTGCTGAGTATTTACAATGTACCTGGTGGTCCTGGCCCTTAAAGAGCTTCAACCAAGTGAGGGGCATGTGAGCAAACCAACAATTGCAACACAATGCCTTAGACACCATAATGAAGGTAGACGTGGGAATGCTATGGGAGCTCAGTGGATGTGTCATATATTAGATGTTGGAATGCTGGGGAATATGGCAACATGGCCTAGACATAGCTCCTGTCTCCTAATAGTTTACAGTTAACCAGAATACCAGAACTGCAGGTGGAATTTCCTGGAAATTGATGTTGGAGACAGCATGGAATTATAAAGCCACAGGGTTGGAAGAACTCTTATGAAATGATTTAATTTCAGTATAACTTCCAGACAGGCAGAAAGACAGGGCAGAACCTAGAGATACTGCAACTGTGCAGCCTAAATAATAAATCAGTTCCTATCCCAGGTCTGCCATTAGCCTGCTGTGTTATATTTCTGGTCCCCAAGTTTCCTATTTCTAAAAAGGTTGAGTTGAAGAAAAACAATAAAAAACGAGTGCACTTGTTCTGCTAAGTTAACAATTCACTTTATTAATGAGGAACTCAAGTCCAGTCATGTGGTAGATTGAGATAACTGGAATCCTTCCAACACAAAGACTTAGAAATTTTGAATAAAATATAACAGGCATTTCATTATATATTTTCAAGAAAGAATGGAAAATACCCACGTACCAGAAACAAGAAAGGAGCTAAAAACCTAAGCAATAAGCTTATGAGCAGATGCTGAAGCTGCCTAGGATGGGAGTGGGTGTTGTCTCAGTAATCTCGATACTTAGTAACCTTAGGTTATAACGCAAACGTGAGGACAAAAGATGAGCCTTCCTTAGACCTCCAAAAATCTAGGAATCAGAACTAAGACACACTCATAAAACTGAAATCCATGAAAAACTATACCTTAAAGGAAAGAGTGGACCAGAAAAAAATCTACCCACTGTCATAAAGAGACAAGAAAGTTGGTTTGTGTGTGTGTAGGGAAATAAAGTGTCTCCTTAGAATATTCACAATTGTGAGCCTGTGCTTCACATGAGTTTACAGTTTGAATTTGTGTGACTCATATAGTTAAGGAATCCCCAGGCCAATAAATCAATATAAAAATGGATCTAAGGCAGTGCAAATCAAAACCACAATGAGATATCACCTCACATCTGTTGGAATGGTTGTTATCAAAAAGACAAACAATAACAAGTGTTGGTGAGGATGTAGAGAAAAGGGAACTCTCATGCACTGTTGGTAGGAGTGTAAATTGGTGCAGCCACTATGGAAAACAGTACTGAAGTTCTTCAAAAAATTAAAAATAGAACTAGCATATAACCCAGCAATTCCACTTCTGGGTATTTATCCAAAGAACACGAAAACATTGACTCAAAAAGATCTCTGAACCCCATGTTCACCGTAGCATTATTGACAACAGCCAAGATATGGAAATAACCTAAGTGTCCATCAATGGATGAATGGATAAAGCAAATGTGGTAGATGTATACAATGGAATATTATTCAGCCATAAAAAAGAAGGAAATATTTCCATTTGCAACAACATGAATGGACTTGAGGGCATTACACTAAATGAAATAAGTTAGACAGAGAAAGACAAATACTGTATGATCTCACCTATATGTGGAATCTAAAAAAAAAACCCAATCCCATAGATACAGAGAACAAATTGGTTGCCAGAGGCAGAGAGTAAGGGATGTGTGAAATGGATGAAGGGAGTCAAAAGGTCCAAGATCCAGTTATAAAATAAATAAGTCATGGGGATGTAATGTACAACAACAACAACAAAAAGGCTCTAAGGCCAGTGAGACCACCAGAGTATCTGAAGAAAACCCAAAACTCTCTGGAGGGCTATTTCCACGACTCCGGGCACAGAGATTGCCTTAGGGGGGAAAAGTCCTGCTAGAAATAAGCTTACAATCAAACATGATAAACTATATCAGGAAATAATCTATCATGAAGAAAAATCAACAGACACAATAGTAGGGTAGTAGAATTAGAAATTAAGAATTAAATTCTTAATCTGAAATTAAGAATGTCAGAATATAGACTAATCTGCTTCAAAATCACTCACGAAGGAGGGACTAGAGAAGTGTAGATGAAACAAATTTAACCACGTGTTAATAACAACTGAAGCTTATCTTTTGACCCAGCGATACCACTCCTAGATATTTACCCAAGAGAAATGAAAACAAATGTCCGCAGAAAGACCTACGTAAGAATGTTACTAGCAGCTTTCTTCACAGTAGTCCATACTGGAAACAATCCCAGTACCCATCCACAGGAGACTGGATAAATAGTTTGAGACATATTCATACAATGGAATACTACTCAGCAATAAAAAGGAATGAACTACTAATAAATGCAAGAATGTGGAGGAATTTCACAGACATAAAGCACTGAGTGAAAGAAGCTGGACTAGGGAAAGTACACAGCATACGGTTCAGGACAATGCTTACCCGGCTCCCGGGCAAGGGTAGAGTCGAAGGGGTTGGGGGCAGTGAGAAGGGAGAGGAATGAGGCTTTATTTAGCTATACATTAATCTTTTTTAAAAATCTGAAACAAATATAGCAATATTTGAACATATATTTCATCTCAATTATAGATATAATTGCTTGTTATATTATTTTATGTACTTTCCTTATATTTGAAATGTTTTATCTTTGAAAATAAGTAAATAAATACAGAAATAAAGTGAGACTTTCAGGAAGTGACTGACTAAATTTTCTACATATGGTTTGAGCCTTAGAAAGGCCTCACGAATGAAGCACATATGGGTACCACACATGGAACTATTTTAACCATCTTAAATTTCAATTAGCCATGCACATGAGGATTGAGCTCCGATTTCATTCAGGATCTCAGAAAAGGAAAATGGCACATAGAGAGGCTTAGGGCAACTCACTCTGCATTTATTTGGAAGACAGAGTCCCAAAACTTGGAATGAGGACACAGGAGGCCCACTCTCAGATCAGCTAATGAATACTGTAGGGGCCGGAAAAAATTCCTACAATATGCATCTTCAAAATTAAAAAGAATTTACTCCATTACTTTTTAAGGTAAAGGCTGACAAAGAGTATATTGTAAAATGACCTCAAGTGTGCTTATAACTTAAGATCAAAGATCGGTTAAATATCTCATAGGGAAGGTTCCTGAAGTCAATTTCCTCCAGTAATGTTAAAGTGAATGGCCTCAGTTTTCTGACACTACTTTAATTTAGTATTTCTAAATGTCTAGGAAATGTTGCAAGGGATTCCAGAACGTCTCAGGAAGCTGAGTTTCCATGATCTTACCTTCACATCACCATCTCTCATTCCTTTCCCCTGCCCTTTAACCCTGCTTCTCCCTTCCACCCCACTGCTCATCTCCTGGCAGGGTGCTATGGTTAGGGTGACCAAATGACCATCTGTTGTCCTGGCATAACTAATAACACCCCCTTCACTCTGAAGAGTGACCTAAGTATAAGATCACCTTAGCCATCATGGAAAGAACGTGGGATCTGGAGTTAAAGACTGGGTTCAAATTTTAGTTCTGCCACTTAAAATTGTGTAACCTTAGGCAAGTTATTTATCCTCTCTGAACCTCAGTTCCCTCATCTGAACATGGGGAATAATACTAAATTTCCGAGTTTGCTGTAAGGATGAGAAAAATGTAAAAGCAATCAGGATATACTTATTTGATCCACAAGAAACTAGAGTCCAGCAAGTCACCTCTCGCTGAATATCTACCTTGCCAACTTGGAAGCAGTCATCTGCTGTGAGGGAGAAGAGCCGTCTGGGACTATACAGGTCAGTCACAGCCGAGCCCGTGACTCTCTGAAAGACGCCGCGGGCAAGGCCCTTCACGTTGAGCATGTACACATCCTGCAGCCGCATCAGGGCCCTCGCTGCTCCCTCAAGGTCCTCAAAGGCTGGCAGGTCCTGCTCCTCCTTCTCATAACCATCCTTCAGAGCTGTAAAGGTCGTGAAAACATCAGCCCACCACTCAGAAAACAGGTGGCGAGCATTTAACACATGCAAGGCATCATCACCTACTCGAATATTTCATGAGCAAAGAGGACGTTTGATTTTCTTTTGTTCCCAGTGGCAAGCACAGTCCCTGGCACAGAGAGGATGCTTAACACAATCTTCTGAAGGAGGAACAAACACTCTGGAGAAAAACTAAAGCACACACCTTTACCACGTTCTCCCATCCTATCTGTCTCCAAGAGTCTTCCCCTTTGCAGGGACAATTCTTCCTCCTTTTAACTTCCCCAAAGTCAACAAACTTGTTCAAGACAAAGTTGAGTAAATTAGGAAAGTGATCTTGCTACAGATAACACTGTAGTGGCAACTTAATAAAACAGGAATTATTAGAAGACATCACTTCCTACACATATGTAAATAGGATGATATAATGTATAGTTCTTCACAGGATAGTAGTGAAGATCAAAGGAGATAATGGATAGGCAAGTGTTTCCTAATGTATAATCATGTAAACATATTAACAAGGGGATCTGGTTCTTTGTAATAGTTAGAGCTAAGGAGATTAAGTAATACCTACCCACTTCATTATCCTTCATCACATCCCATCAGAATCTCTCTCCTTTCCACTGAGTCAGGAGATAGAATCTTCTCTTACCCTCCAGCCCTCCTCCTCATTACCTCGGATGTTCTCACTGGCCTCCAGACTATGTACCACATTCCTCCAGTCAGACTGTAGGCGTTTGATGAGAGTAAATGCAAGCAGAGGGTTAGACACAGGAGTTGCCGAATCCTCATGCAAAGAAAGCACCTTGTCATAGAATCTGAAAGAGAGGGGTAGAATGAATGATCTCACCTACTGATACAACCACTACCCCTAGGAAGGCTGGCATGGTGTATACACATTCAGTAGTCAAAAATGAAATGCGGAACCTCTTGAGACTCACGTAGTATTCTAACCAACAAGCACAAAGAATATGAAAACTACCAACACAACAAAAGTAGGTCCACTCATTGTTCATTCAATGAGTCCGTCTCTGCTGGTCAATTACCGTACATCAGGCACCATATTAGATGCCAGAGATCCAAAGGCAAGGCAGAGTCGAGCTCTCAAGTTCACAAATAAGAAAATTTTCTTTTCTCTCATCACTCTATACCCAATATTTAGAATCTGGTAGGCACTCAAAAATGTTGTTGAATGAATTATAATAGTTGTGCTACATGCTGTGAGAGAAGTGAGCATACAATGCTATGTAATGCTATGGCAATTTGTAGGCAGGGCACCTAACCCAGGTGGGAGTGGAAGGGCTGAAGGAAGACTTCTCAGAGGAGATGGCACTTGATCTAAGTCCTGAAGGATTAGTTAAAATATTGATAGCTCTGATAGCTCTTTATTGAGCCCTCACCATGTATTAAGCATGCTGCTAAGTGCTTTACATATATTGTCTCATTTAATTCCCCAACAACCCTTAGAGTAGATTTTATCATACCCATTTTATAGGAAAGGAAACTGAAACAAGGCCACACTGTTAGTAAGTGACAAAGCCAGGATTGAAGCTAAGTGTGCCTGACTCTGAAGCCAGTTCTCAGCTGATTTTGCCATACTGATTTCCATGGAGCCAGAACAAAGAGGGGAGGAAGAATGTTTTTCAAGCCAGCGGGGACCAGTGTATACAAGGGCACAGAGGCTTGATATATATTTGTCCATTCAACAAGTCAGTCTATACTGGTTACTTGCTAGATGTCAGACTCCATGCTGGGGATGCAAAGGCAAGACAGGGTCCAATGCTCAAGGATTTCACAAGCAAGAAAATAGCTGTTTTTCTCCTCACTCTATACCTAAGTTCTATATGTAATTCTATGAAAGAATGAATGAAATATACTCTTCTAGGAATGAGGAACAAAATTTTCAATAAGACGATAACCTTGGTCTCAAAGACTTGCAGTCTTGTGGGTAAGACAGATACAAATAATTACATTAGAGATGCAACACCAGATTTAACACCAGCTTTAGTGGGGAGTATAGATAGGGGGTGATTAATTCGGCCACAGCAGGTCAGAGAAGGCTTCACAGAGGAGATAATAAACTGAGACTTGATGGGTGAATGCAAATAAAGAGGAAGGGAGAAGCAGGCCTCCTTCCACGTAGGCAGAGACAGTTCAACATACGCAAAGGTACAGAGAGAAACAGTAGGGGAATTACGAGCAGTTTAGCATCGCTGGAGCACAGGGTGTGTTAGGAGATGGGTAGGAGATCAGACTGGAGAATGAGGAGCGCCTCATAAGCCTGGCTGCGGAATTTGGTTTTCACCCTGATTGCAATCAGGAGCCACCAAAAAGTTTTAGGTGAAAATGAGATGCACTGCGATATGTTTACATAAACAAATCCGTGAGAGGAGGAGGAGGAAGGTTAAAAAGCAGAAGTGACTGGAGGCAGAAAGATCAGTGGGCAGGTCATTTCCAAACTGTAAGCAAGAAACAAGGAGACTCTGAACCACAACAGTGACAGTGGGGCCAGAGAATGGGATGGACCCAAGGGAGGTATTTAGGAAGCAGAGCATATAGAAACTGGTGATGGCTGTAATGGGGAATGAAGAGGTGGGGCTGTCCAGCATGCTTCCAATCTTCCTGGCTTGCTGACATTGACAGTAAAGAGCCAGAAATGGTGGGGCCAGAAGTGATCATCTTTCCGGTTAATTTCTCTCATCCTTGGATGTCCTGCAAAAGTGTTCATATAAGCAAAAGATGCTCTTTCCTTTTCTGGTATACTATGGTTATTCCATTTCTAAGACACTAATGGGATAGTTTTTTAAAAATTATTTTATTGAGGTCATATTGGCTTATAACACTGTGTAAATTTCAGTTGCACATTATTATTTATCAGTTTCTGTATAGGCTGCATCGTGTTCACCACCAATAGCCCAGTTTTCATCTGTCACTATATATATGTGCCCCTTTATCCCTTTCACCCTCCCCCTTCTCCTTTCCCCTATGTTAACCACTAATATGTTCTCCTTATTCATGTGTTTATCTTCCACATATGAGTGAAATTATATGGTGTTTGTCCTTCTCTGTCTGGCTTATATCACATCACATAATACTCTCAAGGTCCATCTATGTTGTTGCCAATGGCACGATTTTGTCCATTTTTCATGGCTAACTAGTATTCCATTGTATAAATATACTGCATCTTCTCTATCCATTCATCCGTTGATGGGTACTTCGGTTGCTTTTATGTCTTGGATTTGTGAATAACGCTGCGATGAACATAGGGATGCACAGATATCTTTGGATTGTTGATTTCATGTTCTTTGGATAAATACTCAGTAATGAGATAGCTGGATGATACGGTATTTCTATTTTTAATTTTCTGAGAAATCTCCATACTGTTTTCCACAGTGGCTGCACCAGTTTGCATTCCTACCAGCGGTGTATGAGGGTTCCCTTTTCTCTGCATCCTCTCCAACACTTGTTATTTCTATATTATTGGAATTTATTGGTTGTAATAGGGCAGACTTAAGAGTTCTAGTCCTGCCTTCTAAGAATTTTTTTCCCGTGTTTTAAAATTATTACTTTCAAAAGAAGTATAATAATAATGGAAGTAAAAGGAAAAAGTGTGTGCAAAGTGAAAAGGCTATGGATGTATACGAATGTGTGCAAGAGCATGTGAGAACATAGGAGTCCTTTGGCCAGAGCGGGGGACTTCCAAGAGTGGAAAGGGATGAAAGTGAAGAACAGAGGGAGCGGCATGGTGGGAGATTTCAATCCCTTGAAGCAGCGTCTGACCTGGAGATTTCTCAAGGGTGGGGCCCTCAACGTTCCCTCCGTTCAGGAAACGGAGCCTGAAACAGAAGATGACTGGCCTCGAGATGCTTGCAGGGAGCCAAACGTTCAATTCAAGAATAAACTAAGGAACGAGACTCGGGGCCTGGGTGCCCCTCACAGGAACTGGGAAGCCTGTCAAGTCCCAGGATGTCTCTAATCCCTAAGACAGGGCTGTCTGAGAGCAGCTACTCTAGGGTTTTGAAACCAAACCAGTCTCCAGGGTGTGGCAGTTTTTTTTACTACCCATTATTTCCTGCTTCAGCTCCATATGGAACTACTTAGTGGAAGATATTCCACTGCTAGACGAACACTTACAAGCTGAGACTTGGGCTGGAGTCCAGCCTGAAGAGTAAGTGTCCAGGGACCACTGAGGCTGAGTGGGCAGTGATTTTATAAGACAGTTGGATCAGGAGGAGCTGAGAGGTGTCCTGACCCAGCCTCCAGCTATCCTTCAGTTTCCTCCTCTATAAAACAACAGAGCTGGTCTAGACTAGAAGATCTCTATGGATCCTTTCAGCACAATCGTTGTATTATTTCTTTCCATTACCTTTTCCACAAGTGAATAAATAGATTCCTCATTTGGTGCTTGAGGACAAATGTTTAACAGGCATCGGAGAAAACTGAGGCACAAAGGGAAAGAGGGAAGGCAGAGAGGTGACGATTTGTCCCAAGTCATCCATCAAATCAAAAGCACCATCTCCTTGTTCTCTTGGCATCCCACTTTGTATTATGGGGTCAATTTATGTAGGGCGGGGGTTTGATCTCTACTGTAGCACATAATTCAATTCAGTGTTCAGATACATCATTTTTCAGTTATACAAAGAAAAAAAAAAAACCTATCAACTGATATCTGAGGCTGGCTTGGAATCCCAACATTGGCCCTATGCCCAGCCTCTGAGCAAATAGCTGGTTTTCAGAGCCCAAGTTACTGGATGCTGAATTCCAACCTCAGGGTTTCCTAAATGGGTTTTTGCTTTAACAAATGCTGCTGAGAGTGGAAAATCAGATCCTTTGCTTCAAGAATCTGCACAACAAATTTGCAACCCAATCCCTGCCTTTAACACAGCCTGGACAGGTTATCCAACCACAATGCATGGGCTATTTTAACTTAATATGTTTCTCCTTTGGAATTCAGAAATGGCTTTGTCTCAGTTCTTCTGAGACATTCTGAATGCTTAATTCCTAACCAGAAATAATTGCAGCTGATACCACTCTTCCAATTTTGGTAGTTCTTTAAAACTGCAACAACAAAAAAAGCTAGGGCTAACTGAATATATACATATATTTATATATATTATATATATTAGTATATGACTATATATACTATAACTAGTATAATTTTTATTCATTAACTTGGGGTAGGAAGTAGTTTCAACATGAAAAAATATTTCATGTTTAAATTTGGAAATTTAAAGAAGTGCATCAACTGAGGCCCTTAGAAATAACATCTCAAGTTACATAAACTCACCAGATTGGGAGTCTAGGAAAACGAGCAGGAACTGCCAAAACTCTCGTTTTAAAAAGCAAACATTTCACTAGGTTTTAGGGCATTGACTAGAGAACAAACAGTCTCTAAAATATCAAACCAAACTTTCTGAAATGAAATGCTCATAAATCACATGAGAAGAGAATCTAGAATTTCTCCGATTGTTTTTTATTTTCTGGGCTCTCACAATCCGAGTTACTGCTTAGAGCCAAAAGCGGGGTCTAGTTTCACCAGCCAGTCTTCAAATAAACAAAAATCATAAAGAGCTAACATTTGTTGAGCAATTACTATATTCTAAGCACAATGATAAATACCTTTACATGGTATTCAGTCCTTCCAACAACGCTATGGGGGTAGGTACCAGCATTATCATCATTTTACAGATTGGGAAACCAATGCTTAAGGAGGTAGAGGAATTCGCCCAAGCTCAGAGCCATGGATTCAAACAGAGTTTGTTAAATTCCTGAATCCAGACTCTTAACCACTATGTACTCCAGCTGCTCATAAAACCTCAGCAGTTATGGGGCTTGGTCTGGGTCCTGGCATGTCAGATAATGTAAGCAGTAAGGACAGCACAGCACGCTGGAAAGAAACAATCAAAAGAACTGTGTCCTAGTCCTGGATTTGCTACCTACCAGATTTATAATCTTGGATAAGGTACTAAACTTTAGTTTCCTCATATTTTACATGATTTCTCATTTGTTTAAGAGGGTAAAACAAACCTATTTCAAACCATTGTGTGTGAGAGAGAATCAAATAAGATAAGGTTTGTGCAAGACCTCCCACTGTGATAAAGCTGTGACAATGACAATGGTGGTAAGACAGTAAAAGAGACCAGCATGAAGATGGGGGCCCCCGCCAGCCTCAATGCTGCAAGCTGTCGCTTCTGAGCCTGCTCCCTGAGGGCCTGGCACCGGGATTCTGAGCCACCCAAACAAAGAGATCAGGGGGAGGAGAACAAGCACATGGGTAGCAGGGAGCATGCTGGTATCTCAAAGCAGAGAGAAAAGAGGCTGTTCTATTTCCACTAATGAACTTGAACTCCAATGAATCCAGACTAAGGACAAAATTAAAACATTTCGCCCTGTAAACATGGGCCCACAAAACACTAAGCAACCATGCTACTCCAAAGAGTGACAAGAATTATTGAAATTATCATCATTTATTGTTACAATTAATACAGACTTAACAAACATTATGTGTGTGTGTGTGTGTGTGATCACACTATTTCAAACTAACAGTAAATTTAAACATGCATACAACTGCTTATATGCCAGCTACACACTTAAGAGCATGTACCAAACCACATCATGATTCAGTCACCACTGAAAAACAACATCTCCCACACACACCTCCACACACAAACTGATTCTCTTCTACGTGGGCTCGCTCACACAGCCACGGTGTCCCACACACCTTCCCACGTGCCCCAGAATCGGTATTACTATCACATCCACTCACTCACAGGCTTATAAGCAGTCCATTGTGAGACAGAGTCACATGATAGAAGTACAATATGAATATATGCAGACAGCAACATGGTTACTCCACAGTTTCTCACGCTGCGGGCTTCTCGATGTCCCAAGCACAGAAGACACAACACATATGTGTATATGATACACATGGCATCAGATACAGTCATTCATCTTTCCTAGGTTGACACTGACAGAGTCAACGCATGGTTATGGTGTTTTATCTCACAGTATGTAGCACTAGAGTTTGTTGATTGGATAGCAAAACAATATTGGCCGAGCATCTGCTTGTGTGTACTACACTCAGTATCCTCTAGCATCAAGGATAGTTTTACCCGGTGTTTTCTTGGTGACAAATACTTCCACACACATATAACATCTCAGTTATCGTTTAGTTAGTATTTAGAGAGTTCCTTCACAAGTAAAGAGAAGGGAGAGCTGAAAGCAAAGGAGGCAGTGGACATCTCTGATTACCAATCATGATGCTACAGACTACAAGCTCCTCGAGGGCACAGTTGGGTCTGGTTCACTATTTTATGCCGAGTGCCTAGAACAGTGCCCGGCTCACACTAGGCACTCAAACATATGCGTTGAATGAATTGATGAACATGAAGCATTATTCATAGAGTGACCTGTACAATTACTCGACACCTTTCACATGCAGAGTATGATATCCATAGCGTCGTCCTCATCCATCCAAATGACATGTAAATCTCCTACGTGGTCACAGAACATCACCTGACTCCTTATACAAAATACCAGTTCACTGGGTCACATGGTCAACACACATATGGCTACAGCATCACACAGTATTCTCTCCATCTCACTCCGGCAGTATGCCTGTGTCTCTGACACAGGACCTGGGGTCCACACAGCTGTACACAGTGCCTTGTGAGGTCCTCGGCTTCAGAGTCACTCCTCCACACTTTTCCACAGTGTATCAACTTCGCTGTGTGACGCTGACTCTGGAGTGCCATAGTGTGTGTGTGACAGAGTCTGAGGACCCACACTGTGTGACACCGCATCTCTGGGGTCATAATCAGTCTCAGCTTCCCCATCACCCCACGCCACAGTGTCTCGGGGTCCTACACAGGGTGACAATGGATCTGGGGAGGTCCCATTGGGCCACAGTGTCTCAGTCTCACGGTGTGACACGGGGTCTGAGGTCCCACACAGGACGACAATGAACCTCAGAGTCACCCCACCCCGTAGCACGGTGTCTCGGTCTCCCCCTCTGACTCGGTCTCCCCCATTCCGGCGTCCCCGCCGCTCCCGCCGCCGAGCCCTCACCTGGTCAGGTCCCGCAGGCGCGCCTCCTCCCCGCGCAGGTAGCGCCTCAGCAGCCCCAGCAGCCGGCGCTCGGGCGCCAGGGCGCGCGCCACGCTGGTCAGCGCCGAGAACGTGTCCCCGCGCGCCGCGGCCCCTGCCCGGTCCCCTGCCCGGAGCGCCAGCAGCGCCAGCAGCGCCGCCAGCCGCGCCGCGGGGCCCATGCCGGCGCTCGCGCGTCCCCTCGGCCCGTCCAGCCGGCCCGCCCCGCCGCTCCCGGCCCCGCCGCCTCGGCCCCGCCCCGCTGCCCGGCCCGCCCGGCCACCCCGCCTCGGCCCCCGCCCCCGACTCCTTCTCGGCGCTGACGCCTCCCCTCGCTCTGCATCTCCCACCTTCCTGCCCCTTCGCGCCTCCAACTGCGTGGGGGCTGCCTGCAACCTCACTGTCTGCCCGCCCCCCACTAAATCACAGCCCTGGGAAGATGTTTCCTCTGTGCCCACTTCACACCTGGGGAAACTGAGGCAGAGGTGGGTGAGCGATGAATTCACTGGTCTATGGCTGTACCACGCCATTGCCAAAATATTTACCCTCTTGGATCAGAGGGTGGAAATACAGAAACACCACTGGATTCTGATGGGGAAATGCGTAAATGATGCGTTTTAGTAATAGAGGTGTGGGCAAAGAGGGCCGAGAGAGCAGAGGGAGGAAAACACTTCACACGAATGCCTGACATCCGAGCTATCTTGAAGGATGAGTAGAATCTTGACCAGAGAGGGTCAAAGAAGGCCATAAGGGTCAGTGGGTGAAGAGGGTGAAGCCGTTAAGGTCAGTGCATGACAAATCTACAAGCTATAGAACCGAAAACTCTGGGCTCAGGGCCACTGCTCTATACTGTATACCTATGGTCTCTTAAGCAAACAAAAATATTGTTGTTATTATTATACTGTAGGCTACTTATTCTTTCCCCCTCTTTCCTAGGTAATGTTCATTCATTCATTCATTTAACAAATATTTATCACCTCTGTTACTGTTCTAAGGACACAGAGAAATAGCAGATCCAACCTTGAACTCACAAGGAGAAACAGATATGTGAACAAATAACCACAAAAAAGTGCTATCAGGGTAATTGAGGGTTGTGCAGTGAGCAATGGTGACACTGAGGAGGGAGCCCTCATCTCTGCATAGGTGGTGAAAAGGGCTTCACAGAGGCTTGTGCAGGTCCAAAAGGATGAAAAGGAATTGTCTGGAAGATGACAGGCAAGAGAGGGATGTGCTTTCCTGGCAGAAGTTACCATGTGTACCAAGTTTTGGAGATGGAAAACAGTTTGACTTCCAGAAATGATGAAAAGTTCCTTGTGGTTGGGACTCAGATCGTGAAGGGGCTTTGTATGTCATGCTCAGGAATTGAGCCTGTTCTCCGTGAAAATCCAGTGGAAGTTTGTAAGGTGCCACTCAGTCATGCGGTGAGCTAGAGGAAGGAACAAAGGCCCGGCTACTTAGGCCCAACGTGAGACGGCTCTGGCAGGAACACTAGCTCTATGCCTCCTGCCTCCTTGATCAAGGCTCCATCAAGCCTCTTGGACCTCTCCCTCTGCCCCTTCCTGCTGCCTCTCCCTTTCACAGATGTTGATCCCTAATGAATAACTTGCACCTAGACTCTCTCTCAGCATCTGTTTCTGGAGAACCCACTCTGGTAACATCAACATAATAAACATACACAACTAGTAAGTGTAGAACAGGGACCTGAACCTAGATAGCGTGGATCCAGATGCCCTGTTCTTAATCGCTACTCGAGGCAGATTTACCCTGAAGCTTTTGAAGCTTTAGCTTCAAGGCCTCTAGTTTGCACAAACCCTTCTCAAAGCCCTCAGGATTGGAGCATGGGGGAGCCTAGCAATGTGTTCACACTCTTGTATGTATTTGTTAAATTGGCAAAATTTTTAACCACAATTGGTTAAATTGTCTCATTCCACTCTGACACCCTCTCCATCACAGTTTCTCTCATAACACTTCTCCTTGTGGTAGGAATGTTGGAATGGCCATGGACCTGTGTTTGCAGCTGAGTAGTTGTCTTAGACCGCTTTCCGCCCGTAGAAGGTTGGGAGTTGTGGTAGGTAGAATAACGGCCCCCCGCCGATGCCCATGTCCTAATTCTCAAAACCTGTGACTATGTTGCCTTACATGGCATAAGGATTTTGCCGGTGTGATCAAGTTAAGGATCTTGAGGTGCCCCATTTATTTACATATTCATTTATTTATATCAGTATAGGCTCATGAGTTCTATTGAATGGATTGTAATTCATCACTTTGCCTATTTTGATGCTCGAATTGCCCTAGAGTTAGCCAATGGTAGCCCCTTCAATCTGGCTCCTGTGTCCTTTTGATATGTTCCCTTCATTCCTGGAGCACTTCCATATTTTGTTACTTGGAAGATATTCCAGGTCATCTTGTACTTTCCCTGCTCCAGTCCTGGAATCAAGCATTTCCCCTGGTTCCTTTTAGAGAAGAGTATTCAGAGACCAACATCTAGGCACTAGCTATGCTCACTGCAACTGGCTTGTGTCTCCTCCCAGGTCCTCTCAGCAGACAGAGCTAGGAAATTATATATAACTTTGTTAAATTTATTGCTAAGCATTTTTTCTCTTGTAAAAATTGAGATATAATTGACACACTATAACACCCACATTTTTAAAGTGTATATTCATTGGTTTTTAGTATATTCACAAAGTTGTGGAACTTTTCCAGAATATTTTCTTCAACCCAAAAAGAAACCATATACCCATTAGCGGTCATTCTCCATGCCCCTCCCCTGTGGCAACCTCCAATCTACTTTCCATCCATATGGATTTACCTATATGGGTGTTTCATATAAATGGTCTTGTTTTTGATGCTATTGTAAATGGAGTTGTTCTCTTAATTTCATTTTTAGATTGTTCATTGTTAGTATATAGAAATACAATTGATTTTTGTATGTTGATCTTGTATCCTGTAACCTTATTAAAATTGTTTGTTACGTCCAATAGTGTTTTTTGTGGATTCCTTATGATTTTATATATAAAGATCATAACATTGGAAAATAGAGATAGTTTACTTCTTCCATTCCAATCTGGATGCTTTTTAGTACTTTTTGTTGCCTAATTGCCTTGGCTAGAACCTCCAGTGTAATGTTGACTAGAAGTGACAAGAGAGGAAATCCTTGTCTTGTTCCAGATCTTGGAGGGAAATCTATCAGTCTTTCACCATTAAGTATGATGTTAGCTGTGGGTTTTTTGTTAATGTCTTAATTCATTTGAGGAAGTTCCCATCTGTTCTAGTTTGTTGAGTGTTTTTATTTGTGAAATATGTTTTCCGCATCTATTGAGATGATCATGTGGTTTTTATCCTTTATTCTCTTAATGTGATGTTTTACAGTGATTGATTCTTTTTGTTGAACCAACCTTACACTCCTAGGATAAACCTTGTTCATATGTCACTGGATTCAGTTTGCTAATATTTCATTGAGGATTTTTGCATCTGTATTACCAGGGGGTGTTGGTTTGTAGTTTTCTTGTAATGTCTTTGTCTGGTTTGACATCAGGATAATACTGAACTCAGAGAATGAGCTGGAAAGTGTTCCCTCTGTGTCTATATTTTGGAAGAATTTGTGAAGGATTGGAGTTAATTCTTCTTTAAACATTTGGTGGAATTCACCATTAAAGCCATTTAGGCCTGAGCTTTTCTTTGTAGGAAGTTTTTTTTTTTAATTTAATTTTTATTGAGTTAATGATAGCTTACAATCTTGTGAAATTTCAGTTGTGCATTATTGTCAGTCGTGTTGTAGGTGCACCACTTCACCCTTTGTGCCCACCCCCCCACCCCACCTTTCCCCTGGTAGCCACTAATCTGTTCTCTTTGTCTACGTTTTTAAATTCCTCATATGAGTGAAGTCATACAGAGATTGTCCTTCTCTATCTGGCTTATTTCACTTAACATAATTCTTCGTAGGAAGTTTTTTGGTTACTGATTCACAATCCCTTTAGCAATTATTTTAGAGCAAGTCTGCTAGCAATGAATCCTCTACGTTCTTTTATCTGAGAATGTCTTTATTTCAAATTTATTTCTGAAGTATATTTTCACTGGGTCAACAGTTCTTTCTTTTTCAGCACTTTAAAGATGTGCTGGCCTCCACGGTTTCCGATGAGAAATCCACAGTGTTCAAATCATTGTTCCTCTATGAGCAAAGCGTCATCTTTCTCTGCTTGGTTTCAAGAATTTTGTCTTTGTCTTCATTTTTCAGAGGTTTGATTTATGATGTGGGAATAAATTTTTTGGGGGGTGGTTTATCCTGTTTGGGGTTCTTCACTGAGCTTCTTGGATCTGTAGATTTATGTCTTTTGTCAAATCTTGGAAATATTCACATATTATTTCTTCAAATACTTCTTTATTAAAATCTTCTTCTGGAATTCTGATGACATAAATTAGGTACTGCCTCACAGCTCATTAGGCCCTGTTCGGTTTTTTTTCAATATTTTTCTCTGTTGTTCAGACTAGATAATTTCTATGGTGCTGTCTTCAAGTTCACACACTCTTTTCTCTGTCATGTCTGTTCGGCTATTGAGTCTATCAGTGATTTTTTTTTATTTTGGTGATTCTACTTTCAGTTCTAACATTTCTATTGCATTCCTCTTTATATCTTGTATTTCTTTGTTGATACTTTCTACCTTTCCATTCGTTTCAAGAGTGTTCATCCTTACTACTTGGAGCATTTTATAACAATCTTCAACAGTTTCAACATTTGTGTCATCTCTTCCTTGACATCTATTGACTTTCTTTTCTCATACTAATTGAGATTTTCCTGGTTCTTCATATGTTGAGTAATTTTGGATTAAATACTAGACATTTCGAATATTATAAGTGTCTAGATCTTAATTAAATCTTATGGAGAACAGTAATATTTTTGTTTTGGCACTCAATTGACCAAGTCAGATTTAGAAGTCCTGACCTGCCTCGTGTGGTTGTGGTTCCAATGTCAGTTCAGCTTTCAAAGCTTTTGCAGTGCTATTCAGATCTGTCCCAGCCATGCACCACCCAGTGGCCAGTCTTGGATCTGGACGGTGATCTATGCCATACCTCAGCGCTCAAGTGTATGGTATGCTATTTAGCATCAGATCCATGCTGAGCACGTATGCACAGCTCAGGGATGAAGCCAGGAATTATGGGGTTGCTCTCCTGAATTCCTCCCTCTCTGTGATCTCTCTGGTACTTTCCAGTCCTCTGAAGCTCCCCTTTTTGGTCTTTTGGCCAAAATCCTTGGGG
This sequence comes from Equus asinus, assembly GCF_041296235.1. Classification (NCBI taxonomy): domain Eukaryota; kingdom Metazoa; phylum Chordata; class Mammalia; order Perissodactyla; family Equidae; genus Equus; species Equus asinus. Next base: position 83,769,040 of record NC_091809.1, on the reverse strand, counting down.
TTCAGTTACTCTACTCTGTTGTATACTTCTCATAATTGCATGCATCTGGGGCCAAGTGGCAGGAGGACAGAGGGAGAAAAAAAAATCAGTGGGAGTTTCCCCTACTCTGTTGGGATTGTTGAAAGCAAAAATTACAGCATTGTGTGATAAAGTTGCAATGAATGTAGATATAATATGTAAGATAACTCAAACTTTTAGGTAGCCATAGGCCCTCACTACCACGACTGCCATTTGTGGCCACCACTGTGGATTGCCTGGAGTGAGAGTTGTAGGAGAACAGAGAACAAAAGACAGGTAAACATGGGATGTCCCCCCACCTCCATGTGAGGGGTCCTCTTTCTCTCTCCCTGAGCCAGAGTTAGAGGGCTTCTTCTGCAGCTTTCCCAGTCCTCACCCTGGGGCCCACTTCCGAGTTTGGGGCGATGGAGGATCAAAAAGGGAAAACTCACTGCCAGTTCAGTGGTGCTTCAAATTCTGGTCTTCTTCCCCAATCTACCTGCTATCATTTACTTTTCAGAGTCCTTACATGCCTGCTTCAGGCATTCTGTCCAGGTTTTATACTTCTTTCAAGAGCAAGACATCTTCCCACAACCAGAACTTCCTACACTTTAATATTTTGTTTTAATTCTGCATCAGAGAGGAATTTTTGAGGTCACTCTATGTAACGACAAGGTTCCAAGTTTAACTAAAAACAAACTAAAATTTTACTAAATTATATTACAAGTACAAATAATTATGTGACAATAGAATAAATATTTTCCAAGTACAGCTCAATCTGTGAAGACTCACTTTATATTCTTATTTGGTATTTAGCAAGGTTTTTTGTTTGTTTGTTTTTTGACCTGTATTACTAGACAATCTCTATTTCTGAATGTCAAAAACTAAAAAATGTATATTAGCTTTGAGGAAATGTCACTATTATTATTAGGCTTTTTAGCACAAAAATGAAAAGAAAATTGAAGTAGGAACAAAAAGTCTTGATGAAAAGATCAAGATTTTCAAATAAATATCAAGGCAAGAAAAGAGAAAGCTTTTCCAGAAATAATAATCACCATCAGCTTCGTCATGCCACTCTCTCCTGCTCACTCCATACCAGCCACACCAGCCTTTGGCCTTTTCATGTCCTGCTCCTGCCAAGCTCTTTCCTGATTCATGTGTAATTTCTGACTAACTCCTACTCATCCTTTGAGTCATTTCCTCAAGGACCTTTTATTTGTGGGCAGACTAGGTTCCAATCTCCATATTATTCAAAACATCCCCTGTATTTTTCCTTGGTAGCATTTATTACAATTATAATTCCTTATTTTTATAATTAATGGCTATCGACTCCACGAGATCATAAGTTTCATGTAGGCAGGACTGTGCCTGTCAATAGTACTGTTACCCACAAAGGGCACCATGTGCTCACCGTGAGACAAAAGTCAATTGTCAAGAGGCAAGATGGCGGCAGAGAAAGGGCATTTTATTACTGCCTGCTAGCAAGAGGGAAGATGGCCAACTAATGTCCAAAAGAACCCTCTTCAGGGGGGCACAGAATCTTGAAGCAGTTATATAGGCCAGCAGGTTATAGGGGAGGGGGTTAGGAATGTTGACCCTCTGGTGTTACAGACTGAGAGTTGCCACACCAGATCTTTCAGTTTTCATTGATGATGGCTATCAGCATAGACTGTCTGTTTGGGGGGTCATCACATTCCTAAGGAACTCAAAAGAATGAAGTTACCGTCTTATCACAGCTGGGAGGTATATGCACTATCAGGGGTCATAAAATCTACAGAGCAGGTGGATCTCCTGGAGGGTGCAAATCCAGCCGGGTTAGTTAGTTAGAGGTCATTCAAAGTTATGACATGATCTCTTTTCTACAATATGTCTTCCTACAATATGGCTTCCCTTATGTCAACCTTGTGTTGAGCTGTTTTCAGTACGTACTCAATTTTAAAAACAGAATAAATGGAGCAGAAAGAGCATTCAAAATAATCCCATCACTCAATCTCTTTATCAAGAGTCCTCTATGTGCCAGGCCTCTGCCAAATCTTTTATACTATTTATCTCATTTTTCCTCACAAGAAGCCTATGAGGTATGTATTGTTCTGCATTTTACAGTTGAGAAAACCGTACTTCATTGAGGTTAAGAGATTCAGGAGCAAGATGGTAAAGCCTGAAGATGAACCCAGGGTCTCCAACACTCAGTTGAGTGCTCTTTCTATGGCATCATTACTTCAGTTTGCTCATTATCAGTTCCTGGGTCAGCCTCCCTTACTGCATCCAAGGAAAATTCCTGGGGGACTCACTTCCACTCACTTCTTCTCAGTTTTCTCCTCCCTATTATGAAAGGATTAAACCAATAGATGGATGTTTCTAAAAGTGTGGTCCACAGTCCATCCGCATCAGAATCATGGGGGGAAGAGTGGATGTTTTTATGAAAAATTCAGTTTCCAGAGCCCCACTCAGAGTCATTGAACCAAAATGTAGGCAAGGGGGAGGCAAAGTCCAGGAATCTGCATTTTAACAGGCTCTTGAAGGGATTCTTAGGCACGTCTAAGTTGAGAGCACTTCACTAGGTGATTTCCAAGGTCCCCTCCAGCTTTGACAGTCTTTGCTTCTAAGACATTAAATTTGGAGGGCATGCCTTTGTACCTCTGTCGTCTTTTACAGAGCCTGGAACTCAATATATTTTTAGAGAATGAATACATTTGAATTGGGAAGACAGATCCAAGTCCCTGCTTAGGTATTTCCCAGCTGTGATTTTTTGGGAAAATTACTTTACCTCTTGATCCTAAGGTTATCTTGAAGATGGAAATAATAACAACAATCCATATTCTGGCTCCCAACAGTTGATGTAGAAGATAAATTAAATCATGTTTTTGAAAGCTCTTGTGATGATTGTAAGTTGAAGAACTACTACAGGTATGAAGTTGACACCAACAGGAGTTACTTCAGTCCTTCAAACTCACAGATGGCTCCGATATAGCTCTCTCGAGTGGACTTAATAGGGAGTTTATTAAAACACAAAACAGTAACCACTACCTTTGAAAATCATATTTCCATTCAAAGTAGGTAGGGTCTTTCCAAGGAAATACATGATTTGTTAGGAGACATCTGAGGCATTCCCATAGTGACCCCTGGTGGAACTTAGAAGTCAATTCAAATCCACCATCCTTGTCAGCCATTTGCTGTTTGCTGAGCACAGATTAATTTATCAATGTATGCATCTGTGCTCCACCTATACCAGGAGCTTTCTGTAGAGCTGCTTTTTGTCCCCAGAGCCTAGAATTCATTCCTTCAGGCATTCATTCAACCATTACTGAGCATCCATGGTGCCAGGTGCTGTGCTTGGCACCTAGAGATGCAGCAGTGGGGCCAGATGGCACCCTGCCCTCAGAGCCCTTAGAGTCAAGTAGTGGAGACTTACAAGTGAATAGCCAATATACAATATACGCCGTGTAGGAGCAGGTGCAGGGAACCATGGAAGCCACTTTCTTCGGCCAAAACCCAATGATCAGTTTTGAGAAAAAGCATAGGATATTGAGGGACAGATGGCAGAAATGAGGCATGAAGTGTAAACAGGAGCCAGATGATGAAGGACCTATTCCGTTAATAAGTTTGGTTTTATCCTGAGGTCAATGGGAAGCAACTGGACAGTTTTAAGCAGAGCAACGATGTGATTAGATTTGTTTTTTAAAGATTATTCTGACTACAGTGGGTACAACTGATCGCAAGAAGCCAGATCAGAGGTAGAAAGGCCAGTTAGGAAGCCACTGCGTAGTCCAGGTGAGAAAAGAACGTTAGGTTAGGAGGGGCACAAAGCGAGTTTAAAATGTATTGGTAAAATTCCATTTCTTTCTCTGAGTGGTAGGTACAAAAGTGTCTTATTCTTTATGTCTTACATTTACATTACACAAATTCTTTACTGTATATGAAATCATTCATTTAAAAGTATATAAAACTGACAGAAAAAGTACTATATATATTTTTTGTGTGTATATATATATATATGATCATCATATATAGCTATCATCAAGATATATATATATATATATATGTATGTCAAGCACATACCTATAAAGGTATGGAAGAGAAGAATGCACACCAAATTTATGATGAGAGTGGCCTCTGAGGAGATACAGCGATTGTAAAGATAGCCATGATCCTCACTCTGCTCTGCATCCACACCTTTTGCTGTGTGGTTTTTTATCTCCCTCCATCAAGAGGTGGAGGCAATTTCTCCTCCCCTTGAATCTGGGAAGGGCTTATTCCTTTCTTTAGCCAATAAAATGCAACAGAAGGGACAGTGTGCCAGTTCTGAGCCTAGGCCTCAAGAGGCCTTGCATGTTTTGTCCCTCTCTTTTGGAGCCCTGCCCATGCACCCATGTGAACAAGTCTGGGCTAGATGGATGGAATATGGGAGCCATAGGAGACAGAGCTTGGCCAACTCAGCTGAGGCCATCCCAAACTAACCAGCACCCAGTCAACTTGGCCGCTGACCTCCATCTGATAAGTGAACCCAGCAAAGACCAAAAGAACCAACCAGCCGACTTCAGTCCATATCGCAAAACTGCAAAACTGTGAGATAAATAAATAGTTGTTGTGTTAAGCATCTAAGTTTCAGGGTAGTTTGTTTTGCAGCAAAACTTGACTATTACAGAAATTGGTGTCCAAAAGTGAAATGATACCTTTACAAAACGCCAAAATTTATGGCACTGGCTTTGGGTTCAGGGATGGGTGGAGACTGGAAAAATGGCAAGCAAACAGTGAAGTCTGGAAAAATGATGAGGAAATTGTTACTGGAGGCTGGAAAAATGGTAATCTGTGTTTTATAGTGGCAAAGCAATTGACAAAACTGTTGCCTATGGTAACTTAGAAGATGGGGGAAAATACTCAAAACTTTTGTTTTGGCTATGAAAATCTCTCGGCAGAATGTTGGAAGTGTCAGTTGGGTGCTCCTAACTGTGTGTGATAACCTTAAAACAGGAAGAGAGGTATGAGTTAGAGAAAGAACTGGCCTGTTTGGGAAAAGTAATTTAGAGAGAACAGAGAGAGGTAGGACTTACCAGGTTAAAAAATAAAACTTTTTTCATAATGAGGTTTCCAAGCCAGCAAAAGGTTCTTACAGGAAAATACAGCCTGGTGATGTGAGGACATCAAAGCTGTAGCTCTAACACACTTTATGAAGACCTCTGAAATAATTTAAAGTGATGTCTAGTAGATATCCAGACCAAAAGACTTCTTGGAATCTTAAGAACAATATCCACAGAAGCTTAATTCCAAATAGCAGTAATAAAATTGAGAGAGATGGCCGAAACCAATTGTGAGTGCATCGTTTGGAGTATGGAGTAGACTATAATCACATACATAGAAAATCCACAAAATTTTTAAATGAGTTATACAAGTGAAAGTACCAACAGCCCGGACTAAAAGGGACTGAAATAATTCAAATTGCTACTCAGCTTCCAAGATAGGCCCTTTCTTCAGAAGTGGCCAAGGAGGGTGATGGACAAGGAAGGATGGTCCAGAGGCTGGAGCCCAACAGCACAGAGATCAATGAACTAGGGAGCCACTCCCAGGAAGTAGAACCTGGGCCTGAGCGAGGAATATTCCCTCAGCCAGGATAGGGATCCTGACCACCTTTGCTTAGCTGGAGTCCAGAATTGCTCTGTTTAGGATGACTGTGTGCCTCTTATGCTTCTCCTTTTTGAATGGAAACGTCTATTGAGTTTATCCTGCCTCTGTCTCATGTATACTAGATATGTGGGAGGCAAATAACTTGTCTTCTTAATTCACAGGTGTCAAGATCAGGAAGAACAATATTAATCAAGTCACATACAAACCTGATGTACATGATAAGATCCTAGACTCTGAGCCTGATGACATAATTGCAAGAGACTTTTGGGGGTCCAGGAATGGAGGTGAGCCTATTTTGTGGGAGGAATGTGACTAATTATGTCAGAAAGTGAACTGTGGTAGATTACAAAAATGGCCACAATCCTTTAATCCTCCCTGAATCCATACTCTTTGAGTTGCGACTTTGCAGCTCCCCTCATCAAAAGATGGAGACTATTTCTCCTCCTCTTAAATCTGAACTGGCCTTGTGACATTTTTGGCCAATGGAATGCAGCAGAGGCATGGTATGAGTTCCTGCTAGAAGACAAGGGACCACATGGACCAGAGATGAGCCATCCCAGCAGAGGCTATCCAGCTCCCAGACAACTTGGCAGTTGAACCTAGCCAAAACCAGAAGAACAACTCAGCTGAGCTCAGCACAACTTCTTGACTTGCAGAACTGTGAGCTATATAAATACTTGTTGTTTTAAACCATGAAGTCCTTGGGGTAGATTGTCAGCAAAAGCTAACCGATTAAAAGTAATCTAACCAACATAGGAGTCAAGGCAGGGAATTGGATTAGTTAGTGGTTTAAAAGGAAAGGAAAATACATGAGACAAATGAGAAAGAGTATTGACATTTGTTGTTCCAGGTGGTGGGTACGTGGGTGTTTGTTTTATCTTTCTAATTTTATTTATTTTAAAGTTTTTATCAGAAAAGATTAGATTAAATTGTAACTGTAAATTTAAAATAAACGAGTAAATTTTGAAATTCCAAAAAGCTAAGCCTCTCACTTCTCTGCATACTCTCATTAGGTGATCACACTCACTTCCATGGCTTTAAATATGTTGAATTTTCAACTTTAGATTGCTAGCTTGGACCTCTCTTCTGAGCTCCAGACTCATATTTCCGATTGCCTACTTGTCATCTACACTTGGATGTCTCTCAAGTGTCTCAAATATAACGTGTTCAAAATTGATCCTTTCATCTTTCCTTCTGTGGTAGCCAGTCTCCAAGATGGCCCCCATGATGCCTATCTCCTGTGTAGTCCCTCCTGCACTGTATCAGGATTGATCTGTGTGACCATAGAATTTTGCAGAAATGACAGTGTGTGACTTCCAGGGCTAAGTCATAGAAGACACTGTGGCTTGTGCCTTGCTCTCTCTTTGAAACACACACTCTGGAGGAAGCCAGCTGCTTTGTCATGAGGACACTCAAGCAACCCTATGGAGAGGTTCATGTGGTGAGGAACTGAGGCCTCTTGCCAACAGCCAAGTGAGTGAACTCTCTGGGAAGCTGATCCTCCAGCCCCAATCAAACCTTCAGATGACTGCAGCTGCAGCTGACATCTTGATTGCAATCCCATGGAGATGTTGAACCAGCACCACCAAGTAAACAACACCCATATTCCTAATCCATAGAAAGAGCTGGAGCTTCCAAGTTTACATATGTGGCTGTTGGCAAGAGGCCTCAGTTCCTCACCACATGAGCCTCTCCATTGGGCTGCTCATGACATAATAGCTGGCTTCACCCAGAGCAAACGACCTGAGAAAGAGTGACCAAGATGGAAGTCACAGTGTCTTTTATAACTGAATCTTGGAAGTGGCATGCCATCACTTCTGCCAGGCAGGGATTGTGGGGGCCCTCATGGAGGCTGGCTACCATATTGTTCAAAGTCTCCCAGCTAGAAATTAGTAGAAAGGGGATTTGAAACTAGGCACCCCAACATCAGAATCTGTGTCCTTTTTTCTTCTTTCTTTTTTTTTTTTTTGAGGAAGATCAGCCCTGAGCTAATATCTGCTGCCAAACCTCCTCTTTTTGCTGAGGAAGATTGGCCCTGAGCTAACATCCGTGCCCATCTTCCTCTACTTTATATGTGGGACGCCTACCACAGCATGGCTTGTCAAGCAGTGCCATGTCCGCACCCGGGATCCGAACCGGCGAACCCCGGGCTGCCGAGAAGCGGAACGTGCGCACTTAACTGCTGTGCCACCGAGCCGGCCCCCAGAATCTGTGTTCTTAACTACTACAGGGTAAAGAAAAAAAGAGGGGATAAGTTTTATGTATACTGTACAATGAAACTCCACAATAACTGAATTAGTTGACAACTACAGCTGGATCTCAAATACTGGCTGGACTAAAATTACTGGAGGGGAGGGCAAAGCTCAGTAGGTAAATCACAAGACAACCCCAACTCTGAAAACTGGAAAGTAGAGGATGGGCTCCCAGTGTTCCCAGTTTTCTACTGAGCCAGTCTCCCCAGACCAACTGACTAAATGACTGTCAACTAAGCAGGCAAGTTCCAGAATCCTTGCTGCCATCCCAAAGTCTCAGCCAGTCTTAGAACCAGGAATTGTTTCCAGGTGGTGCTAAGCTACAGTCAGGGCTGGACAGATCTAGATGGCACAACCGAACTCCCAGAACTCCAGGCTAGCTCCATTGCTCTAGTACAGTAGGCCCCCCTTATCCACGGGAGATACGTCCCAAGATCCGCAGTAGATGCCTGAAAGCTCGGGTGCTACCGAGCCCAGTATATACTGTTTTTTCCCATACATACATACCTATGATGTTTAGTTTATACATTAGGCAGAGTAAGAGATTAACAATAACTAACAATAAAATAGGAGAATTATAATAATATACTGTAATAAAAGTTAGGTGAATGTGGTTTCTCTCTCTCTCAAAATATCTTACTGTACCATACTCATCCTTCTTGTGATGCTGTGAGATGATACAACGTCTATGTGATGAGATGAGGTGAGCGAAGGACACAGGCACTGTGGTGCATTGTTTTCAGTCTGTGGTTGACCATGGGTAGCTGAAATCACAGAAAGGCAAACTGCATATAAGGGGAGAGTACTGTAATCATATGACTCCATATTTTATGCAGTTTTAATAGAAAAAAATATCCTCGCCTCCATCTTGTGGCATTAAGAAGGGATTTTCATGCATTAGGAAGCAAAATTGGCAGCACCAGGTGCTTAACTCAGTGTGGGGGAAGGACAGGGAGGGAGAAGAAATAAAGAATGATGACTCACGAAGACAGTCCACACAGGAGAAGGAGCAAGCTTGGTGGCATTGGTGGGGGTAGTCAAGGGTGAGAAAGAAAAAGCTTAGGCCTGGACGACTTAAGTTTGAAGTGTTCTGGGACGACATCCGGGCAGAAGTGACTTGAAAACCGTTGGATGCGTGGCACTGAAGCTTAGAAGGAAGGTCTGGGCTAAAAACATAGACCTGGAGGTCATCAGCTTTAGAGCGATAGTTGGTACTTTGGGCATTTCACCCAGAGAGAGTGTGTAAAATCTGAAGTGCCATTGGCTGAGACCAGAAACCTATTACCCAGCCTCCCCAGGATGCTTCTTCTTGCGTTCTTCTTGCTGTCTCCTGTGTCTGCAGGGACTTTCCTCTTTTCTCTGCCTGAAACATGCCTGCTCTTCCTTCAAGGCTCCACTCTAGTCCCATCAATTCTTTCGAGCCCTTCCTGGATCCCGCACAGTTGCCCCTCTCTACTCCTGCACTGTTCTATACTTACCCCCATGACAGCACTTAATATTGCACTGTAATTGTTTTTGTCTTCTTAAAGGTGTGGGTTTCATTTTATCAACTTGTTACTCACTGTCCTACTCCTAGAGGGTTAGTAAATATTTATACAGAAGAAAGAAGGGACTACCAGTCAGGAGACCTGAGTATTAGTCCCAGGTTTGCCACTGATCTGCTCTGTGACTCAGGGGATCACTTCTCTCTGTCCTTTGTTTTCTCCTGAATAGAAGTAGGGAGGGCCCCTTCTGGTTGAAGACTAAGATTCATTGAATGAATTTCAACCAGCCATCCTCAGGTCGTGGGGGAGAAAGCAGCAGATTGGGAATAAGATGACTTGGGTTCTGCAGAAGTCCACTTTGTGGACGCTAGTGGATCCCCAACCCAACTCTCAGGCTTCCCGAACTGTAAAGAGAAATGCTTCATTGAACCTGGGTTCCTTCCAGAGCAGAGGTTCTGAGTTCATTTCAGGGGACACGGATCCCTGTCCACCAGGGGGAAGCATGCATATGTGGGAATGGTGACCAACTGGAAAAAGCTCTGATCAAGTTGCAGTTTTATTTTTTCTGCCCTTGCTTCCTGCCCACAAGGGAATACATTTCTTCTACCCCTCCCCCACTCCAGCTTTCCCTATTTAGCCTCAGGTTGTTTTTTTTTCTCTCCAGCTTACGATTTGGCTGCAGCCGAAGTCCGGCCGGAAGCCCTCTGGCAAGCCTCAAGTACTCCTGCTTCCCAGTCTTCACTCATCTATTTCTTCTGCTTTGAGTTGAGTGTACTCATATACCATGTGTGCCCCCCCCCTTTATTTATTCACAGCCTACTTGCCTTTAAAAACTCAGCTCAAATTCCAATTCAGTTCATTTCAGCCGAACCTTTATTTTTTTCTGAGGGCTCATTCTCTGCTTGGCTCAGTTCTGGGCACCGGGGATGGTGCACTGAGTCAGCCAATTCCAGCCCTCGGGAGCTCACAATGGGCTGGGAGAGTCCAACACATAGATCATTTCCTCATGGTGTGGGAAGTGCTGTAAGAGAGGTCAGCGAAGGCAGCTATGGCGGACAGAGCTGGGCCCCTGCCCGGCGGCATGGTGGGTGGGACGGGCAGGAAAGGCTTTTTGGAAGGGATGGTGCTTGAATTGAGGGTAAGAGGAGGAGTTGTTTGCAAAATGAAGAGGTGTCAAGAAGTGTGCTGCAGGCAGAGCCCCCACCCCGCCATGCGTGTGTGTTGTGCTACCTCCATGTCAGGTAGAAATTCCACCTTTTTCTACTCAGGGCTGCCACCACCATTTCTAGGGTATTATATTAACTCTGGCTCCTGCTCTTTGAAAACTGCCCAGAGAGTGACTGGGAAGGTGAGGGGAACCTAAAATCAGTCATATAAGGAACAGTAGATAAATTACGCATATTTAGACTGAAGAGAAAAGACTGGGTAAAAAGGAAATGGATTTTTATATAACACTGAGTTCCCAAGGGCAGGAGGCAACTTCAGCTGAACACAAGAAAGAACTCTCCACTGGCCTTTCTTCGAAAGAGAACAACGTGTCTTGGCAAGTTGTCACTGGACAGGTTCAAATATATATCCCCATTTGGCAGTCATACTGTAGAAAATGATGAGAGTTGGGTAAGACGACCTTTAAAATTCTTTCCATGGGTGGAGTCTCTCATACCACGCCCCACCTCCACCATGGTCTCTTAGAGACCTTCTGCTGAAAGCTTTCCCTGACTTTCAGCACCTGCTGATTGAAGTCCAAGCTCCACAGCACAGCACACAGGGCCCTCACCCACCTCTTCACTCACATCCCCGCTCACAACATGGCAATACCAAACCACTTATGCTTCTCTGAGCACTCACGCTGTGTTCTGTGCTTAGGATGCCCTCCCTCTTTGCCCAGCACTTACTTACTCTCAACACTTTGCTCTCGCACTCTAGTGGGCGTTTGTCACCTTTCGTGTGCACCATAATTTCCGTTTGGTCAATTAACTCTCTCCCACTGCGTCTTGATGGAAGGGTAACTGCAGGGGCCTACCTCCTACTACTATTCAGAAGGAAGCTGAGGGGGTCAAGTCCTCCCCTTAGCGTCTCTAGTTTCAGCTAGGAGGCAGGCATGTGACCGAAGTCCAGCCAACTGGGCTTTCTCTCCAGGTGCTTTGAATCCAAAGACATAAGGAATAGATAGAGGTGATCTGGTGGTTGGGGGCAGGGGGAACAGTGTCCTGAACAGGCTGTTCCAGCATAACATGGTTGCTGTGGTTTTTCTTCCTACTTCTGAGTCTTCTGGAGTGCTCTTGGTTCCTACATATTTCCAGGTCAATAAATATTTATAAAATGAATAAATGAAGTAGAGGGATAAGGGTCAAAGACTTAATTTAACACAAATTACATACAAGGTTAGACCATTTAATGATTAGAACCAGAGGGAAAGAGATGGAAATAAACAGGAGAATGGTTACATCACTAAACAGAAATGAGGGAGTGCTAGTTTAGGGAGGAGAGGGAAGAAGGATAGGGAATAAAATATTTTTATTATAATCTCTTCTCCAAGACATCTCCATTTATATACACATCAACTCTCCTCCTGTGGGGATGATAACAGTCCTATTATGATTTTAGGTTGAGTCAGCTCCTGGTCCCTGTTTAGGTGGGTAAAGGTGGGTCTCAGGCCAACGGCTATGTCCTTATCTTTAGAGAATCTTCAATTTAAAGAACTTGTCAAACAGCACATATCCAGTGGCAGGAGAAATCAAAGATGACTTGGAGGTTTCAAACCAGGAGGATATGGGGCCACTAAGAGAAGGCAGGAAGAAAATGCTGAGCTGGAAATTTCAGCAGGATGTGGGTAGAGAGGATGCGGAGGCAGCAAGAAGTAGGTGTTGCCTGGATGAGATGTTGAAAAACAGGTTTATAAATCTCTAAGGCTGGTAGTATCGCTACTGCATACTTCTCATCACATGCAACTTACTCTGTGCAAACGCAGAATCAAGAATTTGGTGTTTTACTTCTGCAGGCAGAAATATGAGATGGGTCCATTCACTCAATAAGTATTTACTGGGCACGTACTATGTGCCATGCAAGGTTCTAGGCAGTGGTAAATTGGTTAGAAAGCTACACTCACGGAGACAGATAATACTACTACTTAAAATTATTTGTTCACTTGTTTATGTGCTATGAACAATACAATAGAGTTAGGGGTAAGGATGGGGTTAGCATGGTTCTCAGAATCTTCAATGTAGAAGGTGATAAAATGACCTTGTAGAATGCCACTCTCATCAGAGGAAGCCAGGCAATGGAGACCAGGACTACAGAGTCATAACAACCCTGGAAACTCACTCCATGATCACTACTGTGTCACAGAGATACAGTTGTTACTTTGAGGGATTTTCAAACCTTTAACTTTTTATTATGTTAGCTGATGCTAACATGGGCAAATTAGGTCAAGTGAAGGAAAGAAAGAGAAAAATAAAACAAAGAACTTTAATATTAGCTCTTTCTTCTGGGACTTCTGATGAATCAATCAAGAAATATTTACTGAATAATGAGCTAGAATATTCATTTAGGCTTAAAGAAGATTCCAGGGTACGCCATGTATATATTTCAAGAACATGTTCAGTTTGCATAGCAAACTTTACAAACTACACATTATCTACAATAATAAAAATTACGCAGAAACTCATGCCTATGAAGAGACCTGTTTATTACTGATAACACTTCATTTGGCTAAAACCACAAGAAATTCACACACAAATACTTAAAGTGCAAATTCTCACAGGCAGTACTTATGATACATCCTGGTGTTTTTGTAGGGAAAAATGAGCAGATGTTGACAGAAACTATTAAAACAAGGGCACAATTTTGAACTACTGTTACACACTCAGAAAAGAAATTCATTCTTAACTGCACATATTTTATCTGGCATATTCAATGATGTATACAAAGAATTTATTTTAGCCTTTAACAAGAAGGCCTCACCACATACAGATGCAGACTCTTGCTTGAGTGGCTCTTCTAAGATACAGATGAATCATAATACTGGACAAAAATATACCAATAGTATCAAATCAGTTGTGACTCACTGGAAGGCAGTGCGAGTGCTCAACGTGGCACTTACACTAGTGATGTGAAGTCCACATAGACACCTGCTGAGTCTCCTTGGCCAATATCTTGCTTGGAGTGTAAAATACTAGGCGTTGTAGACAATTTCTAAATAGGAATATGCTCTGCCCTCTTCAAAGAAACTGAGTATTGAAGGGTATGCGTGCTCAATTAACATTGCATATTATTGATTTCAGGAATGAGAATTGTTTTAAAAACTGAATTAGAAATTGTTTCTGATCGTGTCTTAAACTATTTGCTTCTTTAAAATAAAATCCCTTAATTCCTACTGTCACCAACTAAGCACTCCCTAACAGGCACTACACTCGGTAGTACAGAGGTGAAAAATGACAAATCATCACCCCTGCTCTCAGGGAGCCGACAGCCAGGTGCTCCTTCTTAGTCAGGGAGTGCCATGAATTACAGAACACACTGGCCGCCACCTCTGACTATATCCTAAGATTCAGCGGTAACATAACTGTTCCAGGTCAGTTTAATTTGGCAAGAACACTTTCAAAGATCAGCTTCTAAAGGGCAATGAGTATCCTAGATATGGTCTCTGTTTATATTTCTCACACTAAAGTCAGCGTGTGCACCCCTGGGAGATGCAGCAACTGAGGGGGACTGGGGGGAGAAAACTGAGAGGCCACGTGATAAACACAGTGCTCCTTCCTGGGAGCACCAGTCCGTGAAGATTGAAGGAATCGTTTTTATATTAAAGCAGTTTTATTATGGAGAATGCACAATTCACTTACATTTTTAAGACAGAACATGAAATTTCATGATTAGTAGGCTGCTTCTGATTTTGCTCTCAGGCCCCTTCCCCCACATATTCATGCTCCTCCACTTCAGGGTTATGCTGGTGGAAAAATGTGAGAAGCAAACTTTAGATATGTCACTTTGCCCTCCTCTTGGCCACTTTATGCATTCTTATATGTTCTCTTTTCCAAGTACATAGTTTTGAGTTAACAAAGAGGAAAGATGGGGTAATGACTGTAACAGTATGGTGAATATTTTAAAGTAACCAATGGCAAACACGAACATTGTTTCCAACTAGAAGTAAAGTCATGCTATGTAAAGAGTCAGACAAAAAGAGAGTCTCTTCTTTCCACTGAGACTTCTCATGGCTCATGGTAAGATGCTATGAGGGACAAAGGTGAAAAAAGATTTCCTCAAATCTTGTGCTTTGGATGCTCAAAGTACAAGGAAACCTGAAATAAAATCAATTGACCATCCATTTGTGTTAGTATGACTTTTTCCTCACCAGTTTCTAGAGCAATCTCAGAAAACAAGTGAATTGTAAAAGACAATAATAAATTAACACACAGTAGTATCCAGACAGACCAAAAAAAAAGGCTATGAAATAGACTTAACATTACTTCTTATAATGCCTAAATATTCTCACAATAACAAAATAACAAAAAGTCAATAAACAAACATAGTTTATGAATAAGTTTAAAGCATTCTGAATGAATACAGTTAAGATTTCTTATCAGTGAGGTAATAGGACAATAGCTTTTCACAGTAGCAGAATGTGGGAGGGCACCTAAGGGAAGAGGGAGGTAGAGAGAAAAAGGCATAAAATAAATTTGTCCAAGAGGAATTTGGATTTTTCAAGCATCACAAACATCAATGGAAAACATGTGAAAAAAGTACCAATAGCAGCAGTTCATAGAACAATGAAATTCTCCATTGAACTCCAGCTAATATCTTTGTTGCATCAACTCTAGAAGCAATCTTCTTAAGAAACAGGTGGTCTATTTCCTATATAAAGATATTCCAAAGTATCCAATCTCTTATAACCTCTATGAAGTTACTGAAGTAACTACATCCTGCAGAAGTTACTACATCCAAATAAGAATACCTAATATTTAAAACAAACCCCACAAATATCCTATAATGCTTATACATTCTTCAAGATGAACAAAATCATGTTCAAGTCTCAATTTGCCAAGTTAAATTAAAAATACTATCAAGCAGGGCTTTATGCAGTGAATAAAGACTGCACTCATGCATCTACTACTCACCATATACAAAAACTGTCCTGGGAGCTAAGTTTTTCTAGATATGAAGTGAAACTCAAATGTTACTTTCAGTGCTCTTTATGACATCATCTTTGTTCCAACCTGAGTTAAAAAAAAAAGTATTGGAAGGAACCTTACAAATCCATTTAGTATATAAACATTTAAAATTTTTATTTTATTTTTTTAAAAAGATCACTATTCCCTCTTATTCTGTCCTCACTGGAGATGAAGAACAGTTTGTCATACTATTTCTCACTTTGAGTCCCTCAATAAAAGACTCAAGTAATAAGTTAACACTTACTAAACTATCTCTACAGCTTTCCCCCTCCAGAGTTAAATGATCTTAATTCTTCAAGCTTTTTCTCAGCAGTCTTACTTCCCAACTTATATTTTATTTCTTCTTATTTCTGCTATATCCTCCCCTCCCCAGTTCCCATACAATCCTAAAACACAACATCCTAGCAGGAATTGAATCAGTAAGAGGGGTACTTGTCTCACCTCCTAAAACTTGGCCTGTTTTTAGTGGTGCTAATAAAGGTAAACAGAAGGGTCACTATCTGCACATAATAACAAATAAACACAAGTAAACAACTTGCCCATAGCCAGTTTATTCCTTACTTTGAGGATGGTAAGTTTGCCCTTCACAAGAAGCATCTCCTTTGCCACCTTATTGACCTTTCTATTGTTTGTTAATTTCTACTGTTTATTTCTAATGTATGCTTTGATCTTGCCCCACTAACTCTTTCTTTTTCCCCAAAGCTCTAGAAAATCCCAGCTTTGATCTACACCTCAATGAGAATGCATTCATTTCCATGATATCGTTTATAAAGAAAAAGATAAACAACGTAGAGCCCATGGCTGAGACCCACTGGCCAGCACTTCTGTCTCTCCTGGTTAGGCTACTGAATTTATCCTGTTAGGCAAGTGTATATCTATGCTGTCAAGTTCACGTTAAATATCATGCTCAGCCAGATTCGAGAGCTTGGCTAGAATCAAATAATTTCCTAAACATTGTTAATTTTAGCTGGATTTTTAAATTTTTGTGGTAAGAATCCAAGCTTTACTAACTTTTCACCTTGATTCAGATGACTTAAATGTTGTATTACATTAACGCACTCAGAACTGTTCTCTTTATGATAGAACGACAATCGTGACATGGCTTTAGTGATTATGAATGGGCTATCATATCATTTTAGCTCCACTTTGTTCGTCAGTCACTGAAACACAGATACTAAAACCAAATATACATATTTTATATATATATATATATATATAGCATTGTTCACACCTCTTTGTAGAATATAGGCCATTTACTAAATTACAATCTACATTCCTAAAAGCAAATTAAGCAAAAAATTCTACACATTTCTTCTTCAGTGCAAAGCCTCTGAAAACAAACTCATTCAGAAATACATTTAGCTAGCTATTATCTACAGCCATACAAGATCCAGCTATAAGAGAGTAAGCAACGAACAAATTAACAATAGTGGCAATACAATAATTTGAAAATTATATTTGGATTATATAGGTTCAACCAAATGTTAGCTGATAGTTGCAACAAACCAAACCGTGATTTAATACATATTCTAATCAGTTCAAATTGTGTATTATTATGATATTTTAGGAAGTAAATTCTCTAGTACCAGTTATCTCCCATAGGCAATTTGTTTAGAATAATTACACGCCAAGGCCTTGTTACTGTTACCTTTTAGCTATACTTCATGTGTTTAAGCTTTCGGTGAGCTACGCAGGACAAGATACACTTGAAGAGATTAAACAGCACTCCCCTATTATGTTTTTCTTAGAAGACTGCAGAATCAACCAAAGTGACCTTCCAAATTCTTTTTTCCATATTAAAAAAGATAAATAGTACTCTTGTGATCAGAAATTCTATAGAAGCCAGAAAGGTGTCAGGATAAACTGGACCTTAGTTTTAAAACACGTAGTTTTAGTGTTTCATAACACCCAAAACCTGGAGGTTTTATTTCTTAGTAAAATTAGCATTCCTTCATCTGATAAAGGAATAAATCTACTTATAAAAATGTAATTCAAAAGTTAAACTTTTAAATAAATTCAGAGCTCCTTTTTCAGTTCAGATTTTTTTCTTTACTTAAAGGCTGTGAGAACTGACAATTCTAACAGGAAGATCCTTAAATACAGTTATGTTGAGCCTGTTATTATTAAGATTTTTATTTACATTCATAAGATTTTAAAATCAGCAAACCTATTTGATACAGAGGGAAAGCACCTATCCAGTTTGGAAGATTTTCCTTAACTGTCTTAAAACTAACTGATTCAATTATATTCAATGCAGGAACACTGTTTCAGTTCACCCATACCCTGAGAAGGCACCAAGAAATCTGCTAAGAACAAAGCCTTTGGGAGCGTTGCCACTATTGTTTTATGTTCAGTAAACGTCAGAATTTTAAATACATACAATAAATTTACACTGCACCAAGAGCACCCAAAACAGGTGCTGAAACCACATAATGAAACATCCATTCTAAGCTAGAAATGCTAAATACCCTATTTCAAATACTCCAATTTGTAAGTTAATACCTGTGATGTAACAATGACACTTTTCCACAGTATTCTGGGAGCAATGCCATTTTCTTGCCAATTTTATGGATTAATTTCCTTAACCAACTCTACAATTATATAACATTTATCTGCTTTCTTTTAAAACCATGCTATACACAATTACAAGAATACAGAACTAAGCTTAATCACACTTTAATAAGAACACTCACTTTTGTAATGTTTTGTTTCTGTTAAACGTGTTACCATAATACTTTTAATGTAATGACTTTTGTTCAAGATTATGAAAACATTTGAATAATTTCTCTCCAGACCACTTCATTTCAAATTTACACAGTTTGTTTAGTCAGCCAACCAAAAAGAAAGACTATAAAAGCAAACAGATACTTGGCCAGATAAAATAGAGAGAAAGCTAACATGAGTTCAAATGCATGGAGTCCTTGGTAGTCCTGTTCCATACGCCAGTGCAAAGTAATGATGTCCTGGTGGGCACTAAACAGAACGCCAGATCAGGCCATTTTTGCTGGGCTCAAGAAAATTCTCAATCAAAGCCTCAATGAGTTTCTTCAGTTCCTCTTCTAGTAAGGCAGTGTCACTGAGGAGAAAGATTGAGAGTTTAGAAATTATTCTCATAGCCTTAAAATTTGCTTACATTGTTATGACTTTTTAAGAGGGCCTATACCTGATGGGATGACTAAGCAACTGGTAAACGAAAGAGAAATTCATTCAGTTAAAACAAAACAAAACAGGAGAAAGAACTAACACAGGTGGAGCAAAATGGCGGGGTGAGCTGACCCGGGATTCTCTCCCCTCCAAAATACAACAAAAGATTGGAAGAACTGAATTTCAGAGAATAAACATAATGCCAGCTCGTTAGAGACCTACAATACCAAGAAGGTGGAGATCATAAACCCTACTTACAGCCTCGGAGGCGCTGGAATGGTAGGAGAGAACATCGCTCCCTCCCCTAGAGTCTGCGATCCCTGTGGCGCGGGTTGGGAAGGAGCAGGGGAGGGGCTGCACGACCGGGGGATCATCCAGGATTCCTGCCCTGGTTCAGTGGAAACCCGCTGACGGGGGGAAGCTTCCGTCTGCGTGGACCCCATAAACAAAGGGCCTTGGGAGACCAGAGAACAGAACTGATCTGAACCCAGAGCAGCGTGTGTAACAGCCCCTCCCCCCCCCCGCCCCCACAAAGCCAGTGGGCGCAGCCATCTTGTCCCAAGGCGGAGAGCTCACAACACGTGGCTCTCGACCCCCATCTAGTGGCGACAGGCTGTAACTGCAACCAAATTCTACCACCATGCGAAAAAACCCGCTCCTCTACCATCCAGCAATTTACAAAAGCCCCAGACCAGAAGGAAAACAATAAAAACACAGAATTAAGTCCTGAGGACTTGGAATTAGGTAAACTAAGTGATAATGAGTTTAGAGCAGCTATAATCAAAAAACTCAATGAGGTAGAGAGAAAGATAGAGAAACAAGCCGAGTTCTGGAGTTACTTCACAAAAGAGTTTGAAATGATAAAGAAGAATCAAACAGAATTACTTGAGATGAAAAACACAATGGACCAGATAAAACAGAATACGGATTCCCTGAATGCCCGTGTAGACACCATAGAAGAGCAGAGTAACATAATTGAAGATAGACAGGCTGAATGGCTCCAGACAGAGGAAGAAAGAGAACTAAGAATTTAAAAAAAACGAGGAAAATCTCCGAGAGATAATGGATTCAATGAGGAGTAAGAACATAAGGATCATAGGAATTCCCAAGAATATGGAAAAGGAAAATGGAGCAGAAAGTGTGCTTAACGAAATTATTGAAGAGAACTTCCCAAATCTAGGGATCGACGGAGAAATGTGTGTAGAGGAGGGTTTTAGATCTCCTAGATTTGTCAATATAAAAAGAGCTACCCCAAGGCACATAGTAGTAAAATTGGCAAAAAGGAAAGATAAGGAAAAAATACTCAGGGAAGTAAGAAAAAAAAAAGAGAATAACCTATAAAGGAGCCCCTATCAGACTGTCAGCGGATTTCTCTACAGAAACCCTACAAGCTAGGAGAGAATGGAGTGACATATTCAAAGCTTTAAAGGATAAAAATCTTCAGCCAAGAATACTCTATCCAGCAAGAATTTCCTTCAGATATGAGGGAGAAATTAAATCTTTTCCAGTCAAACAAAAGTTAAGGGAATTTGTAACCAAAAGCCCTCCATTAAAAGAAATCCTCAAGAAGACTCTCATACCTGAAAAAAGAAAAAAAGGGAGAAAGGGGACACAATCCACAGACTAGGGAGACCAATGGATAGAACCAGAACAGGATAGCAATTATTCAATTATAGCATTAGGGTAAAGGTAAGGAAACTACCAAAGCAAGGACGATCTTATCACTCTAACTACAAATTAATAAGATGAGTTGGAATAAAAAATGAAAATAATTATTTAGGAGGGGAAGAGCAAAGTGTCTAAATCAGTATTGGTCAAGTAAGTAAGAGACCACCAGAGAATAGACTATATTATACACGAGATTCTAAATACAAACTTCAAGGTAGACACTAAAATAAAGTACAGAACAGAGTCACAAATCATAAATAAGGAAAAATCCAAGAAACCCAGCATAAGAAATCGCAGTATTACATGGGTAGTCTAAAGCAAACAGGAAAAGAAATGCAGGAAAACAAGATAATGAGCGACAGACTGACAGCATTAAGTCCACATGCATCAATAATCACTCTCAATGTGAACGGATCGAACTCTCCAATAAAAAGACACAGAGTGGCAAAATGGATTAAAGAACATGATCCAACGATTTGTTGCCTCCAGGAAACACACCTCAGCCCCAAGGACAAACACAGATTCAGGGTGAAGGGGTGGAGGACAATACTTCAAGCAAATAGCAAGGAAAAAAAGGCAGGTGTTGCAATTCTTATATCAGACCAAGTGGATTTCAAAATAAGACAGGTAAAGAGAGACACAGAGGGACAATATGTAATGATCAAAGGGACACTTCATCAAGAAGAAATAACACTTATAAATATCTATGCACCCAAGACAGGAGCACCAAGATTCATAAAGCAGCTATTAACAGACGTAAAGGAAAATGTTAAAAACAACACAATAATAGTAGGGGACCTCAACACCCCACTCACATCAACTGAGAGATCATCCAGACAGAAAATCAACAAGGAAACAGTGGAGCTAAATGAAAAACTAAAACAATTGGACTTAATCAACATATATACATCACTTCACCCTGAAAGAGCTGAATACACATTCTTCTCAAGTGCACATGGAACATTCTCAAGGATAGACCATATGTTGGGAAACAAGGCAAGCCTCTACAAATTTAAAAAAATTGAAATAATAACAAGCATCTTCTCTGATCATAGTGCTATAAGGCTAGAAATTAATTACAAGAAAAAAGCTGAGAAAGGCACAAAGATGTGGAAACTAAACAACACACTACTGAACAAGCAATGGATCATTGAAGAAATTAAAGAAGAAATCAAAAAATACCTGGAAACAAATGAAAATGATAGCATGCCATACCAACTCATATGGGATACAGCAAAAGCTGTATTAAGAGGAAAATTCATCGCAACACAGGCACATCTTAACAAACAAGAAAAATCCCAAATAAGCAACCTTAAAGCACACCTAACTGAACTAGAGAAAAAAGAACAAATGAAGCCCAAAGTCAGCAGATGGAGAGAAATAATAAAAATCAGAGCAGAAATAAATACTATTGAAACGAAAAAGGCAGTAGAAAGGATCAATGAGACAAAGAGCTGCTTTTTGAGAAGATAAATAAAATTGACAAACCCCAAGCCAGACTTACAAAGAAAAAAAGGGAGAAAGCTCAAATAAACAAAATCAGAAATGAAAGAGGAGAAATAACAACAGACTGTGCAGAAATACAACAGATTATAAGAGAATACTACAAAAAACTATATGCCAACAGAATGGATAACCTAGAGGAAATGGATAAATTCTTGGACTCCTACAATCTCCCAACGCTCACTCAAGAAGAGGTAGACAATTTGAGTGGACCAATCACAAGGAAAGAGATTGAAACAGCAATCAAAAACATCCCAAAGAATAAAACCCCAGGACCAGATGGCTTTCCTGGGGAATTCTACCAAACTTTCAGAGAGGATTTAACACCTATCCTTTTCAAGCTATTCCAAAAAATTAGGGAAGATGGAACACTTCCTAACACATTCTATGAGGCCAACATCACGCTGATAGCAAAACCTGACAAGGACACCGCGAAAAAAGAGAACTACAGGCCAATATCACTGATGAACATAGATGCAAAAATTCTAAACAAAATTTTGGCATCCCGAATTCAGCAATTCATCAAAAGGATCATACATCATGATCAGGTGGGATTCATACCAGGGACACAGGGATGGCTCAACATCCGCAAATCAATCAACGTGATACACCACATCAACAAACTGAGGAATAAAAACCACATGATCATCTCAACAGATGCAGAGAAGGCATTTGACAAGATCCAACAGCCATTTATGATAAAAACTCTGAACAAAATGGGCATAGAAGGGAACTACCTCAACATAATAAAGGCCATATGTGACAAACCCATAGCCAACATCATACTCAATGGGCAAAAACTGAACGCCATCCCCCTGAAAACAGGAACGAGACAAGGATGCCCTCTATCACCACTCTTATTTAACCTAGTACTGGAGGTCCTGGCCAGAGCAATCAGGCAAGAAAAAGGAATAAAAGGAATCCAAATAGGGAGGGAAGAAGTGAAACTCTCGCTGTTTGCAGACGACATGATCTTATATATAGAAAACCCCAAAGAATCCATTGGAAAACTGTTAGAAGTAATCAACAACTACAGCAAAGTTGCAGGGTATAAAATCAATTTGCATAAATCAGTAGCATTTCTGTACTCCAGTAATGAACCAACAGAAAAAGAACTCAAGAACACAATACCATTCACAATCGCAACAAGAAGAATAAAATGCCTTGGGGTAAATTTAACTAAGGAAGTGAAGGACCTATATAATGAAAATTACAAGGCCTTTCTGAGAGAACTGGATGACGACATAAGGAGATGGAAAGACATTCCATGTACATGGATTGGAAGAATAAACATAGTTAAAATGTCCGTTCTACCTAAAGCAATCTACAGATTCAACGCCATCCCAATCAGAATCCCAATGACATTCTTTACAGAATTAGAACAAAGAATCCTAACATTCATATGGGGCAACAAAAGACCCTGAATTTCTAAAGCAATCCTGAGAAAAAAGAACAAAATGGGAGGCATCACAATCCCTGACTTCAAAACATACTACAAAGCTACAGTAATCAAAACAGCATGGTACTGGTACAAAAACAGGTGCGCAGATCAATGGAACAGAATTGAAAGCCCAGAAATAAAACCACACATCTATGGGCAGCTTATCTTTGACAAAGGAGCTGAGGGCATACAATGGAGAAAAGAAAGTCTTTTCAACAAATGGTGCTGGGAAAACTGGAAAGCCACATGTAAAAGAATGAAAATTGATCATTCTTTTTCACCATTCACCAAAATAAACTCAAAATGGATCAAAGACCTAAAGGTGAGACCTGAAACCATAAGGCTTCTAGAAGAAAACGTAGGCAGTACACTCTTTGACATCAGTATTAAAAGGATCTTTTCAGATACCATGCCTTCTCAGAGAAGGGAAACAATAGAAAGAATAAACAAATGGGACTTCATCAGACTAAAGAGCTTCTTCAAGGCAAATGAAAACAGGATTGAAACAAAAAAACAACCCACTAGCTGGGAAAAGATATTTGCAAGTCATATATTTGACAAAGGCTTAATATCCATAATATATAAAGAACTCTCGCAACTCAACAACAAAACATCAAACAACCCAATCAAAAAATGGGCTGGAGACATGAACAGACATTTCTCCAAAGAAGATATACGGATGGCCAATAGGCACATGAAAAGATGCTCATCATCGCTGATCATCAGGGAAATGCAAATCAAAACTACACTAAGATATCACCTTACACCCATTAGAATGACAAAAATATCTAAAACTAATAGTAACAAATGTTGGAGAGGTTGCGGAGAAAAAGGAACCCTCATACACTGCTGGTGGGAATGCAAACTGGTGCAGCCGCTATGGAAAACAGTATGGAGATTCCTCAAAAAATTAAAAATAGAACTACCATACGATCCAGCCATCCCACTACTGGGTATTTATCCAAAGAGCTTGAAGTCAGCAATACCAAAAGCCCTATGGACCCCAATGTTTACTGCAGCATTATTTACAATAGCCAAGACATGGAAGCAACCTAAGCGCCCATCAACAGATGAATGGATAAAGAAGATGTGGTACATATATACAATGGAATACTACTCAGCTGTAAAACAGAACAAAATCATTCCATTTGCAATAACATGGATGGACCTTGAGGGAATTACGTTAAGTGAAATAAGCCAGCAAGAGAAGGATAATCTGTGTATGACTCCACTCATATGAGGAATTTAAAACTATGGACTAAGAACAGTTTAGTGGATACCAGGGGAAAGGTGGGGTGGGGGGGTGGGCAAAAAGGGTGAAGTGGTGCACCTACAACATGACTGACAAACATTAATGTACACCTGAAATTTCACAAGATTGTAACCATCATTAACTCAATAAAAAAAACCCGAAAAAACAAAAAAACAAAACAAAGAGAGGGGCAATCACATACAAAAAAACACCATTATCACAAACTCATGTAGAACTGCATTAAAAGGAGTTCCTTGGTCCCTAATACATGGATGAGTTATAGGGCATCTAAAGATTTCTCCTGGGTCAGGCAATTTAATGGCTTAGAACATCAATACCAGGTATTAAGATAAAATAGCTTCCTGAAACACTTTGAAGAATAGCCAGTATAGCTATCACGGGGTGATATAGCACGTATTTCAAGTAGCAGAGGGAGGCACGGCTACAAGAATGAGATGTCTAAAAGATAAATACACACTTACAAAGACGCCCTTCAAAGTCATCACCTGATGAGCTCTTGTTGCCCAAAACATTTCTAGGACAGCCTCTTTTAAACTGCCTTCACGGTCACTTTACAAGCTACACAACAAATCAGTTTTTATTACTTTAATAATAATCCTTCATTTTTAACCAAATATAGCATTACCCAATTTGGTTTAAACTTTGTTCGTTTGTTTGGTTTAAACAACTTCAGGAGGTCTTTTCTTCCCCCAAAGGAAATAAAATCTACTCTTAAACACAAAGATTTAGGGAAATACAAAATAATGTACCTTGGGCTCTGAAGGCAATTTCAAAAAATCGCCTTCCCAAAAATATATTGATCAATGACAACATCATAGGAGGTATTACTTTTAATAAGTTTAAATGGGCTTTGAATATATTTATTAAAGTCAAGTTAATTTAGTCACAATTCATAATGTTAAAAGGAAATAAATTGGGCAGATCAAGTCAAATCATATTAGATGTAGAAAATGAATATTTGGCAATAACCAAATTATTTGTTGATCATTTCTTTATACTCATCATATACTACGTAAAACTCAGAGAGCATTCTCAGGAATATAAATTCACTAAAATTTAAAAATTCAATTCCCAAATGATGTAGCTGCTTTGAAAAACAGTCTGGCAGTTCCTAAAAAGGTTAAACATAGAACAACCATACGACCCAGAAATTCCACTCCTAGATATATATCCCAGTGAAATGAAAACATACGTCCACACGAAGACCTGTACACAAACGTCTGTAGCACCATTATTCATAATAGCCAAAATGTGGAAACAACCCAAATGTCCATCACCTCATAACTGGATTAAAAAAATGGGTATATCAATATAATGGAATATTATTGGGCCATGAAAATAAATTTTTTAAAAAAGCAATAAAGTACTGATTCATGGTACAACACAGAAACCTTGAAAACATTATGCTAAGTAAAAGATGTAAGTTACAAAGGATCACATTGTATGATTCCATTTATATGAAATGTCCAGAATAAGCAAATCTACAAGGACAGATAGTAAGTTGGTGGTTGCCTGGGGCTAAGAGGGAGGGAAGGAAATGGGTTTTCTTTATGAGGTGATGAAAATGTTCTAAAATTGATTGTAATGATACCTGCACAACCCTGAATATACTAAAAACCACTGACTTACACGCTTTAAATGGATGAACTCTATGGTATGTGAATTCTATCTCAATAAAGTTTTTATATATATATTTAAAAAGCCAATCCTCACCTCTGCTCAGGTGATGCACACATCTCTGCGTAATACTTTATCTTTGGTTCTGTCCCGCTTGTCCGAAGAGTGGCAACACAGCCATTGTGGAAAGTAAATGTAATCATTTGGCTGTTTTTACTCACAGGCAGCACCTAGGCACAATTGTAACAACACCTTAATTGCACTTGGTACCTTTTTCATTTCAAGAGTTGTAAAATACATTCCCCTTATATAAGGTATCTAAGGTAGTCAAATTCAGTCAAAAACAGAAAGTAGAAGGGTGGTTGGCAAGGGCTGGGGGGAGGGAGGAATAGGGAAGTGTTTAACGGGTAGAGTGTTTCATTTTAGCAAGATGAGAAAGTTCTGGAGATCCTCTGCACGACAATGTGACCATAGTTAACACTACTGAACCATACATTTAAAAATGATTAAGGTGGGAAATTTTATGTTCTGTGTTTTTCACCACAATTAAAAATAAAAAATATTTTAAAAAGAACTATAAAATACAAAAGAAGATTAAACACAAAATAATTCATAAATATACCATTTACTGAACATTTATAATAGTACAGGCATTAGGTTATATACTTTACATACATGAGCTCTGGGCCTCATCAATACTCCCACAAAGCAAGTATTACTGCCAATTTACGGACAAGACTCAGAGTAAACGACCCATGCAAGGTAACCAGCTGAGTGGCAGAGCAAGAAGCTGAAACCATGTCTGTCTGTATCCAGGTCCAAACTGCCTCTACATTTGCGAAAGTGCTTTACAATTTCAAAGCTCTTTCACAGACAGTTTATCAATAGTCTCCAAAGCAATGTGCACATGTCCTAGAGGACAGGCAAAATAATCCACGTGGCACAAAAAATTTTTTATGTTTTTTACCTACACATTAAAAAAAGAAATGAAGCTTTCCTGACATTGAAGATGAATGGACACCGGCACTCTTCCTAGACGACAGAGCAGTCTGTGAAGGGATCTTGAGGGAACGGTGGGGGTTGTACTAGGACACAGGGGTTGACAGGGGTGCCTTCCCTGAGGCATCCCGAGCCTGGTCCTCTCCTTCAGATGCCTCTCTCGGTCAGGGGTACTATTCTACAGTAACTGCTTAAGACAGAGACCTTCCTCCCCTCTTTTTCACTCACAGACCATCAGCTGGCAAGTCCTGCATATTCTATCCTGTATTTAACTCCACTTTGTCCAGTCTCTCCATCACGACTGCTACTTTATTAAATGCAGGCTCCCATCGTCTATCATCTCAATTACTGAAATAGCATGCTAACTGACCTTCCTGCCTGGAAGCTTGCCCCCTCCACCAACTCACTGTACATGTCATTCTTCCTCACACTCCATACTACAGTTGTGGAGAACTGCTTGCGGTTCTTTGAAGGCAAACATGCCTTCTCACCTCCAGACCTAGCATTTGCTACTCCTTTTGTTCCTGAAACAGCCTCTGTTCCTCCTACATCTGGATAACTCCTACTCATACTCTACAACTCAGCTCACAAAAGTCCTCTAGAAAGTCTTCCATAAGCCCCCCAAATCTGAGTAAGGGTCTTTCCCATCCTCTTCCATGGCACCCTATGCACCCCCTGGTAGCACTTAGCATTTTGTAAAGTAATCACTGTTGACTTGTCCATTTCCCCACTAGGCTCCCGAGTGCAGAAAGAGTGCCTTTGTCATTGCTGCATCCCCAGTGTGCTTGTGCCTGTGGCACAGAAGGATTTTGATAAATGCCTGTTGAACACACAGATGGATGACAGTCTGAATATGGAGAAGAACGAACTCAGGAAGACTTTGACACTTACCATGTGATCTTAGGGGATTAATAATATCTATACTACCTGCCTTACAAAATTGTTCTAAGAATCCATGGAGAACAGATAGAAAAGCACTTTGAATAACTAATATCATAAACTTTAAAGGGAGTTAAGAGGAAAAAGAGATCACACCAAGAACTACTCTAAGCACAGCAACATTAGAGAAATAAAAAGAAAGAAAAAATTTAGTTCTTCTCTTCAAGTAGTTTACAAAGACAGAAAAACAGATCCATACATACACGCACATACACAGAATACCAACAACTGGGAACCAATATTTGTTGACTGGATGAATATACACAAAAGGAATATGGGTAGTATTCTACACGAGAAGCTGCAGATTTCCCAAAATATATTATGCCCCTTGAATCCCGAGAAAACCACAGAATAATTGTAAGTGGAAACTTAGGCTAGTAATAGTCATAACAAATAGTCATGACAGAATAAATATGATCAGCAATCCATGGCATTTGAATATTTGTTGAGCACCCACCACCTAGGCAGAAGCTTTGAGAGGCGTAAACGCTATCAGAAATGGATCTGCCATGTACAACATAGTGATAACATCAGATAGAAAGTGATAAATGACGAGAGGAAGGCACAATATATAATGAAACCTCAGGAGGAAGATATCGGACTACGGGATCTGGATGGTATGTGGAGGAGGTGACACTGACCTTAAGTATTAAATAATGGCTAAAGTATGGACCTGCAGTAGTAGGAAGAAAAGGTAGACTGAGGAAATAGCTTGAGAGAAATAGAAAAAATGTGTGTATGTAAGAAACTGTAAGTTGTTCTATCTGGCTGGAGGTGTAGGGAATAAGGTAGAAAAGGGAAGTTACAACTAGAAATATGCATAGCTTTGAAATTATAGGCTTTTAGGCTTTATTTTCAATATTATTTAGCATCATTATACATTCTCCCTCCCTCCTGCCCTTTCTCTTTCTGTCTCTCTGTCTTTCTCATTCTCCTTCCCATTTCCACAACCCTAGGGGGAAGCACACACTTGGGGCGTGATAAGGACAGACTCAAAGAGACACTTAGTGGACTTACAACTGCCCTGGAGAAAAACAATGGATCCTAGTTTCAAGAAACGCACAGGCTTGAACTTCCACTACTTCACTATAGTGTGAATTATTATAAATTGTTAAATACTTTTTTTAAAAAAAGCATACTTACTGATTTCTTATTAGGCTGGCTGCTGTCATACCCAGTGGTAACGTCCCGTATATGCAAAATAGCAAATGTTCCACAAAATTTTGGATATTCTTTTGGAGAATCAAAATTGCGAAGCCTTTCAAATATACTTTTGATGGTAGGTGGATCATAACACAAGAAATACGAAGTTTTTGAAAGATGATAACCATATCTGCACAAAGGTTTAAAGTGTTAAAATCAGATTTCAGATAACTCTTTAAAAAAGTGTATATTAAAGATAAGCCTATTATAGTATTATGAAGAAAGTGGCAGACAATTTTAGTACTTTTGAAAAAGGACTATTTCTCAAAAACAAATTTAGAAAGCTAAAAGTAGGACAAAAAAATAAAAAATTTAGCATGTGAAATTCGTAACAGTAAAACTTACTTTTCATAAATCTTAATCAGTTGCTGTGTCAATGTTATATTCACGGTTTCCAGGTAAGATGCCATCTCAGCAACAACAACGGCCGCACTCACCCCATCTTTATCCAAAACCGAAGTTCCACACAGAAAACCTGAGAATTAAAAAGATCTTTAAAAACGAGCAAAACTTAAAGCTATAATAATTTCAATAGTTTGACATTTCTTCAGAGGGACCAATGAATTTAAAAGCCTAGTAATAAATGAAACCCACTGATACCGAAGGTATTAGGGGACCTTTAAGGGTTTTTTTTTTTTTTTTCCTGATAAGAAATGCATCTACACATTTCTGAGTTCTCTGTGGTTTTTACAACTCAAAATGCAAAACCAGAAGACAAAAATTCGTCTCCATAAAATTACTACATTTAAAAAATGCTCTCATTCAAATTTCAAATATTTTAATATTTACTACATACCAATAGACTCTTCAAATGAAAAAAGGACTTCTTTCCCATTCTCCAGGAGGTTTTTTATCCTACTTCCAATCCATTTAAAACCTGGTAATGTTTCCTGAAATGCAGAAGAGGCCACTCTAGTTAAGTGACTCTCTCATAAATACATATTAGAGAAAAGCTTGTCACTAAATGCACATAACACTCTCAGAAATCTTCTGTTATGGTCTTTGTTCCACAAAGATTTACACAGTGGCAAACACACAGTCATAAAGTGCATGGATACACACAGTGCTACGACTGATGACCTACTATTTATCGAGCACACTAATAGGTGATTTATACCAAATATAATCCAGTATTTATAATTGACGATGCATATTGTCACAAAGTAACATAAATACACACGTATTATGATCATCTATTATTTATCAACCACTGTAACAGGTTCTTTACATCATTATCTTTTTTTAATGCTCACAACTGTTGCTGAAACAAGAGGCTCAGAGATTCAACAATTTGCCCCAAATTATGCTGCATATAAGAGATGGAGCCAGGATTCAATTACCCTGCTTCTCAGAAATTGTCCTTTAAACTGTGTCATAAGCACTAATATAAAAATACCCATAAAGGTTGTGATTTAGTCCTCCTGAAAAATCAAAGGCCATAAAGCTTTTTAATGATGCACTTACAACATTATCACAACATATGCTTGAACCAAGCGTGCCTTACCCTAACACGATGGCCTAAATAAAACCATCAAGAACGTTACTAAGTTCTTCTTTGATCATTAGATTTGAGGACTTGTCATCTGATGAGCTACTGTTCACTTTAAAGACACAAACTGTTTTAGAGTCAAGAGAAGGTGTGTGATACACACTGACTGTGGAGTTCATCATTACTAATATAAGATTGCTCCTTCACTGCTCTACCTTCTCACTAGGAAAAAAAAGATAAATAAAAGCCCAAAACCGCTGCCGCCCCCACCCTCCACCCCCAACAACAAAAACAAGGAAGCAAATTTATAACAATGGTCTTCGGAATCATGTTCTTTTTTCTCTTTTGTGCTCATTATACATTTTTCTTGCCGTAGATATAAAAGAGGAAAATGTTAACATTACCATAATTCAGAATCTTAGGCTTAATAAATTTTCAATTTCTTCTGTTTTGCTATTTGTATTTTAGAAAATCTGAGATTGAAAGTTCTACTTCATTAAGACAGGTACCATTTTCTTTTATTCAGCCAATTAGTGTTAAGACCTGTAGCTTGATTGTGGCTCAAGAAAAATGCCCAGAGATGACATTTTCACTGACATTTGGCAAAGATGGCAGAGGAAAAGCAACTTAAGTGGCATTAGTCCCAGCAGCTGTACAAATGGTCAGGTTAACTTCCTGAGGTTCACAAAGGTTAATGATCTGTGCTGAGAGAGTCATTATTTTTTTTTTTTGGATGTAGAATCATTAGATAAATTGGCAATTTAGAAGACTACTTAAGGTTTCTTAAGATTTGAACTTGAAGAGCCTAAACAAGCGGTCGATGACACCAGACAACTCTCTGGAGTGGAGTTTATGTGACTGATGAGGTCACAAGGAGTCAGATTTCTCAGTATGAAAACCAGATGTTGTATGGAATAACAAGCATTAATGCAAGTTTTAGAGAACATCTTATCTTAGTTTCAGAAATTCACATACTGGATGAATTTGTCTCAAGGTGTCTAAACTATCAAAAAGATTAAGCAAGTGTTAACAGAATCAGAAAAAAAGGGGGAATTATAAATGAGATCAATAAGTCAGTTTTGGTGGGAAGATGGCTTTAATTTATAGAAATAGGTTTAGAAAAGTAGCACACAGATATTAACTATTCTTACTTCAAAATGAAATCCTTCTTTAAGGGCAATCGCCTTCAGAATTTTGGAAGAGACTGTGGTGGCTAACATATAAATGTTCTTCACATCAGCATTTCTTGATTTATTTTTCCTCCAGCAATCAAACATCCACCACCCAAACAATGCTGCCAACTCGTTGCCTGTGAAAACTTTCCAATTACCACTGTAGAGAGAATGAAAATTCAAGTCAAGATCTTATAACTTCTCATGAAAACTTCTTGACCCTAAGACCTACAAATTACCATCTTCCACATAGGAAAACCCAAAAACTACTGGATGAGATTTTTGAGAAAACATTTACTATTGCTTTTCTAACTGACAAGGGGTGAGCTTAGGGTAGAAATGGTAGCAACATCTTCTGAAAAATTATTACATTGTTACTTTTACTCTCCTACTTAATGAGAAAAAGGTTATAATCTGATGTCCTTTTTAGGTAAGGACATTTGTCAAAACATTATAATAGCAAAAACACATAGCAACCCAAAGTACTAAGATTAGGAAATGACTACATTGATAAAGTAATCTGTTGGGATATTATGTCATTTAAAAAACTGATATTTAAAACAATATTTAAGGATAGAGAAAAATACTCACAATACAATATTAAGTGGAAAATAATCAAGAGATAAAACCAGGGTCAGCCCCAGTGGCCTAGTGGTTAAGTTTGACGCGCTCTGCTCTGGCGGCCTGAGTGTGGTTTCTGGGCGCAGGTCTACACCACCTGTCAGTGGCCATGCTGTAGTGGCGGCCCACATACAAAACAGAGAAAGACTGGCAACAGGTATCAGCCCAGGGCGAATCTTTCTCAGAAAAAAAAGATCTGAAACCATATCTAGTATTATCACAATTTTATAAAAACAAATATATCAAATATTTGAATAGAAAAAACATAGAAAGGAAATGTCAAAATATCAACCTAGGTGGTTATCTCTGGATAGTGGGACTTACGGGAGATTTATTTTCTTATTTTTTTATTACTTCCAACATAAGACTTAAAATCAAAAACTGCTTTTCAAAGTTTAAGCTTTTAATCAAATAACAGGTTCTACTTACTTCTCCTGAAGTTCTGCCACGGCCAGTCGGTCTGCATCAGGATCTGTGGCTAGCACGACCCGAGCATTTTCTTTCTCTGCCAGTCTCAAAGAGAGTTCCTGAAACAGTGACCCAAAAAGCTGGATTGCATTGAAAATGTGAAATTCAATGTCAATATTCCTAAATGTAGGAACGATGTTAGTGACATGAATTTTAGAAGGAATATAGTTTAGCTGAATTTAAAATAAGCCTAGAAGTAGGGATATCCGCCACAGAGATTTCAAACAAAACAGAATATACGGCTCCAATATAATCTAAAAGACGTAAACTAAAGCGGTTTCTGCTTTTGTAAGTAATCTTAGGATGGTCAATCAGTTCTATCTATTCAATGAAGTTTAATATACTACTAATAATTTAAATATAGAAAAAAAAATACCAGCACAGATTCTCCTTCTTCAGGATTTGGGCATTTAACAGTAGAAAAGTCTGGATCAGGATCTTTTTGTTCTGGTACTGGAATTGGAGGCTTAAAACCAAACACTTGAAAGGCCAACTGCACATAGTCATGTCCGACCCCATGAAAAGAGGAATGTACAAATTTCAAGGTGGTCTGTGAGTTTAATTCCCTGTAAAGGAAAGTCATCATTCAATTAATATCATAAAACTCATTACTTGTGATATAATTAAATAAGCTAAAGAAAAAGCTAAAATAAATTTCATAGGATAGGGAAAATATACTCAGCAAGCCAGGATGCTTTCTAGCAATAGTGTTAGCTATTTATGGAATAGTTACGGAAATACAGAAATAGGTAGGAAAAAAATCAAATTTTAGAGGAAATTTCCTGATCTTATACAGAGAGAATACATATATTTAACTATAATTTTTAACAGTTTTATTGAGAGGTTATTAATATACTATACAATTCATCCATTTAAAGTGTACAGTTCAATGGTTTTCACTATATTCACAGAGTTATTCAACCATAACCACAGTCAATTTTAGAACATTCTCACTACCCCAAAAAGAAACTGCACCCCATAGCCACTTCCCCCAACCCTCCCATTCCTCCTGGCCATAGGCAACCACTAACATACTTTCTGTCTGTTTCTGTCTCTACAGATTTGCCTGCTCTGGAGATTTCATATAAACAGAATCATAGAATACATGGTCCTTTGTGACTGGCTTCTTTCACTTAACATGCATAATATTTTCAAGGTTCATCCATGGTCTAGTATGTACCAGTATTTCATTTCTTTTTACTGCTGAACAATATTTCATTGTATGGATATACCACATTTTATTTATCCATTCATCAGTTGATGGATATTTGGGTTATTTCCACTTTTTGACTACTAACTACTACGAATAGTACTATGTAGCTATAAATTTAATATAATGAGCAGTTAACACTTTCTTATTCTTATTTCTTCCCTTTATTTGTTAATCTTATTCTAAGGTAATAGTATACTCCCATTTGGATACCTGTAAAAACAGATCTTTTTCAGATCTTCCATGTATCTCCTGCAAATGTCCTGCAGAGGATCTCTCTTCAGTGGGCTAGTATTCACCAAATTATCATTCCAGGAACCATGCCAGGGCTCCACACATTCTTCTATACATTTCAGAATTTCTTTATCATGAGGAGATGTGATCTGAGCACCGTTCTCCCAATAAACCTAAATGATAGGTAAATACAGCTATAAATATTTGAAATGTTGGCCAGATGTTTTCTTAGTTACAGCAGAGATATGTGACTTTAAAAAGAAGAATACCAACTTAATCAAGTAGAAAATGTCAACATGAGACTAACTCAATAAATACTAAAGGATATTGATGGCAATGATTCCACGGACTCTTCCATAAAATGATCATGTATTATTTTCTCTTTTAGAAGTATACTTTAATAACAATACATATATATACATAGTATGTATATATACTGTATATATTACATACATATGTATATATTATGTTATTATGTTATATTATATAATATTATTATATAATTTTATTATTTTTATAATTATATATTTTTATATTTATATATAATTAATATAATTTATACATAATTTTATATATAAATTTTATATTTATATATAATTATATATATCTTTTCTATTATATATAATTTTTATAATTATACATATTATTATATTATATATTATATAACATATATGTTATAATATGTATATATTATATATGTTAATATATATTATATATATTATATACATATTATGTGTATATATATACACATAACAATAACATACATAACAAAGATAATCTAAGAAACCATGAAATATCCATAGAACTTGAGACTACGAAATTTAAGCATTATAAAGTGGTTCTAAGAAATCATTTTTCAGTTATAAATTAAAGTAGAATTTATGTCACATCAAATTAAATATCGGGAAAGACAGTTAATATATTCATTATTCCCTCTACATTTCAATATACGACTTTTCGGTATTTAATAAAAATATATTTCATTAAGTTGTCAGTTTGTCAAGTAGCTTGATCAACAAGACAGGAACAGTTAACAAAAAAAGCAAGAAAATGTACTACTGTAATTTACAGGATCTCAAAGTCAAAAGGGCACTGCTTAGAGACTCTCTCTAAGCAGGCATACCTCATTTTATTGTAGTTTTCTTTACTGTGCTCTGTAAAATTGGCGTTTTCTACAAATTGAAGGTTTGTAGTTAAACCTGCATCTAAGCAAGCCTATCAGCACCATTCTTCCAACAGCATTTGCTCACTTCATATCTCTGTGTCACGTTTTGGTATTTCTCACAATATTTCAAACTTTTTCATTATTATCATATTATTATGGTGATCTGTGATCAGTGATCTTTGATGCTACTACTGTAATTGTTTTGGGGTGCCATGAATCGTGCACGCATAAGACGGTGAACTTAATTGATAAATGTTTCGTGTGTTCTGACTGCTCCATTGACTGGCCATTCTCCCATCTCTTTCCCTCTCCCTGGGCCTCCCTATTCGCTGAGACACAATAATATTGAAATTAGGCCAATTAATAACACTACAACGGTCTTTAAGTTTGCAAGTGAAAGGAAGAGTCGCCTGTCTCTTACTTTAAATCAAAAGCTACAAATGATTAAGCTTAGTGAAGAAGCCAGGTCGAAGGCCACTGAAAGCTAGGCCTCTTGCGCCAAACAGCCAAAGAGTGAATGCAAAGGAAAAGTCCTTGAAAGAAATTAAAAGTGCTACTCCAGTGAACACCAAAATGATAAGAAAGTGAAACAGCCTTATTGCTAACATGGAGAAAGTTTCAGTGGTCTGGATAGATCAAATTTGCCACAACCCTCCCTTAAGTCAAAGCCTAATCCACAGTAAGACCCTAACTCTCTTAAATTCTATGAAAGCTGAGAGAGGTGAGGAAGCTGCAGAAGAAAAGTGTGAAGGTAGCAGGGGTTGGTTCACGAGGTCCAAGGAAAGAAGCCATCTCCGTAACATAAAACTGCAAAGTGAAGCAGCAAATGCTGATGTAGAAGCTGCAGCAAGTTATCAAGAAGATCTAGCTAAGATAATTAATAAAGGCAGCTACACTAAACAATGGATTTTCAATGTAGGTGAAACTGCCTTCTATTAGAACAAGATGCCATCTAGGACTTTCATAGCTAGAGAGCAGAAGTCAATGCTTGGCTTCAAAGCTTCAAACAACAGGCTGATTCTCTTGTTAGGGGCTAATGCAGCTGGTGACTTTAACTTGAAGCCAATGTTCATTTACTACTCCAAAAATCCTAGAGCCCTTAAGAACGATGCTATACCAACTCTGCCTGTGCTCTATAAACGTAACAACAAAGCCTGGATGACAGCACATCTGTCTACAACATGATTTACTGAATATTTTAAGCCCACTGTTGAGACCTACTGCTCAGAAAAAGATTCCTTTCAAAATATTACTGCTCATTGAGAATGACCTGGTCACCCAAGAGCTCTGATGGAGATATACAAGATGAATGTTGTTCATGCCTGTTAATACAACATCTATTCAGCAGCCCATGGATCAAGGAGTAATTTCAACTTTCAAATCTTATTTAAGAAATACATTTTTTTTTTTTGAGGAAGATTAGACCTGAGCTAACTGCTGCCAATCCTCCTCTTTTTGCTGAGGAAGACTGGCCCTGAGCTAACATCCATGCCCATCTTCCTCTACTTTAATGTGGGACGCCTACCACAGCATGGCTTGCCAAGCAGTGCCATGTCCCCACCCGGGATCCAAACTGACGAACCTCAGGCTGCCGAAGTGGAAGGTGTGCACTTAAGCACTGTGCCACTGGGCCGGCCCCTAAGAAATACATTTTGTAAGGCTACAGCTGCCATAGACAGTGATTTGTCTGATGGATCTGGGCAAAGCAAATCAAAAATCTGGAAAGGATTCATTATTCTACATACCATTAAGAACATTCATGATTCATGTGAAGAGGTCAAAATATCAACATTAACAGGAGTTTGGAAGAAGCTGATTCCAGCCCTCATGGATGATTTTCAGGGGCTCGAGACTTCAGTGGAGGAAGTAACTGCAGATGTGGTGAAAATAGCAGGAGAATTGGACTTAAGAGTAGAGCCTGAAGATGTGACCAAACTGCTGCAATCTCATGATGAAATTTAGGAGTTTGTTTCTCATGGATGAGCAAAAAAAAGTGGTTTCTTGAGATAGAACTACTCCTGGTTAAGATGCTGTAAAGATTGTTGAAATGATAAAAAAGTATTCAGGATATTACATAAACTTAGCTGATAAAGCAGTGGCAGGGTTTGAGAGAACTGACTCCAATCTTGAAAGATGTGCTACTGTAGGTAAAATGCTATTAAACAGCATCGTGTGCTACAGAGAAATCATTTGTGAAAGGAAGAGTCAATTAGTGCAGCAAACTTCTTTGCTGTCTTATTTTAAGAAACTGCCACAGCCACCCCAATCTTCAGCAACCACCACCCTGATCAGTCAGCAGCCATCAACATCGAGGCAAGTCCCTCCACCAGCAAAAAGATTACAACCCACTGAAGGTTCAGATGATTGTTAGCATTTTTTAGCAATAAAGTACTTTTAAACTAAGGTATGTACGTTGTTTTTTTAGACATGTCATTGCACATTTAACAGACTACAGTATAGAGTAAACATAACTTTTATATGCACGGGAAACCAAAAAATTCATGTGATCCGCTTTATTGCGATATTTGCTTTATTGTAGTGGTTTAGAACTGAACCTGTGGTGATATGAGCAACATGGTGGAATAAGCTCTCCCACTGAACTCTCCTCTCCACAATATAACGAAAAAGACATTCATATTCCAACAGAGAACATCTACACCACACAAAATATGTCTGAGAGACCCACGCAGCCATATGTTGGAAGGTGGAGAGGCTGGAGCCCCCCTTAAAGGAGGTGGAACGGGGTAAGAGAAAGTGTTTCTCCCTCTCCAAAAGACTGCAATCCAGGGATTACACGAAGGCCCCGAGAAGGAAGGAAGTGGGGAAGGGGCACCCATTCATGGGAACATCAAAGATCCCTAAGGTCCCTCACAGCCTAGGGGGAAGCCCCCTACTGAGGTGAAAGCTACCATGGGGGTGACTTCATCAAGCCAACACCCCAGGAGACCAGATAGTGAGGGCAGAGCAGGAACGCCCTGAGAGCATGCAGAATAAAGTGCCCCTCCCCTCACCAGCGCCAGCTCCTGGGCCTGGGATGCTGGCAGAACACACAGGGCTCAGAATACGCAGCTCTTGAACCCCATCCAGTGGCAATAGGTGGTAACTACGACCAAATAATACCACAGTGCACAAGAACAGAGCCACACCCTCTAGCGGTATCAAAAATTACATTAAATCTCCAGGACAGAAAGAAAATGACAAGGACTCAGAAACCAATCCTGAAGACACAGAAATATATAATTTAAATGACAGAGAATTCAAGATAGCTATCATCAAAAAACTCAATAAGTTAAAAGAGAATATAGACAAACAATTTCACGAGTTTAGGAGCTACTTCATAAAAGAGATTGAAAGTATAAAGAACCAATCAGAAATAGTGGAGATGAAAGAAACAATGGATGAGATAAAACAAAATATGAATTCCCTAAATGCTCAAGTGGATAACATCAAGGAGCAAATCAGCATAACTGAAGATAAGACATATTGAAATGCTCCAGATAGAGGAGGAGAGAGAACTAAGAATAAAAAGAAATGAAGAAAGTCTCTGAGAAATATCTGACTCAATTAGGAAATGCAACATAAGAATTATAAGTCTTCAAGAGGGAGAAGAGAAGAAGGGAGCAGAAAGTTTGTTCAAAGAAATAATAGCAGAGAACTTCCCAAACTGGGGAAAGAGATGGAAATCCATGTGGAAGAGCCTACCAGATCTCCTATATATGTCAATGTGAAAAGACCTACTGCAAGGCTTAAAGCAGTGAAACTGGCAAAAGTAAATGACAAAGAAAAAATACTAAGGGCACCAAGGTAAAAGAAAATAACCTAAACAAAGGAACCTCTATCAGGCTTTCAGCAGATTTCTCTGCAGAAACCTCACAGGCTAGGAGAGACTGCAATGACATATTCAAATCTTTGAAGCACAAAAACTTTCAGCCAAGAACACTCTATCCAGCGAAAATATCCTTGAGATATGATGGAGAAATAAAAACCTTCCCAGATAAACAAAAGCTAAGGGAGTTTGTAGCCACAAGACGCCCCCTACAAGAAATCTTCAAGATGGCCCTCATACCTGAAAAAAAAAAGGGGGGATAAAGGGCTTACAAAGCCTGGAGTAAGGAGATAAATAGGTAGACAAAAATCAGAAAATTGTAGCTATACATCAGAACAGGTTAGCAAATACTCAAGTATAACATTAAAGATAAAGGGAAGGAAAACACCAAAAACAAAGATAATCTTGTCATTTTAACCACAAACTCATAACACAAGATGGAATAAGATGTGACAAAAACAACATAAGAAGGGAAGAAGAACAGGACTGAATCAGTTTAGTCTAAGGAAATAAGAGGCCACCAGAAAATGGATTATCTTATCTACAAGATTTTGAATACAAACCTCATGATAACCACTAAACAAAAAAGCAGAGCAGAGAAGCAAATAATAAATAAGGAGAAAACTAAGAAACACAACATAAAAAACTATATAACTCAATTGGTAGACTGAAATACACAGGACAAGAACAAAGGAAATGCAGGAGAACCGGAAAATGAGTGATAAAATGGCAGCATTAAGCACTCATATCAATAATCACCCTAAATGTAAACAAATTGAATTCTCCAAGAAAAAGATACAGAGTGGCAAGATGGACTAAAGAACAAGACCCAACAATATGCTGCCTCCAGGAAACACATCTCAGTTCCAGCAACAAACACAGACTCAGAGTGAAGGGATGGAAGATGATATTCCCAGCTAATGGGAAACAAAAGAAAGCAGGTGTTGCAATACTTATAGCAGACAAAGTGGACTTTAAGATAAGACAGGAAAAGAGAGACAAAGAGGGGCAGTATATAATGATCAAGGGGACACTCCATTAAGAAGAAATAACACTTATGAATATCTATGCACCCAACACAGGAGCACCAAAGTACATAAAGCAACTATTAACAAACCTAAAAGGAGATAATAATCACACAATAATAGTAGGAGACCTCAACACTCCACTCACATCAATGGATAGATCATCCAGACAGAAAGTCAACAAAGAAACAGTGGAATTAAATGAAAAGCTAGACCAGTTGGACTTAATACACATATATAGAACTGAACGTGTAATATCTCCGAGGTATGCCTGTACTGCCTTCTACCATGTGTATGGCATGAATCTCTTCTATTGTATCCTGAATGAAAGAAAGAACACATTTAACTATGCACTATGTGTACGTACTGTGTACTAAGCTCTGTGCCAAGCAATATGGTAGACTAGATGACCTGCAAATTCCCACTCTATAAACTCCTCAAAATATTAGAAAAAGTAGAAAAAGCATTATCTAAAATGCACAGTTTAGTTCACAAGAAGGAAAGGGAAAACTCTAGGCAGTGGAAAAAAAGAAAAGAATTGGAAACCAGAGTAATAACGGTGATGCTGTGGCTGCCTGGGATTTGGGAACTGTCCGTTTATCTGATTCTTGAGGTGCAAGGCCCAGTGGAAGGCAGGAAATTGGAAAGGAGACCCCCCTCTCAGTGGAAATATAGACTAGAGAAAGTTCGGCCCACCATTATAGAAAGATGATGTGGAAGCATGTCTGTTTCTTCTTGGGTTCTGGGTTATTAAAAAAAATTCAAATCTGAGGTCTAAATTAACACAGAAATTGCTCCCAGTCAATGAAACTCCTGAGGTTCCCGCAGAGATTAAAACAGCAAAAACTGCTCTGAAGGGAGGCCCCCACATTCCAAGGCACAGAAAAGATTCTATTCATAGGCCCTGAAAGCTTTCTGTAAAAATTTATAAAACATGAGGAAAAAATCCTGGCCTTTTCCCCTGCCCACTTCTTCTTGCCTTGTATGTGGACGTGCTACCTAGAGGTACAGCAACTATTATATGATGGCCACGTTGGCAGGAAGGGCCAAAAGAACTGCAGAGATGCCACACCCAACAACACTGAGCTACAGAACCATGCTAGCCGCCACCCACCTCTGGAGTTTTTGTTATGTGAGAAAAATAAACTCCTATCAGCTGAAGGCATTTTTATGAGTTTTCTAAACCTGCAGCAGAATGTATCCCAACCTGATATAGTAGCAGAAAAATCCATGCAAGAAAAGATACCCAGGAACAAACTTTAAAAGAAATGTGAAAGATTTAAAAGAATCTTTAAAATGTTACTAAGGATCTAAAAGAAGTCTTGAAAGAATAGAAAGCTACATCCTGTTCATGAATAAGAAGCATCAATAATAATATAAAAATATTGGAGCTTCCTGGGGCCAGCCTAGTGCTGTAGCAGTTAAGTTCACACACTCCGCTTTGGTGGCCCAGGGTTCGCTGGTTCAGATCCTGAACGCAGACCTATGCACTGCTCTCAAGCCATGCTGTGGCAGGCGTCCCACATATAAAGTAGAGGAAGATGGGCACAGATGTTCGTTCAGGGCCAACCTTCCTCAGCAAAAAGAGGAGGATTGGCAGTGGATGTTAGCTGAGGGCTCACCTTAAAATAAATAAATAAATAAAAATATTGAAGCTTCCTAAATTAATCTACAAATGAAATATGATACCAATAAAAATGTCAAAATAACTTTTTTTCAAAATGGAAAAATTCCATAATACTCTGCATGGAAAAATATCATAAATAAAGTCAAAAGGCAAATGATAGTATGGGGGGAGCATGAACTACTTTTTACACATAAAAGTTCCCACAAATCAGTAAGAAATAGATGAACAACCCAAGAGAAAAATGGGCAACACCTTTAACAGACTTTTCAGGAAACGGAACACAAGTATCTTGTAAGTGCATGAAAAGATGCTCAACCTCACTTAGAAGACAGGTGCAGATTAAACATAACATTCCACCTATCTGATTGGCAAAGATCAAAATGTTTGATAACACAATAATGGAAGCTGTGGGATAAAGACCCTCATACATTGCTGGTGAGAGCATCAATTGGTATAACCACCTTGAATGGAGAATGACAAATTTTCTTTCATATTCCCTTTGACTCAGAAATTTCACTTCTGGAAATTTATCCCATAGATTAGCAGTGCCATAGAAATACAATACAAGCCACTTATGTAATTTAAAATTTTCTAGTAGTCACACTAAAAAAAGATAAAAGAAATAGGTGAAATTAACTATAATACACTTTATATAACCCAATATATCCAAAATATCATTCCAACATGCATTGAATACAAAATTATCAAATTGTTTCACTCTTCTTTTGTACTAAGTCTTTGAATCTGGTGTGTACTTTACACTTACAGCACATCTTAATTCAGATTAGTCATATTTCAAATGTTGAATAGCCATAGGTCCTTACTGTCATAGTGGCTACCATATTGGACAGTTCAGCTATAGGTGATAAGAATGAAAACAACAATTAACATTTATTGAGCATTTATTGGAGCCAGACACTACACCAGACATTTTACATGCAGTGTCTTCCTTAGTCCTCACTCTCACCCTATATTGGTTCTACTATTATCCCCAGTTTGCAGATGGGGAACTAAAGCACACAGAAATTAAATAACTTGTCTGAGGTCACAAAGCTTCTGAGCGGCAAAGGTAGGTTTCAAACCCAACTTACAGTCTTAACCACTATTCTATACTGACTCTATAAATCTACTTGCACATATGAACAAAGATATACGTAGAAGAACATTCACTGTGGCACTGTTTACAGGTAGCAGAAGATCAGAAAGAAATGTAATGTTCATCAACAGAAGATCAGTTAAATAAATTAGGATTTATCTATATAGGTTTTTAAGGTGAGTAAGGCAGACCTATCAATCAATCAGTCGAGAGAATGATCTTTAAGACTGTTTCATGCTGTTACGTGAAAAAAGCAAGGTGCAGAACACTGTATATGGTGCCCTACCACTTATGGGAAAAAAATGAGGGGGTGACAAACACATATATGATTCCACATGCATAGACTATCTCTGGAAGGAAACTAAAACCAGAAACAATATTTGCTTCTGAAGAGGAGCACTAGAGGAAAAGGACGGGAGAAAGACTTTTTTTTGCTGAGGAAGATTTGCCCTGAGCTAACATCTGTTCCAATCTTGCTCTTTTGGTATGTGGGCCACCACCACAGCACGGCCACTGACAGACGAGTAGCGTAGGTCCATGCCTGGGGACTGAACCCAGGCCACCAAAGCAGAGCAAGACGAACTTAACCACTAGGCCAACTGGGCTGGCCGGAAAGATATTATTTATTGTTAACTTTTTACATTGTTTAACTTTTTTTTTTCTGAGGAAGACTGGCCCTGAGCTAACATCCATGCCCATCTTCCTCTACTTTATATATGGGATGCCTACCATAGCATGGCTTTTGCCAAGTGGTGCCATGTCTGCACCTGGGATCCTAATCGGCGAACCCTGGGCCGCCAAGAAGCGGAACATGCAAACTTAACTGCTGCGCCACCAGGCTGGCCCTAACTTTCATACTTTTTATGTTGTGCTTACATTTCAAGAAAAAAAATCTTTGACCATCTATTATGTGACAAATATACGTTCAACAGCAATGAATATCAAAACAGACTAAGTCCCTCCACCCATAAGCTTATATTGGGAATGGGGTGGGGAGGGTCAAACAGTCAATAAACAAACAAGCTAATTCATGATAAAGAAAGCAGATAATTAGAGAGAGTGATAAGTTCTGTGAAGGAAATAAACAAGATGAGAAGGTCACTGAGGGAAGCCACTTCAGATAAGGTGGCCAGAAATGTCTCTCCAAAGAAGGAACATCTGGGCAGAAACCTGAAGGATGAAAATAAGCAAGTCTGCAAGATTTGGGAAACAGCAATCCAAGCAGAGGAAAAAACAATTACAAAAGCTCAGAGGTGGGAAAGGGCTTGGTACACTGGAAGAACTGGAAGAACAGAGAGGAGTGGCAGTGTGCCTGCAACATAGTGAGCACAGGAGAGGAATGAATGAAACAAGGTTGAAAAGGTAGGCAGGAGACAGAGTCCTGTAAGCCCCAAGGTAAGGAGTTTGGATTTTATTCGAAGAATGAGAAGGCACTGAAGAATCTGAAGCAGAAAAGTAACATGACCTGTTCATATTTTAAAAGATCATTTGGTTGCTTTCTGGAGAATGGACTGCAGGCGAGAACAATGGACACAGGAAAGAGACCACCTAGGATGCTGTAGTTCAGACAGAAGACAATAATGCTTCAGGATGGCGGAGCTAGAAGATATGGGCAGAAGTAAATATATTCAACATATATTTTAGATGTAGAATTTGTAGACCCTGTTAGTAGATT
The DNA here is from genome assembly GCF_041296235.1 of Equus asinus. Taxonomy (NCBI): domain Eukaryota; kingdom Metazoa; phylum Chordata; class Mammalia; order Perissodactyla; family Equidae; genus Equus; species Equus asinus. The sequence continues at coordinate 83,724,123 of NC_091809.1, read as the reverse complement.
AAATGTTAGGAGTGAAGGAAAAGGAGTAATCAAGAATGATTTTTGGGTTTTGGCTGGGTGGTAGCTTCAATTTACAGAGGGGGAAGAAATGGGGAGGAACACATTTGGGTGTGTCTGTGGCAGGCTGTCGGGGGGATTAAGACCTCTGTTCTGGAGACACTAATTTTGAAATGGCTTTCAGACGTCCCAGTGGATATCGAGTAGGCAGCTAGATATAGGAGTCTGATGCTCAGAGAGAGATTTGAGTTCTTAGCTCTTTTTGACAGTTGACTGCTCCATCCTTGAGACTTTCTTATCCATTGGTTTTTATGACACCAATCTCTTCTGGTCTTTTTCCTAGCTCCAGCACTTCTTCTTTCTCCCTTCCCTTAAAGTTGATCCCTTTTGTACTTGTTTTTCTACTATACACTGTCTCTGGGCTGCTCGTCCAAATAAAGGACTTCCAAATATTCTTATATGCTTTAATATATATGGTGACCCCAAAATCTATGACTCCAGCCCAGATTTCTCCCCTGAGCAACAGATCTATATATGCAACTGCCTACAGGACATTGCTACCTGGTTGACCCACAAATATCTCAAACTTAGTATGTCCAAAACTGAATTAATCATGCTTCTTCCCTGCCTCTCTGAATGGTAACACTATCCACTTAGCTGGCCAGGGCCAAAATCTTAGATTAGTATTAAATCTTCTTTTTCTCAGTTTAACACAGCTCAGTGTACCTGGAGATCTCCCACACAAGATGAAAAACAAATATAAGATCATGGACTCATCACCCAGGAGCCCCAAACACTGGCTCAATACTGAGCTGTTTCTTCTGTTTGCCCCTCCAGAGCCACTCTTCACCTTTCTCCACCCTTTCTGCCACAGAGGCTGACACAGCAAATGGATCCTGTGGCCAGTGGGGAGCCCCGGTAGCAGGTGGGAGGGAGAGGAGAACGAGGTCAAGGTACTATTCCTCTGGCTCTCTTCCTGCAAGTTCCTATTCATTCTTCAAGTTCTTGGTACAATATGACTTTATTTCTGAAATGGCAGAGAGGATAGATTTGGGATAGGATGGGAAAATCAAAGGCAGTAAGATGTGAGAAGTAAAAAGACCAATGAAGATACTTTTGTGATAGTACATGTTGAGAAGTAATGAGGCCATGAGGGATACCCATTCTTTGAGGGCTGGCCTCAATGTTTTTATCTTTCTGTCCCCACTGTCTAGCCCTGCTCCCCAGTGTGGAAAATACACTCAGCACATATTATTTAAATAAAATAAGAACTATGAAATAAGCAAAGGTCAGGAGTCCAGGGTTTACCTTATATCCGTTGTCTTCTTTGCGGTTGTGAGATGCAGTAATCATCACACCTGCAACTGCTTTGAGCTCCTGGACTGCATATGGCTGAAAAGACAGTAACACCGTAATTCCATTTTGTTTCCTAGCTACTCATACATTTGACATGAGAATATCTCTGATTAAATACCAGACATTAAGATATAAATAGCCTAAAACCTCAACAATCAACTCTAGGTTCACTGGTTGGGGCCCATTTCTAAAAGGTCACCAATAAACACCTAACTGTCAGATTGAATGGCTCCCCCCACCCCCAAATTCTCATTTAACTTAGTCCTATAAACATCTCTCATTATTTTGTTCATTTAACAAACATTTAATGAACACCTACTATATGCCAGACACTCCGGCAGACTCTGGAGATATGAGTGGTGAATATAATCATAAAATGTTAGAGCTGGAACTAAATTTAGAAATGATCTAATCCAGCACATTATACATTGAGGTTTATCCAACACTATACACTCATAAGGGAGAAAATTCAAGTGTAGAACATAGGTCTCTTGCCTTCCAATTTGAAGATCTTTATATATGCTCTGTGGCCTCTATACCATACAAATGTCAATTCACCATCTTCTGCCCTAAAGTTAATTGCCAGGTTGGATTTCCCTTCTTCTCTGCAGTAGTTATTACTTGTCTGTGTAGGATGTTCCCCCTACTCCTAACCATCATATCTGAATTCTCTCCTCCTGGCCATGCAGAGGTGGACACATGACCCAGGCCTGATCAGAGTAATCTAGTCCCTTGATGATTTAATTCAGAGACTGGCTCATAACCTAAGCCTGGTCACAGTCCTTCTCCAAGATGTTTCTGCTGCAGGTAGTGAAGGAAGACTGCTTTTTTGACTTGAAGTCATGGTGATAAGGGGTGTGAATCTGGGACTTCCCTACTAGCTAGAGCAAACCTACCTGCAATAGGAGAGGAATGTCAATACACCGGGATTGATGGTAGCTGGAACTGGCAAGCTAGTGGCAGAATCCTACAAAAATGTCCTAAATTTCTGAACCCTCCCTGGTTTCTGTCATTCATAAGAGTTAACTGTTTAGCAATTCCTTCAATTCTCTGAGCCACTCAGTATATTTCCAATAAACCAATAGGAATAGTTTATAGAGACATTATCTATTCCTCAAACATTTGATAAAATTTGCCTATAAAATCATCTGGACCTGGCATGTTTAATTTGAGAAGATTTTTTTAAACATCAGTTCACTTTCTTTTGCGGTTATAGGTCTATTCAGGTTTTCTATTTCTTATCAGTTTTGATGTATCAATTATTCTAGGAAATTGGCCAGTTCATCTAAGCTTTCACATTTATTTGTATCATGTTGTTCAAAATATTGTGGTTTTCTTAATCTCTACTGTATTTATTATGTACCCTTTTAATTTCTTTGTCTTCTCTTTGTTTCTTGAGCACCACTGCCAAAGATTTGTCTATTTTATTAGTCTCTTCAGAGAGCCAACTTTTGCTTTTGTTGATACTCTCTTTTCTTTATTTTCTATTTAATTGGTTTTTCCTCATATCTTTGTTATTTCCTTCATTTTACTTTATTTGGATTTATTGTTTTAGTTCTAACATACTAAGTTAAAGGCTTAGCTCATTATTTTAAAATCTTTTTTCCTAATATATTCATTAAGACTATAAACTTCCCTTTAAGTATGGCTTTAGTTACATCCCATAATTTTTGCTATTTATTGTTTTCACTGTTGTTCAGTTTTAAACACAGGCAGTCCATACTTTGCTCAGTTCCAAAAGACATGAATTTCCGATACTATATTTTAGTTGAATGATACTAGTCTCCCAACACGTTCAACTTTCAGTTACTGTGCTATATTAACTGTGATTAGCTGAATAAAGTTTGTACTGAATCAAGTACAAACCTGGCTGCTAGCTCTTCAGTCCAAAATAACTGTGTGCATAAGAGATCCATCACGATCAGTGACCAATCATGTTGCTCTGTTAAAGTCTGTCAGTGATTGGTCACCGTACATCTGTTATTCAGTTCTCGAACAGACAGCAAAGAACGTAGTTGTGTTGCCTCCTTCTCTCCCAGTGATAAACCCATGTGACAGTTTGCAAAAATGGATAATTGAAAGAAGGAACTGGCCAACAAAGATGAAAGTGTAGCAAAGAAAGAGAAAGTGATAATGGTGGAAGTGAAATTTGAATCAAACATAAATGGAGTCATAGACTAATAGCTGAGAATGTTGACGCTGCCGTCATTCAAGTGACTCGAGATATGTAACCTGATGAGCTTAGTGAGGGCAAATTCATGGATATAAATGAGGGATGTGGTTGTGATGAAAAGGATGAAGGTATTCCAGAGGAAGTGATACTGTCAAAAAAAGGAATTCTCAGAGATTTCCAAAAAAAAGGATTCTCACAGAATTGAAGAGGAATTCCACCACATTGAAAGCACAAAGGATAATATGTTTGAAGCTGATCCAAACTTAGAAAGGAGTGTGACGATGTGCCAAGACACAGAAAAGATGCTCACTCGTATTGATTACATGACAAGAAGCAAGCACTGTTTGTACTCTTGATAAATTTTTTACTAAGAAATAAACACTTTAGTTCTCAATGTTTCTAATGGTTTAAATTATAGCATACTTATATAAATATTAGTTTCACGACTTTTTTCTTTTCCCTGTACATTTTTAACCAAAACTTTAACAGTCCCAGACAATCATAATTTTTCCCATTGATTATTAAGATGCTTTGCACGGTTTTAGCTTACATAGTTATCTTCACAGTCCTACTCTATCATGCACAGCAAGGACTGCCTGTAGTTTCTAATCTTCATTACGGTATCTTCCTTAATCCATAAATTATTTATAAATGTGTTTTAAAAATTCCAAACATACGGGCTTTTGTGGGTTTATTTCAAATCTTATTGCACTGGGGTCCAGGGCTAAGATTTGATAAGCAATTCTCTGGTTTTTGTTGAGATTTCCCTTGTGACCCTGCTTGATAAGAAGGAATATCCTACATCACTGAATACAGGGTTGTTACACACACACACAGCAGATCAAGCACCTAATAGCGTGTTCAAATATATCCTAAATCATTTTTGCCTGTCTGGTAAATCAGTTTCTGAAAGAAGAGTATCAAAACATCCCACCATGACTGCGGACTTGCTAACTTGATCAAACTCTCAGGTGTTCGACACACGCTCACTGAATGAAAATAAACTCAGAGCACAATTTGTTTTCCTTTGGTCCCTCATATTACTTAATAGAGAACTACATGCATGACAAACATTTGAATCCTGGTTGATTTAAGAAATCTTTTTGAGAGGAGCAAACTATACGATTACCACCACAACACACTTACTACAAAAGGTGTAGGAACATATCTTGAAAAAAGGTACACAGGAACATCTTTGGCCAGTAAGACTGCAGCAGTGAGTTCAGCAAGCCTTAAAAAAAGATGGAGATTTCACTTAGTCCTTAGCTTATTATACTTTTTAAAAACCAACCTACCACAAAATGAATATTTCACATTACCATTATTCTGAATATATAGTAGCTTAATATAACCAATTCCTATAATTACTGCTTATTCAAGCTTCATGCTCCAACTTAAAAATCTTAAATAAAATTTTTTAAAAAGGAGCTTAACAATGAACAGAATTGACATTTTAATTTCTTCCTTTTTCCTCATTCATCTTTTGGTAGCTTTTTACTAAGAAATAAAACCTGCAAAAGGCAAAAAGAACAAAGGAAAGTGAAATAAGAGACTTTGATAAACACAATAGGCATAATTACACCCTGAAAAAAAGAGTCACTATATCATGGTTATCTATGTGTGAAAATACCCTACGGGACTATAATAAGAGAATACCAGCTACATAATTTCTCCTACCCACTGCCTTCGATAAAATATTAAAATCACAACATAAGATATGATGTCATTCAAAACACTAACTTGAAATACTTTAAAATTTTATTCCTTTCTGTAAAAGCTTATCTTAGAAATATTTCTATTTCAGCTCTAAAATAAACATTATTAGCATGTGATCACATTTCTATTTGACAGTTTCCTGTTTCAGAAATCCTACTATTGGCCAAAAAAAAAGACCACCTTTTTGAAGGTGATATTCCAACCCAAATGAATCTCTGAAGCAATGAACACGGTACCTCTGGCTGCTGCAGCTGCTGGTTACCTGGCCACGTGTGTCGTACCCAACGACAAAGCCTCTCTGCTTGAAGTCTGAGAAACATCTCTCCAGGTATTTATACATCCCCTGAAGCAGAAAAAGACCAAAGATTAGCTCCTGATGAATGCCTGACTTGTCTAGACTAAAAATCTATTATTTTTACATGTAGTGTGTAGCTTACTGGCTCCTGGGGAAGCGGCTTCTGCCTTTTCGCCCATGTTTACCAATGTGGGAACAATGCTGTTCAAATCTCAAATGTGAGATGACAAACATCTATTTCCTGGCATTTCAGACACATTTAATACCACAGAAATATTAATTAAGTAACTGTTAAATCTAATACAATACATAAAACATTAGGGGAAAAAAGATGAGACATGAGAGTCAGTATGCTAAAAAAATGGTTAGAAGAGCCAAAAGAAATTATTTCTTGCCTTAAGGCTCTAGAGAACAGACTGTTGACCATTTTAGATCTTGGTAAATCATAAGGTTGAAGCTAACCAAGAGATTTGACCTATTTATGACACAAACATTTTTAATCAGCAACATACACCCTCATTAGAACATTTCTTAAGATGGCTGATCCCATTCGTAATTCCTTAGTTTTAAAATCTCACAGAAAGAAAAATCTCATAAACTAGGAAAACTTGCAGTTGAAGGGTGAGAAAAAACATTAAACGAAGCATTTAACATTGAAAACATCACAATGATAAGCTAAAACTATCTTACGAGTGATTTGCTAATTTAATAAATGTTTTCATTTCTAAAAATAATGCTTCATATTGTTACAATCCTTCAAAACTACTTTGACAAATGTTGCCACGTTTAATCCTTACAATAATCCTGAAAAGAAAGAAATGCAGATACCGTTTCTATTTTTGTCTCTTTCAACATCTCTTCAAAAAAAAACAGAAGACAGAATAAGATTGAAGCTCCATTTAATGACTTGTCCAAGGCCATTCATTCAGGTAAAACTAAGTTATACTGATTATTGAAGACCTACTATACAGCAGGCACACTAAATAACTATGTGGCAGCACCAAATGAAGCCTCAGCGACTTCTGGACCCTTCTTCCATAGCTCTCTCAAGTATAATTATTCTTCCCAACCTACTCCCTATCATTGATTGTACGTGTGCGCACACGTGCATGCATGTATGTTCACACACACAACACTTAACATAGCCCAAATTGGCCAGTTTCACCAACTTATTTATTTCTAATTGATGATACTATCCTAAAACCTCATATTATCCTCTGGTATGAAAATCCATCTTATCCCCCTATCTCTAGACTCTGAAAAGGGCCAGAGTTTAAGAATCAGATTCTATCCAGCTTTTCTACTTCACACAATGCAATCTCAATTCCTGTAAAAATGTGCACTTCTATAGAAATTGATTTTCGAACACCTCTCCACCCCTTTTTGTAAAGCCAAGGAATCCTCATTTAAAATGAAAGCTTCTGAGGAAACCCAGTATATAGGAAAAACTGAAGTGAAGCATCTCTGGATGAGGAACAGAAAGGGGACGGGGATGGGGAAGGTGGCATATACCCCACCCATTCAGTCATCCTGTCATCCTTTCTCCTCTATCCCTGTATTAGTGCTTGGCTTTAGAGAATTCCCTCAGAACAAGGCTAAAGATGATTTACTGTTTGGCAGTATCAATTAGAGTTAAGTCTATGGAACATATCTCTAGTCTAGAACTATTTTTAGTATATGCTCAATGCATTTTGGCCTTCAAGGAAAGTGCAGTTTCTTGAAGCAGTGAGGATGATTCACTGGAAAGAGAAGTAATTTATTTCTAGAGTAAGTTGTATAAAACTGAAGAGAAATAAAGCAAATTGTATCATATTACGCATTATCTTAACTCTCAAATGGAAACGGAAAACTATGTTAAAGGGAAATATTTTCAACTAAATTTTCCAAATACTCTGATTAACCTTTACCAATGGCCATATGCCAAAATGGGTAATCATCATCTTTCTATCTAAATTTGTTTCTTTGTATTAACTGGAAATGTCAATATCCATTTCCTGGTTTCAAATGCAAAGTAACATTGTCATAAAGTTGACAATGGCAACCAAAATAACTCAATCAGAATCCGTGACCTTGAAGATACATAAACGACTTCTAATATAAATCTGGGGCAAGGCCAAACATCAGAATTTATTCTACATTTTTTACATACAAGAGAATACGTACCTGGATATTAAGGTTTTTTGTTTTTTAAGAAAGGTACTACCTAATTTATAAAGCAAAAAAAATAGAGTGATAAAAACTGCACACATAATGCTTTATAAAACTTACCTGTGTTGACTGTATTACTGTAAGGTCATTAATATAGCAAAATCCTGCCCCCATTGCAGAACGAAGGCCTGCAGTCCCGAAAGTCATTCGGCAACAAAGACGATCTCGCAGCTCCTTGTTCATCCCATTCCGTATCAGATTTTCAATTTGCTCTTTTGTCTTGGGATTCTATAAGAAAGAAGTATTAAAACTTAATCAGGATCATAAGCAGAGTCCAAATAGGAAGTCCTCTTGAGGAGCCAATAAGTACTATGCATCACACAAGGTTCTACATTCACTATAAATTCCATGGTGCTACTTAGTAATATCAGTATGTCTATAAAACAATACTTGCCACTTACTGAACCCCCAGAAGGGCCAGGCCCTATTGAGGATGGTTTACATTATCTCTAGTTGTCGTAGTATTTTTTGTAACACAGTCAAGAATTTTTTTTAACAAATTGATAAGAGCTTCGGATCCAAAATAAACCTCTTAGTCAAAACCAACATCAATTAAATTAGAGTCTATATTAAGTTTTAAAAGAAATATAGAAGCTACCGGATGAATGCCATCAAAACATGCCTACCAACTACCTACCTAAACCTCTGTAATTCAAAATGACCAGATAAGCCTTATTGCTCTTTAAAGTCACATTCAATTTATCTATAGTAAAAGTTGACCCTAAAAATGTCTAACGTGTTAAATGTGGACTTAGTTAAGAATGAGAATGAAAATTCAGTCCAAACACGGCACATGAGGCAAGACATACAAACAACAATATTTTAGGATTCTGGATTTCATTAGCACATTCTTCATTTTCATAAATTTCAAGGATGTCTATCACTGAAAATAGTGCTTCACAAAAAAGTAGCAAGTTTCAAACAGAAATGCAATCATAATAAGCATACAACTTAAATGTAATTTTCCAGCATTTTTTTTAGGAGAAAGAGTAAAATATTAAGATAATAAGGTGAACCATACTTCTTTCAGGTTAGTATGGATTTAGTCCATAATATCTGCTTAGATCTTCGACATCTATAGCCTACACGTACAATAATAAATATTCAGAATAATAAGCCAAGGCACCTGAAAGGTGCTAAATATTAGAGTAAGTTTGTACTTGTAAAGAAATAAGAACATACTAACATATAATTTAAACAAAAAGGTTTTCTGGTTATAGTAGAAATTACATTAACCAGAATGCATGCTACAAATTAATGGGAAGCCATGGAAATTCTGATTAATTGAAACTGCAACCTGTTTAAAATGGATGGATGTTATCTAGACTCAAGGAGTCTCCATTTTACAAATGGCATACACTAACAAATACACAGTCTACATAAAAATATGAATAGCTATTAAGAGAAAAATCTAAATAAGACCATCTAGGCTACCATCATATTATTTCAATGTCTAAGATACTACCAGATTTGATACAGAGGTCAAAGAGACTTGGAGAGGGTTAACATTTACAAATGGGCATAAGAACGGCGAAAACTAAAAAGATTGAGGCACTTCAGTACCTAGAGGGTACACAGCATTGTCATATACTGTTAGTGGCACTGAAATTGGGATGGTCTTTTTAGAATGATTTTGCAGCAACTATCAAAATTTAAACTCACACGCCTTTTGGCCCGTACATCTCTCTGTCCACAGCAATACTTTCACATGAACAAAGAGATTTATTCATACAAGAACAGTCATTGCAGCATCTTACTGGTAGTATTATTACCATTGTATTGATGAAGAAATTAAGATTTAGAGAGGGAGTCTAGTAACACTGAGCTAATACTGGAGTCTAGACAGGATTTGAATCCAGGTTGGTCTGGCTCTAAAGTCTACACCTTCTCACTACAAACAAAAGCATTATGTAAGGCAGGTTAATAAGGTTTCTAAGAAAAACTAACTTCACCTACACAGCAAAAACAATTCCTTTTGTATATAAATATAAAGATGATTCACCAGACACGAATGCTATTGGTTTACTGAGTATACTTCCTAATGTTTAACTGCACAGCTATTAGAGTAGTGCCTAAAAATTCCATTTGCTGTTATAAACATTACATCCAGTACTAACCTAATTCCTGGCTCTGAAAGAGCCTGTATATTAGAGAAAACTAAAAATGGATAAAGAATCATGATGCATCAGACATAAGTAGATATCTACGGTAAGAAGAGCTAAGCGATTATGGTGACAAGCATTTGAAATCTACTTTAAACTCAGATTTCTCCACTATTTCATAGCTAGACATTAAACTAGATGTTGATGTTACAAACTTTAAAAATATAACCAAAAAGCTACCTCTGTAGCTGTGATTATCACATAGTTTCCACTCAGATGATGAAATTACGTTTGTGTTTTGTTGTTAAAAATCTTCAAATACGGGGCTGGCCGCGTGGCCAAGTGGTTAAGTTCGCATGCTCTGCTTTGGCAGCCCAGGGTTTCGCTGGTTTGGATCCTGGGTGCAGACATGGCACTGCTCATCAAGCCACACTGAGGCAGTATCCCACATAGCACAATAGAAGGAACTACAACTAGAATACACAACTATGTACTGGGGGGCTTTGGGGAGAAGAAGAAGAAGAAGAAAAAAAAAAGAAGACTGGCAACAGATGTTAGCTCAGGTGCCAATCTTAAAAAAAAAAATCTTCATATAACTATGATTTTTATAAACTATAATATATGAAGGTTCTAAAGAGCTACAAATTATTATTATTATTATTATTTTGAGGACGATTAGCTCTGAGCTAACATCTGCCACCAATCCTTCTCTTCTTGCTGAGAAAGATTGGCCCTGAGCTAACATCCATGTCCATCTTCCTCTACTCTATATGTGGGACGCCTGCCACAGCATGGCTTGACAAGCAGTGTGTAGGTCTGTGACTGGGATTCGAATGGGTGAACCTGGGCCGCCAAAGTGGAGCACGTGAACTTAACCACTACACTACTGGGCCAGCCCTACAAACTATTTTTTAAATACTTCTTCCACATAGAACTCAGATATATTAAATGAAAATGAAAGTAGAAGAGTATATAAAGTGTTTTAATTTGCATAAAAGAGGTATGTGTATACTTATCATTCCAGAAATACTCCAAGCAAATAGAAGAGACTAAAAATAGGGATTACCTCTGATGGGGAAATCAGGGGCCAGGTCTGAGGTAGAAAAGTGACTTCTTTTTATTGTACAGCCTTGGTACTGTTTGGATATTTTATGTATGTATTACTTGTTTTATGGTGAACACTGGTTAGGTATCCATGATGGCCGAGAAAAACCACTAGCTGTGCGTCTACATGAATAGTTTTTATCTCACAAAGTGCTCTCTTTCTCCCCACCCACAGAAAGCTATTAATAAGATCTGACTCTATAAAACATACATTTGAGCTTTCTCAAATACAAAATATTGTTTGCTTTCTAAATGTGCTCTCTTATTTACGCTTCATTCATAACTTGAGGGTAGAAGAAGCCTAATCAGAAAAAAAAAAAAAATTGTTCAACTGATGCCAATTGTAAAAAAGCAACTCTAAAATCACAATGTAAGTCAGTACGAAAATTATCTGATTTACATACTTTTTGGAAATATACTTACTGTTCTACTATATAAAATGAAAATTAACTACTGAGAAAGTAAATGCATTCAATCTGAACTAAATTTGCTCTGACTAGCATATTTTAGAATCCTAATCATTTTAGTACTCCAAAAAAGTAATCCTGCAGAAAGTTCAAAGAGATTTTAGTGACTACTAGCATTTTCTAGCCTTCATCAGGGATAAAGCTGATTGTTTAGTATGAAATCAGTAAGCTAAAGAATACAGAATTAAAGCCATGCATTATTTTCAAATTTTACCTGTATACTAAAAATTTTCCTTTAGGTTCTAATCCTATGGATTGCTGCAACTTTATACAGCTGAAATGAAGAAAAGAAAGTGTCTTCTTACATAATACTGCGTGGAGTTTTATTTTTTCCATACTGTAGGTCCATAGGCCCAAATTCAAAGAAAACATGAAAGAATTGATTTACAAAAAGAAAAAAAAACCCCAACACTTTAAATATACAGAAGAGCCCCTTCTAATAAACTTAACTTAAAAACTTTCATAGATGTGAAGAAAGCTACACGCCAGATCCAAAGCAGCCAACTGTGCCTGACATCAAATGAAAGTATTAGCATTCACTTATGAAGGATCATTTTGGATTCGTCCAAGTTTTTCTGAACCTATTCTGTTCATAATTCGGGGGCTTCTGTATTATTTATGTGTAATAAATATAAATGTGTATAAAAGTAGTAGAAAAAGTAATTAATCATTACATAAAACAAATCAAGTTTGTCAATGAGGAATTCATTTGTAAATTTTGTCCTACTACTTTCATGAATCTAATATTTGTATAATTCTTATACAACTTGAATCTATTCTATTAACATTCTAGTACTAAACCTAACTTAAAACAATCTAAACTATGAATTGCATTGTTTAAAAGATTTGAACAGATCTAAAAGAACATAATATATATTAACAACCCCAAATCCTAATATTGTTATACATCTAAAAAGGAGGCAAACATACAAAATTGACTTTTCAGTAACTCAAATATATCCAAAATTGCAAAACTGTAAATGACATTTTAAAATATTACTGATGGTAACTGGTGTCTATATAACAAATTCCAGTTTTATATAACTACAGAGAAAAAAAATTTAAGTTTATTTCTAAACAGAAGTTAAAATAGGAAACTGCAGTCTGAAAATCTGAAGGCTGAATGCAACTGACATTTACTTCTGAGGGTCAGCCAGCTTGAGCAGCCAAGTCTTGAGTCCTGAAGCAGAACATGTTTTCCAAACCAGATACTTTCTCATTGAGTCCAAAATACACTGTTGCTAAACCAATATTTTTTTCCCATTTAAAGGAGCTTTGTGTAATTCTAAATTTAATATCTCCTTCTTTAAAAAATTAGCATAAATAATAGAATAAAAGAAACTAGCATAAATTAAATTGGCTTAGATAAAAAACTTGAATGACTATACTTGTCATATAAAATGAGATTTGCTTAATAATTGGCTTAATAATATTTGAATAATCACCACTTAATGAATATAAAAATCATACCCAGGAAAACAGAAAATAAGCTTTCAAATATAATATACTGTTGTCATTTAAGTATAATACTGCATATGCCAAGATTAGTGTGAAAGCTAAAAATGTTAATTATTTTATTTCAAAATTTAAGATTATGTAGACATAGTCTTTTAACTTACGGACTTTTTTCTAACAGAGCACATACACTGAGTTGAATTTTACTGTTCAGTAATATAATATACTACATGCTTGTCTCAATATTAAGTTTTAAATAAAAAATATTTCCCATATAAGGTAGTCAAACTAAAACATTTCAAATGTTTGTTTTTCTATAGATATGCTGACACATTGTACTTTTTTTGACAAATGAAGGACCCAATTGTTGGTCAACTAGCTCCACAGTGACTGCAGCATAATGGAAAGACCACTAACCTATGAATTTAGAAGGCTTGGCCCTGATCTTGAGTCTGCAATTGCTTAGCCAGATAATCCCAAACAAGTTACTTGACCTCCTCCTGGACTTTAGATTCTAATTAGAGTGTGAAGACTTTTGAGGTTATCTTTTCAAGCTTTACAGGTTTTATCAGTAACAGATCATGTGAGCAACTAAATATACTAAATGAAAGGACTCCAGTTAGTAGAAACTATTGCTACCTTTATGACTTCGAACAGGTAATTTCACTCTAGTATTCTCACCTGCAAAAAAATAGGAATAATGTTCTACTCTTCCTCCTGGGCACACAGCTAGAATCTATTTTCCAGCATCCCTTAGAGCTAGATGAGATCACATGACAGACTTCTGGTCAATGGATCTGAGTAGAAAAGATGTGTGCCATTTCCAGGCCTGGTCCATTAACCCCTTTTCTGCCCCCATAATCCTCTCTTTGCCCATCCAGCCAGGGACTTAGACGAGTATGTAGCAACAAGATAGAATAAGAGATTGCATGGAGCAAAATTCCCCCTCTGCCTCCCCCCTCACAGATCAGCATTGGACTGTAATGTAAGCAATAGACTTTCATTTGTGGGCCACTGAAATTTTGCAGTATTTGTTACCACAGTTAATCTGCACTGTTTAATACAGTTAGTATTCAGAGAGGATACTCACATACACCTCAAAACTTCTCATAATGTGGTAGGTTGCATGAAATTGCTTCACTCTCCACGGTTGTATTTTCAGGGCTTATGAAGTATCCTGGTTGGGCTTACTCTTTCCACAATGTTGTCAGTTTCTTTACAGACTAACACTTAGAGGACTAGAGCTCTTTACCCAGTCTTTTCTATTAAATAAACTCTGAGCCTTTGGACAGGTCATTTCTCTCTGAGGCTTATCAGTACAATCTGAATTTAATCTGAAAAGATCCCATTCTAGTTTCTAGTTTCTTTAAATGGATTAAAAAAAGAAAAGAAAAGATCCCTTCAAACTCTAACATTTTGATTGTTAGACCCAAGACTCACTTTGGAATCTAGTCAAGAGCTCAACACCCTCATCACTTTCTATTTAATTTTTTCTCCAATGAACCTCATACTTGGAATTGTTTTTACCCAATAAAATACATCAATTTGCTTTCAAAAACTTTTCAAAAATCAAGGATAATTGCCAATTGCTAAAAACTGACTGTATCTTGACTGCTACCACATACACACTCCTAATTCCAATCAAAAGCAAAAAAACCACTATTTTTATTGGATTATAAACAGACACATATTTCTAAGTTTCACAAGGTATTTTAAAAAGCTGACAGTAACTCAGTAATCTGAGGACCCCAGATGTGGAACAGCACACAATTGCTAGTTGTCTCCTAATATTTCTCTCTCCTTTAGTCATAGAGTTTTAGTCGGGTACATTCATGGCAGCCCAGCTAGGGGCTATATCTCAGTCTACCTTACAGCTAGGTGAGACCATGTAACTAAGTTCTCGCCAATGGCATGAAAACAGAAATGATATGTTCCACTTTCAGATCTTGCCCTGAAAAGGATTAAGCGTACACTCTCCTGAGTCATCTCTCCTCTCCTGGCTGAGTGATGTGATAGTGGAGCAGCCATCTTGGATCAATAGTGCAAGTCACATATTGAGGATAGCATGGCCACCCCACCAGCCCTGGACTGCTACTGACTTCTGAATGTTATGAGAGAAATTATCTTCTCTCTGCTTTAAGCCACTATATTTTATAGTCTTTGCCTCAGTAGCTCAGAGTGTACCCTAACTAATACAGTAGATAAAGTCTGTGCCCCACTGTGAAATAAGGCCGGGCCCTTCTGACTCCCAATCTAATGCTTTTTCTACAGACTGAATTCCATCCCCTATCATTCCTCCTTCTCCTGCCTATCCAAGCATTCTTCTTGCCATTCATAGATTACACCAACATTCATCAAAGTCCGTATTTTGCAAACATTTTGAGAGAAATAACTATATATTCTTGGTATTCTATATTTTTCCTATATTCCCCAAGTGCAATGCCACTCAAAAACAAGTATTCGAAAAAAGTTAACAGACAACAGTGGGAATTCCCTTAAAAACAGTAGTCAATTACTCCCATAATGGGAGTACCTTCAGTTGATAGCAGAGCCTATTTTTTAAACACTTTGCCTCCTTCACAGTACCTAACCCATACCTTGTACACAGAAGATGCTTAGCATATATTCAATGATTACGCATCAGTAACAGTGACAAAATAGCCATATTCTTTCAGGAAAAGCAAACATTAGAGAAAGAAAATATTAGCATACATTTAAGTTATGCAATCAAACATAAGAACTCCCAATTGAAATGAATTTCCTATTTAAGTGGAGATATATATATATATATATATTTTTTTTTTTTTTTTAAGATTGGCACCTGAGCTAACAACTGTTGCCAATCTTTTTTTTTTTTTCCTGCTTTATCTCCCCAAACCCCCCCGTACACAGTTGTATACCTTAGCTGCAGGTCCTTCTAGTTGTGGGATGTGGGATGCCGCCTCAATGTGGCCTGACAAGCGGTGCCATGTCCGTGCCCAGGATCTGAACCCTGGGCCACCGCAGCGGAGCGTGGGAACTTAATCACTCAGCCACGGAGCCGGCCCCTAAGTGGATATATTTTCTAAGATAAAGGCCTATGGACACATAATTTCATGCGTTTCTTTCAGGCTAAAGTAAGTCACAAATATACACTTCATGCAAACCTCAAAAATATTACTTTAAATATTACTATATCTTCAATACTGAGAACAGAGCCTGGGACTCAGTAGGCTCTCAACAAATGTTTGTTGAATTAATTAAAAATATCTATTTATTAAGCACATACTATGTGCTAGGCACAAAAGACACTGTCTCTGCTCTCACAATTTTAATTTTTTGAGAAATCTCCACACTCTTTTCCATAGCGGCTGCACTAGTTTGCATTCCCACCAGCAGTGTATGAGGGTTCCTTTTTCTCCACAACCTCTCCAGCATTTGTCACTTTTTGTTTTGGTTATTTTTGCCATTCTAACGGGTAAGGTAACATCTTAGTGTAGTTTTGATTTGCATTTCCCTGATGATTAGTGATGATGAGCATCTTTTCATGTGTCTATTGGCCATCCGTATATCTTCTTTGGAAAAATGTCTGTTCATGTCCCCTGCCCATTTTTTGATAGGGTTGTTTGATTTTTTTGTTGTTGAGTTGTGTGAGTTCTTTATATAGTATAGAGCTTAACCCTTTGTCAGATATAAGACTTGTAAATATTTTTTCCCAACTGGTGGGTTGCCTTTGCCCAATTTTTAATCTTCTATCTTCTTGGACTTGGCAAGCACAGTTATTTTAAAGCCTGCGTTTGATAACTGCAGTATAAGGAGCCCCTGCAGGTCAGTTTCATCATCTGTTGCTTCTTCAGGGTCTTGTTCATGTTGACTTGTTTCCTTGTGTGTCTGGTTATCTTTGACTCTGTACTGAATATTATATTTGAAACACTGTTAGTAGACATAAAAATTTGAAACCTGGGATGAGGGTACCTCCCTCCAGGGAAGACTGTTTTTGCTCTTCCTAGGCACCTGAAGACACCAGTAATCCAGGTTCACTTTAACCCTTTTCAGGCTCCAAATGACTCAGAGCTGTGTGAGGCATGTTTACTTAAGAGTTCATCAGTAGTCACAGGGCAGCCCTTTGGTGTCCCAAGCCAAAGTGGAAGTGTTTTCAGGGTCCCCACCTGTGGCAGGCCCTAAATTCCAATTTTTGTTCCTCTATCCCAGCACAGCTAATAAAAAGACTGCTAAACCACTTGGCTGCCTATCCTGGACCAACAAATGCACTCAGGGCAAAAGTGGCCCTAAATGCTAACCTCAGCTATCTGAATTCCTGTCTTCAGGATTGTGGCCTGGAATTTCTATCTCCTTTCAGCTCTTGAACTAGAAATTCTTGACTAACTTGTTGAGCCTTCAACGCCTTCAAACAGGTTTTTAAATCTATATTTTGTCTATCTTTTCTAGCTGTTAGAGGAAAATTGTCCACATTACCTTATCTGTCATTAGGAGAACTCGAAGTCGGTCTACTATCCAATACTGCACTACATAGTACAGTTGTATATACACTTAACTTACACATATCCAACTGTATGTACTTAGCTCTACCTTCCACAGCAGTACTAAAAATTGTATTTTGTGAATGTGCTCCATTATAAATGGTGAATTACTATGCACATTATATACTATATATCACTGTATTAGGTTAGATACTTCAAATCATGCATCCTGTAGTTCATGGGCAATTTAAGGGTTTCCAAGGGTAATTTTTTACTTTATGAGCTTTTCATTATTTATCGTCATTAGAATCTAACTCCCAAGTAAAACAAGACTTCCCTATACCAGGGACAGATACTGAAGTTACCTATTAGAGATAGTACAGACATATTTTTATTCTGAGTGGGAGCTTAAACAAGATGATATCTAGGTCCCTGTCAACTGAGATTCCATAATTCTATACTTAATTTAATTTGTACTAGACAAAGATTCATGGCCTGATGTTTAATATGTATTTTAGAAGGGTAAAAATACTACCAATCAGGAGAACCTTGCCCATCAGCCTGAAAACTACCAACAAAGGAAACAATAGTATGTTTTTTTCTTTTTTGATAAGGCCCAATTTTCATATTCTTCTGAAATCATGCTACAATTATGGTTTGACTGCATTTCTCAGAAATTAAATATCTCCATCTCATGTATTTGTCATCTTTACATATTCTACAGAAATAATCCAAAAAGGAAAAACAACTATATGCAAAATGATGCTCTCAGCATTATTTAAAACAGTTTTAAAAAATCAGAAACATTTTATTGTATCTACATGAGACGACAGATGTTAACCAAATCTATTGCCGTAATCATTTCACAATACATGTAAATCAAACCATCACCTTAAACTTATATGTTAACGTCAATTATTTCTCAATAAAACTGAAAAAAATCAAAAACACAATCAAAACTGGAAATGGTTAAGTATGATATATCTACCAAGTACCATGTTGTCAAGAAAATTGTAATTATGTTCTACAGGATAAAAATTACATAAACAAATCCAAAAGACAAACTGAGAATAAATATTTGTAATAAATTAACCAAAGACTTATCTCTTTAACATTAAATAAAAAAGAGAAAAGACCAATGACTCAACAGAAAAATGGGCAAAAGATATGAAGACAGTTCATAAAAAAGAAAACGCAGATGTCCTTTAAATATATGAAAATATATTCAGCCTCATTTATAAGAAAAATGGAAATTAAAACTAAAATAAAATATAGTTTTCATCTTTCACACTGGCAAAGAAAGATATTTGATACTACACTGTGAAGTTAAGAATTTGGGAAAGCAGGCACTTTCATACATTGCTGATAGAAGAATAAATTGATACATCCTCTCTGGAGGGCAATTTGGGAATAGCTATCAAAAAATTTAAAGGTACATACCTGATTCAAAAATTGAAAAAGAAGAAACAAAACACATAATTTGCAGATGAAATTATTGAGTACATAAAAAAATCCAAAAGAGTAAATACTTTTTAGAATTAATTAGAATATAGTAGGATTGCTGGATATAAGGTTAATATACAAAAGCCAAGTGTGTTTCTCTATATCAGCAAAAAGAAAAAGAAATAATTTTAAATGGCATAAAGAATATCATGTACTATCTCCTGTACGGCCAAGTAAACGCCAACCATACCTGACATTCCCACAGATAACAACTATAAACTCTAGACAAAACACACAGAAAAAGAAATACAACCAAAATCCACAAAGACCTGAAGGTACTAGAGAATGAATAAATGCAGGCTTGATTCTAAAAGGGGGTTAACACTTGGGAGAAGGGGCCATCATGGGGTGAGTTTCCCATTTTTATGGCTTTTAATTTAAGGGCAGGTAGTAGGAAAAGCCATGCACTAAAACACCAACAAAAATCCCATGGTCCTTGGCCTGCTGAAGAACCAGAGCACAGACCTCAGGGCAATCATAGCCACCGGAGACTTTGTCCAGAAAGGAGAGAGTTAGAGAGGGAGAACCCCACATTCTGTGTGTAAACTCGGCCCAAATCTCTGGCTAACTCCTGTTCTATGTATGTGTGGGACACATTCCAGCTACGGATAAAAGAACATATTGAGATTTGAGCAGCCTCCCAAGAAACAGAGTTTGCAGTCTGAATTCAAGCAAGTTAATTACCTGCTAGAACAAACAAAAAAGTCAAATTCTCCTGAGGAATAACAGATTCCAGGGTCTCCACAATATAACATTCACAGTGTCCATAATGCAATCCATAATTACCAAATGAAGAACCAGAAAAATGTGACCCATTTTCAAGAGTGAAGATAATACAGTGGTGACCAACTCCAAGATATTCAGATGTTAGAATTAGCAGACAAGGATTTTAATGCAACTATTATCAGTGACTTAAAGGAAAATATGCTTTCAATGGAGGAAAAGATGAGACATCTCAGAAAAGAAACAGAAACCATAAAAAAGATCCAAGTGGAAATTTGAGAACTGAAAAATACAATACCTGAGATTAAAAAGTCACTGAACGGTCTTAATAGCAGAATGGAGATGAAAGAGGAAAGGGTTCATGAACCAGAAGACAGATAATAGAAATGATCCAATCTGAACTACAGAGAGAAAAAGATTAAAAAACAAATTTAATA
This sequence comes from Equus asinus, assembly GCF_041296235.1. NCBI lineage: Eukaryota > Metazoa > Chordata > Mammalia > Perissodactyla > Equidae > Equus > Equus asinus. Next base: position 83,704,127 of record NC_091809.1, on the reverse strand, counting down.
GAGCCTTAGAGACCTGTAAGACAGTACCAAGAGATCTAACATATGTGTAAAGAAAACTAATAATTCATTGAGAGTGGACATGTATTACAATAAACGCTAAAGGAAATTCTTCAGGTTGAAGGGAAGTAATAGCATTTGGAAATTTGAAATTTTGGTAAAGAAAGAAGAGAAGTGAATATGGTAGATATCTGGATAAACATAAAAAGACTTTTTTCTTTAAAATGCATACGAGTGATTAAAGCAAAAATTATAACATTGTATTATAGAAGTGATACAAATGATAAAGGATGGAGGTGGTAGTGATGATAAAAATGGGCCAACACTGTTGCAAGAATTCACAAGATGTGGTACAATATTAACTCTAAACAGATTATGAAGTTAATTTTCCAAAACTGAAACAAAATCCAAAAAGTCCTATATCTATTAATGAAATTTTATTTGTTCTCAAAAAGCTTTTCATGAAGAAAACTTCAGGTCCACATTGTTTGGGTGGCAAATTCAATCAAATATTTAAAGAAGAAATAATATCAATCATACAAAAACTCTTTCAGAAAATAAAGCAGGGAACACTTCAACTCATTATAAGGCCAGCATAATCCTACTACAAAAATCTAACAGATTTATTAAAAATCCTTAACAAAATATATAAAAAGAATAACACATCACGACCAAGTCGTATTTATCTGAGGAATATAAGTTGGATCAACCTTCAAAAATCAACATAACCCATCATATCACAATGTAAAATTTTTTAAAATGCTAAGGTACATCCAGACAATGGAATATTATTTAACACCTTTTAAAAGGAAATGAGCTATCAAGCCATGAAAAGATACGGAAGAACCTTAAGTGCACGTTACTAAGTGAAAGAAACCAACCTGAAAAGGCTACATACTGTGTGATTCCAACTATATGACATTCTGGACAAGACGAAACTGTGGAGACTGAAAAGATCAGTGGTTGCCAGGGTGGAAGAGGAGAGAAGGATGAATAGGAGGAGCACAGAGGATTTTTAGGTCAGTGAAACTATTTTTCATGAGAATATAATGGTGGATACATGTCATTATACGCTTGTCCAAACCCAGAGGATGTACAACACTAAGAGTAAACCATAATGGAAACTATGGACTTTGGGTGATTAATGTGTATCAGTGAAGGTTCAGTACCAGTACCACTCTGGTGGGGAATGTTGATAATGGGGAAGGCTATGCATGAATGGGGGTAGGGAGGACACAGGAAATCTCTGTATCTTCCCCTCTATTGTGCTGTGAACCTAGAAATGCTCTAAAGAAATAAAGTCTTAATTAAAACTAAAACAAAAACATGATCATCTCAGCAGATGCAGAAAAAGCACTTGACAAAAATTCAACACCCAATAATTTCAAAATTTCTCACTAAATTTTGAACAGTCATTCCTCTCCTATGTGTCTACCCAAGAGAAATGAAACATGTTTACACAATGATCTGTGCATGAATTTTAATGGCAGATTTATTCATAATAGTTGAAACTTGGTGTCCATCAACTGGTGAATGAATAAACCAATTGTTCTATATCCATACAATGGAATACTAGTCAGCAATAAAAAGAAATAAACTACCAATACAGAAAACAAAATGGATAAATCTCACAAGCATTATGTTAAGTAAAGGAAGCTAGACCCCAAAGTTCTACATACTGTATGATTTCTGTAAGGCAAACTGTCAGAATAATGAAGAACTATTACAAGTCAACGATAAAAGAACAACCCAATTAAAAAATGAGCAAAAGATTTAAATAGACATTTCATTAAAGAAAATAAATAGCTAATAAGCTGTAACAAGTATAGATTCATGCTACAACATGGATTAACCTTGAAATCACACTAAGTGAAAGAAGAAGGACACAAAAGGCCACATATTATATGGCTCCATTTATCCAAAAAGTCTAGAATAGGCAGGCAAATCCATAGAGACAGAAAGCAGATTAGTGGTGGTCAGGAGCTGTGGGTAGGGAGGAATGGGGAGTGACTACTAATGGGTATGGGGATTCTTTTCGGGGTGATTAAAGTGTTTTGGATAGTGGTGATGATTGCACAACATTTCAATATACTAAAATCCAGTGAACTATACACTTTAAAATGGTGAATTTTATAATTTTACCTTATGTGAATTATATCTCAATTAAAAACAACAACTACTACAGGACATAAATTAAATCAGTGGCTGCCAAGGGCTGGAATGATGCAATTCACTACAAAAGGGCATGAGGGAATTTTCTGCAGTGATAGAAATGCTCTATTATATCTCGAGTGTGGTGTTGGTTATGTAACTGTTTACTTACACTTGTCAAAACTCATTAAACTGAACACTTAAAAGAATGAAACTTACTGTCAATTATGTAAATGTAAATTATACCTCAACAAGTCTGACTTTAAAAAAAAGTACATAAACAGAAAAGCTCTGTCTAAAACTGACATTGGAGGAAACATAGATAAATCCATTTGCACAGTGTTTTACCGTATAAAGTATGAATTAATGATAAACTATATTGGAGAGTTTTTTCATTTCCCTTTATAAAACATTTGGAAAATATAATTTAATGTTAAAAATACAATACTTGAAAGATGCTTGACTTCTCAGTTGCTTTATAAAGCAGTTTTAAAAAGACATGCAAATTACAAAAATAAATTCATGTTGGTATGAGTTGAATTGCAGTATAATACCAACTCTCTTATTTTTAAGTTTTTCTCTATAATTATGTAAAATTTCCTTGATATCTGGGAGACAGGATGTTTAAGTCATTTTTTCTGCATAAGCATGAATCTAATTTTAAAGAAACCATAAGTGGAACTTACTACCTTTGTAAAGTATGACATTTTTACTTAGAGAACACATTAGACTGTATTTGATATGTTATTTTGTTGCTGACTTTCATATTGTTAAGGAACTACAGCTTCTAAAAAATCTTATAGTGTACTATTTCGGGGTAAGTTAATAACACCCACATTTTCAAAAGTTATATACTAAAAATATACATACAAAATAAACGTAATATTTTGAATTTGATTTGAGTGTTTTCAGGCATTAAAATAGTTTTGACTAAGTGATTTTTTTTTTAAAGGAGCTGTTTAAATTTCAGGGTTATCTTTATTCGATTAAGCGAAAAACAAAACTATTTTTTAACCAAACAGGAAATTTAGACAAAACCCTAGCATTCCTAGATATGCCTTGGTTCCTTGGGGGAAAAGAAGAAGGACGGAGAATGGGATTAGGAACTGGATGTGGGAATTTAAACTGAATTTGTAATTTCTTTAAAAAGGAGATCTGATTCAAATTTAGCAAAATGTTATGACTTAACAAAATGGGAACTGTTTACCATTCTCTGTGTTTTTAAAGAGGGGAGAGAAATCAATTTGTTAATAAGTCTCATTTTGTTGACCAGGGCTGACCAATAAATCTCATTACCTCTTAATTTTCTTAGAAGGCTCTATGAGTATCCTAATGTAAAGCTTTGATATCCACATTACCAGAAGAGTCTCCAGGCTGCCCTCCACAACTCCAATCCTTCTCATCCTAACTACACACTGCAGCCAGACCAATCATCCAAGAACCAACAACAGAGTCCAATTCTGTCTACATCAGATATAAAGGTGAGGAAGGGTGGGATCAGATCCCAAAGGGCAGAGGAGTTCAAAACCTTTTGGGATTCAAATACTCTCTCTATTTCAGTGAGCCTGAGTTTGTGTATAGGTTAAAAAATGGGAATAACTGCGTCAAACAATCCTTGGGAGGATTAAAAGAGACTTTTTACATGAAAGCAGCTAGTACCAGGCCTGGCGTATGATCACTCAATAAACACCAGCTTTCTTTCATCTATTCTTAACTGCCAGAGCAGTCCAACACACAGGCTATTCTTCAAAAAATAAAACTCTTCATTAATTTCTTCAATGATCCATTGCTTGTTCAATAGCATATTGTTTAGTCTCCACATCTTTGACCCTTTCTCAGCTTTTTACTTGTAATTAATTTCTAGCTTTACAGCATTATGATCGGACAAGATGCTTGTTATTATTTCAATTTTTTAAACTTTATAGAGGCTTGCCTTGTTTCCCAACATATGGTCTACCCTTGAGAATGTTCTGTGCGCACTTCAGAAGAATGTGTATTCTGCTGTTTTGGGATGGAGTGTTCTATATATGTCTATTAAGTCCAACTGTTTTAGCTTTTCATTTATTTCCACTGTTTCTTTGTTGATTTTCTGTCTGGATGATCTGTCCAATGATGTGGAGACAAATGAAAACGATAACATGCCATACCAACTCATATGGGATACAGCAAAAGCTGTATTAGGAGGGAAATTCATCTCAATACAGGCACACCTTAACAAACAAGAAAACTCCCAAATAAGCAATCTCAAATTACACCTAACTGAATTAGAGAAAGAAGAACAAACAAAGCCCAAAGTCAGCAGAAAGAGAGAAATAATAAAAATCAGAGCAGAAATAAATGCTACTGAAACAAAAAAGGCAGTAGAAAGGATCAAAAAGAAGGTGCTGGATCTTTGAGAAGATAAATAAAATTGACAACCCCTTTGCCAGACATACAAAGAAAAAAAAGAGAGAAAGCTCAAATAAACAAAATCAGAAATGAAAGAGGAGAAATAACAACAGACTCCACAGAAATACAACAGATTATAGGAGAATACTATGAAAAACTATATGCCAACAAAATGGATAACCTAGAGGAAATGGATAAATTCTTAGACTCTTACAATCTCCCAAAGCTAAGTCAAGAAGAAGCAGACAGTGTGAACAGACCAATCACAAGGAAAGAGATTGAAACAGCAATCAAAAACATCCCAAAGAATAAAACCCCAGGATCAGATGGCTTTCCTGGGGAATTCTACCAAACTTTCAGAGAGGATTTAATACCTATACTTTTCGAGCTATTCCAAAAAACTAGGGAGGATGGAACACTTCCTAATACATTCTACAAGGCCAACATCACTCTGATACCAAAGCCTGACAAGGACAGCACGAAAAAGAACTACAGGCCAATATCGCTGATGAACATAGATGCAAAAATTCTCAACAAAATTTTGGCAACCCGAATTCAGCAATTCATCAAAAGGATCATACATCATGATCAGGTGGGATTCATACCAGGGACACAGGGATGGTTCAACATCCGCAAATCAATCAACGTGATACACCACATCAACAAACTGAGGAATAAAAACCACATGATCATCTCAATAGATGCAGAGAAAGCATCTGACAAGATCCAACAGCCATTTATGATAAAAACTCTGAACAAAATGGGGATAGAAGGAAATTACCTCAACACAATAAAGGCCATATATGACAAACCCACAGCCAACATTATTACTCAATGGGCAAAAACTGAGCGCCATCCCCCTAAGAACAGGAATGAGACAAGGATGCCCCCTATCACCACTCTTATTTAACACAGTACTGGAGGTTTTGGCCAGAGCAATTAGGCAAGAGAGAGGAATAAAAGGAATCCAAATAGGGAGGGAAGAAGTGAAACTCTCACTGTTTGCAGACGACATGATCTTATATATAGAAAACCGCAAAGAATCCATTGGAAAACTTTTAGAAATAATCAACAACTACAGCAAAGTTGCTGGGTATAAAATCAACTTACATAAATCAGTAGCACTTCTATACTCTAATAACGAACTAACAGAAAAAGAAATCAAGAACACAATACCATTCACAATCGCAACAAAAAGAATAAAATACCTTGGGGTGAATTTAACTACGAAAGTGAAATACCTATAAAACGAAAACTACAAGGCTTTCCTGAAAGAAATTGATGACGACATAAAGAGATGGAAAGACATTCCATGCACACGGATTGGAAGAATAAACCTAGTTAAAGTGTCCATACTACCTAAAGCAATCTACAGATCCAACGCAATCCCAATCAGAATCCCAATGACATTCTTTACAGAAATAGAACAAAGAATCCTAAAATTCATATGGGGCAATAAAAGACCCCGAATTGCTAAAGCAATCCTGAGAAAAAAGAACAAAGCTGGTGGCATCACAATCCCTAACTTCAAAACATACTACAAAGCTACAATAATCGAAACAGCATGGTACTGGTACAAAAACAGGTGCACAGATCAATGGAACAAAATTGAAAGCCCAGAAATAAAACCACACGTCTATGGACAGCTAATCTTTGACAAAGGAGCTATGCACACAGAATGGAGAAGAGAAAGTCTTTTCAACAAATGGTGCTGGGAAAACTGGAAAGCCACATGTAAAAGAATGAAAATTGACCATTCTTTTTCACCATTCACAAAATAAACTCAAAATGGATCAAAGACCTAAAGGTGAGACCTGAAACCATGAGGCTTCTAGAGGAAAACATAGGCAGTACACTCTACGACATCAGTATTAAAAGGATCTTTTCGGACACCATGTCTTCTCAGACAAGGGAAACAATAGAAAGAATAAACAAATGGGACTTCATCAGACTAAAGAGCTTCTTCAAGGTAAGGGAAAACAGTATTGAAACAAAAAGACAACCCACTAATTGGGAAAAAATATTTGCAAGTCATATATCCGAAAAAGGGTTAATTTCCATAACATATAAAGAACTCACACAACTCAACAACAAAAATCAAACCCGATCAAAAAATGGGCAGGAGACATGAACAGACATTTCTCCAAAGAAGATACACAGATGGCCAGTAGGCACATGAAAAGATGCTCATCATTACTGATCATCTGGGAAATGCAAATCAAAACTACACTAAGATATCACCTTACACCCATTAGAATGGAAAAAATAACCAAAACAAAAAGTAACAAGTGTTGGAGAGGTTGTGGAGAAAAAGGAACCCTCACACACTGCTGGTGGGAATGCAAACTGGTGCAGCCGCTATGGAAAACAGTATGGAGATTTTTCAAAAAATTAAAAATAGAAATACCATATGACCCAGCCATCCCACTACTGGGTATTTATCCAAAGAGCTTAAAGTCAGCAATTCCAAAAGTCCCATGTACCCCTATGTTCATTGCAGCATTATTTACAATAGCCAAAACATGGAAGCAACCTATGTGCCCATCAACTGATGATTGGTTAAAGAAGATATGGTATATATATACACAATGGAATACTACTCAGCCATAAAAATGAATAAAATCGTCCCATTCACAACAACATGGATGGACCTTGAGGGAATTATGTTAAGCGAAATAAGCCAGATAGAGAAGGACAATCTCTGTATGACTCCACTCATACGTGGAAGTTAAACATGTAGACAAAGAGAACAGATTAGTGGCTACCAGGGCAAAGGGGGGTGGGGGGTGGGCACAAAGGGTGAAGCGGTGTACCCACAACACGCCTGACAAACAATAATGTACAACTGAAATTTCAAAAGATTGTAAACTATCATAAACTCAATAAAAATTTTTTTTAAAAAAACCTCTTCATTGTTCTTGCATGCCTCCTGTTCAGTTTTATTTGCCTGATCAGTTTCTCCTTGCATTTTATTATTCTATTTCTCCCACCTTAAGTGTTCTGCCCCCATATCCATCATCTATTCCTATCCTACTTATCCTCCAAGACCCAGTTCAAGTTGTACTTCTTACATAAAGTCTCCCTGACTTTGAACTCCTGTTGTACTTAAAAACCAGTGTCAGACAGTTGACCACTTAATTGTTCTTCGATTATATTTTAAATTTTTTTAATTATTCATTACAAACTACATCAACACATAATCCTTGTTTCAAAAATACTAATGATACAGATAAAGCTACAGACTCCTTTGACTATTATCCTCATTCCCAGACTCTCCTTTGGGGGAGCCAGTACTGTTTTTGTGATGCATCCTTCCAGACTTTTACCTGTATCTACATACTTACAGAAATGTAGTTTTGCTTTATCTCTTTTTATTTTATTTATATGGTATCAAAATGTACATACTGCTGTATAACTTTCTTACTTCACTCCTCAATGCATTTAGATCTATGCTATTCTTTTCAACTGCTGCAGTGTTCCAGTTTATTTATCCTTTCCCCTATTGGCAAGCATTTAGGTTTTTTCTAAGTTTTACTTGCATAAATAAAGAAATATTTCAGAGAGAAAATGAAGCAGAAACCACAAAATAAAACCACTACTTACATTGAAGAGATTTCCTAACAGTAAGTTCTAGTTAGCTGAATGCCTAAACGCCTTTGTATCTGAGAAGCATAGTATTTTTCATTTCCATTATAATTTGCATACTCTTTCTGGCATTAATTATGACTGTTTTCATAGTTTTGTTTGTTAAGATGCACCGCTCATTAAATTATCTGGTGTAAAAGAGCCCTTGCAGGATTGGGATCTTTCTTTCTACCAGCATTAATCATGGTCTTCATTAGCTCTCAACACCAGAGGGCAGCAGCCTCAGTACTAATCAACAATAATGCAGAGAGCAACTGAATGATGAAAAAGCACTCCCTCCGTAAACTCTGCACTAAACTACTAATCAACCTTTTATTTGGGAAAAAATATTTCTAAAAAACAGGACATATGAAATAGGTAAAAACAATTAAAGAAGCAAATCATGCTCTCTCTCCACCAGGACAGATGAAAGAAATCTAATTTAGACCATCCAGGGAGGGACCATGAAAATCTGAGCTGGCGGAATAAAATATTTACATTCTTTGGTTACTTCAATGTATCTTACAAGTAAAACCTGGAAGAACCAAATGAAGATAAATTCCTTTTCATTAGGTTCTCCAGGATCTCTCTGATTTTTTAAATTGGAAGAAAGGAAGGGATGGGAAAAATAATTCTAGATCAAAGATATAGGCTTTCTAATGGCCTTGTAGAAAACTAAAAGGAACTAAACAACAGTCCTTTATGAAAGAAAAAATAGGGTAAAGAAGACCTCCAAAGAAAAAGCGGAAGTAGCCTGTCTACCCTATTTTGAAAATTTAAGGTGGGAAAAAAAGGAAGCACTTTCAAATACGGATCCCCTCTCTTATATACATTTTTTAAAAAATAAATTCATAGACTTTATTTTTTAAACCAGTTTTAGGTTTACGGAAAACTGAACAATAGTACAGGGAGTTCCAATAAACTGCCCTCTCGGAAGGAACATCTTGTATTAGTGTGTACATTTGTCATAACTGATCCAATATTGATACAGTATTATGAACTAAAGTCCATAGTTTATATTAGGGTTGACTCTTTGGGCTGTACACTTCTACGGGTTTTGACAAATACATAACGCCATATATCTGCCATTATAGGATCACACAGAACAGCTTCACTCCCCGAAAAATCCCTTGTACTCCATTACCTCCCACCTCTCCCATGAACCACTGATCTTTTTACTGTCTCTGTAGTTCCGCCTTTTTCAGAAGGACATACAGTTGGAATTATATGGTATGCAGCTCTTTCATAAGGGCTACTTTCACTAAGCAGTATGCATTTAAGGTTTCTTCATATTTTTGTGGCTTGATAGTTCATTTCATTTTGTGGCTTGATAGATCATTTTTTTTAAATCACCGAATAATATTCCATTGTATGAACATACCACAGTTTATCCATTCACCTATTGAAAGACATCTTGATTGCTTCCAGTTTCAAGATGAAAGACTCAAGTACTTGTCTCCTCTTCCTCCTGACAATTTATTAAAATGACAACAAAGGGATAAAAAGACTAAACTTATGCAAAAAGAACTGGGGAAGGGATCAGCAGGTACTGAGGAGTGGATGAGATTTCAACAAATTTCTGAAAGACAGAAAGTAGCATGAAACAAAGCACAATAAGCCAAAACCCAAATTGTGCTGATAACATCTACATTTTGTTCCAGCAATCCCACTTCTGGGTATTTAGCCAAAACAACTGAAAGCAAGGTTTGGAAGAGATATTTGCACACCCATGTTCATAGCAGCAGTATTCCAAACAGCCAAGAAGTGGATGCAATCCAAATGTCCATTGATGGATGAAGGGATAAACAAAACGTGGTATATACATTATTATTCAGACTTACAGAAGAAAATCCTGTCACATGATACAACACATTGAACTTTGAGGACATTATGCTAAGTGAAATAAGCCAGTCACAAAAAGACAAACACTGTATGATTCCACTTATATGAGGTATCTAAAGTAGTGAAATTCATAGAAACAGAAAATACAATGGTGGTTATCAGGGGCTTAGGGGAGCGGGGAAAGGGGACTTATTTAATGGGTACAGTGTTTCAGATTTGCAAGATCAAAAAGTTCTGGAGATCTGTTTTACAACAATTTGAATATATTTAACACTATGGAACTTTACACTTAAAAATGGTTAAGATAGTAAATTTTAGTTATATGTCTTTTACCACAATAAAAAAACTCAGATCTTGTGTTTTGTCTTCAGGTTCATTTTTAAAATTGAAAATAATGTAAGCAGTTGGTTAAGACCTAAATATAGTTCACTGCAGACCTCCGCAGCGGGCTCAGATAAAATCTCCTTCTCTTCTGGCCCACCTTGTGTCTTCTGAAGGTGTTAAGATCAAAAGGATTTTTAACTTAAGCTCCACCAATTAATTGTTCAAAATCATGCCCTATTTTAATTTGCTTCACTTTTGGACCATAACTTGCTTATTCAGGTCTTCCTTCCTTCCTTCCTTCCCTCCATCCTCCCCTCCCTTCCTCTCTTCCATTCACAGATAAGTGCTTTCCTTCTTTTGACGTTGTTGTTGCCAGAAATAACATGCCATCTTCACCATATCATTAACATCTTCTAGCTTTTCATTATTTATGGCATAGATGTTACTTTGTTTTTCAAAAGACATTTCTTGAAGCCCAATGTGGATCTGGTGTACTGCTGTCATCTGGGATTTCTTTACACTTGACTCCGGGGGTAGTTCCTCCATGTCAACTCCCTTCATATTTCTTATTTCCTTTTGTTGTAGGTTTCCTCAACTTTAACTTTTGTATTTTCTATTGCATTTGGCAGGTGGTGGGAGGGATGCTGTAATTTTTAAATAATTAGCTTTTAAGTAACTAATTTTCTTAATTTCCAAGAGCTCATTCTTATTTCCTGTTCCTTTTTCATAGCTTCTTTCCTTATTTGATGGGATAATTATCTTCTTAAATTTAATTTAAAAATTTTAAGATCTTATGTTCCCTGATTTACCTCAGTTTTTTTCTTGGCCCATGACTTTGTTTTTCTTATTTTTCATGCTGCTTGCTTTCTTTATCTAACTTGATCCTTGGTTAGTCATTGATATCCATAAATTTTTCTGGGAAGCCGCTATGGGTTTTCTCTGTTTTTGTGTATACAGGTATGTTTCCTGCTAGTCTCCCCTTAAATAGAATGGCCAATTGGAAGCTCTGTTTGTGAGCTGGACTACTTGTCCTCAGACTTTGTTAGCAATTACATTATTTAAACTTTCAAAAGAATAACTAAAACTAATAGCATAATGAACTTTAGGAGGGGTGGAGAATAAATAATGCGAGTGCGCTTCATTTTTCATAGCATGAATCTGACAGATAACAGCTAAAGCTTTAAAATAAACCAAGGAATAGTGGTACTACCATATTATTTAGTCTTTTGATAGTAACTGTAAGAACAATTAAAAATAAACAGTTAAAAATGGCTTCTAGGGCCTGGTCCCATGGCCCAATGGTTAAGTGTGTGCTCCGCTTCAGCAGCCCCGGGGGTTTGCCAGTTTCGCTCCTGGGTGCCAACATGGCACCACTCGTCATGCCATGTTGAGGCGGCGTCCCACATAGCAGAGCCAGAAGCACCTACAACTAGAATATACAACTATGTACTGGGGGGCTTTGGGGAGAAGAAGGAAAAAAAAAGAAGACTGGCAACAGATGTTAGCTCAGGCGCCAATCTTTAAAAAAAAAAAAAAAAAAAGGGCTTCTAAGGAGCAAATCAAGGATAAGAAGAGGCAATTAGGAACTCTGCCTAGAACGGAACGTTGCTTTCCATTATAATCCCTTTCTGTACTATATTTTTATCATAAGCATGTATTTCTTTGAAATAAATTGAAAATAAAATGATGGAAACTGAGGGAAAAATTTAAGAAATTTGGAAATAAAAAGAAAAAAATGAATTTTATTTCTAAAAAGGGACATAAATCCAAACTCTCATTTATATGTACTAAATTTCTTAGAGAAATATTGTTGCCAAGGAGAACAAAGCAGCTGTTGAGCAGCATATTCAGCTCTTTAAAAAAATTCCATGACAATTTATTCTGCAGAATGTTACATCCTACTCCAGCTTTTACAAGAGCCAATAATATGGTTTCAGTGAGGTCCCTGAAACTTGGTTTACAAGTTACTAACATTTACTAAATATTCAGGTTATAGAGTCTAGTACAGTGATAATAAAATTAGAGTAAAAGTCAGATGACCTAGATTCTAGTCCCAACCCTACCACTTAAAAGCCATATGTCCTTGAGCAAGTCATTTTCCTTTTCTGAGCCCAAGTTTCTCTACTTGTAAAAATGGAGATAACGATCACCTTGCCTGTCTACCATGCAGGGTTTCTGTGAATATCAAATGAGACTTAGATCATTTTATAAAGTTTGAAACACTACACAAATTCAAGGAATAAGTATTAACATTTCCCAAAATTACAAAAGTCATATGTATTCTGTTCTCTTCATTGATTAAGTACCAAATTAAGTAAAGTATTAAAAAAATGTAATATAGCCTAGTACTGTAAAAATTGGACTGAACTAGGTAGCAGATCCAAGTTCTGGTCCAGGCTGTACCACAAATGGATAATTTCCACAACTTCTTTGGATCTCTACACAATAAAATGTGATTAGACCACTCTGGTACAGGTGCTTCATAGGTATATTTTCCATCGCACAATGATGACTTCAAAGAGAATCTGTTCACCACTTTTTTTAATCTGGGCTATATTTTGCTTGAAAAACTTGCACTGCTAGATGTCTGAAAATCACTGAATTAGACTGAAGTCTTTTATTTCTATTTCACGGCATTTCATAACCCTAACTTAAGCTATCTTTAACTTTACACTTTATTCTTTCTCAACATAGACCTACATTCTGAGACAAGAGTGCTCTACTCACTAGATGTCAAAGTGCCATGGCCAATTCCTGCCTCTACATTATTGGTCAATATAGAGCTGCTGCTGCTACAAGCTAGCTGAGCAGCTCTGCCCTGTGTCCCGTCTTACTCCCCAACCACACATTCGCACACCCAAATTTTAGCCAGTGCTTTATATCTTGAATATAACACTGCCTTCAAAAAGTTAACATTTACAGTAGATCAGATACAGGACATAGTTGTCATGTTAAAGAGAACCTGGCTTCTAGGCCAGCAAGACTTGCCTGTAATTTGATAGAATGCACAAAAGCACTGAAAGGAAGAACTAGAAAGGAAGTGGGAACCTTAGTCAGCCCTAGAGCACAGAAGGGAGAGAGCATGTAGAAGAGTCATTGGTGCATGGCCTGGAGGAGGAACATCTTGATCCACGGACTTCCTGGGTTCCAGTGGTAGGATAGTCCCATCATGGAGATGGATGCATTTACTTATTACAGGCTGATGCTGTTAAACATTTATGCCATATATCTGACTCCCTGTGATTTGATTTTGTGATCACTAAAAATCTTCTGATTCTCTGACCCCACCTTAGGGTTCATCTAGAAAATGCCCTGCCTAGAGACAAATCCCCTTATATTACATCTGTACCTAAATTAATAAAATAGCATCCTGAATTCTGCCACCAGCTTCTATGACCTTGAGTAGGGTGAGTCCATCCTGAGACAAGATAGACTAACAAATTCCTCTGAAGGCAAAGGAACCAGAGGGTCAGATCCTGGACTATGGTAAATTTGCCAAGAGAATGCCACTCCACAGAAACTACATGGGGTATCCTGGACAACCCCAATAAACACCCTGTCTTGTTGCACTATTTTCTTGTTAACATTTAACACACACCTTATTCAAGGCCACTAAAGACAAGCTAAAGCCCTTCTATGACCTGGTCTATACATGTCTTTCCAACAATTTCTCTAAGCTATAGCAGAAACAAATGTTCTAAGTACACACATTAAAGTTTCTATCTCTGCTTGAAATAGTCTTCCTCTCAATGTTGGCAAGTCTAAATTCTAACTAATTTTGAAAGTTCAGCACAAGCAACACTTTTTTCACGAAGATTTTTCAAAGTATACCACTCCACCAAGGGTAAAACTAGCCATTTTGGTGACCTAGGCAAGTAGCAAATTGCCCTCACATCAATTTATAACTTCTTATGTGCCTCACCAGAGTCATTAAGAATCAGCACCATTTGATAGGTTCCTTTTTTCACTAAATAAGTATTAATCAGGTACTAAACTCAGTTTCTCTACGTTAAAAGGCTACATATGCTGTCAATGTGTAACGCAATAAACGCTGTAAGTCTGATCTATTATTCCACATTTCTGCACTCTACATTTCAGTGCCCTGGGACACAGCCTAGCTTACCTACACCATGAATCTGCAGTCGCTACACCTTTATCTACCAACTAAAAGTATATTCTCCCATTAAGAGAAGAATCAATTAAGTATTTATTATTTTTATTAAATAATTATTAAGATTACTTAAATCTATCCCTCTGTTAAGGGCACTTATTACTTGTTCTTTATATTACACCTGTGAGCTTTTGTTTTATTTTCGCCCTTCTATGTTCTTTGAAGATATGATCCATATCTATTTCATCTTTGTATTTCCCACAGGTTTTCAGACAGTGCTTTGTATATTGAGGACATTTTACATAAAAATTAAGAATTTCTCTTCCACTTTCAATGAAGGCTCTCCTCATTCTTTTTACTTGTATCTTGTCTTCTTATAAAGTCTTCCGTGACCATTCCAGTCCACAGGTCACTCTTTCAAACTCTTATAAAAACTGCCTCTAAACTATTTAATTACTACCAATGCTATCTTAGCATTGTCTTTTTGGGTGTATACGTATTTTATAGTCTTGTTATATTTCAGTATATCCCAACAATATCTAGGCACAGCATAGACAATTAATAAATATTAATTCATTCAACCAATCTTTTTAAAAAAAATCAATCAAGAGACTCGTTTGGAAAAGAATAGTCAAAACTGGCACCTAAAGAGAACAAAAGATCTCATCCATGGCAATGAAAAACAAACTTCTATTGTTGAAGGGCCAAAGGCTTTGACATACATAATAGTCACTAGTAAAAACTGTGTTGCAATTCTACATGTGTCTTTGAATTTCATAAATCTTCCTTTCAATTTAGGGAGACATAAGTGCAACCATTCATTTACTGACAATACCAATGAAAGCTGATGGCTTTAAGCAAAAATGATTAATTATATTAAACATACAAGGATAACATTCACTTGTAATTTAGTTAACTTTCCCTGCTGAAGACCTTTAAATAGTCAGTTTGTGGTATATATCATTTTCCTGTATGCTAAGCCTTAGCTCCCCTATTTCTATTAGGTTTCCTCCTCCTTAATGGATTAAAAGCAGAAGAGCAATCCTTGAATCTTCACTTTTTTTGTATGCTTTCACAACAAGTAACTATATAATTCTCTAGTTCAGTAACTCAATCAGAATACTCTAGAGTCTTGTTACTCAAAGTGTGGTCCACAGACCAGCAGCATTAGTATCACTTGGGAGCTCATTCTGAGCCAGAATTTCAGGCTCCACCCCAAGCCTCCTAAACCAGAATCTGCATTTTAAGATGCCCAGGTGATCTGTAAGAACTTGCAGATTTGAGAAGCACTGGTTTAGACTCCAAAGGAAGAATTAGAATGTTCAAGATACATATGACCAAGTAATACTAACTTGTAATTGCTTATTTGTTGGTTTTCCTTATCTGCTAACTAAGGCTTGTTGAGGGGAGGAACCCTTGCAATCTTCCTCACCACTAGTATTCTGTGGGACTAACAGGCCCTGGAACATTATCCAGTACTCAAAAAATATTTTTTGCTGAATGCATAAATGACTGAACAAAGTGAAAATAAAGCTTTTTCAGAAAGCTAATCCTCTAGGAAATTGCACGTTATGTCACCTACTACCATACTAATTCTTTAATTCAGTATCATTAATTTCATTTTAAATATGTTGCCTTCTCTACTTCAACAAATGCATTTAATGCACTTGACAAAGCAAAAGCTTGGCTCATCTTCCTCTGTTGGAGCCACCAGGGGCCTCTTTTACAAGTCAGAGAGCTGCATTTTAATTCTGGCTCTCACAGATCCATCCCATATGTCTGCACAAGATGAAATCACCGCAATAACTTGGAGGGGGTGGGGGGAATAGAGGAGGAATGGGTAAAGCAAAACCAATTCTGTATCAGGGACATCATATGAAACCTGAAAAACACGATTTTTTGAACAAGATACTTCCAGAAAATAACTCCCGGCACGGGAAAGAAAGCGGCAGAAAAACCTCTACCTTTCTCAAGAGAAAAGGTGATACAGGAGAACAGGAGGGAGTGATAAAATACCAGCGATTACCTAGCGACGGAAGGGGGAAACACACCAGACCAGAACTAAAGCGGACAGCGGTCAGAAACATCCAAGCAGGGTGCCAAAAAACACACAGGTTTGCAGAGAAGGAAGCCAAGGGAGAAGAAAGGGGAAAGGAAATAGTTCTATGAAGGGTGTAACTTGCGATGATGGTTTTTTTTTGTTTTTTTTGAGAAAGAGAAATGACACGCACTTGAAGGAGGGGTGTTGCAATTTCACGCGCTGCAAAAGGAAGCCACTGACGGTCCCAGGGAGGCAGCCGAGCAGAGGTGGGTGGCAACGCCCGGCTCCGCTGGCCCCCGCCCCGCGGCCTGAACCATCTTCTCTGCAGCCCGCCGAGCTCGGGTGGGGACGGGAAGGGCGGACTGGGGGGCGAGGGGAGCTTGCGGGAGGAGGGGGCGGAGGCGGGGCAGACCAGGTACCCACCTTATCCCAACGGAGCCACTGCTCGATGGCCGTGTCTAGCTGAGGGTCCCCGGTGTGGTAGGGGGAATGCAGCAGGTTGGAGTTCAGGTCTCCCTCTGCGTTTTCAGACATGGCAGCCAGACTGGGGTGTGCGCGCCTGGGGGGCGACGAAGACACCGAGTTGCGGGGGAGGGCCTGAGGTGCGCTCACCAGGGTCCCGACGCCCGCTCCTCACTGAAGGGCATCGGAGACCAACCTCAGGATGTTTGCGCCAGCTGCCGCCGCGGCTCTGGGGAAGCAGGAGAGACGGGGGATGCGGCCACCCGCTCCCCACCAGACCAGCTCCCGGTTTCCCTCTGGGCGAGCGGACCGGAGCGGTCTCGCCGCGAAAGAACAACAACAGTCCCAGATGTCTGGATCTGGCCGCCGCCGCCGCCGCACACACGCCGCCTCAGGCCCCGCCCCCCGCGCCGCCGGCCCCGCCCCAGCTGGTTTGAGCCCCGGGGGCCTGAGGCGCGAGCCCGGGAGCGCGCTCCCGACCTCCTGCGGTAGCGCGAGTTAGGATCCGCCCGGGTGGCGAGGGATTGGAACACGGCTGTTTTTATTTTTTAATTTGCCTTTTGCCACACGTCTTTTGTTTCAACCCCCACACATTCCCACGTGTCTCCTTTTCTCGATCAGTTGCCACAACCACCACGAGCCCCGCGCCTCAGCGCTCGCTCAGCGGATCCCCGGCGCGCGCGCTGGTCGCCCTCCCATTTCGCCTAGGGGAACGCGCCTGGCGGGAGGGTGCGCGGGGCTGTCCCCGCACGGCCTCACGGGAATTGTAGTTCTTTTCTTTCCCCCAGGTCTGCGGAGACTGCCGTAAAGACTACTACTCCCAGCACCTCCGCGCTCTCCCTTTCCTCAAAGGAGAAAGATCTCCCTCGAGGCTGTTTCTTACGGGCACGCCCTGTCACTGTTATGTACGCAATGTGGCCCTGCACTTAAATTAAATTAAACAAGGACTGATACAGTGAGGGGACAACTGGTATCCATTTAGTGCTTTACAGTTTACGAATCGCATTCTATCGCTTCAACCATCCTGCGAGGTAGGTGGGCGTGATCCATCCCCATTTTACACACAAAGAGGAAACTGCCCCTCACAGTGAACCGACTTTTTCAAAGAGAAGGAATTCCTGAGTGATGGAGCCAGCATTCCAGCCTCCTTTCAGATCTCCTCCGCTGGCACTTCTTGCTGTGCTGCTGCAGTGGATGAGGAGGTAGAGAGAACAAGTTGTGAAGGAGGGAAGATGGGTCACCTTTTAACCCTAACGTAAGTGGAGACGCGTAAGCATCAAAAGAGAGACAAAGAGCAATGGTGACAGGGATACGTGGGAAGAAGAAAGATTATTGGAATAATTTTAAATTTCTTGTTCGTTTGGCCTCCTCTCTTCTATGGAACGTTCACCTTTCAAGTCACACAACCTGAGGTGTGGGAGATGCTGAGAAGTGCTTACCTCTCGCTCTTTGCTCCTGACTTTCTTGGTTTGGCCTTCTTGCAATGGCTCTATGATTTTTGACCAAGTATCTTACAACTCTTTCCCTAGTCAGCTTTTTTGTAAGGAGGATGTAATAATATTTACACCTTGGCTACAATAACTTAATAAATGGCTTTAGAGTGTTTTGAGGTTCACAGATAAAAGACATAATAAATTCAAAGTATTACTTTCTTTCCTTTAAAGTGCCATTTACCATAATAAAATTCAGACTCCCAAGGTACAACATGATCGTAGAGCCAATTCCTGAAAAATAACGCGCCTAGTTGGGAGTTAGAGATTTAGCTAAGCAGTTACGTGTTTCCTCTGTGGAGTCAGCAGGTTCTGTTAATCACAGAAGGCCTGGGAAACAACCATATGTCCTGGAGAGAAATTCATCGTTCACTATCATCACCATTGTTGTCCATGACAAACATTAAACTTTTACTCTGTGCTGAGCATTATGCTAGGAGTTGAGGCTACAAGAAAGTATGTAACATAATTGTTCGTTTCAAAGAGTAAAATCTGTCTGGGAACAGGATATGTGCGAGCAAAGATAGCCAGTGATAAACAGTAAATGCTTGCTGCAGACAGCTGTTAAAGAATTCACAGTCTGAGGTGGTCAATAAAAACAAGTAGCAGGAGGGACCAGCACTGGGCTTTGAGGGACAAAAATTAATAAATACAGAAAAAGGTAGAGGGCGTTTCAAACCCATAGACCATTGGTTCTCAAATCTCCCTAGGAGTTTGTTTAAAATGTATATTCTTGGATGCTGCCCCCGAGATTCTGAGTCAGGTTATCGAGCTAGGGCCAAGGTGCCTACATATTTAACAAACACCTATTGATTGTGACATAGGTGACTATAAACTTGCTACTCAAAGTATGATAGGAGGACTAGTGTATTTGCATCCTCTGGGAGCTTATTAAGAAATACAAAATTTCAGGCCCCATCCCAATTATACTGATTCAGAATCTACATTTTAACAAGAGCCAGTGCTGATTTATATGCATTTTAATTTGATAAGAAGTGGTTTTTATAGGAATTCTTATTCAAGTTCATTGAATTCTGAGAAACGCTACTAAATAAAAGAAGTTTCAAGAGATGGAATTATGTAGGGCAAGTATAAAAGACAGAAATACAAGTTTTAATTCAATGCCAGAGTCAACGAGCCCTCACTTTTATCAGCAAGATCGTGACAGATATAAGCTGATTACCAGAAATCTTGCCTAGTGTCTTTGACTTATTGCTTAGGAATTGAAGGGTAACCAAGGAGACCAGAACTCATCAAATCCAGGAACGGTGTCTAAGTGTGTCCAGAAGAGGGAGTGTATTAGTTTTCCTAGTCAAGGAAAGCTCAGAAGCTTTAATTTCTGGTGGAATTTGCCCAGGGTATTCTGTATTTTAATTTGCTAAATCTGGCAACCCTAACTGTGGTTATGAAAGAGAGTATCTCTCTTGGTCCATATACATATATATTTTAGGATCATGATATATGTAACTTACCCTCAAATGGTTCAGAAAAATACTGTGTGTTTATATAATATAAACATAATACAAACATATAGTTAGAAAAAAACAAATAATAAAGCATATGGGGTTAATTTTAACAATAGGTGAATCTGGGTAAATGAAAGATGGACATTCTTTGCACTATTTTAATTTTTGCAACTTCATTGAAATTATTTCCAAATGAAATTTAAATAAAAATGTAAAAGAAAAACCTCAAGTGTATAAGAAATATCCATTTCTTTATTGTTTTAAAAAATCTCATTAAGAGATTCATTCTACCAGGGTAGTGAGAAATTAAATTTTCATCAATATCAGGGGCTCCCCTCTCCACCCAGGCGTTATATGGTGCTGGGGAAACAGAAAGAGTCGATAGCTGTAGTTCACCAAGGTTTCTGCTAACATCTGTATTGTCCGGAGTTGTAGTGGTCTCTGGAAAACTGACAGCTTTGTCCTTGCATCCTATTCATAAGCTATGGCCAGGAAACTTGTTTGAGGCTGTGAACCCCAAAGCCTCATGGCCATCCCCTCTAAAATCTTGCCAGTTCCTTGAAGTGCTGCCACCAGGCAGGGCTCAGGACCTCTCTCTGTCATTGCTCTCCTATTTTAAGACTCTAAATTTTGAGGAAATCTATCAATCTGCTATGTGATTACTCTGAAAAGGGAAGTATTTTCTTGTTGCTCACAAAGATGCTTGCATAAACTCTAGTGAACTCTGTATTAAAAAAAAAAAAAGTCAGGCAAGGAAGTTGAGTATCTTTCAAGCAACTTTCTACTTTTAGCCCTCTTACATAAAACCTCTGCTGAGGGAAGGGGATATAACAACAAATAAAAAGTGGCTGTTTTTGTGTAAGGGGGAAAGAATGCAGAGCACACTTGGGATTAGGGTGAAGCGAGGCAAAGAACCTAGGTACTCCCTTTCTATCTAGAGGCACTCCCTTTCAGGTTTGTGGAAGTGCAGGATTGGTGCCTGAGAGTGAGTGCCTCATTACATTTTATTAAACAGCTTTATTGAGCTATAATTCACATACCAAAGAACTCACCCATTTAATATATACAATTCATTGGTTTTTTGTTATAGTCACAGATATGTGCAAACATCACCACAGTCAATTTTAAAACATTTTCATCACCTCAAAAAAGAAATCTTGTATGCCTTAGCTATCAGTCCCCTGTTGCCATATCTCCCACTCCCAGGCCTAAGAAACCAGTAATCTGCTTTCTATCTCTATGGATTTCCCTGTTCTGAACATTTCATATAAGTGGAATCTTATAATATGTGGTCTTTGGTGACTAGCTTCTTTCACTTAGCGTAATATTTTCAAGATTCATCCATATCCATGTTGTAGCGTTTATGAATATTTCGTTCCTTTTTATACTTGAATAATATTCATGTGTGTGGGTATACTACATTTTGTTCATCTGTTTGTCCATTGATGGACACTTGGGTTGTTTCTGCCTTTTGGCTGTTATGAATAATGCTGCTATAAACATTCATGTACAGGTTTTGTATGGAATATGTTTTCATTCCTCTTAGATATATACCTAAGAGTGGATTTGCTGTATTAGGTGTTAACTCTATGTTTAATCATTTGAGGAACTGCCAGACTGGTTTCCAAAGTGGCTGTACCACTGATATTCCCACCAGCAGTGTATGAGGGTTCCAATTTCTCCACAGATTTTCCAACACTTGTTATTATCTCACTTTTCAATTCTAGTCATTTTTGTGAGGGTGAAGTGATATCTCATTGTGGTTTAGATTGGTATTTCCTTAATGACTAATGATATTGAGCATCTTTTCATGTGCTTATTGGCCATTTGTATATCATTCTTGGAGAACTATCTATTCACATCCTTTGCCCGTTCTTTAAACTGTGGGGTTTTTTTATTATTGAGTTGTAAGATTTCTTTATATTTGTGGATATAAGTCCCTGATACACATTAGATATGATTTTCAAATATTTCCCCTTATTCTGTGGGTTCTCTTTTCACATTCTTGATGATACCATTTGGAGCACAAAAGTTTTTAGTTTTGAGGAAGTCTGGGGTTTTTTTGTTGCTCTTACTTTTGGTGTCATATCTGAGAATCTTTTGCCAAATCTAAGGTCATGGAGATTTACCCTTTGTTTTCTTGTAAGAATTTTATAGTTCTACCTCTTACATTTAGGTTGTTGATCCCTTTTGAGTTAATTTTTATGTATTTCATTATTTTTATGTGTTGCTGCATTTAGTTTGCTAGTATTTTCTTGAGGATTAATTTGTCCATATTCGTAATAGGTATTGGTCTGTAGTTTTCTTTTCTTGTGATGATCAGAGTAATACAGGCCTCATAAAATGAGTTGAGAAGTGCTCTCTCCTCTTCTAATTTTTGCAAGAGTTTGTGAAGAATTGTCATTAATTCTTCCTTAAATTTTTAGTAGAATTCAGTGGTGAAGCCATCTGGGTCTGGGCTTTGTGGGTAGTTTTCTGATTATTAACTCAATCTCTTCACTTGTTATAGTTCTATTCATTTGTCTATTTCTTCTTGAGTCACTTTCAGTAGTTTGTCTCTTAGTAGGAATTTGTCCATTTCATCAAGGTTATCTAATTTGTTGGTATACAATAAACATGGTATTCCTTTATAATCAGTGGTGTTTTTTTTTTTTTTTTTGGCTTATTTCTCTTTTAAGCTCTCCCAGGTGTTTCCAATGTGCAGCTGAGGCTGAGAGCCATCTCTTCAGAGTGGGGATCTGACCTTTAGGTTTTTTGTTTGTTTGTTTTTGGCTTAAAACAGTAGAAATTTATTATCTCAGAGTTTGGAGGCCGGAAGTCCCGGTTGAGGTGTCCGTAGAGCCATGCTCCCTCTGAAGTCTCCAAAGGAGAATCCTTCCTTGCCACTTGAAGCTTCTGGTGGATCTAAGTGTTCCTTAGCTTGTGGCTGCATAATTCCAACCTCTGCCTCTGTCTTCAGATGGCCTTCTCCTCCAACTCAGGGACAGCCAAATGGAAGAGATGCATAAGCCAAAGTATGGAGGGATGAAGTGGTATGGAGCTTCCATGCCCTCTGAGGGCATGCCACCCTCCTAGTGCCTCGTGTGTTCACCAGAATCTTTGGAGTTTTAATGTCAGTTGTTATATTTGTTATTTCTAGAATTCTTTTAGATTCTTTTGCAAATTTGCCATAGCTCTTTTTATGATTTCCTGTTCTCTATAGTGATCTTCAAACTTGTCTTTTCCTTCTTTAACTATAGTCAGCATAGTTGTTCAATATCCAAAATCTCTGTGAATCGGTTTCTCTTGTCTATTGTTTTTGATAGTTCTTGCTCATAGACTCTAGTTTCTTTGTGAGCCTTGTGCTTGTGTGTGTGTGTTGGACATTATATTTGACAAATATTTGTGGGAATAAATTTAGACTTGCAATGAAAGTACTTTTCTTTAGAGAAGATTTGCATTTGCCTCTGCCAAATGCCTGGGTATTCAACTACTTTAAGGCTTGAATTTTTCACCTGTTCTTGTCACCCTATTTAGGCAGTAAGTCCATGTATGGTATTCCTTTCTCTTCACCCTCACTCTGGGCATGAGATCCCAACATATTGTGGAGTCTCAACATATTATGAGAAGTTTCTTCTATTAGACTCTCAACCTTTTGCAGACCCTGGGCTTTGTTTTCTGTCTTTCTTGCCCACAAGGGTTTTAAAAGTAAGGTTCAGAATTTTCAGGATTGTTCAATGCTTTGAGAGCAAAAGCCTCATTTTCCATAGTTACCTCTCTGGGATGACATTTTCCCTTCACTCATGGCCTGGTAATTTCTTGCTGGCTTGTCACCTTTCCTCTGTGATTTAAAAAAGAAGGTTAAAAAATTTTTTTTCAGCTTTGTTATTTAGTTATACCAGGAACGTTAATGTTAATACAAATAACCTGGTCTGCCATTTTGGGAAACGTTATATTCTTTTAGTTTGATAATCAATTTGTGTCTGTAAAATATTACATCAAGTTGATCTACCATGTTATTTTTTTAATGTGTCTCCTTTAGTAAGATTCTTAGCTTGTCTTCATTTTTTTTCCATAATAAATAACAATAACAATGAACATCTTTGTGCTTAAAGCTGTCTTTGCCTTCTGCAGTATTCCATACATCTAACTTCTTGGGAGTACAGTTACTGGGCAATATACTATAAATGTTTAGGACATTTGATTCACAAAGAATTGAACTAATTTCTTATGAATGAAATTGCGTGCTGGTAATCTTTTTAGTTCTGTCATGGTATTATTAATATCTTTTAAAACGAAGTCCAATAAACTAGTCCTGGCCACCTGTGTAAATAGTTCTCAGGCAAAAGATGGCCCTTTATGAGTTTTCTTTTAAAATATTAACTCTTTTACATAAATTATTTAAGTTCAACTTAATGTAGCAAATACTTGCATGTCTAGTGTGTGTAGGCATCCTTCTAGGTGGTGCAAATTCAGTGGTAAAAAAAAAGAGATTCTGGTCCATACCCTTATGAAACATAGGGTGAGGAGCACAGACAAATAACACATCATTGAAATATACTGTGATAAGTGCTTTGACGATAGTAGTCCAGAATAGTATGAGAGTACGGAAGAGAGGCAGTTAACCCAGACTGAGAGGGCGATGGAAGCGATCCTAGGGGAAGGAACAGCTATGCATACTAAGTCTTGAAGTCAGGGAGCCTAAGTTCTCCAACTAGGTCCTTATTTTTCAAGATTCTTTGAGTTTCCTAGGTCCTTTGCATTTCCATATAAATTTTAGAATAAGCTTGTTCATTTCTACGAAAAAAAAAGCCTGCTGAGTTTATAATTAGGACTGTGTTAAATCTCTAGGTCAATTTGGGGTAATTGACATTTTAATAATATTGAGTTTTTCGATCCATGAGACTGGTATTTCTCTTTATTTTGAAAGAATTTCTTTAATTTCTCTCAGCAATGTTATGTATTTTTCAGTGTAGAGGTCTTACAAGTCTTAAACATATTCCTAAATATTTTATTTTTAATGCAAATGTAAATGGTTTCATTTTATAGCATAGCCTGGAACTAAAGAATAAATAGGAGTTAAGACAGGGGAAGGGGATTTGGAACTCCAGGCAAAGGAAGCAAAAT
Organism: Equus asinus; assembly: GCF_041296235.1. Taxonomy (NCBI): domain Eukaryota; kingdom Metazoa; phylum Chordata; class Mammalia; order Perissodactyla; family Equidae; genus Equus; species Equus asinus. The sequence continues at coordinate 83,679,125 of NC_091809.1, read as the reverse complement.
AGGAAGGATATTTGGATGCTGAGAGCTCAAAATGACAAATATCTGCCATAAGCCTCTTTTATCATGCTCACACGGAAGAAATATTGCTGAGGTGAATAACAGCAGCAACAAAGAACACGTATTCTTCTTTTTGAGTTCTAAGGTCTGCAGTTATACACTTAATAATAATAACATCTAATAATGTCTATTAGGTAGATAGTATTAGCTAACAATAGAACAATAATATCTAATAAGTTGATGAGTTAGTTTAAAATCTTTTGTAGAAGAATACATTTGGAGAACTTTTACTACCTGACTTCAAGACTTACTATAAAGCTACAGCAACCAAAACTGTGTGTTGTACAGCATTAGGAGAGACAAATAGATAAGTAGAACAAATTAAAGAGCCCAGAAATAGATTTAGAGTCACTAGATTTTCAACAAAAGCACCAAAACAAGTCAATAAGGAAAGTAAAGTTTCTTCAACATATGATGTTGAAACAACTGAATATCCATCTGGGGGAAAGGAATCAACCTTGGAGGCTGGCCCTGTGGTGTCGTGGTTAAGTTTGGCATGCTCTGTTTTGGCGGTCCTGGCTTACAGGTTTGGATCCCAGGTGTGAACCTGCAGCACTCATCAGCCATGCTGTGGAGGTGACCCACATACAAAATTGAGGAAGATTGGCTCACGGTGAATCTTCGGCTGCAAAAAAACGAAATCAACCTTGACCCCTACTTCACACCTAATTTAAAAGTTAATTTTAGATTGATCATAGACTGAAACAAAAAGCTAAATCCATAAAGCTTCTAGAAGAAAACAAACCAGAATATCTTTGCAACTTGGGAATAGGAAAAGGTTTCTTAGGATAGAGGAAGCATTAATCACAAAAAGATAAAATTGATAAGTTAGTTGTCATCAAATTAAAACTTCTCCTCATCAAAAGATAGCTTTAAGAAAATAATTGAGGATGGGAGGGCCAACCCTGTGGCCTAGTGGTTAAGTTTGGCATGCTCCATTTCAGTGGCCTGGGTTTGGTTTCTGGGTGTGGACCTATACCACTCATCAGCAGCCATGCTGTGACAGCAACCCACATGCAAAATAGAGGAAAATTAGCACAGATGTTACCTCAGGGCGAATCTTCCCCAAGTGAAAAAGAGGAAGATTGGCAACAGATGTTAGCTCAAGCCAAATCTTCCTCAGCAAAGAAAAGAATTAGGTAAGCTACAGATTGGGAGAAAATGTTCTCAAAATATATATCTCATAAAGAACTAGTATTCAGAATATGTATAGAACTCCTAAAATACAATATTAAAAGAAGAAACCTCATATCTTTTTATTGCAATTGACAAAAATAACCTTAATATAGCTTAAGTAGAAAACAATTTTTGCACAACAGAGAGAATGTACTTAATGCCACTGAACTGTACATCTAAACATGGTTAAAATGGTAGATGTTGTGTTATTTATATTTTACCACAATAAAAAAGATTGAATGTATTGGCTTGTGTACCTGAGAAAGGCAGGAGTGGAGCTAGCTTCAGGCACCCCTGCATCCTGACATGAAGACTCTTGTCTCCATCTTTCAGCTTCACTCTTTGTCCCCTACTCAGTCTCTCCTACTTAATGTTTTGGAAGAAGACAGTATTGGTTACACACAGCTTGTGGCAATCCTCATCCCAGCTAGCAACACCAAAAAGAAAGAGGATTTGTCTCTCTGCTTCAGTAGGTGTAAATTTCAGGGAATGATTGGCTCAGCGTGGGTCCTGGTCCCACCAGCCCTTGGCCATGGGAAGAAGGGTAATAGGATTGATTTAATCCAGAAGAATCACATAAAATGAATAGTGAAGGAGGAACAGTTCCTCAAAGGAAGGGCAGGGTTCTATTATGGGAAGAAGGGGAAAGGGGACACCAAACAGACAAAACACGAAAAACAGATGCCTTCAGTATTGATTTGGTTTCTCCTCTTTGACTTTAAACAAGTTCTTTACCATCTGTCCATCACCTTTCTCAATTCTTTCTGAAATATTCTAATCTTCATTTATTTATTCAGCATCTTTATATCATGCATCTACTCTTGTGCCATGCGCTCTTCTATGTGTTGGGGAGAGAGTGGGGAACAAGTCAAAGTCCCCGTACTCTTGTCCATGAATGATTTTCCCTTTCATATGCAAGTATTTGCCAGCTTCATATCGTGCCATATCCAAACAACACCAGTAAAGAAACTTTTTTTTTCCTGTTGAAAGGAATGTTAAGGGGCCAGCCCAGTGGCACAGTGGTTAAATTGGTGTGCTCTGCTTTGGTGGCCTGGGGTTCACTGGTTTGGATCTGGGGCACAGACCTACGCACCACTTGTCAAGCCATGCTGTGGCAGGCGTCCCACATATAAAGTAGAGGAAGATGGGCACGGATGTTAGCTCAGAGCCAATCTTCCTTAGTGAAAAAGAGGATTGGTGGCGGATGTTAGCCCAGGGCTAATCTTCCTCAAAAAAAATAAAAAGAACAATGTTAAATGTCTGCTGCATTTGAAAGCTTCCACTTTTAGTGATGTAGTAGTATTCTTTACCTAGAGCCACTTAATATGTATATGTCATTCTGAACTTTAAAAATCATGAAGTATCTTGTATTTATTTCAATTCTAAACCTTGACTTACCCAGTTTGTGTTCATTTTCATTTTCTGCATACCTGATAGCTCATTTTGAAATAGTATATTATGTTGCTTTCTATTTATTTTTTCTTCCACAGAGCCCTCGTACATAGTTATAAGTCCTTCTCATTCTTCTATGTGAGCCGCCACCATAGCATGGCTACTGACAGATGAGTGGTGTGGTTCCACAACCGGGAGCTGAACCCAGGCTGCTGAAGTGGAGAGCGCTGAACTTTAACCAGTCGGTCATCAGGGCTGCCTCATGTTGCTTTCTATTTTAGAAAACGTCTTTGTGCTTGCGGATGCTAGATGATTATAAAATGTATGGTACCTTGTTTTCTTATAATTCTTTTTTTTTTTTTGTATTCTACTTATTTCATGAAAGAACTGGTAGCCTGTAGTCAATTTTCTGTTCCTAACAATGTTTCATTTCTTGAGGAAATCTAAGATCATCTTCTGTTATAATATGCAGACAGTATAGTATTGTAGACAAAGGATAATTGAATCTGTTGGAGTCAGCTCTGGCCTCTGTAAGAGAAGCTGTGATTCTTATGATGATGTGATGTCCTCAGCCTGATATATCCTGGAAATTTCTAGGATTAGAAGAAAATGACACATTCTGGACTCAAAGCAACGGGAAAAACCCCACATTATTTGGTAAAGGGAGGACTAAATGGCATTATTTTCTGTGGATTTTATTGTTTAAAACAATTCTTTATAAATCACAAGTTGGAACAAATTAAACACATGCATACACACACTCAGAGACACACACACATATATATACACGGTCTACATCACTTAACAACAGGGGTACATTCTGAGAAATGTGTCATTAGGCGATTTCATCATGGTCTAAACATCATAGAGTGTGCTTGCACAAACCTAGATGGTATAGCATACTACGCACCTAGGTTATATGGTACTAATCTTATGGTACCACTGTTATATATGTGGTACATCATTGACCAAAATGTTGTTCAGTCACACATGACCACATATATAATATGATCTCTAATTTTTCTGCCCACCCTTTAATTAGGAATATCAGTGAGGAGTGACATGGCCAAAAGTATGTATCAGTTGTGATAGCGTTCAGCTACATGTAATGAAAACCAAACTATAGTGGCTTAACCAAAGAGAGGAGTATTTTTATTTTCCAAATAACAAGAAGTCCCAAGGAAAGCAATCCAAGGGCAACAAGTCAAAGACATCATCAGTGACCAGCCTCCTTTTATTTTCCTGCTCTGTCATCCTTAATGTGTGGCTCTCATCCTTATGGTCAAAAGATGACTACTAACTTCTGTTTCTGGTCTGGCGTGTAAGGAATTTGGGAGTCATCACTGCATCCTAACAACAAGTAAGAAGCTGAGAAAACTGAAAAATCAAAAACTCTTCTTGGATCCATCAGAGAAGTGAGGTCACAGTACAAACTGCTGCCCCCAAATTGGAGATGCAGACAGGCCTATACAAAGAACCACAACTTACCAGAGCAGAAACCTTCTCAGGAACCAGTGCAAAGGTTGGAAAACCTAAAGTCTAATTGGTGAATTGCTGGAGGCTCAGTGTGGACAAGTCTGAGAATCAAAAACTCCAGGAAGGCCCAGTCATATGGGAGGGTCCTACACTTTTGTCAGTTTTACCTCCAGGAGGTTTGTCAGGTTCTCACAGTGAATATTGGAGAAAAATCCCTCATGCTTCTGGCAGAGCAAGGGGAAAAGTAGGGATTTTGAATACACCAGAGCATCTCTTCTTCTTAGCAAGGTCTGCCCTCAGGAGAAACTGTTTAACCAGAACCTAATCTGCTGGTCTATTATAAGAGCCTGACTGACATGGGGGAAGGGAACTACCCCAACCCCAAAAGAGCTGGGGGACGATTAAGAAGTATTTGTGAAGTTCACACTCCAGAGGCACAGGCTTATTAAAAAACTGATACCTAATCATAGGACTACGGAACACTTTACCTCCCCCTAACACTTACCACCATGTTACTAAAGGCTTATTTACTGCAGTTCTTTTACCCAGTACAGGCATACCTTGTTTTATTGCTCTTCACTTTATTGCACTTTGCAAATGTTGTGTTTCTTACAATCTGAGCTGAAGGTTCAGAAGATGGTTAGCATTTTTTGATTAAGGTATGTATGTTATTTTTTAAGACATAATGCTATTGCACACTTAATAGACTATAGTGTAAACATATTTTTTCTTGTCCCTAAAGCCCCAGTACCTAGTTGTATATCCTAGTTTAGGTCCTTCTGGTTCTTCTATGTGGGATGCCACCTCAGCATGGCTTGATGAGTGGTGTGTAGGTCCACGCTCAGGATCTAAACCTGTGAACCCCGGGCCACCGATGTGGAGGGCATGAATTTAATCACTACACCACCAGGCCAGCCCCAGAGTAAACATAATTTTTATATGCACTGGGGAAAAAAGTTCATGTGACTCTCTTTATTGTGATATTCACTTTATTGTGGTAATCTGGAATCGAGCCACAATATCTCCAAGGTATGCCTGTACATCATGTCCAGCTATCAAGAAAAAATTACAAGGCATACTAAACGGTGAAAAACAGTTTGAAGAGACAGAGCAAGCATCAGAACGAGACTCAGATATGGTAGGGATTTTAGAATTATCAGATTGGAAATTTAAAACAACTATTATTAATGTGCTAAGGGCTGTAATGGATACAGTAGACAGCATGCAAGAACAGATGGGTATGTAAGAAGAGAGATAGAAATTCTAAGAAAGAAAAATTCTAGAGATGAAAAACACTAACAGAAGTGGAGAATGCCTTCAATGGGCTTATCAGTAGACTAGACACAGCTGAGGAAAGTATCTCTGAGCTTGAGGATATCTCAATAGGAACTTCCAAAACTGAAAAACAAAGAGAAAACAAACTGAAAAACAACAATAACAGAATATCCAAGAACTGTGGAACAACTACAAAAGGTGTGACACATGCATAATGGGAATACAGGAGGAAAAGAAAGAAAAAAACAGAAGAAATCTTTAAAACAATAATGACTGAGAATTTCCGCAAATTAGTGTCAGACACCACACCACAGATCCAGGAAGCTCAGAGAATACCAAGCAGGATAAATGCCAAAAAAGAGCCTGTACCTATACCTCTAGCATGTCATAGTCAGATTGCTGAAAATATAAGATAAAGAAAAATTTCTGAGAGAACCGAGTTAAAAAAACAGCTTACCTATAGAGGAGCAAAGATAGGAATTATATCCAACTTCTCCTCAAAAACCATGCAGGCAGGAAGAGAGTGGAGTGAAACATTTAAAGTGTTGAGAGGGAAATAAAAATCTGACCTAGAATTCTGTTCTCTGCAAATTAATCTTTCAAAAGTGAAGGAGAAGTACTTTCTCAGACAAACAAAAATGAAAGGAATTGTTGCCAGTAGACCTCCCTTGCAAGAAATTTTAAAAGTTCTTTAGAGAGACAGAAAATGATACAGGTCAGAAACTTGGGTCTACATAAAGAAAGGAAGAGCACTGGAGAAGGAATAAGTGAAAATAAAATAAAAACTTTTAATTTTCTTATTCTTAAGTGATCTAACAGGTAACAGTTTGTTCAAAACAATAGCAACACTGTATTTGATTATGTGTGCTTATGTATGTATATATATCCTTATGGTTAAGTGAAATGAATAATAGCAATGATGCAATGGAAGGGGGGGAGGAATTAGGATTGTTTTGTTATAAGGTACTCATACTACCTGTGAAGCAGAATAGGATTATTTGAAAGTGGCTTTGGATTAGTTGTAAAGGAATACTGCAAACTCTAGGGCAACCACTAGAAAAAGTAAAAAAAAAAAAAAAAAAAAGTATAATTGAAGCTAAAAAAGGAGAGAAAATGGAATCTTATCATATGCTCGATTAAAATGACAAGAGGCAATCAAAGAGTGGAAGACAAAAACAGGCACAAAGAACAAGGGCAACAAATAGAAAACAGTAACAAATATGTTAGATATTAATCCAGCTATAACAGTGACTTTTAATGTCAATAATCTAAATACAGCAATTAAAATACTGATATTTTCAGAGTGGATGAAAAAACAAGAGCCAGCTATATGTTGTCTTCTAGAAGCCCACATTAAATATAAAGACACACGTAGATTAAAAAGTAAATAACTGGAGAAAGATATACCATGTTAACACTAATCAAAAGAAAGCAGGAGTAGTTATATTAATTTCAGACAGGACAGATTCAGAGCAAGGAAAGTTATCAGAGATAAAGGTGGACATTACATAATCTAAGGGGTCAATTCTTCAAGAAGACATGATGATCCTTAACATGTATATGCCTAACAACAGACCGTCAAAATATGTGAGGGAAAAACTGATAGAACTGCAAGGAGAAATAGATGAATTCACTATTATAGTTGGAGATTTCAACACCCCTCTATCAGAAATTGGCGTATTCAGCAGGCAGAAAATCAGTAAGGACATAGTTGAACTCAATAGTGCCATCAATCAACTGGACATAATGGAAATCCATAGACTACTTCATTCAACAACAGCAGAATACATATTCTTCTCAAGCTCCTATGAAACATTCACCAAGATAGACCACATTCTGGGCCATAAAAACACACCTTAACATATTTAAAGGAATGTCTGCTCTCAGACCACAATGGAATTAACCTAGAAAGAAATCAATAATGGAAAGATAGTTGGAAAATCCCAAAATATTTGGAGATTAAACAACATACTTCCAAATAACACATGGGTCAATGAAGAAATCTAAGATAAATTTAAAAATATTTTTAATTAAGTGAAAATTAAAATTATCAAAATTTGTAGGATGCAGTGACAGCAGTTCTTAGAGGGAAATTTGTAGCATTGAATGCATACTTTAGAAAAAAGAAAGATCTAAAATCAATAATCTAAACTTCCATCTTAGGAAACTAGAAAAAGAAGAGCAAATTAAATCCAAAGTAAGTATACAAAAGAAATAATAAGAATTAGAGCAGGAATTGATGGAACTGAAAACAGGAAAACAGTAGAGAAAATCAACAAATCCAGAAGCTGGTTCTGTGAAAAGATCAATAAAATTGATAAGCTGCTAGCCAGGCTACCTAAGAAAAAAAAGAGAGAGGACACAAATTACTAATATCAGAAATGAAAAAGAGGATATCACTACAGATTCTGTGGACATTAAAAGGATAATAAAGAATACTATGAACAACTCTGTGGCCACAAATTTGATAGTCTAGATGAAATGGACCAATTATTTCAAAGACAAAATCTGTTAAAACTTACATAAGAAGAAATAGACAATCTGGATGGCTCTATATTTATTAAAGAAATAGAATCAGGGGGCCGCCCCATAGCCTAGTGTTTAAGTTCACTTTGCTCCACTTCAGCAGCCCAAGGTCGTGGGTTCGGATCCTGGGCACAGACCTACACCGCTCGTTGGCAGCCATGTTGTGGCAGCAACCCACATACAAAGTAGAGGAAGATTGGCACAGATGTTAGCTTAGTGTGAATCTTCCTCAAACAAAAAGAGGAAGATTGGCAACAGGGCAAATCTTACTCAGAGAAAAAATTTTTGAATCAGTAATTTATAATCTTCCAAAAGAGAAAGCACCATGTCCAGATGGGTTCACTGGTAAATTCTCCCAGACATTTAAGGAAGAAATTGTACCAATTCTCTACAGTCTCTTCCAGAAGATAGGAGCAGAGGGAATACTACCTAACTCATTCTATTAGGCCAGCATTGCCTATTACCAAAACCAGACAAAGACATTACAAGAAAAGAAAACTACAGACCAATATGTCTCATGAACATAGATGCAGAAATCTTCAACAAAATATTAGCAAACCAAGTCCAACAAAGTACATAAAAAAAATTATACACCATGACTAAGTGGGATTTATCTCAGGCCTGCACAGCTGATTCAACATTCAAAACCCAATTAATGTAACCCACCACATCAACAGACTAAAGAGCAAAAATCACAGAATCATATCAACAGATGCAAAAAAAGCATTTGACAAAATCCAACTACCCATTCATGATAAAAACTCTTGGTAAACTAGGAATAGAGGGGAACTTCCTTAAGCTGATAATGAATATCTACAAAAAACCTACAGCTAACAATACTTCATGGTGAGAAACTCAAATCTTTCCCACTAAGATGAGGACCAAAGCAAGGATGTCTCCTCTTACCACTCCTTTTCAGCATTGTCCTAGAAAGCCTAGCTAATGCAGTAACATGAGAAAAGGAATTAAAAGGTATACCGATACATAAGGAAGAAATAAAACTGTCTTTGATTGCAAATGACATGATTGTCTATGAAGAAAATCCAAAGGAATTGACCGAAAACAACCCTGGAACTAATAAGCAGTTATAGCAAGTTTGCAGGATACAAGGTTAATATACAAAACTTAATTGCTTTCCTATATGCCAGCAATGAATAAGTGGAATTTGAAATTACAATCACTATACTCTTTACGTTAGCACTCCCAAAAATGAAATACTTAGA